>NC_142688.1:60985000-61610000 GCF_056320005.1 Nelumbo lutea
TCTTCTATAAGCAAATAGATTATATCCAATTACTTGTGAAAAAACCAATACTTATTCAGAGCTAATAGATTTTATCATTAAATACAAAATAGAAGAAACAAATATCGAATTAGCTATTTTAGTCAAGCAGAAAATTGGAAACTTTTTACCACATTTACAGTGCAATATAATAGTTTCTCAATCAGGAGATGCTCAATGACAGACAGGAATGAATGGTAGGTAGGTAAAAACCATAGGAACTAGAACATACAAATCCAAGACGTAAAACTTCTGCATCTTTGTCATCCACCCAATGTGATATGCCTGAAACTGAAAGTCAATGAGGATTCAGAGTTCAAACAAATAAAAGTCAAGCAAATTCCAAATTAACTGAATATATTGGATGTTAACCTCCAATTCTTCAGAAATAGATTTTGGAATAATACTGTTGCATGTTTATGTAAATATTTAAGCATCCATAAACATCTATGAATAGAAAAGGATTGTTCTGATTATGGATCGCTTAAAACATTGTACACAGTAAAGCAAATAAAACAAAATCAAAATTGCTTTTTAGAAATAATTTTTCAAAGTTTTAGACTGCTATACAAAATTATGATGTCAAAATATGTTAAACAAACAAAAAAGAAAAAAGTAGTAATAATAATAATAATAAAATAATAATAAATAGATGGAAGAATGTATTTACATACTTCAAGATAGAACAAATGAAAAACAACAAGAGCCCTCCATAAAGGCTATATAGATTCCACAAATGAAACTTGGGTCCCTCAAATAATACCTACATTATAGAGTGCGCTGTAAAAACATGTCTACACTTAAGCTAACAAGGTGAAGAACTTTCCATATAAAATTCAATTTTGTCCACATGAATAATAGTTCAAAATACTTAAAATCTAAGCAATAATAAGAATCAGACCAACCTCTAGACAATCGAAGATAGCCATTAATTTGACTCACATGCACTCTACCAGACAAAGGAAACTTGATTTCTAGACATAAAGGATGGGTTCTTAGTAACTAGGCGTCTGTTTGGCATCGATGCCGTTGCTCCAAAAAACGGTGACACATCAGTGCCATGTTGGAAAAAACGGTGCTCCAGGAAGCGTCAATATGTTTGGAACCGTTTTTCCATAAAAAATGGTGCTCCAAGCCATGCCTTGGAAATCGAGAAGGCGTGGTTTGGAGCAACGCCGAATTCGACATTTTCTCAGATTGGAGCTCGTTGTTGCCAACGAGGACATGATGTGTCAGTGACGTAGACTTCCTATAATGGGTACTAGTGCTGAAAACAGATATGGAGCACTGGTACCAGACAGGTGTTGCTGTTGCTCCAGGAAACGTCCTACCTGGCAGCAATGTTTCCAAACAAAAAAAAAGACACTGTTTTCTCAGAAAAAGGTGCTTCCAACCCATACATCAGCAGTATCTGCAGCATCGATGCCAAACATTTACTAGATGAATGTAATAAATATGAAACATGTTAGTATGCCAAAGGGAGACAATAATTATATTGTAAATGACACTGATGTATTCCTATTAACAGAATGTTACCACAACCTGGAAGAAAGAATCATGTATTGCATATTAAAAGAAAGATACTTATACCAACAATATACAAATTTAAAACATCCCCCACTCTGATCAAAAAGTGGAATGCCAACCAAAGTAAACATAAACTGGAATTCTATCTGTCAAAATTGACACCATACCCATAAAATCAAACCAAGACCAAAATTAAATTGCTTGATTTTTACCCTCCTGCCCCTTCCTCAATTCTTAATGCTTTTGTCAGTATATCCCCTTCCAAGCTTCCCTACATCACTCTCTGCATCCATCATCTCCTCCATACTCTCCACCATCTTAGCAGATTCCAAATCACTCCCTCTTCTCTCATTTATCTTCTTCTTCTTTTGTTTTTTTCTTTTTTTTTTTTTTTTTTTTGGGGGGGGGGGGGAGGGGGGGTGTTGCATGTGACAGAAATTTCATTAAAATTAAAGAAGCTTAAACTTCCCCCTATTCAATTAATTACAACTTAGCCCAGAACATATTTCCTCCATAACCCTTCTATTACCAAATTCTGTACATTTAATTCTTTCAGTCTTCACACCTTCCATTATAGCCATGATTTCTGCCCTCAACGAATCTCCTATTCAAATTGGCCCTGATAATTAGGCTAGTACATGACTGTCCTCGTTCCTGAACAACCCCCCCCCACACACACACACACGCACATACACACACACCTGAATGACCCAGGTTCCCCATGCTGCTGCTGTTTAAACTTAATTTTATAAAGCTTTCTTGCAGAGGTGACCATTCTTCGCACTCCTTTATCTTAGTCACTGAACAATCTTCTATCTCCTTCTAACTCCTTAAAATATCATTAACTGAGCACAAAGAAAGGACCTCCATGGTCTTCACCCAATGCCCTACCACCACTGATATGCATTCAAACAAAGCCTCCAAACTTCTCTCCTGCTTCTTTGATGATTCTTGTATTTCTTTCTTCCCACATAGCCCATAGGATAGCAGCACAAGTGCATCTCCACAAAATTCCTGATCTCTGTTTCGGCCACTGAAATATTGTTAGGGAGAAAAGCTCAGCCACTCTCATAGGGTTGTCCACTGCACATAACTAGAGAGAAGAACCATTTCCATAGACAAGTCACAAATGGACAAAATATTAGTAAGTAGAAGCAGCTCTCAACAAAAGCCTTGCAAAGAGTACACCAATTTGGAGATAGACAGCAGTTAGGCCTTCTTTTTTGTAGCAAATCAAGAGAGTTAATTTTTCCATGGAAAACTTCCCAACAGAAAGCTCCCAATTTTGGGAGGGATAGGATTGCTCGATACATAGCCAGAAAGGCCTACAAGGAGGGATGGGAGGTAAGGACCTTAAAGAACGAAGCACAAGAGAACACCCCAGAAGAATTAGGAGTCCCAATACAATCATCCAAAGTATAGAAGGATCCAAGAATACCCCATCCAACAACGAAGCAAACAGATGGCATTAGGAAGTTCATGGTCCTTTACACCCCTTCGTAACCCCAGATTCCAATTCAACCCATTAAGGGACAAAGAAAAGTAAGACCAGATGAATCTAGACATTGGGTACCATTTGTAAGTATAGAGTGGGAACAAGGAAGGAAAACAGTCCTTCAAAGGGGAGTCTCCCACCCAAACATGTTCCCAAAGCGAAGTCTTATCTCCAAAACAAGCATCATATCTAATCCAATTAAGGAAAGAATGTATGATACAACAAATTGCTTTCCACAGTGAAGATCTCGTAGCCCAAGCAAAAAGGGTTGCATCCAAACCGTTATCCATCAAATATCAATGCTTACTATCACCCTACTCCATAACTTATCCCTATCCCTTGGAAACTTCCATAGCCACCTTCACAACAAGGCTGTATTTTTCAACCCTGTCTACCCTATTCCCAACCCACCCTGCTTCTTACCTCTACACACAAGTTCCCACTTAACCAAATGATCATTCTTACCTTTCCCGGGTTCCCACAAGAAGTCTCTCATTATTTTTCCTATCCTTTTAGCCACACCTTGTGGAATTTTGAAAATGGACAAGTAATAAAATGGAAGGTTAGTAAGGTGGATTTTATTAATGTAATTCTACTCCTTAAAGAAATATAGTTCCTCTTCCACACTGGTAAGTGCTTGGTGAACCTTTCTAGGACCAAATTCCAAAAGCTAGAGTCTACCAAGTTGGCTCCTAGGGGTAGACCTAAGTACTTCATTGGTCAATCTATAATCAAGCACCCCATTAAACCAACACACTTAGCTACCTCCCTTTCATCCATATTCACCCCTGCTACTCCACTTTTTTAAATATTTATCCTCACATCTGATATTCTCTCACGTTGCTTTTTAATTGATGCATCGATGGATGCCACGAAGTAACAATTAGCATGTGAATGTTTATCTTGCCATTGGGAAGCCTTTCTTGCCTCTTCAGCTATGATACCTACAAACCAATACAAGGATGTCATATCATGTTGGTTAGCCACGAGTGTGGGGTTCCCATACCCACACTCAGGCTCTATTGTGTGTGGTTTCATACCCACACCTAGTTGTTTATAATTTCTTTTATTAGTAGTTTCTAATTTCTTTTTAGTAGTTCTAATTTCTTTAGTTTCTAATTTTTGTTAAGTTGGGATGGCTGGCCTTATTGTTTCTAATTTTTGTTTATTTCGTATTCTTGTAAGGATCCTAAAAGCTATAAATAATAAATAAAGGAGTGTATGGGGCAGCAGATCATTCACCACTGAACCCCTTCTTTCTTTTCTCCTCTCTTCACTCTTTTTCTCTCTCTCTCTCTCCCTTTCCTTCTCTTCAAACCTGTAATATAGTAAACAGTTCTTCTTCTTCTTCTTCTTCTTCTTCTTTCAAGTCAGTATCAAAGCCTTAGATCTAGGGTTTCTCATGTGGATTTAATTCAGCCAACCACATGAGAATTGTTTAAGGATGAAAGTTCAGAAAGATCCTTATTTCGGCTTATTTTTGGAGGTTGCAAGAAGGCTTTAGCAGTTGTCCTAAGATTGGAGAAAACTTCTTGTAATCAGGTAGGAATTGAGTGATCAAGATCGATTCTTGATCAAGATTGGAGGTGCCAATCAGTTTTTTTGGTTCTTTGATCAAGATTCAAGGTGCTGAAGGTGCTGACAGTAATCGATCGATTGATCAAGTTTGAAGATTAAAGGTAGCAATCAGTTTTCTGGCCTTTTTTCTTCATAAAGTAAGTACCATTTCTTGAGATTGATACTCAAAAGGACTTTGTTATTCATTCAGAGAGGTACGGATAGAAAATCTCAGGACCAATATCAATCAGTCCAGGACTGATATCAATCCTAGGACAGTAGTTGACTGTTATCTAACTACAAAATCATTGTCCTAGGTCGGTTGTTATCAGCCTTGAAATACAGTTTTTTTCTTGTCAAAGTAGTTTAAAGCCTCTTCTTAACTTAGAATGGAGTACAAGAACCAAGGTGAAGGTGCTTTTGGGACTGGTAGTTCAGGTAACATGACTGAAAACACCTTTCAGCTTACAACTGTTAAGTTTGATGGATCAAACTATTTGGAATGGGCCCAATCAGCCATGATGGCTATTGGGGGTAGAGGAAAATTGAACTTCTTGCTAGGGGATATGAAGGAACCCTCCAAGGAGGACCCTACTTATGCTAGGTGGGTCCAAGAAAATTTTTTGGTGATGACATGGCTGTGCAACTCTATGCAGCCACACATCAGCCGAAACTACTTATGGTCCAAAACAGCTAAGGAAATATGAGATGTTATGGAGGAAACTTACTCTCAACCTCTTAATGTTGCTAGGGATTATGAACTAAAATGTGAGGTTAAAAATCTGAAGCAAGGAGAAAAGCAGGTCTCTATTTACTTTTCAACCTAAAAATCCTCGTGGCGTGAAATTGACCATCTTGAAACAATTGAGTGGGAGAGTCAAAAAGATACACAAGCATATAGAAAGCATGTTGAAACTAACAGATTTTTTGAGTTCCTAGCTGGTCTGAACTTTGAATATGACATTGTGAAACAACAGTTACAAGAGATAGTGAGACTTTATCACAAGCCTATTCCCTAGTGCATAGTGAAGAAACTAGGAGAAAGGTTATGTTGCAGAAACAGCCCTCCGAATCAGCCTTGGTAGCAGTTAGACCTAAATCTGGGTGGATAAGGAGAAGGAAGCTAAGAAGGACTTAGTATGTGAACACTGCAAGAAACCTAAACATACTAAGGATACCTGTTGAAAGTTGCACCATCATCTAGTTCCAACAAAGCTCAAAAATAAGAAAGGGAATGCTAATATGGCTGTCAACATTGATAGTACAACTTCATCATGCACAAGAGGCACTCCTCTAGATACCTTAGCTACAATCCGAGCTGCTTTGACTTAGCTAGAAAATGAATTTAGTAATTCAGCTCAGCCTACATCAGCTCAATAGCCTAATTCAGCCCTTGCTCATATAGGTACAAGAGCTACTGCTTATCATGATTTTGTCCCAGGTAATACTAGACCTTCTTGGGAAATAGATTCAGGTGCTTCAGATCATATGCTCCATCTCACCCTTTTCTCCCGCTTTTAGTGTGAGTGCATTTTATGTTCCATTTCACGCTTTTCTCCTCTCTTTTTTTTTTTGAATTTGGTGAATGCATTTTATGCTCCATCTCACACTGGTCACAGGCTTGAGGCAGATAGCAAGACTCATATTCTAAGCTGGTAGTTTTACTATTTAGCTTAGAATAGCGGAGTCAATTTGGGCTTTGTCCCTTTTGCATTTGTTGAATCTCATGCATCAGCAATTCAGATGTGACCTAGCTCGACTGACCATTAATGATACAATCAAGAGCTTTCATACACATGGAGATAGTTAGGGTACACATGGAGATAGTTAGGGCTAGTCATGCTGAAAGACATATTCAGCTCCTCTTTTCCTCATGCATGTACTAAGTTGGGTTAGTCACAAGAATAAAAACTTAACACATACATTGGTCTCCCTCGACTCATTGTATTCCTTCTTAAAAATCACCTAATATATAGCAATGAACTTGGGGGGTTCCAGTCTACTTGGTTATGTCATTGCCTGCATATGTGTGTGTTGGGGTGAATAAGGTGCATGGTTCCAACCCCCACACCCTATCCTCAGGCTTTACTCCCCCACACTTAAGATGAACATTGTCCTCAATGTTCCTAGTGTTAAGAAATCACAATAAAACCAACAACAATAATACCAAGGAAAGAGAAGGGTGTATAAAGGACTCCCTGGATATTAAATTGTGTAATGGATCTTTTCGTAAGAAGCCTCTTCTGTTAGAAATTAATTCAAACTTGAGAGAGATTTTATTTTTCTAACTAACAACCTAAAAATAATCAACAAGAAAAATTGCCTTAACCTGTTCATGAGCAAGCATTATTAGTCTAGAGCGTCACTGGTTGTCGAGATAAAGAGTGGATGGAGGGGGTACAGTGCCGCCCACCAAATATGGTTTCAGGCGCTGACCATTTACTTTAAATGTGCCTTGAACCGAGTGGGTGATCTCTATGGCCCCATGGGGAAAGAGTGAACAAACATTTTCAACCGATTTACTATGCTCGCAGAACCTTGAATGGAGCTCAACTAAATTACACCACAACCGAAAAGGAGCTACTAGCGGTAATCTTTGCACTTGATAAGTTTCGTTCATATCTAATTCTATCCAAGGTTATTGTGTACACAGACCACTCGGCATTGAGGCACTTGCTGACCAAGAAAAACTCAAAACCAAGACTGATCAGATGGATCCTATTATTGCAAGAATTTGACATTGAGATTAGAGACACGAAGGGTGCTGCAAAACTGCCTGTTGATCATCTCTCCCGGTTGGACAAGGTAAGCTCAAAAGAGGAGATAACCAACAACATTCGAGAAGAATTTCCGGATGAACAGTTGTACTCAATTCAGGAATACTCATCTCCTTGGTATGCTGATTTTGCAAATTATCTAGCTACACAAGTCATTCCTCCTAACCTTTCATATCAACAGAAAAAGAAATTCCTTTCTGATGTAAAATACTATTTATGGGAGGAACCCCTTTTGTACAAATTGTGTGCAGATCCAATCATAAGGAGATGTGTCCCCAAGGAGGAGATGGAGTCGGTACTCCAATTTTGCCATGATAAAGAAGCAAGAGGACATTTTGGAGCTAGTCGCATTGCAGCCAAGGTTTTGCAATCAGATTTTTATTGGCCAACACTGTTCAAAGATGCACATAGGTATGTGTCCACACGTGACAAATGCCAAACATCGGGAAACGTTTCCCGACAAAATGAAATGCCCCTTTCCAATATATTGATCTGTGAAATCTTTGATGTTTGGGGTATAGATTTCATGGGACCCTTCCCAAAGTCTTGGGAATAAGTACATCCTCGTTGCTGTTGATTTTGTATCTTAATGGGTGGAAGCCATGGCTTTACCCACAAATGACTCTAGGAGGGTAGTACATTTCCTGAAAAAGCTCTTCACCCGATTTGGCACTCCTCGGGCTATAATTAGTGACAGGGCAACTCACTTCTGCAACAGCCACTTTGAGCGATTAATGCTGAAATATGGAATTAAACATAAATTGGCTACCCCCTATCACCCTCAAACTAGTGGCCAAGTGGAGTTGGCCAACAGGGAGCTCAAAAGAATTCTGGAAAAGACCGTAGCATCTGCCAGAAAAGATTTGTCCATCAAATTAAATGATGCATTATGGGCATATAGAACTGCATATAAGACACCCATTGGCATGTCCCCCATACAGATTGGTCTTTGGTAAAGCATGTCATTTACCAGTCGAGTTAGAGCATAAGGCCTATTGGGCTCTTAAATTCTTAAATTTTGACATTCAGGCCACTGGGGCTAAGAGACGATTGCAATTGAATGAGATGGATGATTTCAGACTTGCCACCTATGAAAATGCCAAGGTTTATAAAGATAGAATTAAAATGTGGCATGACAAGTACTTGCTGAGACAAGACTTTCATGTAGGCCAGCAAGTATTGTTATATAATTCCCGTCTCCGCTTGTTCCCAGGCAAGCTGAGATCCAGGTGGTTTGGACCCTTTACCATTACACAGGTTTTCCCCCATGGGGCCATAGAAATCACCCACCCGGTTCAAGGCACATTTAAAGTAAATGGCCAGCGCCTGAAACCATATTTGGTGGGCGGTATTGTTCCCCCTCCATCCACTCTTTATCTCGACAACCAGTGATCCTCTGGACTAATAATGCTTGCTCATGACCAGGTTAAAGCATTTTTTCTTGATTATTTTTAGGATGTTAGTTAGAAAAATAAAAATCTCTCTCAAGTTTGAATTCATTTCTAGCATAATAGGCTTCCCACCAAAATATCCATTTTAATGTCCAAGGGAGTCCTCTATACACCCTTCTCTTTCCTTGGTATTACTCTTGTTGGTTTTATTATGATTCCCTAACACTAGGAACATTGAGGACAATGTTCATCTTAAGTGTGGAGGAGTAAAGCCTGAGGCTAGGGTGTGGGGGCTGGAACCATGCACCTCATTCACCCCAACACACACATATGCAGGCAATGACATAACCAAGTAGACTGGAACCCCCAAGTTCATTGCTATATATTAGGTGATTTATAAGAAGGAATACAATGAGTTGAGGGAGACCAATGTATGTGTTAAGATTTTATTCTTGTGACTGACCCAACTTAGTACGTGCATGAGAAAAAGGGGAGTTGAATATGTCTTTCAGCATGACTAGCCCTAACTACCTCCATGTTTATGAAAGCTCTTGATTGTATCATTAATGGTCAGTCGAGCTAGGTCACATCTGAATTGCTGATGCATGAGATTCAACAAATGCAAAAGGGACGAAGAACAAATTGACTCCGCTATTCTAAGCTAAATAGTAAAACTAGCAGCTTAAAACATGAGTCTTGCTATCTGCCTCAAGCTTGTGACCAGTGTGAGATGGAGCATAAAATGCACTCACACCAAATTCAAAAAAAAGAGAGAGAGAGAGAGAGAGAGAGAGAGAGAGAAGAGAGAAGTGTGAGATGGAACATAAAATGCACTCACACTAAAAGCGGGAGAAAAGGGTGAGATGGAGCATAAAATGCACTCTCCCCTAGAAAAAAGTGACAAAGAAAATGTAGTGACGGCTGAGGTTCAAAAGGGCAAAATGAAGTTGAACTCTCAATGAGGTGTAGTTACAGATTTGAAATATAGTTTAAAGTGATTATTAATTTTGACAATCAAGGAGCTGATCAATATATTGAATAGGAGTGAAAGCTGGAACTTGGAGAAACTCATTTTCTTCTTTTCCTTGGCTCTTATGCATGTGTTAAATGGTAGTTTATAAGAATAGGAGCATACCACTTACAAAGTTCCAGACCACTCAATGCATTTTCCTCCTAAAAATTCACCCGGTAAATAGTGAAAGGGGGGAATGTTCAGTTTATTACTGATGTATTTGCTTGAGGACAAGCAAAAGCTTAAGTGTGGGGGTATTTGATGAGCACATAATTTAGTTTTATGTCAGTTTAATTGAATTTCACCCTATTTTAGCTTGATTGCAAGAAAGATTTCAAGGGCAACCAACTCAAGAAAAAGAAGGCAAAAAGCAAGAAAAGAAAGCCCAATTTTAATCAAATTCAGCCCGGCCCAACCATAAGAGCAAAGGAGTATCATTCGGCCCAAGTAGTGCAACGTACACTCTTTGGGAAAAACCCAAAGAAAGAGCCTAGCAAGAAGGAAAATTCGGCCCAATAAAGAAGAGGCCCATTTCAGCCCAAGAACAGCCTAGAGTGCAACCAAAATATGCTCAAAACTAAGCTAAGTTGCAGCCCAAAAGGAGCTAGGGGCGGTAACTTCTTGAGGATTCTTGAAGAGAAGGAGGGAGCATTGTAGAAGGTTCAAGAGGGGTCTAATGCACCTAATTCTAGAGGCTTCAAGAAGAGGCTAGAGCTTCCTTGAAAGCCTATATAAGGAGGCCTCTAGAGGGGGGAGAGGTGTTCATTTTGCCCAAGTTCATGGCTCTCTATTCCTTTGGGGTTCGAATTCCTTGAAGGGAAGAAGAGAGAAGAATGAGCTAGGCGCAAGAAGGAGAAGGGCTGAAGAGATTCAAGCAAGGAAGAAGAGAAGAAGGTGAGTTCGAATTTGGGGAAATTTTGATTGAGAGATCATTTGTTCTATTTCTACTTAGTCTTTATTTTATTGAGTTCGAATTCTGCTTCTATTTATTTAATTTTCTCTTCCTCTCTTTCATTCTTTGTTGTTGTAATCAATGCTGTAAAATTTCAGATTGTGTTATCAAATTTCTTTATCATTCGAATAGACCATATCTCTTCTTATTGTTTCTTGAATAGGGTGTGAATTCTAGATCAGATTGGCCGATTTTATCTCTCACAAACTTAGATCTGAAATCTCAGTTCTGAGATTTGTAAGATCTAAATTGCTTGAGAAAGAATTCAGACCTTCAATTCTCATGTTGGCCGATTTGATCTAATGCTTGGAATTTCTAGAGTGCTTGAGAGACTCTAGGAATTCAGATCTACTATTCGAGAACTGAATTGCATGCAATGTTAGAAATAACTTGCACAGTTCAGTGGGTGATCAATTCAGATTTGAATTGATGCCCTTGATGTGTTTGAATTAATGCATGCATAAATGATTAGATCCTTGATAGAGATATAAGGATCATCATTCATGCATAGGATGAACATGCTCTTGAAAAATGTTGTTCATGACCTTGGGGTTTCACCAAACCAAGGCTGAATCATGGCCTATTCGAATGAGTTGAGTAGTTTGTTTGCTGAATCATGAAATTAGATTTTCTTGCTTACTCTTTTAACTTGAATAGAAGGTATTTGAGCCAATGCTTTTTAGTTAGATTTTAGCTTAGGATTTTAATTTTTGAATAGAGTTATGATGTGTTGTTAATCAAATAAGAATTGGCCAATTTAGTATTAGTAGTTGTTTCCTAAATCCCCATGGAACGATACTCTATTCACCTCTTTACTACTTAAACGGCTAGTGCACTTGCTAGTGTCACAATGAGCCACATCACTCCTCTTCTAACCAGGTTCTGTTTTGAGAGGCTTTTATCCAGCACTATAGCCTAAACCAAGGCATTTACTTTTGAGGGGGAAACGGATTCTAGATCTTATCAGTGGGAACCTCAGCTCTATCTCCTACTATTAAGCTTCTGGCAAAAGAGCTAACTGAGAACAACCCATCTACAGACCAGTTCCAGGTCCAAGTATCTTCTTTCCACTGGTTTAAGAACTGGATAGACAGCAGCTAAAACAGCTCAACCACTTGGTCTATTTCCCAATCTTGGAATTGTCTTCTGAAGTAGGGGGTCCAAGCAAGGATGTTATCTCTCAGTTCATAGCATTCAGCCACCAATACATCCTGATTTTCTGCAAGCTGGTACAACTAAGGAAAACACTCAGCTAAAGGTCTGCTACTACACCAACTATCCTTCCAGAATTTCAGCGTGATGAATAACACCAAAGGCATCAAAGTAGAATGATGAAAGATTCTTCTCAAAATATTCCTTAGCATTATCAAATCAAAGTATTTTGATCTGAATGTTAAATTGGGTAAAAATAAGTTCATGAAACTTTTGCACAATAGTTGGTACTTCATCCTGAAGTCTCATAAGGTAAATTCATGTATAGCGAGAGAAATCATCAATAAAAAAAATAAAATACTTGTGACCCCCCATAGTAGATAAATGAATGGCCCTTACACATCAAAGTGCACAATATGGAAAAGAGAAACAGATATTTTATTATTCACTGAATAAGGATGTCTACAATGTTTCGCAAGTTCACATGACTCACGATGAAGACACGATGGAGATATTCCCTTAAACATGTCGGGAAACAAATGACTCAAAGCAAAAAAAGGTAAATGACCAAAACGTAAATGGCATAACATGACTCTATCAATAGACTCTGATAAAACAGATTCCAAAGCTACTCCATTAGGTGGTCCAAGACTTCTATCAAGTGTATCTAGCGAGTATATTCGATTCACCTCATGGCCACTCCCAATCATCCTCTAAGATTTCAAGTCCTAAAAAATACAATGAGTAGGAAAGAAAGTTATGCTACAAATCATGGATTTAGTCAGGATACAAACAAATAAAACATTGGTATTAAGGTTGGGGACATAAAAAGCAGAGGATAAAACAAGGGTGTCAGAGGCTTTGAAATCTCCTTTTCCAGAGATGGGAGCAAGAGACCCATCAGAAAGGGATATCTTCTCTCTACCAAAGAGGAGCTGATATGAACAAAAGAGGTTAGATATGTTGGTCATATGTTCGATGCACCATAATCAATAGTCCAATGGATGTTATGATTACCTGAAACAATATCATGATTTGCATAAGCACGAATACCCGAGTGAGCAAATGTAGACGATGAGGTGTTGCTTAAAGGGTTGGATGTTGTAACAGTGGACCTAACAAGGTCAATCCAATACCTCAATGTTCAAAATCTAGGGTTTCACTACACCCAACTGCCTAGGAGAAAGAAGTAGCCACTCCTACCAGAGCTTTCCAAACTTCTCCAAACCTCAACTGCCCACTTTCGGAGATCAAAAGGAACCCCCCCAAGCATTGAGCGCCACACCCAACCCTTCTCCTTAACCTATAACTTGAAATCTTTCTAGTCGGCTAGGGTTTTGTGCAGAAAAACAACAGCTTCACTTCTTGGCTATTTACAACCAGATACTAACTCTCCAAACCCACTACCAACTAGAAAAACAGTCGTCTAATTAATCAGAAACTTATGTCTCCATACACTCTTCCAATCGAAGGGAGAATGGGAAAAGAAAGAAAAACAAAAAAAGGAGGAAGAACTGCTTTGATGCCAAGATGTAAATCTGTCCTTCAAGTCTAATGATTAAATTCTGATTACAGCAATAAAAAAGGAAGAAAAGGATGATTACAGCAGAAAAGAAGAAGATGGATAAGAAGAGAAAGGAGAAGAGAGTTCGATAATCCTCTCCCCTCTCTCAATAAACTTTATTTAATCTAACTTAACTAAGATCAATTACAACTTTGCCCTTAAGTGGGCAGCCAGCTCATCAATCACTTAAAAGATACAAAAAAGAAGTTAGCAGGCCCATAAACAAAACATTACTTAATAAAAGAAAAGTGCTAGGGCCCATTCGGCCCAGTCTCTCTACACATTATAATCTCTTGACACACCTCCAATATCTGAGGCCCTGGGATTACCCAAACTGCAACAAAGCTTAGTTTGTACCTTTGTGATGAGGCATCCAAGGAAAAAATGTCTCTTGGTTTCTAAGACTAAGTTCTTCCTAAGTTCCTCTCCTATTATTATTAAATTTCATTGAATATATTCTTAGTCCTTATTTTAAAACCTCTTGTTTTTAAAGTATTTGTTCGTATATCTAATTTTGCATTTAATCCTTCTTTGGTTTCACCAATTAACATTACATCATTAGTCAATTCATCTATAACGGGTGCAAACAATCATGCGTGGGATAAATTATGTGCTCAAAAACAACAAATTATGTGAATTAAATTGTGCTTAAGATGAATCTTTTAAACACCATAAAAGTTATAGTTACCAAGATATCAAACTAACAAGATTTTCCCTATGGTTTTACATGTATTGGTTCATGATTAAAAAGAAAGGAAGATTTACCAGATGCCTCTTCCAACCGTCGTATAAAAGCCAATTGAAACAAAGCACCTGCAAATTCAAAACCCAATTTATTAAGTCATAATAATACTTCAGTGTGTATGTTAAAAGATAATTATATGTAAAAAAAAAAAAAAAAGATATCAAATCAATAGATTCAACACAAATATGGATTTACTAGAAAGAGGTTGATATTCTTTTCTTCTTTTTGGTGATTAATTAAATAAAATTACATTAGTAAGGTTAAAGAGAAATATGAGAAATCTACAAGGGCAATGTAGGGGAAAAAGAATCTTTTTTTTATCTTTTCTTTATTTTTCTAATATTAGAAACTAGTAAGAGAACTTTGGTCATTTTAGATGTTTGTGTAATCATTGCTTGGTCTAATAGTAAAGCTTCAAGCTGACAAGCATGACAATGCCAAAGGTAAGGTCAGTCAAAATTTGGTAGCAACAAGGCACCTGTCTAGATGATCCAAGGTTTTAAACCTAAGCTATTTAATCCATGACTGATATTTCAATTAATACATTCTATATTATATATATCTATATATATATATATATATATATATATATTTGTTTTAAAGCTTTACTATTGAAATTATTAAAAAGAGGCAAAGGTTTCGAGATGAGAAAAAGAGAGAAAGAATAGAAGTATACAGAAGTTTCCTTTTTTTTTGTTTTCTTATTTTCTCTTATAACAAACAAAATAACAGCTCCATGCTTGTTCTTTTTCACTTTTATTTACTCTCCATCTTAAATTTTTTTCACATAAAACTATAGCCTTCTTTAGTGGCGAATTCAATATAAAATTGCTCTATTAAATACTTGTTATATTTGAAAATATTGAAATTAATATATTTAAAATGATATTGTCTTAGATACGATGATTTTCCATATCTTGAGAGGAAATTTGTTAAGAATACTGCTATTTTTTCAATTAATATGCATCCTGAATGGTATATAAAACAAGAGAACTAACCAAATTTTAGTTTTTTATTTTGTAAAATTCTTGTCACCTAGGTGACTAGGCACCCTATTTTCAACCAAAATCTTTTAGTTTTCTTTCTGTTGGAATGAATGTGAAGATCATAATTTTGAGTTTTCTTGGTGTAGGAAGGAGTTTGACAGACCGTAAAGAGCCTATATATGCATTTCTATCCAAAAAGATAGTTATGATTATTTGCTTTAATTTTTCTGCATATTATGCCTATGGTTCTAGATGCCCTTTTTTTGGATGTTATTCTAGGTGTCTGTTGAGTGATTATGGGTTTCTCCTGTTTATCTTCTTTCTAATTTTGCAAACAGCATGTATGGCCATCAAAAACCATCAAATTCTTAATAAAAGAAGTTCATCCAACATGGCAACATCCCTAAAGGACTGAAATTGATCCAGGTCATTTCAGTTTACCTTTTTTTCTTTTGAGAATAAGTAAAGTACTGTATTGATTGTATAATTTGGGATGTTGGTCTTGGGATGAAGCTTCCCCAAAAAAATCTGTAAAAACTGAAAAGATAATTACAAAAAAAGGGCATCAGTTGAAACATTTGATGTTTTTGCCCAAGGGAAATTTGCTAGCATGGTGTTTATTACTTCATCTATTTGAGAGGATTTGCAATCAAAAATTTCCATATTTTGCTTTTTCTCAAAAAAAATGTAAACCCATAATACATCAGACAGGAGGCCCCGTAGAAATTAGGACCATTTTCAGTTAATACTAAACCTAATAATTTCCTATTCCAACAATTTTCATCCTTTTTTTTATAAATGAATAGATTTTATTGACCAGAGATTAAAGAAGTTACAAGTTCCCCTTGGGGGGCACAAGATGCAGCCACACCCTTGAACCCAAAAAACTGAAAGTTGAAACTGAAAAATTAAGTATCACAACTCAGCCACAAACAGAAACTCCCTAACAGCCACTTGTTTAGCCAAGACATCAACCATAGCATTGGCTAACCTGCTCACCCATTGCATTCTGATTGTCATATCCCTTTTGGTTTTGTTGCCAGGAAAATAGTATCAATATTGGAATATTTCCTTTCATCAAGAATGGCTTGTGTAGCAAATCTGGTTTCAACCCTCAAGATTTCCCCAATAATAATATCCAAATCTGGGAGAGCTCCTTTATTCAGGATATTAGATCTGACAACTTCAAATTCAGGTCTGAGATGCATTAGGAAATGCATAATCTTCCTTCTATCAAAGTGCTCATTCATATACTTCACACAACAGTCTGATAGATCCTTTCCCATATGTACTAGCTCATACTCTATCCAGAGACTAACAATCCCTACATAGTATCCCTGGACTTTCCTTTCTCCCTAATAGTACAAAAAGATATCAACTTCTATTTGGTATTGCGTAGAGATGTTTGATTGCTGGTATACTTTCTCAAGATACTAATACATCTCATAGGTAGCCCTGTATCCTCTCATAGGGATTGCGATGTCAGTTTCATCTTATCCTAGAACCCACGATGCAATTTTTGCATTATCAATCTTCCACTGATTAAGAGCCTTGATGTCTAAATCATCAGGTTTAACCACAAATCCATTCAGATATCCCCTAAGTCCCTTTGCCTCAACATGGAATTGAAAATTAAACTTCCATAATGCATAGTTCGTACCATTGAACTTAATAGGGAGAACATCCATCCTTTCTGATGCCATTGAAGAACAAGGAACAGCAATGCACACTTCCAAACAAAGGATAGAATTCAGATCAGAAGGTAGAGAGAAGTACCTTTCAATCGATGTCCAGAAAAGGAAACTGTAATGGTCTGTCGAACTCAGAAGTAGATCAAAACCCTTCTAAATAAAGCCAATCCAAACCAAACCAAACCAAAAGGAATCAATAGATCTGCTCTGGGCGACACCAAATCTAAATTTTCAGACTGATCTGGTATCTCTACAAAGAGATCCAATGAGAAAAAGAAATATGACGGCATAATAGTCCAGAAAACTGGTCTGTAAAGTTCTGATCAAAAGCAACCCTAGAAAAGAAGATTCAAGGGCACTCAAGAGCTTCCCAAATACTGTTAGGGAGTCCTCAAGAAAACAGTAAAAGAAAGAATTGAAAAGAGACTGAATGCATATCAAATCGTGACCTGCTCTGATACCATGTCAGAATCAAATCGAAAAGGACAAAGAGAGAGAAAAGAGAGAACACAGCAGTTTGGTGGTTGTGTTGCCTAGTGACAATCAATGCCCTAAGATAAATATTTATATTAAAGATAGTAAAAGGACAAATCTGCCCTTAGTGTACAAAAGATAGTGTACAGATAAAATAGATGTTCAAAAAAAAGAAGTAAAAGTACAAAAATAACCCTGCAGCTAGTTCTTCTCATTGTCTCTACATTAGAAAATTTCTAATTCATAAGTTATTAATGCTAAAATGCATGGGAAGTTCTACATGAAATCATAATTCTTCAAATTTCTAGATGCCATAGCTAGAGTTTTTTTTTTAAGCAATGCCATAGCTACATAATACTTCCACAAGATAGCCATAAGAATACATGTTCCACTATAGTGAGCTCTAACGAACCATGAATTCTGGTAGACCCCTACCTTAAGTTCAAGAAAATATTTTTGAATTTCTATGAACAGCATGAAAATATTATTACATTGAAATAGATAATATAAAAAGCAACTCATTTGTTGGTCTATGGAAGTACCTTCCATGACTCAGGTAAGCCTCTACAACTAACTAATGGAATCATTTTCCCCACATTGTCAGAGATTTAACATAGCCAACCCCATATAGTTGGGACTTGGGATGATGATCTGTAGAGATTTTAATCTATGTAAAATTGGTATCCAGAATCAACAATCCAAGGAAATTGGTTACTACGGGAAAGCCAAGATAACCTAATTAAGAACTTCCATCATGCTTCAGCTAAACCTTTTAATTCCTGTTGAACGGCTTAGAGTTGAAGAACCTAAAGAAGCAATGACGAATTATTCCTTATTTTCACAGTATTTAAAAGATAGGAGCAATGGAATCTTCAAATTTTATAAAATAATGAGCTCTATCTCTTCTTCACAATAGATGAGAACCAACATTTAGTATACACTCCTCATCAATTTTCAATTGTAGGTTCAATCCTTAGCCCATTCTGCATTACATAAGGACCACCTCATCAACCCTTAATAAATGAAGATTTCCCCCTATAAATTACTTAAAATTTTCAGCTAATATCGAGGTCCATGTTCTGTACCTTGGAATTCCCAATATAGAGTCAAGAATAAGGTAGAACTAATAAACCTTAACTGTTACACTAGTCAGAAACTAGCTCCATGAACCAATTACAGACATAAAAACAGATTCATAAAAATTTTAGGTTGCCAAGCTACCAAAGATACTAAAGGTAACTACCAAGGAGGCAGCCTTTCAACCAAAACAAAAAACAATCAAGAACAACCAAAATAAGTAAATATAAGAACCATGCCCTTCCAACCATCCCAGCAGTAAAGACAACGGAAATACTAAAACAACGGAATCGCGCCCCAGATCGAAAAACCACGAGTGAAATAAATGGGTTGAAAGATACCAATTATCATTCCAATAGTGACGAGGGTGAGAAGACCGAAGACGATTCTCATTCCAGACATGGTCACAAGACGGAGAAAGAGACTATCCAATTCAGACCTAAAAGGCTGAGCTCATCGGAGAATTAACCAGTAGAGTCTGCAGCGAAGATCCAAAAACACGGGAGGGGGGAAAGGTTATAGATTCTGAGATTATTTAAGAAGAAATTAATTAAATGCTTCGAGGGAAACCGCTTTCAACGCCCATCGCTTTCGTGTTTCCCCTTCACATTTTCCTCTATTTTCTTCCTGACCAAATTTTTACGTATGTTGCTCTTTTCTTCCCTGCGTTGCGTATGCGTAAATAATTTCTTTCCCTCCTACTGTCAAATGTGGAATGTAAATACTTTTTTTCTTTTCACTAAAGGCTCAGTCTGGACAGAGTACAATTCAAATTTCAAATATATACAGTATAAATACATATAAAATAATACAAAATTATTTGTATTTATACTCCTTTCAAACTGAGCAAAAGGGTAAAATATAAAAACCTCCTTCGATCTAAATAAAAATGTCCTCTAAGTCCTAACTTTTGAAAAAAAGCTACAAATACCTCCCTTTCCACCCCAACATAAACTTTAAAATTACTAAATTACCCTTTTTTATGTTAAATTACCCCATTTTTCTTTTATTTACCTAATTTTCCCCTTTTCTTCTTTCCCTATCTCTCTTCTTCCATGGCACTCGCAAGTCACAAGTACATTTGATTCACGGTCAAAATTGGAATCAGTATTGGAATTGAAATCCTTCGCAATTGGAATGATCTATTCTCATTATCTGTTTGGTTCAAATGGGAACCAAAATAGGGATTGGAATCAGCTGAAATGGGATTTCATTCCCAAGGGAGGGGGATATGGAGAACACCATTCAAGTGGTAATTGGATTCTGATTCCATACAACCAAACAATTGGAATCAAAATGAATCATTCTAATTCCAATAAACCCCTATTCCCATGAACCAAACGAGACCTAAATAGAAAAGATCAAATTTTTTATACAATATGCCCTATATATAGCTTAGTAGGGCATCTATACAACTAAAATCCATCCATTCAATTAGAAAATGGAAGAAAGGTGCAAAGGGGTTGTAAGGCAATCTCTTATGGAGACATCACAATATTCTCTTAGGAGAGCAATAGCTCTCCATAAGTGTGGTTACTATTGTAAGACTTACCTACATGTTTGATGTCAAACTTGAGGAGTTGTACACCCTCTCATAGGGCATAGAAATCCCCTATGCTTCAAAAAAAATAAGGTGCCATTTGGCAAGTCTTTATAGAAAGATCTTCTAGCGGCCTAGATAGCTAAAAGGCATATTAAGCTTTTGGGATCTTGTCTTTAAAGACAAAGACTGTCTAGTAAGTTGTTCGACTACTGAGCTTTTAAAAAAGTGTTTAAAGGCTATTTATCACGCAGAAAGAGAAAAAAACTTCATTTGAAGTTTCTTGAAATTCAGTGTTTTCAGTCTTTTTAGGTCTTTCCACACATGTGTCTTCTCATCTTTCCAAATTTTTATTACCGAACGAAAAAAGACTGATAGTCGAGAAGATATCATGAAAAGACTTGCCAAGAACCGTTGCTTTTATCATTGTCAAGTGGAATTTGATAATACGTAAAAACACAATTTTGCTTCATGTCGTATTTGAAAAGTTCAGCCCATTGGACGAGGAAGGTCTTTTGTACTCCCTCCCCATCCATAATTCAAGGCGTGAAGGTAGTTCTTAAAACCTTCGTAATGGCACTAAAGTTGCTTTTTGTTCTTGTCCAACAACGGAGGATAAAAAAAAATCATTTAAAGGAAAATTGGAGTTGCAAGAGTTGCATTGTTCCTTCAAAACAGATATTATAAAATGCAAAAAGGGTTTTCCTTTACTCAATTTTGGAGATAAGGAAAGTATTGCATATAAGCTATTGTACAATCTAATTTCATAATGTTTCTTCTTATGAGGTCTTGGTGTGAATTCCGGAAAGCTCATGGTCGGCTCAAAAAGATGGAGTCGTCCCCCATTTTTTAGAGCAAAATGGGCCCTCATTTTTAGATTTGAAAAACTCGATTTAAGTCTTTGATAGTGACATTGTTTTCCATGGAAAGGCATACAACCAAGAGATTTCGAGTCCCAAGGATTGGGAGAGGGAAGGTGTTAGGCACCCCTCTCTCCAAGCTGCAATTGCAACCCAATACAGGAGTTGCTCAAGCTTAGTTTCTTTATGAGAAAAACAAAAATGGTTGCTAGAATTTCTTAAATCTGGAGGAACATGCTTTCAACTCCTCCTAAAACCAATTTTGAGGCGATGTTATCAGGTCTTAGGTACTAATTTCCCTAAGACCCTCACCTCTCTGCCTCTATTCTTAGTCAAGAAGAAATTGAAAATGATGGTTCTCCAACATTTCAAAACTACAAGCAACCCAGAAAATCTAAAAGACTCACATTTCTTATGTACCTTGACAGGAGCTTTCTAGCAATGAAAGCAAGTTTGAAGAAGTTTGAATGATATACTGGGATGGATGGTGTGCTTTTTTGTTTCAAATTGTGTAGCCGAAAATAGATGGGCAGATTTGAAGTTTGATCTTCAAAAACTTTGGGATTACAGAGGTTGGGAATATGCTCTTTTCTCCTCCTCTTCTCCTTTAGGTTTCTCCCTTTCTCTTTTCCTCTCTCTTTAGGGCCTCTCTTAGGTTTCATTTCCTCCCCCCCCCCCCCTGAGCTCGAATTAGATCAATATTTATAGAGAATAGGAGGGGGTCAAGTCTGAATTTGCTTAGTTATAGTGTCTAGGATTCCACATAGATTTTTTCCATAAATAGGCAAAGATTCTTCAAAAAAATAGATGCCCGGTCAAGTTTTTCTGTTTGGTGAAACTTTTCTTCAATATGGGGGTGTTTTCATGGGTTTTGTGTATCCAATGGGAGCTTAGGGCATGTCTATGATGGCAGTCTTGTGTTTGGGGCTGTCGGTGGTAAAAAATATAAATTTGATGAACTTTTAAATGTTATTTTGTCTTTTATTGGTTTTAAGTAGGGGTCTGTTTGATATTTTGATCTTTTTAAGCCTATTAGGCTTTATTTCATTGGCCCAGGTGTTCTAATGGGTCGAGAATGGGTTTGACATCACCCATCACCCTTTTGATGCTTCAAGTTGGGGCAAATGATGTGGCAATTTAATATAGTGCATCGAAATGATATCTTTCTAGTTTAATGGTCAAACAGATGAATTAGGATGTAAAATTTGGTGTGCTGGGATTTTTTGGGTCTCTTAACACAGTGATAATGTCTAATTGGTCAAATAGGGTCGAGATGATTAAGATCTATGGGTGATAAATTTAGATCAATGAGATTTACTAAAATGGAATCTTTGTTTAATCAATGGTCAAATGTGGGAATTTTGGGATGCAACTTGGTGGGTTAGAACTTTTGAATGTCCTGAATCTAATGGAAGTTATGGATCTTTGGTCAAAGGTGTGGATTAACAATTTTAGTTCAAATCATGGTCTTAACTTATGGTTTTCCAATTAACGAGAATATCCAAAATGAAATCTTACTTTTTCAATGATCAAATGGATGTGTTTGGTCATGAAACTTGACGTGCTGGGGTTTTTTTGGGTCTCTGAACACAGTGATAAGGTCCGATTGATCATATGAAGTTGGGATGAAAGATGGTAAGCTCTAATTAGTAGATTTGTTAAGATTTGATCTAGGCTTGATGGCGGATCATATGGGGGAATTTTGAGCTACAATTTGGTGGG
The DNA here is from genome assembly GCF_056320005.1 of Nelumbo lutea. Taxonomy (NCBI): domain Eukaryota; kingdom Viridiplantae; phylum Streptophyta; class Magnoliopsida; order Proteales; family Nelumbonaceae; genus Nelumbo; species Nelumbo lutea. Next base: position 61,007,541 of record NC_142688.1, read on the forward strand.
TGGACATGGATTAAAGAGACGAGTCAAGTGGATGAAAAGGATAAGGTAGACCTTGGCAATCACTTAAGGCCATTGGAATGAGATCATGATGCTTTTGTGGTTGATCATTGTATATTCGTGTTGGGATTCGTTCATAGTGATCTTAAGGTGATGGGTGTGTTGGATTTGATTTTAAAGAGTTGGAGTTTGAATGTTTTATAGATCGAGGCCGTTAGAAAGGAGTTGACATGATGAACGGTGGATCTTTATAATTTAGTCATGAAAATTGGTGTGTAACTAAGTTATAGTTTATTCCAAGTCTAGGACAGGTGTCTGATCAGACGTTGATGTTGAGCTTAAGGTTGTTATTTGTTTTGTGGATTATTTCAAAGGAGTGCATTTCGGGTTTTAGAAAGTCTCAACTTGATCTGGTTATGTTTCTAAGTATTTTGGGTCTAAGAAGAGGGTACAAGGAGGTAGGGTGAAGGAATCGAGCAAAAATTGGGTGCTAACAGTTGCCCCTCTTTGTTGGAGGTAGCAAGCTGCTGAACAACAAAGAAAAATAAGTACACAAAGATTTTTGTGAGGGCAAGGAGCTTGGAGGAGGAGATTTTACTATTGGAATTTCAGTCAAGGTTGAAGTTAATGTAGTGCAAAACCTTGCTTGGAAGGTGTTGTACCATCCCAAGCCTTGAAAGGCGATTATAATTGTCAAACAAACACAAGAAAAAACATAGTGGTGCCATCCAAAATTAGTTAGCATTAGTTGATGTTTGATTTTTGATGCATGCATTGGTGATTGATGACTTGATAATTTTTAGTACGGGATGAAGCTTGTAAGTTTTTTTTAATTATTATTTTTATGGATTTCAAATTTGTTATTTGCTGGATGCCTATAGGTTGGGTTTGATTTTTAAGTTCGATTGTGTGAATTGATGAATGCTTATAAATTTTAAATTGAAAGATTGTTGATTTTTATGGATTTAGGTTTTTTGATAGTTAATGTTATGAAGTTTGAATTTGTTATTTGACCGAAGCTTATAAGTTAAGTTTGGTAATTTGATGAGAGCCTATAAATTTCGATTTGATTTTTTACGGATTTAGGTTTTTGATGATTGATGTTGAAGCTTGAATTTGCTATTTGTTTGGTGAAATTTTACTAAGTTAATACGGATTTGGGTTTTTGATTCGAGTTTTTATAGGTCTTGATTTTGATTTAGATATTTGATGGATTTTGAATTTTGATTTGAATTTTCACGGGTTTTGATTTTTGAAATTAATTTTTTTTATTTAAATGTTGGAATTTTTGCAGGTTTTAGTTATTTAATTTAAACATTTGATAGAACTTGGCTTTTGATTTAAATTTTTAAGGGTTTTATTTTTGAAATTGGTCATTTGATTTGAATATTTGATGGTTCTTAGCTTTTTATTTAAATTTTTACATGTTTTGATTTTTGAAATTGGTTATTTGATTTGAATATCTGATGGTTTTTTACTTCTGATTTGAATTTTTATGGGTTTTGATTTTTGAAATTGGTTATTGGATATTTGATGGATTTTTTTTATTTGAGTTTGGGAATTGATTTATGGATTTTGATTTGTGTCCTGAGTTTTTTATTTTTGAAAATATTTGATGGATTTTGATTTTTGTTTTTATTTTTGAAAATATTTTATGGGTTTTAATTTTTTGAAAGGATTTTGATTTTTATTTTGGGTTTCTTTATGAGTTTTGATTTTTGAAATTAGTTATTTGATTTTGATTTTTTTATTTGATTTTTTTTAGGTTTTGGTTTTTGAAAATATTTGATGGATTTTGAATTTTTTTTTTTGTTTCTTATGGGTTCTGATATTTGAAATCAGTTATTTAATTTTGATTTTTGTTATTTGAGTTTTTACAAGTTTTGATTTTTGAAAATATTTGATGGAAGTTTAATATGGATTTTGATTTTTGTTTTTGGTTTTTCACGGGATTTGATTTTTTATGTTTGATGTTGAAATCATTTTTGGAAACCATTTTGAAAACTTGATAAAGGTCATGTGATTGCTATAGTATGTTGTCATTCTGAGAGGTAATAGGATCCCTTCAGGTAAGAGTTACTTGTGCATTAAAACTTCGACAAAAATTGTGCGATGCAAAGTGTACAATGTTAAAGTAAGTTTAATGCCCCAAGTAATGGTATAGATTTTATAAGGGTGGTTTGAGGATAAGGTGGTCTGGTCACAAGTCCTCAAGCTTTACATGTTTCTAGACATACTGCCACGCATCGGGGGCAAAAGATTTTTGAACTCTACAATTGATTTTAGGAACGCGTTGAAAGTTTTTTTTTACAAGTGATTTGTCCGAAGGTAGATCACACGAGATTTTTGGGTTATGCCAAGTGAGTGACTCCAAGAAAGTGATAGATTTTGGTGGATTTCGATGTGTATTCAATTATGTTCAAAGGTGGATTGCATAAAGTGAGAAAATTTTGATGATTTTCGATGGTTATTTGATTATGCCCGAAAGCGGATTGCACAAAGTGAAAAATTTCGATGATTTTCTATGGATATTCAATTATGCCCAGAGGTTGATTACACAAAGCGAGAAATTTTGATGATTTTCGATGGGTATTTGATTATGCTAGAAAGCATATCACACAAAGTGAAAGATTTTGATGAATTTAGATGATTTTCGATGGGTATTCGATTATGCTCGAAGGTGGAATGCATAAAGCGACAAATTTTGGATGATTTTCGTTGGGTGTTTGATTATGCCCAAATGCATATCACACAAAACGAGAGATTTTGATGAATTTGGATGGGTATTCGATTATGCTTGGAAGCAGATCGCATAAAGTGAGAAATTTTGATTATTTTCAATGGGTATTTGATTATGCCTGAAGGCGGATCACTAAAAGTGAGAGATTTCGATGAATTTGAATGGGTATTCGATTATGCTTGAAAGCGGATCGAACAAAGTGATAAATTTTGATGATTTTTTATGGGTATTTAATTATGCTTGAATGTGGATAATGCAAAGTGAGAGATTTCGATGAATTTGGATGGTATTCGATTATGCCCAAAGGTAGATTGCACAAAGCAAGAAATTTTGATGATTTTAGATGGATATTTGATTATGCCCGAAGGCGGATCTCGCATAAAGCAAGATTTTTTGATGATTTTCGATGGATATTCGATTATGCCTAGAGGACTTTCAATGGGTATTCAATTATGCCCGAATGCAGATCGCATGAATCGAGAGATTTTGATGATTTTTTTATGGATTTCATGAATTTTGGATGAAAGAAAGTTGGATGATTACCGACTTTTGAATCTAGACAACTTAAATGAAAGAAATTTGCACAGAAGGATTATGAAAAAGATTTTCAGGTGACTTTAGATTTGGATAGATGATGCGATGAAATTTGATTCAGGTGCATGCCAAAATTTTGGATTTGATGAAAGATTTTTGCATAATAAAGAAGATTTGTATGAAAATTCTTAAATGGTTGGGATTAAAGACTTTTGAATGATTTTGGAATTTTGGAAAAATCTTTTGGATGATTTGCAAACAAATTTTTGGATGCTTTAGATGCAAGAAAAAAGGATGTTATTGAGTTTTTTGTTGTGCGATGATGCAATGCAATTTTTTTCCACAAGAGACTTTGATGCCGCAAGGGACTTTCATGCTGCGAGGAACTTTGATGCCGCGAGGGACTTTAAATGCCATGAGGGACTTTGATGCCACGAGGGACTTTAGTGCTACAAATGACTTTAATGCCACAAGGGACTTTGATGCCATGAGGGACTTTAATGCTACAAGGGACTTTAAAATAATTTTGATGATCAAACATTGATTTTTCTTCTGTAATTTAGGAAATGATATGACTATCTGGAAGCTTGATAATTTAAAAAGCATGGTAAATGGGTGATGACCATTTTCTTCTTTTATTGTGATGATGATAATGTGTATGATGCTGAATAGAAAGATGATGTGTAGATTGGAATTATCTGGGGTGGGGTCAAAATGATAAGAGGTTGGCAAGGATTAGATGGATAGTCATGGCTTACTTTTGACAAAACAATGTCACTTAAAAGAGACTGCTTACCCTTAATGTGGTGTGAGATTCGATGATAGCAGCACCATTGGTTTTAGATATATGTGTCTTGGAAATTTTAAATGCCAATTGGAAATTCATTTCGAGCAAGAGGTAGTTGCCCTTTGGCACAGAGATTGAATTTTAATAACTTTGTTGAATCGAACTTCTTGTGCTTTGATATACTTGCCCCAAGTTTGGAATGCATCAATCTTTTTCTGTTGTTTCTTTGTTTTGTTTTTTTTTTTTTTGCCCTTTTCCCCTAGTTTAGTGTTTCCATGTTTGACTTCTTTTTTCTTATTCTTCTTTTTTTTTTTCTCATCAGAGGTGCCTACACATGATTCCATCATTGTCAGTGGAAAAAATGTGTGTCCAAGGCCACCTCGCTAATCTCTCAAAAGATTGAGGAGGTCTTATTAGATGGGATGAAACATGGCTTAGGAAATGGTTCAGAATCGAAAGATAGGAGGCTCAAATATTCTTTTGACATAGGTTTCACATACTTGAATTGACAAATGGGGCCTTTAGCATATATATATATATTTTGCTTTTCTTCTCCCCCCCCCCTTTATTCCCATTGGATGAGAAATGCTTTTCATGTCTTTCAATGCCATGAGCCATACGTCTTTCTTGATCCAGGAGGACTTTTTGTTGGAGTGAAGAATAAGGTGGGGTTAGGTGAAGAATGAATTGCTCCCCCCAAGAGCAACTCATTGGATCAAACAACTACTCAGTTTGGAGAAAATCAAGAAAGATATCTGAACTTGAAAGTTTATGAAGGATCATGAGAATATCTTTTTGATACTAGCTAAGGGAATATCAATCCCTACACCATATATATATACCTACTTGACATCCCAGCGTTTTGAAGGTATGAAGGTTTAAGTGGCCCGTTGGTGTTATTTCTCAAGAGTAATTCATAGAGCCAAACATCTACTTGGCCTAAGTTCGGTTAAGGGAATGAAGTATCTTTTGATACTGGTTAAGGGGGGATTTAGACCCTTTACCATATATATATATATATATCTACTAGTTACTCTCAGAGTGGGTCAAGGTGACGTTTTGATGCTACTTTTCAAGAACTAAATTTATAGAGTCATGCATTTACTTAACCAAGAGATGGACACCGGATAAATAATGGAAGGGGTCAAAATAGCCATTTGATGCTACCTCTCAAAGGCTGGGCTCATAGAGTCATGCATCTACTTAGCCAAGATAGGGACATGGGACAAATAATGGAAGGGGTCAAAATGGTCAATCATTGAGTTCATAGAGTCATGCATATACTTACCAAGATAGAGAATGGAAACTTGGAACCAGAGGATGGTCATTTAAGAGTTCCAGATTCTAATAATGGTAGTTTTGATTTTGATCTTAACTCTTAGATTTCTTATCCTTAATTTTTTTTTATTATTGTAGTTTGATCTTAGATGATACTGATAGATTTGATTTTTCTTATATTATTATCACTATTTGACTTTTGATATGTTGAGGCTTACTTGGGATCTAGATTAGACTTGGATAACATTTGGAAATTTGGGCCTAGGTGTTGCCTTTGGTGACTTTTTAGGGTGTTTTTGTGTCTTTTAAGTTTTAATGGAAGATCAAATCTTTTTTTTTTGTTTGTTTTTTTTTAATGTGTTGTTCAAGCTTCATCTTCTGTATTCTACTTCTAAAGATGGCAACCACATAGTGCAACATTCATAGTGTCTTAGTCCTAATTGCACTATAGTTTCTTTATCCTAAATTCATCTAAGGCTTCTATGTATGGGTATTCTAGGTGCGATGCATGGAGTCGTTGGATGGGTTCTAGACTCTAAAGTTCCAACAAGGTTACTGCCTTCAAACCTCTACCCATGGACAAATGGACTTCTCTAGTTGGTAGCTACCTTGAAGGTTTTGGTGGAGCCTTTGAGGACCAATGTCCAGAGGCACACACCTACTATCCTTCCCCTAATAGGTAAAGCGGTATTCTAATTTTATTTACATGAGAGTGTGTGAATTGTGAGTGTTCAAGTGTGCAAGAAAAATGAATAGGAAAGCAACATAGAACAAGGGGAGTGCAGCCACGTGTTCAAGTTTACAAGCAATCTTATAAGTTCCCAAGTGGCCGCATTTGGGGATCTAATAGAAGCTAAGTTCCATTGATGCATTTTTAACTAAAATAAAGAAAAAGAAAGAGCAAAACAAGGAACAAAATTAATTTACTGCTACCCAAAACTTAGTTAATTACATTCAGTTATAGAGAAAGTAAAAATTATGAATTTTGAGAGATTATCAAAAGAAAAGAGGGGGGGGGGGGAGAAAAAAAACAAAGGGCTTGTTAAGGGGCCTGCTAGATGGGAATTATATGATTTTTTTTTGCTATACTGAAGGCTAGTCATGGTAGACACTTAGTGCGCTATGATAGAGGGTGCGATGTGATAATAGGGCACAAGCAGGGTAGATGGGTGTGATGGGTAAATTCCAAGGTGTGACGAGCAAGAAGGAGGTGTGATGAACATGTTCTAATTTGCGATGAGATTGAACTGAGTTGCGATGGACTTCTGGGTTGCGATGAAGTTCTAGGTTGCGATGAGCATCTGGGTTGCGATGAACTTCTGGGTTGTAATGAGCTTCTGGGTTGCAATGAGATTAAAAGGAATGTGTCATTTTGATGTTCTAGGCTGCGATGAGGCTATAAGAATGTGCGATTTGGATTTCTAGGTTGCGATGAGGATGAAAGGAGGGTGTGATTTTGATGTTCTGGGCTACGATGAGGCTTTAAGAATGTGCAATTTGGATTTCTAGGTTGCGATGAGGTTGAAAGGAAAGTGTGATTTTGGGATGGGAATGGCTTTGGGTGATTGCGCTGAAAAGGTCTATCATGCCCAACTTTCTTGAGGTGCAATTTTGAATCGCAATCTAGCAAGTCTTAAACTTAGCAACACAAAACAAAAGGAATGAAACTAAGTTTGAACAACACCCAATAAAGGTTCTAGTTTCCATAGTGGAGTTGTCAGTTGTGAGCACCGGGAAGCTCATGGCCGGCTCAAAGAGATGGAGGAATTTTGAAATAGGATCTTGGCTTGATGGCAGGTCAAATGGGGGAATTTTGAGCTACAAATTGGTTTGGTGGGTAGGCATGGATTAAAGAGAGGAGTCAAGTGGATGAGAAGGATAAGGTCGATCTTGGCAATCACTCAGGGCCATCCGAATGGGATCTTGATGTTTTTGTGGTTGATCGTTGTAGATTCGTGTTGAGATTTGTTGGCTAATTGTTTCCTAGTGATCTTAAGGTGATGGGTATGTTGGATATGATTTTAAGGAGTTAGAGTTTGAATGTTGTATAGATCGGGGCCATTAAAAAGGGGTTGACATGATGAACGGTGGATCTTTAGAGTTTTGTCATGAAAATTGATATGTAACTAAGTTATAGTTTTCCAAGCCTGAGAAAGGTGTTTGATTGGACGTTGATGTTGATCTTAAGGTTGTTATTTGTCTTGTGGATTGTGTCAAAAGAGGATATTTTGGGTTTTATAAAGTCTTAAGTTGATTTGGTTGTGTTTCTAAGTATTTGAAGTCTAAGAGAAGGGTACAAAGAGGTAGGGTGAATGGACTAAGCAAAAATTGGGTGTTAAAATCTTGGGATTGTGCATTAGCTATTTTTTAATTTAATCACTAGAGTTTTTGGAATAGAAATTTCAACGAAATATGCCAAGCTAATCAGTTAACATGGGATGTAAATGAGGCAATTCTCATATATATGCCTTTGTAAGAAATTTGACTTGAGAAACCAACATCCAAACCCAAACCAATTTCTTCTTCTTCTCATTCCTCGTTTTTTCATATGCTTCCAATCAAAATAGGCTAGTATGCTACAATTGATTAAAATAGACAATCTATTTAGATCTCCTACCCAAATGGAATTATAGTTGTACATTGGGAATATCTCCCCATGAATGGTAACATGCAAATATGGGAGATGTTCTCAATGTACAACTATAGCGAGGCATAGGTAAGTGTAGGTAGGGTCTTTTGAGTAGGAAATCCAAACCAGTAGACAACAAGATTCAATTTGCTTGTCATTGAGACAAAGTTCCCTATTTTAAACACTAGTCGATAACCTCTATATATGGGACTTGATCATATATGCCAACCACTGCTCCAAAGGTCAAAATATGACATGTAATGTCACACAATGGTGTGCTTTAGTTGCCAATCGCCACTACTCTTGTTTTTATGAAAACCTCATCGAGGGTATATATGGTACTAGTGGGGCCCATGCGATGCATAGGAAAACAAACACAATATGATGATATAAAGGATTTAAAAAGGAAATGTAAACTTTACGTCATTTGCTCCAAGAAAAAAGACAATGGAAAATAACATTTATTTGATGTAATAAAAGAAGAAAATGTTAATTAACATTTTATGTCTACTTATAGTTTTGTTGTAAATAATAAAATAGTTATTCATCACTAATGTAAATAACTATTAATAAGTTGATAATTTATTAATATTATCTAATTTATAAAATAATATTTATTTTTATTTAACTAATGTTATTTTAATATTTAGTAAATAGATAATAAATTAATTACATTTTAATAAATTATTATTGTTATTATTATTATTATTAAAACAAAATTATTTAGGAAAAACTTATGATGCTAGAAAGACACGATACACACCCCTTGTGAATTTCGATAAAAACCTACCTGATTGGTTACCACTTTTATGATGCCAGCTGGCATCATAGTTGAATTATTTAATGCTATTTAATAATGTTATAGCCTTTTATTTTTATTGGCTATGGTTTTCATATAGTTATTTAGTATTTAATATTTTTAAATTATGTTATTTAATATTTTATCTCTACTAATGATTTTTGTTGTAAGTAATAAAATAATTGTTCTTTACTAACACAAATGGTAATTAATCGATCCAAATTTCAAAATACTTAATCATGTTTTGATTATTAATAAATTAAAATAGTTTTGAATTTAAAAAAAAAATGGATGAGTCATGTTTCTTTTTTGTTGGAAAACATTGAAGAGTGATATTTATTAGTGAAGATACAGTTACACTACACATGATAGCAGTAATGACTTGCCACATTCATGGCCAAAAGCAGACAATTCATAGTTGTTATTGTCAATTTGCATCAATGAGGTTGTTGGTATGAATATATCAAAATTATCTTTTATCATCATTATAACATAATAATTATTTTTTATAAGTATATATAAAAATAATTATTGTTCCTAAGACATCCAAATTGAATAAATGTCCATACATGATAAATGCAACAATAAATACAATGGAATCACATAAAGTAGTGTTGTTGATTTATCATCATTTGAAAGTTGGGGTTGTTTCGATCCCCTATTCCAAAGGTGTTCTCCCTCCTTGTTTGTCCATTCTATAATTTGATGTTTGGTTTTAGTTCACAACTAATTGAACTCTTGGATTTTCATGGCGGTGAAAAGTAACACTAAGTTGTTTGCGGGTTTAACCGCTTTTGGTGTGTCTACTACTCATGGTGGAATGAGTGGAGTTTGATCTAAATTTTTCCATGGATGTATTTACTCTAAGTGGACTTAACTACCTAGAGTGGTCTAAAGGGATTAAACTTTACATAACTGCAAGAGGAAAGATAGGATACATTAATGGAAAAATTAAGGAGTCGAGGATTGGTAGTGAAGAACATGATAAGGGGAACTAAGGAAACAATATGGTAATGTCATGGCTTTTAGTTTCTATGTTGTCACATGTGAGTAAACTTTTATGTGGGTAGAGGCAACCTATGAAATTTGGGATCAAGCTAAATCCACATACTCTGAGTAGAGGAACTATGCAAAAATCTATCAATTGCAAGGTAAATCCTCTACTTGTAGATAGGGGAGAGGAGTCTCTCAGTCTATTACTCTGATTTGACCTCTATCTGGGGGGAATTGGATAATTATATGAATACGGATCGGAAGTGTGATGAGGATGCAAAAGTTTATAAGTCTCTTGTTTCACAATAGCGAGTCTTTTCCTTTCTTTTGGGGTTGAATCCTATATATGAATCTATTAGGGTGCAAATTTTAGAATGCAAAGATCTTCCTCCCATGTAGGAGGTATATGCCATAATACAGTCAGAAGAGAGCAGGAAGAATGTGATGAACAGGAAGGCAGTTGCTTTGGCAGTTAGGGGAGGTGCAAGTGTAAGTGGTGGAAGTTTCTTTAAGAAGGATGATCCTTAGAAAAAGGTGGATGACAAAAATAAACTTTGGTGTACTCATTGCCAATAATCCAGGTGGGCTCAAGAATTAAGTAAGAATTCAATAAGCCAAGTGGGCTCAAGAATTAAGTAAGAAATCATCTCAAGAACAAAACAAGAAGCCTAGTCAACAAGGTTAAAAGAAGTACAATTCAATAAACATGGTCTCATAGTAACATCAGACTTCAGGTTCCACTATGAATCAAGATCTTCCTTCTAGTTCTGATCCAAAGGAAGATAATCATCAACTCATTCTGCAACCATCTTGACGGAAGCATGAAAATGTATATCTAAAGTGTTATCAACAATTGACATTTGTAAAATAAAGAGATTAAAAGTAATATTTTATACATAATAATTTTATAATTGTCAATTTTATTATTTGTGCAATTTTTGTGCTGCAAGAATTAATAATTGAATGGAGGAAAACCCAAACATAGGTCCAAGAAACCCAAACCCAAGTTCAATGACCCAAGTATGAGTGTTGATTCGTTTCCCGCTTTACTCTAAACAAGATCCAATATTTTGGGCATATCTTTCTTTACAAATGTCGAAATTCAATAATTCTTAAGGCTATGAATAGATAAGAGATAGGGTTATAATTTATCTGTTGACAAATTTCTCTAAATCAATCTCTAGCTAGGCGAAAATTGGGGGATAAGACACGGATCTAGGCTAAACAGATTGAGGAGCCTAGCAGCACAATAAAAGGGAAAAATCTAACATAAAAGGGGGATGACTTTCAGAGGTTATTTGGCATTATTTTCTCAGTCTTTCACAGAGGAGAAGAGGGGAGAATGACATCCAAGCACGACTAAAGCTTCAACAAGGCTAGGGAGGATCTTGATCGATGAGTTTTACTTGTTATTTTACTTTGATTTTTTGAGAGATTTCAATGTTTAATTTTGTTATTGAGAGATTTCTTTTATTATTTTGATAAACCCTAAAGTTATATTCTTCAATTTCCATATAAGATTAGTCATGCTCATTTTATGTGCAATTTGTTATAAAATAATTGATTGGGTAGATTTATTTTATGAGTTGATCATTGATTGTAATACTATCAATCTAATATGTTGTCGTTCTTGGGTAGCTTGTAAGAATAGATCATTCTATTTTTCATCGAAAATTAATTCTCTCAGAACAAATACTTTTGTTCTTGTTGTTGGTTTCAAAGTTATATTTTCTGATTGTTTATTTGGGATGTGAAATTTGCAATTGAGTAATAAATAGAAATCAAAGTCGAGACCAATTAAGCAAATCGATCAAGTGAATCTCGAAGCCTTGTTTATCATAATACTATTTTTCGTCCTTTAACCATCATTACTTTTATTCAAATATTTTTGCTCTTCTTTTTATTTCTAGAAAATCATTTTTATAGGTTATTCACTCTTAGTGATAATTCCTTTTGTTGGTTTAATCAGTTTCTCTATGGATTCGACACCTAAAGCTACGCTTCAACAACCGCTTAGCCAAGGGTAATAATTTTGGGTGAGACACATCTTAAGATGCATGGTAGGACAATTTACTAATCCCTATACTTCTTTTGCATATACATTAGGTAACTTTGTTATAACCTTCCACGTAACTTCTTATGCCTTAAAGCTTCCTTGGATTATTGATTCTAGATCCTAGATCTTTAAACCAAATGACAAGTAAGTCCCATTTATTTCAGTCCTATAACTTATTTTCTGGGAGAGATAAGGTGAGACTAGATGAAGATTCATTCTCCATCATAGTTGGTTTAGGAACCATTTCCCTCCCACTTGGCCTTACACTTTCAAATGTATTGCATGTACCTAAGCTTACCATAAACTTGTTTTTCATAAGTTGCATTACAAACTCCTTGAACTACTCAGTGACATTTTTCCCCGGTCTTCTGCTATACAGGATTTGATCTCGTGGAAGATGATTAGTAAAGGGAGTATGGTTGATGGTCTCTATGTATTGTAGAATAAAACTAGTCTTGAGGCCATAGAGTTTGGTTTTGCATCTACAATGTCTATGAGTCAATCCAGCATGGGTCAGGTTTATTTATGACATAGTTGTCTTGGTCATTTGTCTTTTAAGTCATTGAAAATTTTATTCCCAAATTTGTTTTAAGTCAATGTCCATGTTTGAATTGAAATGTCAAACTTGTTAATTAGCAAACATTGTAGAAATGCTTTTCCTTCAAAGAATAATAAAGTTAAATTTCCTTTCCGTATTATTCACTCTGATGTTTGAGGCCCTATTACTTTACCTTCTTAGACTAGTTATAAGTACTTTATTATGGTTATTAATGATCATTCCAAATATGTCTAGATGTATCTAATGCGGTCGAGAGATGAAGTTTCAAAAAGTGTGAAAGACTTTTAATGTATAACATTCACCTAGTTTCAGATTGAAATTTAAATCCTTTAGTTTAATTCCAAAGAGTACTTCCACTTTGACATTACTAAGTTTTCCACCTCACATGCATCTTTTCACCGTAGTTCATGTGCTAGAATATGTTAGGTGTAAATTTTCCAGCGGATTTACCCTACCTAACATGGAGTGCTGTTTTAAGAACCTTGTTGCCCTCTTTGAATTTCATGGGCTTTACAACTTTACTAGCTTGTTGAAGTTTGAAGCCATGATTTGTTTTTGCAATGACTTCTCTCTTCCCTCTTCTATGCATTCTAGCTTGTCACTGAGCAAGTGGTCCATATCCTCTGTTTGAAACTGTTTTTCCATTACGTAGGTTGCTCTGGTGGACACTGTCTGTATCTTCGTTGGTAGAACAACTTCTTGGCTGTATACCAATGAGTATGGTGTTGCCTTTGTGCTTTTTCTAATTGTTGTGCGGTAAGCCCAAAAGTGTTTTAGACAACTTTTCTAATCAGTCTTTTTGGTTTTCTCCTACCATCTTACTCAACATCTTCAACATGGTTTTATTGGTTGCATCTGCTTGCCCATTCCCTTGTGGGTAATGGGTTGTAGATGTGCCTAGTCTTGCCCCATACTGTCCCAATAGGTCCCAGACTTCCTGATTCTTTATGGATAAACTATTATTTGTCAAAATCCTCATGGGGACCCCGAATTGGGGGACTATATGCTACCTAAGGAAGTTTGTGATGTTTTCTGCACAAATTCTTCTTTGGGGTATGGCCTCTGCTCATTTTGTGAACTAATCTATAGCCACTATGATGAAACAATATCCTAGGGAAAGTGGATGTATTTTTCCTATTAGGTCTATATCCTAGGTGTGGAAAGGCCATGGTGTAATGATGGGGTGGAGATCATTGGTTGGTTGGTATATCCTTTCGGCATGTACTTGGCATTTGTTGCACCTTCTCACATGCTTTTGGGTGTCCTCCAACATTGTGGGCCAGTAGAAGCCTAAATGCAAGACGTGGTTATGTAAGGCTAGCTGTCCCTGGTGTAAGGTTGGTCCGGAGCTGTGGGCTACATCTAATGCTTCTTCTATTTCTTCACTGGTTAGGCATCACAAAGGTTTTCCAGTGTAAGGTTTTCTGTATAGCACTCCATCGTGAAGGTAGAACCTTTTGGCTTTGGCTAAGAGTTTTATCTTAATAATTGGGTTGACAACTATAGTGTTGTTCTCGACGTATTCTTTGTACATGGTTCTCTAGTTTGCTTCACCAACTATATGTTATTCATTTTTGTCCGCTTCCAGGATGCACTTCTCGTAGTCATTCTGAATCCTGGCCGCATCCGTTTTCATCTCTAGCCAATAGTACCCTAACCTTTGCAATCTTTTGTACAATGTGTTGGTTATATATCTACAATAGGTTTTGTGGGTCTCATTCAAGACCACTTCTGCCTCTTTGGGCCCTAAGCATCTTAACTCCATCTGCCAATCTGTGGTGTATTACCCCACACACTAGTTGGAACCTTAATAGTGTCTTTTCGTCTTGCATTACCTCTGTTGGGTTGTTCGACTTTTGTATAACACTGCATCTCCAATCCTCTGTTGTTATGTCATCCTTCATTTCTACCCAATGTCCCAATCTTTCAGTTGATGGTTCACAGTGCATTTGGATGGTAAGGTTGATTGGGATTTCACTCAGCTGTATTTTTTATCCCAAAGTGGCTAATTCATCGACATACCTATTTTTCACTATGTTCTGGTGTTCGTAGGTTACTTCAAGGTCCCTAGTTAACCTTTGGATTAGGGTCCTATATGGCAAGATCACCAATTACTCAATTGTGGTTTTTCCATCCATCTACCCAATCACCAATTTTGAATCTCCTATTACTTTAACCTTCTTGGCTCCGGAGTCCTTGGCTTTTGTTAGTCCCAATACTAATGCTTCATACTTAGCTATGTTGTGTGAACAAGGGAAGTGCAATTTGAAGAAATAGGCTGAGGTATCCCTGGTAGGCAAAGTTAATGTGACTTTGACTCCAACTGGGGTGCTAGTACTGCTTCCGTCGAAGGTTAGGGTCCACTCCCCTTCAACTATTGCGATGATAGGTAGTTCTTTGGGTACTTCTTTAGAGATGGGGAAACTATCATTGGTGGGAAAGGTGGCTAAGAGGTCTGCAACCACTTAACACTTAATGGCTTTTGGTTGGTTATACTCAATGCTGCACTCATTTAGCTACATCATCCACTTGACTAATCTTCTTGAGAGAGGAGGTCTGTCTATAAAGTACTTGATGGGATAGCTCCTTGCGATCAACTTTACTTTTTGGCCTAGAATGTAATGTCTGAACTTCTGCGTCACAAACACTAATGCCAAACATTGTTGATCCATGTGGGAATAATTCTTCTCAGTTGGTTTCAAGGTTCTACTGGCATACTATATTGGACACTTGATGCCCTCATCATTGTCCTAGGCTAACAGGCATTCTACAACCTCTAAGTTCGATGTGATGTACACCTTGAACTCTCGGCCACTCTTAGGTGGTGACATGATTAAGGCTTTATCCAAAGTCTTTTTCAGCTAGTTGAAGGTATCTTGGTGCTCCGTTGACCACTTGTACTTTGTAGACTTAGTCAATTTCAGCAGCGGCATCACTACATGTGCTAGGCCGGGAACAAACCTTCTAAGGTAGGAGGCTTTTCCTATGAAGGTCTTCAATTGAGACTCATTGTTTGGAGGGGGAAGGTCTAGAACTGCTTTCATCTTGACCTCATCTGGATGGATCCCGGTTAGATAACTCTATAACCTAGGAACTTTCCAAACTGTACTCGAAAGGTGCATTTTAAAGGGTTGAGTCTTAGGTTGAATGCTTTGCATTTGTCGAAGACTTTTCTAAGTATTTTAGAATGATCTTCCCTTTTCTTTTCCTTGATCACTATGTCATCAATGTAGTATTCTATCTCCTTGTGCATCATGTCATGAAATACACTCGTCATCGTGCTTTGGTACATGGCTCTGGTGTTATTCATGCGAAAGGGTTTCATTTTATAATATAAATTCCCAATTGACATTCGGAATGCCATATGTGGTGCATCTACAGGGTTCATGAAGATCTGATTGTATCCACTGTAAGCATCTAAGAAGGAGAACATTTGATTTCTTGCCATTGAGTCTATTAGGATATCCATTTTTTGTAGAGGGAACTCATCTTTGGGGTAGGCTCTATTCAAGTCTCTGAAATCAACACAACACCAAGGGTAGGGGTGGGGGAAGTTAGTGTACTAATCTTGTTATGATAATTGAAAGATAGTGTTCTAGAGCTTGAATACTAACCTGAGTTGTCCATTCTTCTTTTTAACTAAAACCACGTTGGCTAACCTTTGTGGATGTGTGGTGGGCTTGATGAAACCTACTTTTAGAAGTCGTTCGACCTCCTCCTTTATTTTCATAGCTATTTCTGGCTTGAAGATCCTTTGTGGCTGCTTCACCAGTTTGAATTTCGGATCTATGCACAGAGAATGCTTGACAAGGGCTAAATCCAATCCCAACATCTGGTCGTACGACCAAGCAATGGCATCCTCATGGTTTTCAAAACCAGACTGGACCGGACTATCAGACCAAAAAAACTGATAACCGTTCAGCCCCCCAGGTTTAAAATGTTGAAAAAGTAAAAAAATCACTGATCTGGGTGGTCAAACTACTCAACTATTCAACCTGGGCAGCGGTTCGTGGGTATCGAAATTCATTTTCACTCATTTTAAAACAAGCAAAAAATACCATTAATGTCCCCCCGATTCCAGCCTTACGAGTTAGGGTTAGAATGAAAAATTTTCATTTTCGTTCTAACCCTTCCATGTTCCATCCTTCCTTCCTCTCACCACATACTCCGACGGTGCGACTGACGACCTGCAACAGCCACGACCAACATCGACTGACGATGAATCGTGATGACCACGACTATGACAGATTTCCTTTCTCAGAAGGGCTTTGACGGTGAGCAACAAGGAGAAGTGGAGGATTTCCTTCCTCTTTAATTAGCTGCAATAAGGAGCAACAAGGAGCAATGACAGTCGGCGAATTTCCTTTCTCTTTTGATTAGCAGCAACATGGAGCAACAAGGAGCAGTGGCGGTCGACGATTTTGCAGTGGCGACCGACCTTCCTCTTGTAATCACTAGCAACAAGGAGTAGCGGTGATCAACGATTTTTCAGCGGTGGCCGATGGTGAGCTTTGATCTTTTTGCTTAATTTTTATTGCAAAAGTATGATAAAAATTTATCACATGTATGAGTATGACTAAACATATCCTAATTTATCTTTATTTTTTTGTATTTTGTGGTTTTTTTGTATTTTTTAGAATGCTTCTATACTTTTTTTGTATTTTCTATTTGTTATGTACATTGTTATTTTTGTACTTAGAAAGTTTTATTTTTTTTGTATTTTTTGAAAATTTTTGTGTTTTTTGTATTTTTTAGAATGTTTTTGTATTTTATTTTTATATTTTCTATGTGTTTTGTACTGTATTATTTTTGTATTTAGATAGTTTTATTTTCTATATTTTCTATATTTTCTCTGTTTTTATTTAATTTTATGCTATTTTTTTTATTTTTTACAAATATATTTTTTATTTTTAATTTATTTATGACGTCACGAGTCGAACTATTCAACCCGAACGTTTGAACCACTTAATCGGAAATCAGTCCCTGACCGATTCTATTTCTGGTTCGTTTTTAAAAACGTTGTTGTCGAAACTCTATGAAAGAGAACACGGATAAGTTTTGTTTCTAACGAAAGCCTAATGTTTGTGATGAGGAAAGGATTATGTACCTTTCAATAGGTCGAGTAATTTCTGTTTCTCCTCAAATCATAGCTTGGTTGAGATATATAATGGCCTCTTCTTTGCTCCTTCAACGGCCATGTTTATTTCCTCTAGTGGCTCTTCCACGACATCAATGGAATGTTGCATATGTTTGGGAGGCATGTGGAACTCACCGTAGTATTCTATGGTTTCTTTTTTCTGTTCCTATTATTTTGGGTAGATTTTAGTATCTTTGGTTTTGTTATTAGTCGTATGTATTTATTTGGTACCTCGTACCTTTGATTCTGATGGATTTTGTTTCGATTGTTCACTTCTTTCTGCGATGAGATCATTGTGACGTCCATTTGTGGGGATGGTATGGAAAAATAGTTCTAGTTGAAACACCATTCGAAATGAGTGCATTCATGGAGGTATATACATATTGAAGAGTGCAATATCCATTCTCACTCAAGCAGTAAATGTGCACATGACATATATTTGATTTAGTAGAAGATGCATGCATACAATGATAGAAATGTGTTTGCACAATGATAATTTGATTCAAGTAATAAGTGTATGGCGATTATTTGATTTCAGGGAATGGTGCATGTATAGTGGTTGGTTTTGAACTTGGTGATAGAAGTATAATAAGGATTCGGTGATGTACATATAACAAATATTGAAGTCATACCTTAGGGATGTCTTTCTTGGAGGCTAGCGCACTGTCGTCCTCGTATTCCTCCACGATAGTGTAGTAGCTTCTGCTATTGTTGCTTGTAACTTGGACACACCTCACCCTCTTCTTCCTTTCCGGCATATTAGGGCATTCATTCACAGGGTTCGGTAGCTGCACGCCTTCTACCTTGGCCACTCTCATCTAACCTTGATTAGCTAGCTCAGTATAGTAAATCGCGTCCTGTGCAGGCAAGTCTCTGTCTTGTCGAAAGGGACATTAGTCACTAGGATTCTCACTACGCGCCCTCTGTGCTTCGCTTTTATTTACAGATGACACATTGATGGGACTAAGTCCAAATCGTGTATTAGAGGATGCCCCCCAACAAGGCGTGGTATGTAGTTCTACCTGAGATCACCTAAAACTCCTACGTGATGGTAAATGGTCCTATTACAACCGATAACTCGATGGACCCTTCTGTGGCAAACGCATTGCCATTGAAGTCCATGACCTCCATCAGTAACCCTTTGACTATCTCCTTCTGAATGTTCATTAGCTTTAGGGTATGGTCTGAGATCAGATTCATGGAACTCCCTTGGTAGATCATGGATCGCCATCATCTCATAGCCCCCTATTTTTGTCATGATGTATAAGGGTTAGTGGCCAACATGTTGTCATGAGTGAACTCTACATTTATCTTATTAGACCGGTGGGCTCTAGCGGTCTTCTGAATGCCTCTGTTAGCGCCTTGATGGTGAGCCTCCTTGTTGAGGCGCTGGCCCCCTGCTTGCTGAAGAACTGTTGTAGTTTGACACTATGTTCGAACCTTTGTATCAGTATGTCTGGGTGATCTTGGCTCATCGGTCCAATTACATTGATACTCCCTCCTTGGGTGTGTGCAAGGAGGGGGTTCTTGTCTACCTGGGCTGGCTTTCTCTTAACCAAATCGTCGAGCTTTACCTTCTGGTCACCATAGTGAAAAACAATCCATCAGGTCGTGGTGTGCCAATTGGTGAAAATTACACCACCTTCCTTCGTGCCTTTCCATCTTTGGGTCAATCCCTGTCGGTGGTGGCAACAAGTTGATGACACGATCTTCTACAAGCTTGTTCATGATCATGATTAGTTCCTCTTTGGTGCAGGCAAAAGGAGGAGGGAATGGTGCACCATTTCTTCTGCCTTGGTTGCTGTTGTAATAATAGGGCCCCTGCCTAGGCCCTCCAGTGTTGTGAGGCTTCCTATCAACAGCATAAGCCTCATTCTTCCCATACTGACCTGTGGTTAATGTAGACTGGGACGCGGTACTTTTGACAGTGCACACCTTCCTCTCCATGCACTTCCATAGTTGGTTGAAGGTTTCAACCTTCACATTCTTTATGCCTATCCTGTAGGTGGGTTGCATGCCTTGCACATATTGTTCAACGAAGCTTTTCTTAATGACATGTTCGTCGAAGATTGAGTGGGTCAGCTTCTAAAACCTCATCACATAGGCTAAGAGGTCTTCCCTTGCACATTGCTCTGTGTTGTGCAGGTCTGCCATTGTTAGTCTCCACACCAGGGTGAACCACTTGGACAGGAATCACTTCGCCAGCTCTCCCCATGAGGCAATTCTTCTTGCAATTAGATTGACAAACTAGGTGTAGGCTGGTCCAATTAAAGATTTGGATAACTCTTTGACTTTTAGATCTCTATCAAGAGAAAAAAACCCCAAAATGTCCTCAAACTTATCCATGTGCTTTTGCGGGCTTCCCTTCTGCCCGTCGTATTATGGCCATTGTTGGGGAGGGACGTAACTAGTAGGGTAAGGTTTGTAATGGATCCGTTTAGAGTTGGGTTTCTGCAAGATGAGGGAGGCTAGGGCTCTGTTATGATTTTCCACCATCAACCCCTGAACGTATTCCTTCAGTTCATCGTTGGGTGGGTTTGAGGGGTGACCTGAGGCTGTTCAACGGTGGGTTGGTTAGTTTATGTAGGCGTAGGTTGGTTTTGGCAGGTTGCTCGGGTATGGTAAGGTTTTGGTGCGGACTGGTTGCTCATGGGGATGGATGCAGGAGGAGCGGCTAGAGTAAAAGGGGATCATTTGGTCCCAGTCGACTACTAGAGAAGCTACAAAGTGTCTCTCATCTCCTATTGCATCTTCTCTATGCAATTGAAACGAGACTCGAACTTGTAGGCTTTGTTTGAGAGTATCTCGATGCCAACCTACTTGGTTGACTCCATACCAAACTGATCTCTAGCCTTTGGGTTGATGTTCTCTTGGTTGTTTTTGTGTTCTTCTAGGATGGGGGAAAGGTTGATCCTGCATGTGGCCATCCTTTATGATCAAGGAAGAGCCATAGATTCTAATGTGAGTGAAGTGGTTAGGCTACGTGCAGTGGTCTCCTTGAAGGACAAAGGAAAGCCGAGAGTAGTAGGTAGGCTGAAGGCTAGGGCGAATGGAGTGATAGAATGATTCTCTCATTATGAGTCAGACCCTCATTTATAGGAAGAGATCCAGAGGTCCTGAAAGGAAGGAGCCAAAAGTGTTTGATTCCCATTAGGAAAGAGAATCTTAAATTTTGATGCCAATTGTTAGGAAACATTGCTAAGGTTTCGCCACATGTCTTATGAGATATCTCAAGGATGAACTTTCCTTTCATTTGAGGGTTCTCAGAATACCCGTGTGCTACTTCCTTTTGTGACCCTTTTAATCCAACGTGGCATAGGTGACGTTACCACTTAGCTCACGTGTCCTCGTTAGGCCAACACGATGTCCTATCATGCACGTTATTCATGACACACTTGTTTTCTTTCTTTTATTTCTATCCGTGCGGGTCCAAATCTCATCATGACATGTTCTGAGTCAAAAGTTCATCACAGATGTGCGATGAGCTATGGGCTCATCGTAGATGTGCGATGAGTTGTGGTCTCATCATAGATGTGCGATGAGTTGTGGACTGATCGCAAGCATTCGCGTACTATTTATTTGACACCTTCTGTGTGCTGACGGCCTGAGTGACCATCATGTACCTATACTCAAAATGGAATAACATTACAAAAAGAAAAAAAAAATCATCATCTCCATGAAGTTGTTCATGGGTTGTTGCTTCATATGAATGTCCCTAAACATTTTTGGATGGATTTTGTTTTATCTTCTACTTATCTCATTAACTATATGCCATCTCGGGCATTAGAGTACAAGGCCTGACATTAGCTCTTGTTTCCCAATGCTCCATTGCTCTCTATCCCCATGCATATATTTGTTTGTTGTTGCTTTGTTCTTTACCTATGTCCCTCTTGTGGTAAACTAGACCCTCATGCTATTCCATGTATTTTTTTGGGTTACCCCTAGGGGTGAGTGTTCAGTTTGTTTGGTTAAAAACCAAACCGAATAAACTGAATTTTCAAAATCTGATATACCCGTAGGTAGGGTAAAGGCTAGGTTGGGGGGGGGGCGGTCTTTTTAAAAAGACAGAGAAAGATCAAGAGTTAGGGGGATTGGATCTCAGGCTAGGGCATCAAGCTCGGGTGGTAGAGATGGGAATCGATGGCAAGGGTACTTGATTGCTGAATGAATTCCATTACGAGGAGGATCTCTATTTATGGGAGGAGATCCCGAGATCCCAAAAGGAAGGAGTTAGAGGTGCTTGTTTCCTATTAAGAAAGGGAATATTGAACTTGCTATCAATCATTAAGGGCATTGATGGGGTTTCGCTGTGTCCCTATAGGGATCTTTCTGGGGATTGGCTTTCCTTTCACTCGGTGATCCTTATGGCCCATGTGTGCTACTTCCCTTTGTGCGCTTTTATTAGCTGTCATGGTGTTAATGACATCACTGTCTAGCGGATGACGTCTTTCTAGATGTATGTGTTACTCTATTACTTTCGTTCCTTCGAGGTTGCGTGTATAGGTGACGTCTGGGCCCAGTTCTTGGTGAACCGGGGTGCTGTAGTGCTTGAGAGTTTATCGTAGGGCCGGGTGGACGCGAACCTTTTTGCAAGTTTGACCCGGGTATGCTTTGATTTGAGCTTAAGAAAGGTTCATCGCAAGCCTGCGCTGTCCCCTAAGTTTATTGTAGTCTTGTGATACGCTACGAGTTCATCGCAGGCTTGTGATGAACTGAGGGTTCATCGTAGGCCTGCAATGATGTGAGGGTTCATCACAGGGGCAGATTGGTTGTAGACTGATCGCACATGTCCATGTGGTATCAATGCAGTGTTTACTGTGCTCTGAGGGTCTAAGCGAGCATTATATACCTACAATACCTATTTGGGAAACTGAACCAAAACTGAACTTTGCGAAAATCAAACAAACTGAACCAAAACTTTTTGTGGTTACTTTGGTTGATTCGGTTAAAATCGAATATGCTTGATACTCTTAATCTTTCCTATGCATTTTCACAGTCCTGATTCGGTGGCTAACAAAAATACTAGGAAGAACTGAAGATTAAAAGGGAAAAATAGAAAAAAAAATACTTGTACTTAGAGATTCAAATGGCAAAGAAGAAAATAGGGATGGAACTAAAATGAACCGAAAAACTATAGATTAAAGAAGACCCACCAGATTCTATCACTTGTTACCACCCACCAGAAAAATTAGTCTGTTGGATGTTGAACGTTGAAGTAGTGGAACTGGAACTTGTAGTTTGCTACTTTTTTGCTCAAACGCTCACTGTTGCAAGGGACTTACCGACTCAGGGCTTTTCTCTTAAGAGGTTAGAGGAAGATGAAAGTTGATGGTTAAAGGGACAAAGGCTAATGGGTTTTGGCCTATGGGTAAACCTTTGGGTTTTTTCACTATATTTGTATATTTACCAAGTTACCCCTAAAAGTTTAGTTTTTTGGGTTTTGACAGGCTAATAACCTTTGGGCTTTTCATTATATTTGCATATTTTCTGATTTACCCCTAGAAGTTTGGTTTTTTTGGTTAGCCAAGCTATTAAATCTCACAACTGAAACCAAAAACCAAAGTTTGTCAAACAGAAACCGTGATTGAAATAACCGAACAAAAAACACCAAAACCAAATTTTTGGTTCAGTTATGTTCACCCCTATTTACCCCTGCTCTCAAAAGGGTTATCAGTGCTTTAATCTTGTCTCTAGGAAATTTTATGTATCTATGGATGTGTCCTTATTTGAGAGTGACACATTTTTCCCCTTTTCTCCTCAATGGAAGAGCAGGGTTGAGGAGAAACGCATATTAGTTCAACTTCCTCCATTTCTTGATCCTCGTCCATTCCATGTGTTTCTTTGTTGTTAAAAGGGCTAATCAACTGGCCAAGTGCTAAAGCTGCAAAGCAACTTGAAGTCAAAATCTCCAAGGGTAGATCATTCTCTACCAGGTACTAGTATCCCTATTGATATGCTTAAACTCATTGGTATAGATACTTCTATTGTTGATGATTTTATCATTCTTATTGATAAGAGAAAGGGTGTTAGGTCTTGTTTTACCAAGTATCCCATTTTCCATTTTGTTTCCTGTGAGAACATCCCACTTCATTTCCATGCATTTCTTTCTTCCAATAAAAATGTTCCTATCTCTAATATCCCTATGAATGTGGCAAACACTCTATTAATTTTTGAATGGACAAATGCAATGAAAGAGGAAATAAGCACTCTACATAAAAATGATACATGGGAGTTGGTGGACCTTCTTGATGGAAAGGAACTAATAGGGTGCAAGTGGGTATTTATGGTGAAACATGGGGTTGATGGCAGAGTGGAAATATATAAAGCTAGGTTGGTAGCAAGGGGATTACACAAGTGTATGAAGTAGATTATGTTGAAACATTTGCCCTAATTGTCGAGATGAACTCTATTAGAGTCCTCTTCTCTCTTCGACCAATTTTGACTGGGATTTTCATCAATTAGATACCAGGAATGCCTTATTGAATGGTGACTTAGAAGAAGTATATATGATTCAACCTCTTGGTTTCTATGCTAAAGGCAATGAATAGAAAGTGTGTCTCTTTAACCAATTTTGACTGGGATTTTCATCAATTAGATACCTAGAATGCCTTATTGAATGGTGACTTAGAAGAAGTATATATGATTCAACCTCTTGGTTTCTATGCTAAAGGCAATGAATAGAAAGTGTGCAAACCGAAGAAATTTTTGTATGGACTAAGACAATCATTAATGGCTTGGTTTAGTAGGTTCCATTTATCCATGCACAAGATTCATTTCAAGCAGTGCCAATTTGAAAATACACTATTTGTGAAGAGGAAGAAGGTAAACTTGCAGCAATATGGTGTATGTTGATGACATAGTAGTCATTGGGATTGGGCAAGTGAGATTTAGAAGCTTAAGAAGTTTTCAGCCACTCAATTTGAGGTGAAGGATCCGGGACTTTGAGCTATTTTCTTGGAACTGAAGCTACCTGCTCCAAAAAAGAGATCTTCATTCTCAAAGGAAATACATCCTAGATCTTTTATAGGACACAAGTAAACTGAAAGCAAATTAGTTGATTATCCAATTGACCCTAATTACAAGTTG
The DNA here is from genome assembly GCF_056320005.1 of Nelumbo lutea. Classification (NCBI taxonomy): domain Eukaryota; kingdom Viridiplantae; phylum Streptophyta; class Magnoliopsida; order Proteales; family Nelumbonaceae; genus Nelumbo; species Nelumbo lutea. The sequence goes on from NC_142688.1 coordinate 61,032,136, forward strand.
GGTAATTGTGATAGTGAGACAATAAATGATGTAAAATAGTTCAAGAGACTTGTAAGGAATCTTCTATGTCTGCCTATGACTAGGCCTAAATTGAATAGTCGTGGGTGTGCAGTCCACATAGAGGTTGCTGAGAGGATTCTCAAGAAGTATCTAGGGGCTGGTTTGTTAATGCAGAAGCATGGGCATTTAAAGGTGAAAGTGTATATAATTGTTGATTGGGCTGGATTTGTAGATGAAAGGAAACCTACTAGTGGATATTGTACCTTTGTGGGATAAAATATTGTCACATTGAGGAGTGAGAAATAGAGTGTGGTGGCTAGGTCTAGTGCGGAGGAAAAATACAAAGCTATTGTCCCATGATGTTGTTGAAACCTTGTAGATAAGAAATATATTCAGTGAGTTAGGATTCACTGTTGATAGTCCTATGTCATTATATTGTGACAACAAGACAACTATCAATATTGTTGCCAATCTAGTTCTTAATGATAGGACTAAACATACTGAAGTGGGCAAATGTTTTATCAAGGAATTATGAATGGCAAAGTATGTACCCCTTAAGTTAGTTCTGAAGTGCAAATTGTAGATACCTTCAGAAGGGCTTACATCACTTGTGACACAATGACTTATGTGACAAGTTGGGCATGATTGACATCTATGTTCCAATTTGAGGGGGAGTGTTAATGGATGGATGGAATTGCCACCTTAACTTTTGGGAAATGGGGAATTTAGGAAAACTCGAAAATTTTCAAGAAAAATAAAAGTTTTCTTGGTGACTCATTACTCAATGGAATTAGAGATTCTTAGGGTCCGGGGACCAAGGTATGGTGTGAAAGGTGTTAGGCACCCCACACATGCCTGGTTAAACCAACCTCTATTTCACCAATGTCCAAGGAAAATTTAACAATTATGGGCTTTAAATTTTAATTAACTCATACACATAAATTTGTTAAGACAAGAGAAATGGAATTTACCAAAAGAATGCTAGCAATGAAACAAATTGAATTATGGATGGAGAGGCTAAGCTAAAGTCAACAAATTCAAACATATAAATGAAATAGCACATGATGGAGAATTGGGATGAAACAATATATTTTAAAATATGAACTAACTCTACTAAGGGGTAATGCCAAAACAGAAGATTAAGTAATTAGATTGAGTAAACTTGCCACAAATTAATAAATTAAGCAAACGACTAGCTAATTAGAGGTGGTTGATATTAAGAGAGACCTAGGAGAAGAGTGAAACAAAATGTTCTTATCACAAGTAGAAATAAGAAAGGAAATGACTCGTTGGAGAGTGTTGTATTTCTTAAATTAATTTGATAAATGACACTAAGTGATTAAGGAAGCTATGCCGGGTTAGTGTTGACTAAATTATTGATGATGAAACTAGCTAATAAGGTATGCAAAAAAGAATTTACCAGTAAGTCTTAGTTTGGATAGTGTACAAATACAAATATGTACAGTTCAAATAGATACAAAATAACACAAAATACCAGGTTTTGTATTTGACGGGTTGTCGAAGCCCTCAAAATTAATACTAGTCCCACAATAAAATATTTGTAGTAAAAGTTGTACTAGGTCGAATCTCACAGGGAGCTAAACAATAATTTCTTAGCCGAATGGATAATATAATTAAGTGGGAAAATTTAATAACTAAAATTAAAAGAATAAGAAAGCAATAACAAACTAAACAAACAAGAGAAAATCAGTCTTCCCGAATTCTAGTTCAAGGGTTCAGGTTGAATCAATTGGCCATTGATCATAGGTAAATGTCAGCATTCTTGCAATTCAAGCATTTAACCTTAGATTTATTAGGATAGCCATAATAAATCTTGTGTTTTCCTAATTCAGTTGACCAAACCCAGCATTCGATCAACACTTATCACCACTCAATTGGGTACGATAACGTTCCATATTAACCAGTGATAGCATTAAGATTTGTGAAAATAGTTAAACCAAAACAACAATAATTGAGATAACTACAATTATTGAATCTTGTTCCATCGATTCCTTTTAGGTTAAACCATGTCAATACATTGGTCAAAAGCTGTCATGAACAATTGACCCAAAAGGATATTAACCTAATTGCTACTTTACCACTATTTGTGACAATTACGGATCACTGAAATCATGGATAGCAGTAGAAAAATCAACATTAATTCAGTTTGTCAGACTAATTAACATTAACATCCAATAAAAATGTGCACTAGAACCAATGGATACTTGAATTAAAAAGCAAGAAAATAAATTAACTACAGAACCTCACAATGGCATAACCAAACCTCCCCCCTTGAACCAGTAAAAGAAGGTTAGCTGCTCATGATCTACGAAACCTCTGTGCTCTGCTTCTCCATGGATGAACTGCTCTCTTGAGTTTCTTGTGTTTCTTGGTGATCTCTTGGATCTTTGGATTGAGTGATGCTTGAGCTGGTCTGCCCCCCTCTTTATATAACCAAAGGAGAGGGCTGTTTTCCAACTCCTTCTAGGAGATCATCTTATCTTAAGGGAGTCATGATTTTCTTTGAACTAATCCTATTCTATCTCTTATCTAATCCCCATCCTTGTTATCTTTATAGGATTACATTCAGAATTTAGATCTAATAAGACTCTCCCTCCTTGGAGGTTACATTCGAATTAGGACTCTTGGCTCTCGCATTCGAGTTGGGCTTCTCTGATAATTTGGGCTGCTTCCATGTTCTTCTGTGAGTTGGGCTTCAGCTGTGAAATGGGCCCGGCTATGAACTTTCTCCGACTTTGGTCCCAGTTTCGGACTCGATTCGGACCGAATCTGCAAAAACCCAAAACATAAAAGTTGTGTGCCTTCATTTCATCTTTCTAATGCTTCTTGATTTGTCGAATTTAGAGTTCGGAATTGAGAGTTATGCCCAGATTACTAACTGTCGCTGAAACTATGCAAAATCACCCGATTTGCCTTGTTTTCTTCTAATTGTCTTTTTATTGCCCTGTATCGAAATACAAGAGTAATGAGTCCATTTAAGTGCTAAATAAATGTAAAAGAGTGAATATTAGGGGATAAAAATAGGTTTCTTTTTGGTCTCATCAGTACTTTACATAATTGTATTTGTACTCCTTCCGAATTGAGCCTAAAGAAATAATCTACTAATGCAATTATCTAGAAGTTAAATATTATAGATGGATGAAAATCCTACACAAATTCCAAGAAAAAAAGACATGATATTAAAATTGATCACTAGCACTCTCTTGAAATTGGTGGCTTATTGACTAAAGAGAATAAAAAAGGATGGGGCTGGCTTTGCAAAATGCTACAAAACGGTGAAACTAAATTATTAAGGCTAAGTTTGGAAAGAGTACAAATGCAAATATGTACAACTTAAATACATACAAAATGATACAAAATATAAGATTTTGCGCTCAACATATTTGCATTTGTTTGCACTGTACATATTTGTATTTGTACTCCTCCCAAATTGAATTTAATTATTAAGGCTCAGTTTGGAAAGAGTACAAATGCAAATATGTACAACATAAATACATACAAAACATAAGGTTTTGCGCTGTACATATTTGCATTTGTTTGCACTGTACATATTTATAATTGTACTCCTCCCAAATTGAACCTAAGTGCCAAATGATTGCTGAACTAAAATGAGAGGGGACGACATATTTGATGATGCTACAAATATGTTGGTTTTAATAAAAAATTAATCCTATCCTACGCAACTTATTATTGAAAGTGAAAGGGTGACGCTACTTCAAAGTGGCAAACCACTAAATCTGATTATTGGGTGAAATAAATTGCTAGTAAATCAACACCAAAAAAGAGAACGATAATGCAAGGATGGAATTCTTCATGGTCCATTTTAACAATATTTGGTTCCCATAATCACTCTGAGTTCCTCACTTCGATTTAATGCAAGGATGGAATTCGCTCTTTTGGTTCAACCTTCGAAAGATCTGGAGTCATTTTGGAGTGATGGGATGTGGCCCAAGTGATGAGGAACATATTGGATGGCTCGAATTTTTCTGCTACAATGTCGTTATTTCAAGAATGTTTCATGCTTCACTTCATGAACATAAATACAACTTAGGAGGTTCTTTGATTGTAATACTAGTATGGGGGAACACTAGGGATGTTAGAGAGTGAGTGGGGAAGTCCTTGGACATGAGTGGATGAAGGATGGAGTTGCTTGAGACGTGAAAGGGGGGTATTCTCTAGGCTAATGGGGTAGAAATCTCTCCCCAAGTTATATTATGTGTCTATAATGTGAGAAAGAGGGGGTATTTATAAACTTTTTGAGAGGGGAATGGAGGGCTAAGATAGGAGACAAGGGAGATCAATGGATGCTTTTTAAAGGATTTTTGGTGGGAGAGTGATTTAGAGAATGGGGTGTCATGACTAGGAATGGCAACGGGGTGGGGCAGGGACGGGGAGCCTCTCCCCACTCCGTTCCCATGGGGATTCCCATTCCCCATGATTTTTTATAATGTTAACCATTTTGTTTTTGCTTTTTATTTTATTTAAAAAATAAAAATAAAATAATTAAAACTTACAATCCTATTAGAAAAGATTAAAACATATTCAATCATATTTTTAAAATATTAATATATAGATGTATGTGTACATACATACATACATATTATTGATATATATATATATATATATATATATATATATATATATAACGGGGATGAAAAATTTCCCATTCACATTCCTATGGGGGAAAAATCATCCCCATCCCCCACCCATTTGGGGCAAATCCCCACAGGGATTGGGGAAATGGGGAAAATTGCCATTCCTAGTCAATACGGTTTTGGGAGAGATCCTCTCAATCAATCAAGATAATGAGTGAAAGATTTCATCAATTTACCTAAATTGTATATTCTAAGTTTAGGTGATTGGTTTGATTGATTAGAGGATCTTAATTGGTCAAATCTTTGATTTGAAGATGGTTCTAGAGGCTAGGAAAATGTTTGGTTGTGGGATGCCCTAGGTTTGAAGTTATTGTGAAGAGGATTCTAAATGGAAGGCCTAGATCGGGTCTAGCTTCGGGTTTCAAGATTAAGAGGTTAATGGTGTCAGAATTGGACGATTTTGATATCGTTGGACTTGGAATTTTGAGCTCTATCCATCTACAATGTTGGATTTCAGATTTCATATGGAATAGGGTTCAGAATAAAAAATGATCTAAATCGGACGATCGAAATTAGTTCTGGCTTCGGGTCTTGAGATAAAGGGGTAAGCAAATTTGGATGATCTTGGTGTCATCGGATTTGGATTTTTGGGTTCTATGTCCCTATAGTTTTGGATTTCTGATTTGACATGAAATGAGGTTCAGGATCAAAATGACCCCAATCGGACGATCAGAATTGGATCTAGCTTTGGGTGTTAAGATGAAGGGGTAAATGGTGTCGGATTTGGGTGATCTTGGTGTCGTCGGATTTGGATTTTTGGGATCTACGTACTTATGTTCTTGGATTTCTGATTTGATGTAAAATGATGTTCATGATCAAAATGACTCCGATCGAACGATTGAAACGATGTCTTGATTAGGGTTGTAGGTTGAAGCAGTAGGTGTGTTATCGGTCATTCAAGAGTCTTGGAGATTCTCAGAGGACAATGAGGATGGCCCCGTTTGTACTTCTCTCTCCATTTATATAAGGAAGATCCCGAGACTATTAAAAGAAGGATCTGCAAAGGAGATCTTTCCAACTAGGAAAGGGAATTTTTGTCTTTTACATCAGTTAGTATAGGACTACCACTAGGGTTTTGCCATGTTCCCAACCTCTAGAATAAATTTTCATTTCTTTTGAGGATTCCCACATGGCACGTGGTGGCTAAGTTACCGACAATCTCGCATTCATCGCTGCTCTATGTTGATAGTTATTACTCATCGCAAGCTTTTTGGTCTTTCTCTATGCTCATCGCAAGTCCCAAAGGGTGTTTTATTCCCACCGCATGCATGCTTTGGGGGACTTTCCGTGCTCATCACAGGTGCATGAGCTCTCTATTGTTTCGGGAGAGTGTTTCTGTGTTACTGTAGAGGTGTTCCGGCTTGGATTTGCCCACATGGTTTTCCTTTGGTGTCTTCATTATAATTGTGATGATATTGAAACACATGTATTTATAATTAACCTCCCTACTTATCCATAACAGTATTCTTATCGATAAGCATGCTTCATGCTTTTGCTTGTTATCAGGTTTTATGATCATGTTGAGTGAAGCGGAGTTTGGTAATTTGTGCGTTATGAAGAATGCAATGTTTCAGTTGTTTATTCGTAAAAAATGAACGCCACGTGGTGATAGGGTCCTGTTCCTGTATGCTCATGGTGAAAGGAATATCAAATCGATTGGATTTTGGGTTCTTGCTGACGGGTAGGACTTGGAAAAAAATTTGGCTTAAATGGCTGACTTGTTTCAAGGAATGCATGGAGAGAAGCATTATGTGTGGTGGCTATCACTAGTGCCTTTCTTCGGTGGTGCGTTATGTACCGGTGTGTCTTCTCTCATAACCCCCTGTTTCTTGATAGAAAGCATGCAAGAAACAAATAGAGCGCCTAAGCCATGATGGTAATTTTCAGCCCCCCTATGTCTTCATAGAATGCTTTTTATCTACAAACATTACTTATGAGTTTAATCAAGCATATTGTTTGTACAACCCCCCTGTGCTATGGGAAGATGTGCTGTTGGGGCTCGCCTAGCTCCCTTGTGGTTGAGGTTGGTTGGCGACCGTTTGACGTCACGAGGGAAAGGCGATGAGGTCGTTGGCACGTTGGGGGGGGGGGGTTGTGCTTTGTAATGGTTAGGGGATTAGTGCTGCGCGGTGGCCCTTTTAGGAGTATTTTGGTAAATTTGTGATGCTTTGTATCCCTTCTGGTGGTTATAAATGGCCAGATATTTATGTCCTATTTATAAGGGCAGGTGAAAGGGGGTATTCCTTCCTCACTAAGGTATGTGTTTGCGCTAGGCATTCTGCTTGCTTGAGAGGTCTAACAGGTTCTTCTTCTAGCTCTGTCGATTTCTTTACTATGTTTTTGTAGAGCTTATTCATCCGACTTAGATGGCTCCTCGCAAGCAAAAGAAAACCATTCGTGAAGTCTCTCTGTTTGTTAGTTTTGTGTGGAAAGTCGACATGACAGAGCTGTTGTATGATTATGAAGCGGCCAAGGTGTCTGATCTCGTCAAGAGTTTTTAGCCTCCCATGCCTGTGTCTATGGGGAAGGACGACACATTCGACGCAGTGGAGGGAAATGAGATTTTATGCCTGTCTGGTCGGCAAAAACGCAGTATTGCCTATAGGTGCCCGAAGTCGAAGACCGATGGTTCCTAGTCTACTATCAATTTTTCTTCATGGGTGCTTTACATTCTTGAAAATCTCAGGTATTTTAGGTTGTTGCATAGCGCCGAACTCCTAAAGCTTGTGGACTGCACTGCTTTATGTATCTCCCAAGAAGAGATGGTGTAAATTTTATGGAGCCTTTTCTGTTGCAAGGACGAGAGTTTCTGAGGGACATTCATCCCGATACAAAAGGGCATCACATGAGGATCATGCTCCGCGTAGGGGCGAGGGTAGAAGCCTATTTGTAGGTTGTTACAATGATGGACCCCATTGTAAGTGATGGTCCTCTTATGTGTTTACGCCATTTCTTTCGATGTTCATTTGTGAACACTTTGACTTGGATATTTTACCTCAGAAACTCTCGTCCTTGATTGTTTTAATGGCTGAGTTGGATGGTTCCAGTGTGTAGAGAGTGTTACCCTAGACGTGTGTCAGGGTAAACATTGGTTGAATGCCAAGTACGGGAAGGGTTTCAACATGGATGAGAGAGTCTCAGTTTTCATGCATGGATGGCTTCTACCCTCGCCCCTACGCGGAGCATGATCCTCATGTGATGCCCTTTTGTATCGGGATGAATGTCCCTGAGGGCAATGATCAACAGTGTGTTGTCGGTGTGGACAATCCGGTGGTGGCTCTATGCGCCTTGTTCTATGGACCGGGGTTGTCAGTTACTTGGTTAAGATGGGTGAAGCGCAATTGGTTGCATATCGTCCAGATCGATTGCTTCGTCAGTTTGGCTATGAGATAGCCTGGGGTCCCAATTTTTGCACTCTGAAGGGGAGGATGTCTTTTGGCAGCGCCACATTAGTCTTGCGTTCACAGGCGTGACGCGCTTCCCTCTTGCTAGTTATAAGTGGGTTGAGGTGTGCCACTCTCTTCACTATGGTGTGCTGGTCTTGTCAAAGGCATGACGCGCTTCCCTAGGCATGTGAAGGCGCCTTAGCTTGGTCATGCAGTAGAGCAAGTCAGGGAGAGTCCCCGTGGGGTTCATAGCCATCGGGTGAGGGCAGAGTCAACCTCTGAGGTACGGATTAGGGAAAGGCTTCTTTCTGAGGATAAAGGGAAGCGACCTACTAAAGATGTTGGTGAAAGTAGCCAGGCTCCTGTTTCCGAGAAGTAAAAGGTGTTATCGACAGGGCAAGCGAGGCAACGACTGGTACCAATTGGTTTTGTCATCCCTTATCACTCCAAGACTCCTACAGAGAGATTGGGTGGGCGTCCACGACCCATTCCTTGTTTGGGTGCATCAATTGGGGAGAATCTTGCATCAAAGGAAGGTGTGGCTCCTTCAGGAAACACCCCGTTAGAGCAGTTTCGGAAGGACACTATTCGGGTTGACATGGTGGTTGGGGAATGAGAGGAGTCTGAGTGAAAGTAGAGGTGTAAATACGTGGGCCATGCTAGGCCCGACATGATGGTCCGTGCTGTGTTGGGCCTGAGTTTCGAAGTCCACGACTGTGCCGCCCAAGACCCAGCCCATGGCACAACATGCAACATGACCCATCATGGCCCATGGGCCCGTAGTGGGCCATGCTCGGCCCACCCAAGTTTCAACTTTTTTTTGGGGGGGGATTATAGAAATACCCCCACCAACTATAAACAATTATATAGGGGGGTATTTATGTATTTTGGTTATGGAGGGAGAAAAAATGGCACAAATTCCCCCCACCATCTATATAATAGGTGGTTTAGGGGGGCATTTTGGGTAAGGTGATAAATAACTTTACAATGACCAAAATACCCCTCCCAACAACTAAAAAACGACTAATTTTTTAAGGTATTTTGGGCAATTGAATTATTTTTAATTCCTATAAATAGCCCTATCCTCTACCATTCCTACCACAACAATTCAACAATTCTCTTAATTTCTTCTCTAGTTCCCATGCTCTCTTAAGTTTCAATCTCCCAATCTCTCAAATTCTCAATCTCTCATACATTCTCTAAACTCTGATTGACTGATTTTCTAATTCTTAACTTTATTGAAGTTTCAACAAGAAGAAGGCTTGCTCAACTAGCTCAAGTATTTAAAGTTAGCAATTTGGGAGGCTTGGACTCTTGGAGTTGAAAGGCTTCAACCATTAAAATCAAGTTGAAATTCCGAATTGGCAATCTAGGTAAGTCAAATTAAATTAATTTTTATTTTTTTTAGAATTTAATAAATTGGTCAGCTCCTTTAAAAACCAATTGCCCAACATGTTCAATGTTGACGATATTCAGTCACATCATGATAGTGTTAGCACGGATATGAATGCTATTGATGTTGACATGGAACTTCCACCCCTAGTACTGATACTAGGAGAAAGAAAAAGAGGGCCTCTAAGTTGATTAGTCCAGTTTGGAAAATATTTAAAGTAGAGGATGTTAAGGGGAAGGGAAAAATAGTTGTTTGCCAAAAATGTTGGAAAGACTTTAGCTATTGTAGAAAGGGTGGTATCATTTGAGCAAACATTTGCTCATCCATGAGAAAGAAGAAGAAGAAGAAGAATTGAGAGAAACAACACAAACACAAATTGGGTAGAGGGTTTTGGAACATTTAAATATTCTCAAGAAAAAATGAGGCAAGAATTAACAAAATATATTGTGCATGCTGAACAACAATTTTTGTTAGCTGAAGATACTAAACTTGAAAAATGGTTACGTAATTCTATAAATCCACAATATAAAAAAATTTATAGGAATACTATTAGATAATGTGCTTTAAAAATTTTTCATTCATATAAACAAAATTTAATTTATATGTTATCAAATATTAATTCTAAAGTTGCAATTATTTTTGATGTTTGGACTTCTAAATTTAACATAAGTTATATTTGTGTTATTGGCCATTTTATTGTTGAAAATTGACTTTTAAATAAAAGAATTTTACGTTTTACTAGGCTTGAATGGCTATATACTGGCCCACCTATTGCTGCAAGTATTTTAAATACTTTACATGTTTATGAAATTGAGAATAAATTATTTTCTATTAGTTTTGATAATGGTAGTAATAATGATTTATCAATAAATATTTTAAAATCTCAATTAAAACCATGTTTAAATGGTAAATTATTTCATATCAGATGTGCATGTCACATCTTAAATTTATGAATTTAGGATGCTTTAAATATAATTTCTACTCATATTTCTAAAATTATAAATTGTGTTATATATATTAAAAATTCTGGAGCAAGAAAACAAGAATTTAAATATTTGTCAAAATTATGATTTAAAATATAAACATTTTATATTATATGTTAGACATAGATGAAATTACACCTATGCTTGTTAGAAAGTTGTATTTCTCACAAACAAATTCTTAGTGATTTTAATAATGCAAAAATGCCTAATGATTTTATATTTGAGGAAGACTAGGAAATGACAATTTGTATAAGAGATTTTTTAAACATTTTTATGATGCAACTAATGAATGGTGATTAGTGTTTGTTTTGCAAAATATAGAAATAATCCGTAATTTAAAAGTATTGTTGAAATAATGGAAAATAAATTTAAAAAATTTTGAGGGAACATTTCTCTTATTTATTACTTGGCTACAACATTAGATCCTAGGATTAGGAAATATGGTTTCGATGTTTTACTTGAAACATATTGTGAAAATATGAATATTGAAATTGGAAATAGAAAATAAGAAATTAATAGTTTATTATTTGAAATGTATAATTTATATGAATCTAAAGTAATAGGAAATAAATCTACAAGTTGTACAACTTCATCTTGTACTTCTAAACTTGAGCCTAGTAGTAGAAGATAAACTTTTTTATTTAATAAGTAGAAGGTGGAAATTTATTTCCTCAACAATAAGTTTATTTACTGAATTTAATTTTTATTTACAAGCAAATTTTTCTACTTTAGGTGAGGGAACAAATAATTTGGATATTTTATCCTGATGGAGTGAATATTCAAAAAGTTATCCAATTCTCGCCGCCATGGCACGTGATCTACTAACCCCTTCGGTGTTTACAGTTCCACCGTAGTCTTGTTTTAGTGCAGGTAATAGGGGGTTGGACAACAAGAGAAGTTGTATGGATGATGAAAGTACAGAGATGTATATTTGATTTAAAGATTGGTTGGATGCTTAAGATAGATTACAAGACAAAGTAGGGCATGACAATACACCCAACATTTCACCTAGAGCCAATGATGAAAGTCAAGAACAATAGGAGAAAATCAAAGAATGATGAAGTCAATATTTTTGTATACTCACTCAATAGTTCTATAACAAATTTTCAAATTATTGTAAATTTTGTTTTAATTTTATTTAATTTATTTGTTATTTTTATACAATATAATTTTGTATTTTCAATTTGTAACTATGTTGTATTTTTTATATTTTATTAATTTATTCCATTTTCCAATTTTCATATTTCATTCATCTAAGTATCCAGTCATTGTATGCTTTGTAATTTGTATCATTTAAATTTAAATGAAATAAAATTCCTATTTTTCTTCTAATTTATTATTCCATTCTTATTTGGTTAAGTATTTTTTTCATTTATTTGTTAGATTTTTCATTTCTTAATTTTTCAAATAGTTTCCTGCAACACGGCATGGCCGCACAAACTTGGGCCATGGGCCATGCTGGGCCGATCCCCAAATTATCCCCGGGGAGGGCGGGACGGCCTCCACTTTACATGGGACCCTGTTTACACCTTTAAGCAAAGGAGGGGCAACCTGAGGAGGATCATACGGGCGCTGTTCAGGGGGGTGCACGAGAGATTGGTGGTAGCCCTGCCCTATTGGCAGAAGATCCTTTGGCACCTGTCACCATTATTACGGTCCTTGTTACGGGCAAATGTGTGAAAAAGATCGTTTCTCGAGCACCAAAGAAGGGTGGGGTGTCAGGGAGCCTGATTTGGTAATTCTTTGGCCTGAATTGTTGATTTGTTGCTGAGGGGGAGTTTAGTCCAAAAATCCCTTTTTATTTGTTGTAGTCTTTTATTTTTATTTTGAGGAGTGTGGAGCGGAAGGCAAAAGCAAGCAACTAGAATTTATGGGCCCTCGCTTTTTTTACAGGTGTCAATAGTGATGAGGTATGGTGACTACTTTAAATATGTATGATAGGGTATTTAGCTAGATGGTGGTGCTGATTTTGTTTAATGTTCAGGTCCCTTTTCCGTCTCCCCCGCTAGTGTCGCCGTGCCACTTGTTATGAGGTGTTTGGTGGAAGAGTTGATCTACCTTTGTCAGAGGGCGAGGGGGCAAGGGCATTGGTAGACTCTACTATTATTGTCAGCAGCGTGGCCCCTACGGTGGACGCCGACGATCATTCATGGGGTGATATGACGATATCAATCAGGAAGAAATTGCAGGCAATATTATTCTGGTTTTGACACTTGGCCATCAGCCCCCCACGACTCTTGAGGTGAGCAATGTCGTCAAGGCCTATCGGAAAGGGTTTGGCTCATTTGTCTTGGAACATGATCAACTGGTTAGTCCCGAGGAGCGGGTATCCATGTGTCACGGGGCTAATCAATGAGGCCCCATGTGTTCGATGGGGTCGAGAAAGCCTATAAATGCAAGCAACAATATACAAAAGGCAACAAGAAGGCACACAAATTAGACAAAAGGCAAATTGTATTACATTAATCAGTAGTGACTACAAGCATACAGTATAGTGTTGAGGGGATCTCGTGCTTAACCTTTACACGTTTATGAGCTCACTCGACTACTTACCTCCCCTCAAAGAATGTTAAGTTTTTGGGGGATTGACAATAGGAAACATCAAAAGGGTGAAAATCATATTATGTAATTACAATAACGCCATTGGCGGTCCCCCCTTACAAAATACATGCATAGCCCACCCATGACACACATGCTGACACCTTGAAGGCACACGGTTGGCATTTTGATGGCTCATGGTAGGTGTTTGATGGCGCGGTGAAAGAGTCACTTGTGACATTCTCCCTCACTCAATTTGATCTACGTCATCGGAGATCGGCTTCAGCTGGTCCCTTAGAGTCACTGTTGCGGAAGGAATGTTCTTCTGCTGCTCCCGAACCGGCTGTCATCCAAGGCCGAGGTGTATAGTTCGGTAGCATGGTTGGTTTGGCCTATTCTGTTGGGGTTTCCTATGGCTAAGTCCTTTCCTAGCGGCCTCAAGGTATGTTAATGGCGGATTCAGCTTTGTTATAGGATAGGTTTGGGCCAAGTAAGGGTCAAAATGATGTTTTGGATTATTGGGGTGTTGGTTCCCATGAATTTTTCCCCAATGGTGACTCACAAGGCTACTACGTGATTCAGTCTGAGGGATGGTGTGAAAGTGGTCCCTAGGCGGCTTGAGTGGTAGTCGCTTTCCCTTGTGGTTGTGGTAGTAGGTGAGGGCGAACTTGGACACGGCCTTGGGTCTTCTGCTTTGCTTGACGGTTGTCGACTTGCACGAACTTGTTGGACAGTTTTGTATGCCCTTAGCTTGAATCAGAATGGTGTGCTTTATGAGTTTATTGTAAATGAATAAAAGTGCATATTTGATTCATGTTCCCTTGGTATGTTTCCGTGTAATACCCTTAATCTGGACACTTAATGAGACTCGTATTAGTTTAGAATGTTTACAGCCAGTGGGTCGGTCTGGGGAGACCTATCCTGATAAGGCTGACACTATTGTACCACTAAGTCGGTTGGGGTGGCCTGTCTCAGTAGCCAGGGTGAGACTCTAGGCACATACACTGTAGGATTAATTGAATCTATAAACTGGACCAAATTTTCAATATTGCCTTGGGCCTTGGAGATTGATGGGCAAAACTGGAAAGTTACACCCGACCCCTAGACTCGATTATGATACTGCACTAGGTGTTGGATTGGGCTGTCTTTGATGTACCAATCAGTGAGATCCTTAGCAGGGGTCAAAACCTGGGTATGTTGGGATAGTCAGAGAATTCACCTGAGTGGGTGATCATAGTGATAGGATCAGCCCCTTTGTCAGACAAAGGTAATGATCGGGGATGCACTCTCATTGATGGAAACCAAGACTGCCGGCAGCCGATTTCAATCGTTGAGATTTGTTTTGCAAAGTATATTTTATATGAGATATAAAAGTATATATATTATGGTTTTTAAAATGTTTGCAAAAGGTTTTAATTCCCGGGATCCATGTAAGCAGAGAGTGCAACACTGTTCCTTGCAGCCGAGGGAGATGTCCTCCCTTGTCGGGTAGTGTTTGATCATTATGGGGTGAGAGGTTAAGTGTAAGACCATTGAGGGTAATACTTGATGGGCTAATCTTGCATCTACTCACAGTCCCTAGGTGTTACAAGGTGGCTTGGCCCAGGGACCACTTAGGGTAAGTGTTGGGCCTATAGAGCCCATTTGATGGGTTTCAGGGGGTGCACTATCCATAGCAATGTATTCGGCCAGGCCTTGAGACAAAGGTTGGGTTGAACCCATGTGGCTGATGTGTAGATCAATGCTTGGGTCCCACGGCATACAAGGAAGCCCAATTGGGCAGCAGTTATGAAGGTTAAGTGAGCACATAAGCTTAATGGGCCTAGAGCCCATTTCGAACTGGACTTATTTAATAAGTTAAATATGGGCGAAATAAGAGATGGATCAGCAGATAGGATAGGGCCTTGACCCTATCCACTCAGAGAGTCCAGATCTAAATATGAGTTGGATTTGGAAACCTCCTAATAAGATTAGGAGAAGGTTGATCCAATCTGCAAATAAGATAAGTGTCTATCCTTATCACTTAAAGAGATGTTTTGATCCAAATAAGATTTGGATCAGCAACTCCTAATTGGATTAGGAGCTGATCCTTTGGGATTACAAATAAGGAGGGGGCGACAGCCTTTAGTAGAGATATAATCACATCCTCTTCAGAGCTGAAATTACAGAAGAAAGATTTCTGCAATCCCTGCAAAGATCTTTCTTGCCGCCTCCTTCCTGCAGCCATCAGACATCCAGTTCGATCTCCAATTGTGGGAGAAGTCAAGATTCGATCTTGACACCAGTTCTTTGAGAAAGAATTGATAGGAAGCTGTGCTCACGTGCCATCCTGCTGTTTCTTGCGAAGGATAGAATTCTTGGAGAAGATTACTACTGATTCTGCTCCATCCTACACTGCGCCATCTTCAATGGGAGCAGTCTTTGGATTCTTCCTTGGGCATGAACACCTTAGTTGGGAGATATTATTTCTCCGTATCAGGTATAATTCTCTCATACTCCTTTTGGTTCAGATCTGGTTCAGTTTATGGTTCAAGATTGATCCTTGAAAATATGATTTTCTAAATAGGGAATGCGATTCCCATTGAAGGGAGAGAAAAACTTTTGAAATTCGCCCCTTTATTCCGCAAGTTTTGGGCGTCCATACGATGGATCTCTCATCCCTTCAGTGGTATCAGAGCCATGTTCAAATCTTGAACCAATTTGTTTCAGATCTAAACCTGTGCAAATGGGCAGAAGGCGTTCTACCCAATTTGCGCAGATTTGGGTTTTGGGAAATTTGTTCCCAAAATTATGGGCGAATAGTCTGAAATTAATTTTTAGATAAATCTATTATTGTTTAGAATTGTTCTTTATGATTTTCTTGATTTATGGGCTATTCGTACAAGAGGAGATCAAAATCTTGATTTGCGTAGGGAACCTAGTGCCATCTTTAGTGGAGGCTAGTTTTTGGACTGATTTGGGCGTGAACTTCCACCTTGGGATCTGTGTTTTGTATTATCTGTATTAGGTATAAATATCCCTCTTTGTTTGGTCTCAAATCTGATCCGGTTCAGTGCAAAACCGATCTTGAAAAATGTAGTTATTCAAAACATAGAGAATTTGATTCCTAGAAGAATTAAGAAATTTTTGAAATTTCGCCCAGCCATCTAGCATGGTTTGGCTATCCATATGATGGTTCCTAACCCTTCCAACCGTGGTATCACCGTACTAGGTTCAACCCTTAGACAAAATCAAACTGGATTTGAGCCAAAACTCAAATCGACAAGAACTAATATAACCCATTTGAGCAATTAGCAGAAATCTTTGAGAATTCAGTTCTTAGAGTGGGCTAATGATCTAAGACTTTTATAGATATATTCTGATATATTATAGAATTGTTCTATTGTGGATTCTTGAAATCTTGGGCTAAAAGT
The DNA here is from genome assembly GCF_056320005.1 of Nelumbo lutea. Classification (NCBI taxonomy): domain Eukaryota; kingdom Viridiplantae; phylum Streptophyta; class Magnoliopsida; order Proteales; family Nelumbonaceae; genus Nelumbo; species Nelumbo lutea. The sequence goes on from NC_142688.1 coordinate 61,048,525, forward strand.
GTGATGGAGATCGAACTCTTGATGGTGGCAAGTTTTATGCACACCGAATTTATTAATTTGATTATGTGGTCTATAAATAATTATTTTTTTTGCTCTAGAAAGAATGTATTAGGTTTTTTCTTATGTAAGCAATAGAATTTAGGATCTTTTCTATTTTTCTACAATGGAAAAATCACTGGAGCATGCAGGGAAGACAGAGGTCGTAGATAGAGGTTGATCTGTGGATTGTAGTTCCGTAGGGATGTAGTTTTTGTCCGGGTTAGAATTAGACCATTACACTATCATCCGTAGCCATTTATCTCTGATTATATGGTATTTATTTGCTGATATGATTGTAAATTATAACTAAGAATTTTAGATCATTATCTATGTCAATTGATGCATATTTTGGACACCAAAACCTAGGTCGATCTGACCTAGTTTTGGTCCAATCTTGTTGGTTCAAACCTATGGTTCTTTGGGGTCTGTCATTTGTGTTGGAAGGGTTATGATCCATCATATGGATGGTTGAATCATGCTAAATGGATGGGAAATTTTTAAAAAATTTCCTAATCCTTCTACGAATCGAATTCCCTATGCTTTGACAAACTGCATTTTTCAAGATTGGTCTTGCACTGAATCGGATCAAATTTGAAACCAAACAAAGAGGGAGATTTATATGTGATATGAATACCATAAATGCAGATCCCAAGGTGGAAGTTTATGCCCAAATCATTCCTAAGAACAACTGCCACTGAAGATGGCATAGTGTATTCTTGAAGCCGGTTTAGCAACATGGTTTTCTGCAAAACTGAGATCCAACTGCTTGGGTTGAACTGAGTATGATGGTCCTGACATCTCCTGAATTTTTCTTGAAAAAATTAGAGGAAAACTAATCTAAATTAATCCCAGATTGCTGATGTTGAACTGGGAAAAAACAAGGAGACAAAAGGGTGAAGAGAGAACTAGAAACTGCAAAAATATGAAGTTATCTTGGACTCGTCTACCCCCTCTTGTATAATCTCTTATGAAGATATCTCTTTATCTAATTAGGAGATAATATAGATCTAAATTAGATCTAGACTCTAATTAGAGATATACATTATCTTCTTATAAGATTAGGTGCTCCATACCCAGATCTAAACCCAAATTTGCCCATTGTCACATGAACTTAAGCAATCATGTGACAACTTAATTAATCATATTAATTATGGGTCTTAGGCCCATCAACTATAAGGCTCACGACCCAAGGGTGTTGCTTGGCCAACTTAGGCCTGATTTGTACGATGTGGCACCCTATAATGACATTGCATAAGTGCATATGGGTTTGGCCCAACCTCTGTGAAAAGGCTTGGCCGAATTCACTACTGAATGTAGTAAACCCTAGAGCACATCACAATGGGCTCAATAAGGGCCCAACATTTACACTAAAATTGTTAGATAGTTTTGTATGCCTTTATCTTCAATCAAGATGATGTACTTTATGAATTTATTATAAATAAACAAAAGTGCATATTTGATTCATGTTCCCTTGGTATGTTTCTGTGTGATACCCTTAAACTGGACACTTAATGAGACTCGTGTTAGTTTAGAATGTTCACAGCCAGTGGGTCGGTCTGTGAAGACCTATCCTGACAAGGCTGACACTGTGGTGCCACCAAGTTGGTTGGGGTGGCCTGTCTGCCAGGGTGAGACCCTAGGCACATACAGTGTAGGATTAATTAAATCTATGAACTGAACCGGATTTTCAGTAATGCCCTGGACCTTGGAGATTGATGGGAAAAACTAGAAAGTTACACCCGACCCCTAGACTCGATTATGATACTGCACTAGGTGTCGGATTAGGCTGTCTTTGATGTATCAATCAGTGAGATCCTTAGCGGGGGTCAAAATCTGGGTATTTGGGACAGTTTGAGAATTCATCTAAGTGGGTGATCATAGTGACAGGATCAGCCCCTTTGTCGGACAAAGGTAATGATCAGGGATGCATTCTCACTGATGGAAACCACGACTGCCGGCAGCCGATTTCAATCATTGAGATTTGTTTTGCAAAATATGTTTTATATGAGATATAAAAGTATATATATTATGGTTTTGAAATGATTTCCAAATGATTTTAACTCCCGAGATCCATATAAGCAGAGAGTGCAACACTGTTCCTTGTAGCCGAGGGAGAGGTCCTCTCTTGTCGGGTAGTGTATGATCATTATGGGCTAAGAGGTTAAGTGTAAGACCATTGAAGATAATACCTGATGGGCTAATCTTGCATCTGCCCACAGTCCTTGGGTGTTATAAGGTGGTTTGGCCCAGGGACCACTTAGGGTAAGTGTTGGGCCCATAGAACCCATAAGATGTGTTTCAAGGGGTGTACTGTCCATAACAGTGTATTCGGCCAGGTCTTGTAACAAAGGCTGGGCCGAACCCATATGGCTGATGTGTAGATCAATGTTTGGGTCCCACGCCATACAAGGAAGCCCAACAGGGGAGCAGTTTGGAAAGCTAAGTGAATACATAACCTTAAATGGGCCTTAAGCACATTTTGAACTGGGCTGATTTGATCAGTCAATTAAAAAGGGGCGAATTCTGAGATAGATCAGCTGATAGGATTGGGCCTAGACCCTATCCACTTAGAGAGTCTAAGATCTAAATAAGATTTAGATCTGGAAGCCTCCTAATTAGATTAGGAGAAGGCTGATTTGATTTGCAGATAAGATAAGGGTTATCCCTTATCACTTAAAGGGACTTTAATCCAAATATGATTTGGATCAACAACACCTAATGATATTAGGAGCTGATCCCTTTAAGATTATAAAAGGAGGAGGGGGCAGCAGCCTTTAGACATGCAACCAACACATTCTTGTCTTCAGAGCTGAAATCACAAGAAGAGAGAATTCTGCACCTTGCGAATACTCTCTTGCCGCTTCCTTCCTGCAGCCGCCGCTTCCAGCAGTTTGATCTCCTACTCATTACAGGAGTAATCAAGATTTGATCTTGATACCAATCTTTTGGAGAAAAGATTGATTGGAGCTGTATTCACAAGCCATCCTGCTGATTCTTGCAAAGGGTCAAGTTCTTTTGGAAGAAAACTGTTGATTCTGCTCCATCTTGCACTGCACTTTCTTCAGTGGGAGTAGATTTTGGATCCTTCCTTGGGCGTGAACACCTCCATTGGGAGATATTGTTTCTCTGTATCAGGTATAATCCTTTCTTACTCGTTTTGGTTCAGATCTGGTTCAGTTTATGGTTCAAGAATGATCTTTGAAAATATGATTTTCTAAATAGGGAATGCGATTCCCGGTTGAAGGGAGAGAGAAATTTTTGAAATTCGCCCCCTTATTCCGCATTCTTTGGGCGTCCATCTGATGGATATCCTATCCCTTCAGTGGTATCAGAGCCATGGTTCAAATCTTGAACCAATTTGTTTCAGATCTGAACCTACGCAAATGGGTAGAAGGCGTTTACCCGATTTGCGCAAATATGGGTTTTGGGAAATTTGTTCCCAAAATTGATGGGCAAATAATCTAAAATTAATTTTATAATAATCTGATTATTGTTTAGAATAGTTCTTTATGATTTTCCTAATTTATGGGTTGTTCGTACAAGAGGAGATCGAATTCTTGGTTTGATGTAATGTATAGGTATTCGATCTGATGTAATCATTAATAGAAATAGGATTTCTATTTATTTTTGGATCGAAGATGGTGGCGCAAAAAGGGAGATTTCGCAGAGAAGAAGATTTCGTAGATGGGAGAAATACAATCTGCGATTTGCAGTTTATGAAACAGCAAACTGTGATCTAACCTCTGTTTTGCAGGATGGATTGTGCGAACAACCCTGTTTGACTTATTCTTGTTTTTGTTTTATCAGTATTTAATTTCAGATTATTTTCTTGAATTAAAGATTTAATTAAAGATCAAACCCTAATCCCATTCAAACCAAGATTTGTTCAAACTATTTGGACCAAATCTAGGGTTTAATAAAGGCTGAAAGTCAGCCCTAATTTTCCCACTAATGGGCCTGAGGATTGATATTTAATTAAATGGTTAATTTGGCCCAACCTATAAAGACCCAGTTTTAAATAGTTAAAACTGCCAAAAGCCCAATTCAAAAGTTAAAGCTATATGGGCCGAACTGGGTAACCCTAATTCAGCCCATATACATAGATAATATTAATGGCTAATATTATGGATTTAAAACGGGCTTCCAATGGGCCTTACAGATGATTAATTGATTGGATCAATTTATCCCTACATGAGATGTATGGATGTGTGATGTGCTGCGTAAATGGGCCATAAGTGCTTGGCCCATGCTTAATCGACAGTGGCTCTTGCGCACACCATGGATGAATGCACATCATTGCCATGGTGTCCCTTTTTGGTCATTGGATGACCTTTCTCAATGGTGGGCCCTACACCTCATCAAGTGGTTACGTGTAGAACCCTAGCCGATTAAGGCCCACTGAAATCTGACTTTATGAAAGTCAATGGGAGCCACTTTGGTTTGACCTAAATCAAACTAGGGCGTAATAATTGTTCCCTCCAGTTAATATGAGTGCATGTGATAGGGTGGTTCATATGATGAACTCTCTAAAGGCCTTCCATCATTAGCATGAGGATGGGTCTTTCAGTAATGAGGAAATGCACCAGAAAATGGGCTATCCATTTGTTGTTGGGCTTGTCTAAGTGTTTCATAAGATGATAGGGGCGTCATAGACCGATGTGGGAGGGGCTTCACCAGAAAATGGGAACTCTCTCACGGTACTTTGGCGTTCACAAATATGATGGGTAAGCACTCACTGGACAAAAATGTTTACCTAAAAATGGCTCTAAACCTTGTCTGACAGAGGTCAAAGGGAAAACTCATATGATGAGTTCAGAGAAAGGTAGTGGGGTTATGCACCTAAAACAGTTGGCTCCATGCACCCTATGTGATTTCCCACATTTCCAGAGACAACCCGTAGTCTCTGTCACTGAGAAAGGAGGAAATCTCAGAGACGAATAAATGGAAATGGATCGTAGATTAAAATCCATATCTATGTAATGAACATGAATCAAATTAGGTTGTGGACTGATGTTTGCTCTTTTATCAGAAAATGGCAAACAGATCATTTGCAAAGCTTCTTAACGACAACAAGCTTAAGGGCTCAAACTATGCCGATTGGTACAGGAACCTTATGCTGTTCCTAGCTTCTGAAAAGCTAGACAAAGTGGCAAAGAATCCTGCCCAGGAGCGTCTAGGCGATAGGACTTCTGAGGCCCGAAGAAGAGACTATCAGGAATGGGAGGAGAAAAACTCCCTTGCCCGGTGTTACATCATTGCCACCTTGGACAACCCAATACAGAGGCAATTCAATCAGATCGAACTAGTCAAAGACATATTGGACAGTCTCAGGATGATGTATGAAGAGCAGAATCGTTCTATTCGAAAAAAGGTCTTGAAACAGTTCATGACCGCACGAAGGACTAAGGGCAACAAGTTCATGACCATTGTCTTCGGCTGATGGGATACATCAATGAACTGGAAGCTGTTGGATCCGGGCTGGACCTTGCGACCTAGATAGATGCTATCCTTAATTCCTAGCCTCCTTCCTTTAATCTGTTCATTATGAACTATAATATGAACAAGCTGAATGTCAGCTTGCAAAAGCTCAACAATATGTTGCAAAGAGCCGAAGAACTGATTAGAAAGGATGAGCCTGTAGCTATGCTTGTTGAAGCTAGCAAGAAGCCTCAGAAGAAAGCCTCTAAGGGTAAGAAGCAGAAGAAAGACAAAGCATTAGATACTTGTCACTTCTACACTAAGACCGACCACTGGAAAATGAACTGTCTTGCCTACCTGGAATCCAAGAAAGGTAATTTCGAAACTTGTGTTATAGAAACCAATTTGTTGGTAGCTTTTGCGTCCTGGTGTATTGACTCCGGGGCTTCAACTCATGCGTGTAACTCATTACAGGGGTTCAAGGTAAGCAGAAGGTTGAGTGAAGGAGAAGTCACACTCTACTTGGAAACTACTACAACTGTTGCAGCCGCGGCCATAGGAACCGTGGAATTATTGTTTAGAAAAGGAACAATTGTACTGAAAGATTATATTTTTGTACAAAATTTAAGAAGAATTTTGATTTATGTATCAAAACTGTGTGCAGATGGTTATTCTGTCTTCTTTAGTAATACGATTACTATTAAAAGAAATAACAGATTCATCGCATACGAGGAGCTGGAGAATGGTCTTTATGTTCTACATCATTCTCTAGAAACTAACATAACCGAAACTACATCGGCTGAAATCCCCAAGAAGAGAGCCCGTGATACAGTTAATCCCATGTGTCTGTGGCATTACCGACTTGGCCACATCGGTGTTGACCGAATCACTAGGTTGGTAAAGGATGGTCCTTTGGATTTTCTAACTGTAGAAGATCTTCCCACCTGTGAGCCTTGCCTACAAGGCAAGATGATGAAACGGCCATTTAACGGTGAGCCTGAAAGATGTACATGCACACTTGACCTAATACATACTAATGTATGTGGTCCCCTGAGTGTTAGGACACAGAATCAACACGTGTATTTCATCACCTTCATAGATGATTTTTCACGATATGGTTATGTGTACCTAATGAGACACAGGTCTGAATCCTTTGAAAAGTTCAAAGAGTTTAGACAAAAGGTCAAGAAACAGTTAGGGAGAGAAATTAAAGCCCTTCGATCAGATCAAAGTGGCGAGTATCTCTCTAACGAATTTATGGACTACTTAAAGGACAATGGGATAGTATCACAATTGGCTCCTCCTACTACACCACAACTTAACGGTGTTTCAGAGAGGAGGAATAGGACCTTATTGGATATGGTCCGATCGCTTCACATACACTAAGAGTTACCCACATCCTTTTGGGGTTTCACATTAGAAACTGCGATTTACGTGCTGAATCGGGCTCCAACCAAATCGGTTCCGAATATTCTATATGAACTTTGGACCAGAAAGAAACCAAGTGTCAGACACTTGAAGTTTTGGGGTTATCCAGCACACATTAAAACAATGAGTGCAGATAAGTTGTAATCCAAGACCAGCCAATGCCTATTTGTAGGCTACCCAAAAGGCTCTATAGGTTACTTATTCTATGACTCAAGTGAGTAGAAAGTGTTATGCAGTTGAAATGCACAATTCTTGGAGACTGATTTCATCCTGGACACCCATCGTCAGGAAGTTGTTCTTGATGAGGAGAGCTCAGAAGCAGTGAGAGATGTCCCACAAGTTCCGGGTAGTGACCAACCTAGAAGATCCACTCGGGTATCTAGGCCCGTAGTCCGTTATGGTTATGATCAGGATAGTTAACTGGTGGAAACCTTGACTAGTGAGGAGGATCCCGTGACTTACGCGGAAGCTATGTTGGACATAGATTCCCAGAAGTGGGTGGAGGCCATGAGAGCAGAGATGGACTCAATGGAGACCAATGGAGTCTGACTCTAGTAGATCCACCCTCTGGGGTAAAAGCAGTCAGTTGCAAATGGATTTACAAGAGAAAGAAGGGCCCCGATGGTAGGGTTGAGACTTTCAAAGCTCGTCTGGTGGCGAAAGGGTACATTCAGAAAGAGGGCATCGATTATGAGGAAACCTTTTCGCCAGTGGCCATGCTTAAATCTATTAGGATTCTATTAGTTGTAGCAGCATACCATGAATATGAGATTTGGCAGATGGATGTCAAAATTGCAATCCTGAATGGAGATCTTACTGAAGATATCTATATGCAGCAGCCGCAAGGCTTCATTGCTGCAGGTCAAGAAAACATGGTATGTAAACTTAATAGATCTATTTATGGACTTAAGCAAGTTTCTAGAAGTTGGAACATCCATCTTGACTCTGCTGTCAAATCGTTTGACTTTGAGCAGAATCCAGATGAACCCTGTGTTTACAGGAAGTACAGTGGAGATAATGTTACCTTTTGGTTTTGTATGTAGATGACATTCTACTCATTGGGAATGATGTAAGAATGTTAAATACGGTGAAAGTATGGCATTCACAGCAATTCTCCATGAAAGATCTTGGAGAAACCTCCTATTTACTGGGTCTTCGACTCTATAGAGATAGATCGAAGCGGATAATAGGATTATCCCAATCTGCTTACATTGACAAAATAGTCAAAAGATATAGCATGGAAAAGTCCAAGAAAGGAAATGTTCCTTTCAGTCACGGAGTCATTTTTTCCAAGAAGATGTCTCCCAAGACTTCTGAGGAGATTGATGGCATGAAAGACGTTCCCTATGCCTCCGCCGTAGGAAGCATCATGTATGCCATGCTATGCACTCGTCCTGACATTGCTCAGATAGTGAGTGTAGTAAGTAGATTTCAGGCCAACCCAGGGCAGGAGCACTGGACAGCTATGAAAAACATACTTAAGTACCTTCGAAGGACAAAAGAGTTTTGTCTAGTATTCGATGGTAGTTCACTACAGATCCAAGGGTATATGGATGCCGATTTCCAGTCAGATCCAGATGATAGAAAGTTTACATCTAGATATGTTTTCACGATAGGATCGTGTGCTGTTTGCTAGAAAAGTAGCAAACAGGTGAGTACATTGCCGCAAGTGAGACTACCAAAGAAGCCGTGTGGATAAAGAAGTTCATTCACACAAGTTGTGAGTAGTTTTGTCCAGCACATCACCCATCCCATTGTTGTGTGACAACAATGGAGCTATTGCTCTGGCTAAGGAGCCACGAGCCCACTCGAAGTCGAAGCACATCGAGAGGAAGTACCACGTACTGCGGGAGATTGTTGGTAGAGGGGACGTCTTGATTCAGAAGGTAGCGTCAGTGGAAAATGTAGCAAACCCATTGATGAAGCCACCATCACAGAATGTGTTTGAGCAACACGTGGAAAGCATGGGACTCCGTCTAGTACCTGATTGGACCTAAGTGCAAGTGGGAGCTGTTAGACAGTTTTGTATGCCCTTAGCTTCAATCAAGAGGATGTACTTTATAAATTTATTGTAAATGAATAAAAGTGCATATTTGATTCATGTTCCCTTGGTATGTTTCTGTGTAATACCGTTAAATTAGACACTTAATGAGACTCGTGTTAGTTTAGAATGTTCACAGCCAGTGGGTCGGTCTGGGGAGACCTATCCTGACAAGGCTGATACTGTGGTGCCACCAAGTCGGTTGGGGTGGTTTGTCTCAGCTACCAGGGTGAGACCCTAGGCACATACAGTGTAGGATTAATTGAATCTATGAACTGGACCAGATTTCCAGTATTGCCCTGGACCTTAGAGATTGATGGGCAAAACTGGAAAGTTACACCTGACCCCTAGACTCGATTATAATACTGCACTAGGTGTCAGATTGAGCTGTCTTTGATGTACCAATCAGTGATATCCTTAGCGGGGGTCTAAACCTGGGTATGTTGGGATAGTCTGAGAATTCATCTGAGTGGGTGATCATAGTGACAGGATCAGCCCCTTTGTCGGACAAAGGTAATGATCGGGGATGCATTCTCACTGATGGAAACCAAGACTGCCGACAACCAATTTCAATCGTTGAGATTTGTTTTGCAAAATATATTTTATATGAGATATAAAAGTATATTTGTTTTGGTTTCGAAATGATTTGCAAAAAATTTTAATTCTTGGGATCCATATAAGCAGAGAATGCAACACTGTTCCTTGCAACCGAGGATGAGGTCCTCTCTTGTCGCGCAGTGTATGATCATTATGGTCTAAGAGGTTAAGTGTAAGACCATTGAGGATAATACCTGATGGGATAATCTTGCATCTGCCCATAGTCCCTGGGTGTTTATATGGTGGCTTGGCCCAGGGACCACTTAGGGTAAGTGTTGGGCCCATAGAGCCCATAAGATGGGTTTTAGGGGGTGCACTGTCCGTAACAGTGTATTCGGCCAGGCCTTGTAACAAAGGCTGGGCCGAACCCATCTGGCTGATGTGTAGATCAATGTTTGGGTCCCACGCCATACAAGGAAGCCCAACTGGGCAGTAGTTTGGAAGGCTAAGTGAATACATAATCTTAAATGGGCCTTAAGCCCATTTCAAACCGGGCTGATTTGATCAGTCAATTAAAAAGGGGCGAATTCTAAGATAGATCAGATAATAGGATTGGGCCTAGATCCTATCCACTTAGAGAGTCCAAGATCTAAGTAAGATTTAGATCTGGAAGCCTCCTAATTAGATTAGGAGATGGCTGATCTGATCCGCAGATAAGATAAGTGTTATCCCTTATCACTTAAAGGGACTCTAATGGGATTAGGAGCTGATCCTTTTAAGATTATAAAAGGAGGATGGGGCGGTAGCCTTTAGACATGCAACCAACACATTCTTGTCTTCAGAGCTGAAATCACAAGGAGAGAGAATTCTGCACGTTGCGAATACTCTCTTGCCGCCTCCAGCAATTCGATCTCCTACTCTTTACAGGAGTAATTAAGATTTGATCTTGATACCAATCTTTTGGAGAAAAGATTGATTGGAGCTGTATTCACAAGCCATCCTGTTGATTCTTGCGAATGGTCAAATTCTTTTGGAAGAACATTGCCGATTCTGCTCCATCCTGCACTGCACTTTCTTCAGTGGGAGAAGAATTTGGATCCTTCCTTGGGCGTGAATACCTCCATTGGGAGATACTGTTTCTCCGTATCAAGTATAATCCTTTCTTAGTCCTTTTGATTCATATCTGGTTCAGTTTCTTAGTCCTATTTAGAAAATCATTGAAAATATGATTTTCTAAATAGGGAATGCGATTCCTAGTTGAAGGGAGAGAAAAATTTTTGAAATTCGCCCCCTTATTCCTCATTCTTTGGGCGTCCATCTGATGGATATCCTATCCCTTCAAAAATGAACTTTGAAATTATCCATCCTATGAAGATCCAAGGATAATGAACTTAAGTAAAATAAAGCCGATAAGGTAATCAACATTGTAATGATCACTTACACTTAACATTTCTGCCCATAATGATCAAAACACTGCTCGATAGGGAAGGACCTCTCCCCTGGCTGTAAGGTACAATGTCATTCTTTGATCTAATGGATCTTAGGAATTAAAACCTTTTTGCAAACAATTTTCATAAAACATTAATATTAATCATATAAATATATTTTGCAAAACCATATCTCAAACACAGTTGAAATCCACTACTGATAGTTTAGGTTTTCATCAGAGCGTGTAAGCCCTATCATTGACTTTGTTTGACAAAGGGGTCAGTCGTATCACTATAATCACCCACTCAGATAAATTCTCAAACTGCTCCAACATACCCAAGTTTTGACCATTGATGGATCTCACTAATTGATATATCAAAGACAACCCAATGCAACACCTAATGCAATACCCTAATCAAGTCTAGGGGTTATGTGTAACTTTCCAGTTTTGTCCACTAATCTCCAAGGTCCAAGGCATAACTGGAAAGTAGTCGGGGTTTAATGTTTCCACAAAACACACACTGCATGTGCTTTGAGTCTAATCCTAACAGTTGAGATAAGCTACCCTAACTTCTTTGGCAACACATTGGGATGACATTTTTCCCCATTTCCCCGATCCCCGTGGGGATCCACCACAAATGGGGCAGGGATGGGGATGATTTTCCCCCCATTTGGGCAGGGATGGGGAAATTGTCATCCCCGTTAGCGGGGACGAGGAGAGCGCTCCTCGCCCTGCGAGGACCCCGATCCCCACTAATATATGTATGCATACATTATATATGTATATAGGGATACATACATCTAATGTATTAATATTGTTTAAAAATATGGTTGAATCTTTTCTAATAGCATTGTAAATTTTAATTATTTTAATTTTATTTTCTTAAATAAAATAAAGACAAAAATAAAATGGTTAACATTATAAAAAACCACAGGGAATGGGGATAATCATGCCCCCATTAGTAGGGATGGGAACGGGATGGGGATGGGGATTTTCGCAGAGACGGGGATGGGGAGAGAGTTCTCGTCCTCGCCCACCCCGTTGCCATTCCTAGCAGCACATCAGTATCAACCTTGGTAGGATAAACTCCCCAAGTTTATTCTATGACTGAGAACATTCTAAACTAACACAAGTTTCACAAATGTCCAGTTTAAGGGGTAATTTCATAAAAACATACCAATATCAACATAAAACAATAATATACTTTATTCATTTACAGTAAATGTATATGTACATCAATCTGATTGGAGCTAAGTCCATGCACTGTCTAACAGTCTGATCACAACCCTTGGATCTCTATTTAGGTGACCCAAAATTGATTTTAGGCCAGGGGTTTTGTTGCGGACACAGAAGCAGTAGACACACTCATAGGTTAGACTAACCACCGCGACCGACAGCAGTAGTGAAGTATAGCGACACTCATAGCAGCGTGCGCCACCATGCATAGTAGCATGCACAGCATAGCGCGCCGCTCGACAGCACCACGCACAGCAGCACGCACAACAACGTGCACAGTAGGCCGCACAGCAGCACACACCGCCCGACAGCGCGCAACACGCACCACCCGGAAGCGCGCGGCATGCACCGCATGGCAGCAGCACTAGGCAGCAGCACGCATCGCACGCAACAGCACTAGACAGCAGCACGCACTGCACGGCAGCAACACACACCACACGACAGCAGGACCGTGAGACGCACGCACCGCCCAGTAGCAGCAGTAAAGCGGGGCCCACACGATAGCTCATCAGGGTGGGTCCACACTTATCTTACCACATCAGCTCTGGTCGCCAACTCGCCGCCAGCTACACCCTTATCCCTTATCCCTTATCCTTATCTTATCTTATCTTCTTAAGTAAGAGTTGTGTTACCATTAGGAGTAGGTAATTAGGAGTTTGAGTTTAAGTTGGATTACCCTAGCTTAGCCGAATCCAACAAGGAACCCCCTTTTGTAATCTCCTATTTAAGGAGCTATGAGTTGAAATAAAGGCATTCAGTTTTTTCACCAATAAAGGTGTAAGGAGAGTTTGCGTGGTCTCTTGGACAAATCACCCATTCGGAGAGTTCGGGTGGTCTCTTGGACAAATCACCCATTCAGTTTTCCACAATAGGGTCTGCACGCAAGGGAAGGCACAAGGGAAAGCAAGAGGTTCTTCCCGTAGACCGACCCATGACCAGAATGTTATGGGCCCGCGCGTACAGATACATTTATTATAAATGAATAAAAGTACATTATTGCTTCATGTTAATGTTTGTATGTTTCTGTGAATTTAGTCTTTAAACTAGACACTCATGAGACTCGTGTTAGTTTAGAATGTTCTCAGCCATTGGATAGACTTGGGGAGTTTATCCTACCAAGGCTGACACTAATGTGCCGCCGAAGAAGTTGGGGTAGCTTGTCTCAACTACTAGGGTTAGACTTGATGCCAATGCAGTGTGTGTTTGGTTGAAACACTGAACCCAGACCATTTTCCATTTATGCCCTAAACCTTGGAGATTGATGGGCAAAACTGAAAAGATATACATAACCCCTAAACTTGATTATGGTACTGCACTAGGTATTGGATTAGGCTGTCTTTGATATTGCAATCAGTGAGATCCATTGTGGGTAAAAACCTATATATGTTGGGATAGTCTCAGATTTCATTTAAGTGGGTGATCATAGTGAAGTGAATGATAAGATTTAAACTCTCTTTGATGGAATCCTAAACTGTCGACAATTGATTTCTACTATGTTTAAGATTTGGTTTTGCAAAACATATTTATATGATATATATATATATATATATATATATATATATATATATATATATATATATATATATATATATATATATATATAATATTTTATGAAAAATATTTGCAAAAAGGTTTTAATTCCTGGGATCCATTAGAACAGTGAATGTGGCACTGTACTTTGTAGCAAGGGGAGAGGTCATTCCCTGTTAGGCAATGTTTTGATCCTTATGGTAGGGAGGTTAAGTGTAAGAGACAATTACAGAGCTAATTACCTGATGGCCTTTATCTTAACAAAATCCATTATCTTTGGATCTTCTTAGGATGGCTAAATTCAAAGGATCATTTAAGTGCAAATTTTGGGTCCACATTGAGCCCATAGTGATGTGCTCACGGGTTCACTATGTTTAGTAGTAAATTCTGCTGAGCCTTATCATAGAGGCTAAATTGAACCCATGTAGACTTATGTGAGGTCATTGTGGGGTCTCATGCCATACAAATTAGGCCTAAATTGGGCAAGCAACACCCTAGGGTCATTAGCCTTATAACTAATGGGCCTAAATCCCATAATTAATATGATTAATTAAGATGTCACAAGACAAATTAAGTTGTCATGTGACATGGGACAAATCTAGGTTTGGAAATGGGTATGGAGTATCTATTCTCTTAAGAGGATGAGGCTTATCTCTTAATAGAGTCCAGATCTAAATTAGATTTAGATAATCTTCTAATTTGATTAGGAGAAGTGCTCCACAATTTATTATGAGATTTTTGAAATTTCATTCAACCATCTAGCACGGTTCGACCATCCATATGATGGATCTTAATCATTCCTTCAACTATGATTAATAAGATAGTTACTTGATGGAAGATACGAACAATGAGGAAGATCATATGACTTATACGGAAGCTACGTTGGACATAGGCTCTCTGAAGTAGGTAGATGCCATGAAAGTCGAAATAGACTCGATGAAAACCAACGGAGTCTAGGCTCTCATAGGCCCACCCCTAGGGTGAAAGCAATAGATTGCAAGTAGATCTACAAGAGAAAGAAGGACCCTGATGGAAAAGTTGAGACCTATAAAGTTTAGTTTGTAGTGAAATGGTACACTCAAAAAGAAGGAGTCAACTTTGAGGAGATCTTCTCGCTTGTTACCATGCTTCTAGAACCTAGAACTTCCGATTTGACTCAACAGTCAAATCGTTTGATTTTGAGCAAAATCCAGATGAATGTTGTGTTTATAGAAAGATATTGGGACATAAGGTTACATTTATGATTTTATATGTAGATGACATTCTGCTCATTGAGAATGGTGTAGGAATGTTGACTATAGTGAGGGTATGGATTTTACAGCAATTCTCCATTAAAGATCTTAGAGAAGTCTCGTATATCTTGGGACTTCGATATTTGTTCCTTTTAGGCATAGAGTCACTCTCTCATGAGGAGATTGAGGACATGAGAGGTGTTTCCTATGTCTCAGCCGTTGGGAATGTAAGTTATGTTGTGTACTCGACTAGACATTGCTCATGCTGTTAGTATTGTAAGTAGATACCTATCATACCTAGGACGGGAGCATTGGATTGCTGTGAAAAATATATTAAAGTACCTATGGAGGACTAAAGACTATTCTCTTATGTTCGATGGTAGTTCACTACAGATGATCAGTTATATTGATGTTGACTTCCATCCTAATTTCTGCAAGAAAAATTTAAAGGAATTTCATGCTCACCTTCCCTAGTTCGATCCAAGTAGTTGGGTGGTAGTTTTGCTGAAAACTATGTTGCTGAATCAACTTCACATACACACTATGCCATCTTTAGTGGAGGTTGGTGTTAGAATTGATTTGGGTGTGAACTTCCACAATGAGATCTACATTTGTAGTATCTGTATCAGGTATAAATCTCTCTCTTTGTTTGGTTTCAAATCTGGTCTAGTTCAGTGCAAGACTGATCATAGAAAATGCAATTTTTCAAAACATAGGCAATTTGATTCACATAAGGATTAGTAATTTTTGAAAATTTGTGCAACCATCTAGCATGTTTCAGCCATCCATATGATGAATCCTAACCCTTCTAACACCATGGTGGTATGTTCCCAACCTTCTTGTTATGTTCATTCCGATCTCCATTTTGGAATTATTTCCCTCTTCTCTTTTGTAGGCGAACACTTTGGCGCATTCCTTTTCGGTGCAGGCTAAGGGAAGTTTGGCGAGTGCCCAAACTATAGAGGAAGTAGCAAAGTACATGTATTAAAGTACCTACGGAGGATTAAAGACTATTCTCTTATATTTGATAGTAGTTCACTACAGATGATCGGTTATACTGATGTCGACTTCCATCCTGATTTTTGCAAGAAAAATTTAAAGGAATTTCAGGCTCACCTTCCCTAGTTCAATCCAAATAATTGGGTTGTAGTTTTGCTAAAAATTGTGTTGCTGAATCAACTACACATATACACTATGCCATCTTTAGTGGAGGCTGGTCTTAGGACTGATTTGGGTGTGAACTTACTCCTTGGAGTCTACATTTATGGTATCTGTATCAGGTATAAATCTCCTTCTTTGTTTGGTTTCGAATCTGGTGTGGTTCAATGCAAGATCGATCATGAAAAACGCTATTTTTCAAAATATAGGGAATTCGATTATCACAAGGATTAGGAAATTTTTGAAAATTTGTGCAACCATCTAGCATGTTTCAGCCATCCATATGATGGATCTTAACCCTTCTAACATTATGGTGGTATGGTCCTAACCTTCTTGTTGTGTTCATTCTGATATCCATTCTGGACTTATTTCCCTTTTCTCTTTTGTAGGCGAACACTTTGGCGCATTCCTTTTTGGGGTAGGCTAAGCGAAGTTTGGCGAGTGCCCAAGCTACTGAATAAGTAGCAGAGTATAGATATTAAAGTACCTATGGAGGACTAAAGACTGTTCTCTTTTATTCGATGGTAGTTCACTACAGATGATCAGTTATACTGATGTCAACTTCCATCCTGATTTTTGCAAGAAAAAGTTAAAGGAATTTCAAGCTCACCTTCCTTAGTTCGATCCAAGTAGTTGGGTTGTAGTTTTGTTGAAATTTGTGTTGTTGAATCAACACCACATATACACTATGCTATCTTTAGTGGAGGCTGGACTTAGGATTGATTTGGGCATAAACTTCCACCTTGGGATCTACATTTGTGGTATCTATATCAGGTATAAATCTTCCTCTTTGTTTGGTTTCAAATCTAGTCTGGTTTAGTGCATGTCCGATCATGGAAAATGTAGTTTTTCAAAACATGGGGAATTCGATTCTCATAAGGATTAGGAAATTTTTGAAAATTTGTGCAACTATCTAGCATGTTTTAGCCATCCATATGAATAATGGATCCTAACCATTCTAACATCATGATGGTATGTTCCCAACCTTCTTATTGTATTCATTTCGATCTCCATTCTGAACTTATTTCCCTTTTCTCTTTTGTAGGTGAACACTTTGGCACATTCCTTTTCGGGGCAGGCTAAGGGAAGCTTGGCGAGTACCCAAGCTATTGAGAAAGCAGTAGAGTACATGTATTAAAGTACCTACGAAGGACTAAAAACTATTTTCTTATATTCGATGGTAGTTCACTACAGATGATCGGTTATACTAATGTTGATTTCCATCTTGATTTTTGCAAGAAAAATTTAAAGGAATTTTAGTCTCACCTTCCCTACTTCGATCCAAGTAGTTTGATTATAGTTTTGCTGAAAACCGTGTTGCTGAATCAACTACACGTATACACTATGCCATCTTTAGTGGAAGCTGGTCTTAGGACTTATTTGGGTGTGAACTTCCACCTTGGGATATATATTTGTGGTGTTTGTATCAGGTATAAATCTCCCTCTTTATTTGGTTTCAAATCTAGTCTAGTTTAGTGCAAGTTCGATCACAAAAAATGCAGTTTTTCAAAACATAGGGAATTCGATTCTCATAAGGATTAGGAAATTTTTGAAAATTTGTGCAACCATCTATCAAGTTTCAGCCATCCATATGAATGATGGATCCTAACCATTCTAACATCGTGGTGGTATGTTCCCAACCTTCTTGTTGTATTCATTCCGATCTCCATTATGGACTTATTTCCCTTTTCTCTTTTGTAGGCGAACACTTTTGCGCATTCCTATTCAGGGTAGGCTAAGGAAAGTTTGGCGAGTGCCCAAGCTACCGAGGAAGCAGTAGAGTACAGGTCCTGAATTGAGCGGGTTATCCATCTCATCAGTGACTTCAAGAATGAGCTCATGGAGGAGTGAAATCGTAATGTGGACCTGATAAGGGATGTTGAGAAATTGAGCATGGATCTCAAGCTTAAGAACTGGAAGTTGTAGGAGAAAGAAGCCGAGCTCACCGAGTAACAGTTAGAGTTTCTCAATGGCACCCATGCTATCGAGGTCTATGTAGTTGAAGAGTTCAAGATTTCACACGACTTCTTGATGGAAAGGAAGGAGTTCTGGTCCAATGCTTTTTGTCAGGGATTCAAACTATGTTAGATGCTAGTGGCCTCAGCGTGCCTAGAATTTGACCTTGACATGTTAAAGACTTCAGCGTACACTAGCGAGATGATGGGTTGGGTTGATCAAGAGCCTGACTTCAAGGATGAGGAGGATGAGGTCGATGTGGTTGGGGATAGTGTGGATGGCGGATCTAATGCTGGTGTAGATGGTGTGTGGGTAAACGAACCCTAAAATGTTTGACTTTCTTGCCTCTTTTCTTGGACCCCCATGTATATACATTGTATACCGAGCCTTTAGGCTCGGCTTCCTACAGATTTTTCTTGTTGAGTAGCGATGTACTCTTTTCTTCTTTTGCTTAATGGAGCCAACTTTTTGCACATCCTATGTCTTTACCTTTTTGCCTTAGAAAGCAGGCTATGTCTTAGAAACATAATCTGAGGTGCACCGGTTGCCTAAGTGCCAAAGAGACTAGACATATGATTTTAGCTAAGTTAGAATGATGTCGAGTTGTTGAACTATCGACATATTCTAAAGTCGGCATAGGGGGCCGTAGAGTTGAAAGCAGTTTGGCTTCTCCTTGTGTATAACTTAGCTGAAATGCTTACAACGTAGATCAACTAGACTAGGTCGCTAGGGCGAGTGTTCTCATTCTTCATACTTAGTGAAATTTGTAGTCTTTGCGGATGCAACTCGAAACTTCTGAACTCTTCATAAATAACATCTGCATAAATTGTCAACATTCCACGCACGGGGTGCCTGCCTCCCCTCCAACGTTTCAAGCTCATATGTGTCCTCATCGATCACCTTGTGAACTCTGTAGGGGCCTTCCCAATTCAGACCTAACTTTTCTATGCTGGTCTCAGGTACCATAACCTTCCTGAGTATCAGGTTGCCAACTCGAAATTAGTGTCTCTTAACTCAGGCATTATAATACCTAGCTACTCGTTGATGGTATGTCATGGTCCAAATATAGGCTAAGTCTTGGACTTCTTCCACCAGGTTGAGGTTAGTCTGCATCTCATCCTCGTTAGCCTCCTCTTGTATTTCTCAGACCACAAGGCCGACACCTTAATCTCGGTTAGGATAACGACCTTCGTCTCACACCTTAGGTTGAAAGGAGTCTTGCCAGTCGCCATCTTAATAGTAGTTTGGCAAGCCTAAAGGACATTGGGTAACTTGTACACCCACAAACCCTTAGCTTGGGGGAGTCAAGCTTTGAGTCCATGGAGTATCGCCTGGTTCATCATTTTGGGCTAACCGTTTGCTTGAGGTTGAGCCAATGTAGTGAAATTTTGCTAGATTCCCATCTTAGCGCACCAATGTTGAAATTTTATGTCTTCAAACTACTTTCCATTCTCTGATATCAGCACCTTGGAGAGTCTGAATCTGTGATGGATACCAGGGGCTTGGCTTCCCACCCACTTCGTAAAGTAGTCAACCGCTACGGCAAAGAATCTCCTTTGCCTGGTCATAGGTGGGAAGGGACCGAGGATACCTATCATCCACTGTGCAAATGGCCGCAGGTTGGTAAGGTACCTCAGATCAGTAGTAGGCTGGTGTGGTATGTTGGCATGCCACTAGCACTTGTCCCACTTTTGAACTAATTCCAATGCATCCGCCTTCATCGTGGGCCAGTAGTAGCCTTGTAGTCGCACTTCCTAGGCGAGCGCCCTGCCCCCCAAGTATCCTCCGTAGAGACCTTGTTAGGTCCATAGAGGATCAGCCCAGCTCCGCTTCTGTGCTGGTTGGACGAGTCATCCACATGGAGGATCCTTGGCTTCTCATCCCAAGTCGGATTGGGTGCCGCACTGGTTGATGCCTTCAAGGTGGTCATAGGCTTGGCAACTTCAGGGGTCGACATGCAGAATGTGCACTTGGCAATGAAGTTAGCTAGGACCTACATGAAAGGGATGAGAAATCCATCATATGGATGGCCAAACCCCCAAGGTAGGTTGGGCGAAATTTCAAAAATTTCTCTCCCAAATGGGGATCACATTCCCTATTTTAGAAAACTACATTTTCAAGGATCAATCTTGAACCCTAAACTAGACCAAATCTGAAACCAAAAGGTAGGAGATGGATATACTTGATACAGAGTAGTAGTAACTCCCAATGAAGGTGTTCGCGCCCAAGGAGATCACCAAAGACTGCTCCCACTGAATATGACACAGCGTAGGGTGGAGCAGAATCAGTAGGGTAGTTTTTCAGCAAGAACCTGATTCTTCACCAAGAATCTGATGGAGGGCGAGTGAGCATGGCTCAGATCAGTTTTTCTTCCAAAAACTGATATCAAGAACCTTTCTTGATCGCTCCTACAGGTGGAGGTCGAACTGAAAATGGCGGCAACAACAGAAGAAGGGATAGCCGAAGATGGCGTCAGTCCAACTGCAGCTATCTTCTCTCTTGAATCAGTAATCTTGAAGGATGATCTGGGGTTCGCCCTTCTTCTCTATTTATAGCCTTAAAGAGAGGTTCTCTTAATCCCATTAGGAGTTTCCTTATCCAAATCTTTTACTTAGATATGAACTCTCTTTAAGAGGTAAGGATAATCCCTTATCTTATCTGTAGATAAAGATCAACCCTCCTAATCTGATTAGGAGTTTCCTGATCCAAATTTCTATTTGGATCTGCACTCTCTGAGTGGATGGGTATAATCCTTTATCCTATCTACTGATCTAAATCCCAGAACAGCCCCTCGTTAAATAATCATATTAAACCAGTTCGAATTGGGCTTTAGGCCCATTAAGTCCATGTGGTCACTTATCCTCCAAACTGTTGCCCAATTGGGTATCGTTGTATGGCGTGGGACCCAAACATTGATCTACACATCAACCAGATGGATTCGACACAGCCACTGTTACAAGGACTGGCCGAATTCACTGTAGGAGATAGTGAACCCCTGAGTCCATCACCATGGGCTCTTAATGGGCCCATCATTTACACTAAATGGTCTCTCGGTCAAGCACCTTATAAAAACCCAAGGACTATGGGCAGATGCAAGATTAACCCATCAGGCATTACCCTCAATGGTCTTACTCTTAACCTCTCAGCCCATAATGATCAAACACTGGCCGACAAGAGAGGACATCTCCCTCGGCTGCAAGGAATAGTGCTGCACTCTCTACTCACATGGATCCCAGGAATTAAAACCTTTTGCAAACATTTTGAAATCATAATATATATATATATATATATATTGCAAAACAAATTTGTCTGGACAAAGGGGTTGATCCTGTCACTATGATCACCCACTCAGATAAATTCTCGGACTGTCTCAACATACCCAGATTTTGACCCCCTCTAAGGATTTCATTGATTGGCATATCAAAGACAGCCCAATCCAACACCTAGTGAAGTATCATAATCGAGTCTAGGGGTCAGATGTAACATTTCAGTTTTGCCCATCTATCTCCAAGGTCCAGGGCAATACTGGAAATCTGGTCTAGTTCAAGGTTTCAAGAAAACCCACACTGCATGTACCTCAGGTCTCACTCTGGCAGCTGAGACAAGCCACCAACTTGGTGGCACATCAGTGTCAGCCTTGGTAGGATAAATCTCCCAAGATCTATCCAACGGCTATGAAGATTCTAAACTAACACGAGTCTCATATGTGTCCAGTTTAATGGTATTACACAGAAACACACCCTAATAAAATGAATCAAATATGTACTTTATTCATTTACATTAAATGTCATAATGTCCATCATTTTGATTGGAGCTAAGAGTATACACTGTCTAACAGCTCCCACTTGCACTTAGGTCTAATTGGATACAAGCCGGAGTCCCAGACTTTCCACGTGTTTCCCAAACTCTTTTTGTGTTAGTGGCTTAGTCAATGGGTCCACCACATTCTCCGCTGATGATACATTTTAAAATCAATTTCCCGTAGATCCAGTGTTGTCACACAATAGTGGAATGGGTGATGTGCTGAATTCCGAATTCCAGAATGAACACCTTCATTCATAAGGCAGCCTCACTTACGGCAATGTGTTCGGCTTGGGTTGTGGACTGTTATTCTTACTACTCAGGACCCCTGTTTGCTGCTCTTCCAACTAATAACAGACAGTCCTATCGTGAAGTTATAACCAGATGTAGACATTCTACCATCTGGATCTGACTGGTAGTCGGTATAAGTATACCCCTGGATCTGTGATGAACAACCATCAAATACCAGACATAACTCTTTTGTCCTTCGAAGGTACTTGAGTATGTTTTTCACAGTAGTCCAATGCTCCTGCCCTGGGTTTGACTGGAATATGCTTACCACACTCACTGCCTGAGCGATGTCAGGTCGAGTGCACAACATGGCATACATGATGCTCGCTACGACTGAGGCATAGGGAACGTCCTTCATGCCCTCAATCTCCTCGGGAGTCTTGGGAGACATTCCCTTGGAGAGAGTGACTCCTTGGCTGAAAGGAACATTTCCTTTCTTGGAGTTCTCCATGCTGCATTTCTTGACTATTTTGTCAATGTAAGCAGATTGAGATAATACTATTATCCTCTTCGATCTATCTCTATTGAGATGAAGACCCAGTATATAGGAGGCTTCCCTAAGATCTTTCATGGAGAATTGTTGTGAAAGCCACACTTTCTCCATAGTTAACATTCTACATCATTCCTAATGATGATAGAGTCATCATTCATAATAGTATTATCCCCACTTGATTTCCTATAAACACAGGGCTCATCCGGGCTTTGCTCAAAGTCAAACCTTTTGACGATAGAGTCAAACCAGATGTTCCAATTCCTAGAAGCTTGCTTAAGTCCATATATGGATCTATTTAATTTACATACCATGTATTCTTGACCTGCAGTTGTCAAACCTTACGGTTGCTGCATGTAGATATCTTCACTAAAATTTTCATTAAGGCATGTAGTTTTGACATCCATTTGCCAAATCTTGTAATCATGGTATGCTGCTACAACTATCAGGATCCTATTAAATTTAAGCATGGCCACTGGCGAAAAGGTTTCCTCATAATCGATTCCCTCTTTCCAAGTGTACCCTTTCGCCACAAGATGAAATTTGTAGGTCTCAACCATACCATTGAGGCCCTTCTTCCTCTTATAGATCCATTTGCAACCAATTGCTTTTACCCCAGGGGGCAGATCCACTAGAGTCCAGACTCCATTGGTCTCCATTGAGTCCATCTCAGCTCTCATGGCATCTACCCATTTCAAGGAATCTATGTCCAACGTAGCTTCCGTATAAGTCACGGAAGATCGGTTGGGTGAAATTGAACCTGTCTCTGATACCACTGAGAGGGATGAGAGATCCATCATATGGATGGCCGAACCCTGCAGGTAGGTTGGGCGAAATTTCAAAAATTTCTCTCTCTCCCATGTGGGAATCACATTCCCTATTTTAGAAAACTACATTTTCAAGGATCAATCTTGAACCCTAAACCAGACCCGATCTGAAACTAAAAGGTAGGGGAAGGATATACCTGATGCAGAGTAGTAGTAACTCCCAATGAAGGTGTTCATGCCCATGGAGATCACCAAAGATTGCTCCCATTGAAGATGACACAACGTAGGGTGGAGCAGAGTCAACAGGGTGGTTTTTTAGCAAGAACCTGGTTCTTCACCAAGTATCTGATGGAGGTCGAGTAAGCACAACTTCATATCAGTTTTTCTTACAAAAACTGATATCAATAACCTTTCTTGATCGCTCCTACAGGTGGGGATCGAACAGGCAATGGTGGCAACAACCGGAGAAGGCAAGAGCAGAAAATGGCGTTAGTCCAACTATAGTTGTCTTCTCTCTTGAATCAGTAATCTTGAAGGATGATCTGGGGTTTGCCCTTCTTCTCTACTTATAGCCTTAAAGAGAGGTTCTCCTAATTCCATTAGGAGTTTCCTAATCCAAATCTTGTATTTGGATCTGGACTCTCTTTAAGAGATAAGGATAATCCCTTATCTTATCTACAGATAAAGATCAACCCTCCTAATCTAATTTGGAGTTTCCTTATCCAAATCTCTATTTGGATCTGGACTCTCTGAGTGGATAGGGACAATCCCTTATCCTATCTGCTGATCTAAATCCCAGAACCGCCCCTCTTTAATTAATCATATTAAACCAGTTTGAATTGGGCTTTAGGCCTGATGGAGGATGATTTGACCTGACCTATGAAATGATGACATGTGGACTTGACTCAGCGTGGACCACAACTCAGCATCATAGCCTAATCGCGACTAAGTAACGAGCCTATAGAAAAGCTCGCTACGACATAGCTCACTGTGGAGAGAGCTCGCTACAATATCAGCTCTAGATTCCCCGAGCTACCGAGAAGGGAATACTCCTGCTATTTTAGCTCACTAGAGAAACCCGCCTGCTCCAGCCTTTAAACGGAAGAATCACTCCAGTGACCGACCTTAACAAAGGGAACCCCGAAGTATTCCCAAGCTCGCTACAAAGTAGCTCACGAGCGAGCGACGCCGATGTTTCTCAGGAAGCTTCTATCTGACAAACCGTATCGATCAGTCTGTACCCATGTCTCTCAGCAGGCAGAAGCGTGCCTGCCCCTTTAAGACATGTCACTCATCTGAGCAAGAGGTATGCTGTAACGATCACCTGCGCAGCCCTAGTAGGTAACGACTACGGCAGGGACCTAGTGACGGTTACACCTAATTTGATAGTAGCTCCCCTATAAAAGCCTCCGAGGCAAAGGAGAAGGGCTCTCTCTCAGACTTTTGAATACTTCCGCATTCTCATATCCTCAACCTGAGTCTTTACTTGCTCGCGAGCTCATCTCTTGAGCATAGTGATAAAGCGCGACCTACACTCTTAGCTTCTACACTCTCTTTTTTCTCTTTCCCCAACGTTTTGACTTAAGCTTCAGAGTATTCCCTCCAGGTAAATCCCTGAGAATCCTTCTTTCCATCTTCTCAGGTGCCATCCATTGCCAACAAGGAGCTAGCCAGCAACCAGCTAGGAGTGCCCGAACTGTGTAGCATCATTTGGTGCCGTCTGTGGGAACCACTTCTAAAAGCCTTCCTCCAAGCTTTTACAGCACTTCTCTTCCAAAAAACTTAGCATTCTTCATGGATTCTTCCAGCAATACTGGACGTGGCAACAACGAGAATGCTAGTGGGGAGCAGCTCTAGCTTCCTGTTGTCTGCATTGGATAGTTTACTGTCCCCCTCACCATGGACGGAGTCCCCAGTCTGAATGTGCCTCTTACAGTGGCACCTGTCATTGCTCCGCTCCCTTCTATTGTAGGAGCAATCCCTACTGAACCCTTAGTTGTGCCCCCAGCGACCAACCCAAACCAACTGGAGGACTTAGTGTATTGCATGCAGGGTATGCAGGCTCAAATGCAACATTTCCAACAGTTTCAACTTTACCAATTGCATGTGCTGCACCAGGTCTCTCAATACCAGTATCAGCAATAGTTTCCCTCTTTGCCTTAGGCCCAAGTGTCACTTCCGCCTTGGCACCCACCCATGAAGCAGGCCAAACCAACCCACCAGAGTGAGCGGCCTCAGGCCCAAGTGTCTCTTCCCGTGGCAAGAAAGGGAGGCGGATTGCTATCCCGGCAGCCGCCTCGCAGCCTGCGGGCAGGCCAGGGGCCTCTCTCACCTAACAAGGCCCTTGTCACCACAACCTTCGTAGTTCAAGCTCCCGTTGGTGGACAACCCGTTCGAGGTCCTAGCAGTAGGCTACAGACAGGGCCCTACGGTCCAAAGCCGTCACCAACAGCTCAAGTCTATTGAGCTCGGCAACATGGAGGCATCGAGCACCAACGGCGAACCAACAAAGCAACAACGAAGGCATCGGCGAAATCGCCAAACCGCTTCCAGAGCCTCTCCCGAGCTCAAAGGAAAGGAGGAGGTGTGCTTGGCTGAAGTGAAAGCTACCCCCCTCCTCTCGGTTCCTTTCCCGTTATCTCCAGAACTCCTTGCCGTCCCCATGCCAAAGGATTTCAAGCTCCCTCCTCTAGACAAGTATGATGGGTCTTTCGATCCAAATGATCACGTGGACGCCTTCCAGTCGCAGATGCACCTGGCACGGGCTAGCGAGTCCTGCATGTGTGTGGCCTTTTCCACTACTTTCAAAAGAGTGGCCCACACCTAGTACTGGAACCTCGTGCCAGGGTCGATAAGAAGCTGGGCGCAGTTCATGCAGGTCTTCACCTCCCACTTCGTCACCAGCAAGAGATGCCTACGACCTCAGGAAAGCCTCCTCAACATAGTGCAAAAGGGAGGGGAGTCCATCCGAAGCTACATCAAGCGGTTCAATGATGCTTGCTTGCAGATACCTTACCTGGATCTCGTGGTATGCCTCACAACAGCTAAGCGAGGTATCACCCATAAGGAATTCAAGTGGCACGTAGTTGTCAACCAACCCAAAACTGTGACCGAGTTCCTTAAGCTCGCGGATAGGTTTATTGGGACTGAGGAAGAGATCAACTAGAAGGGCGAATAGGCCATAGAAAAAAAGAAAAAGGGCACCAGAACCCCCACCTCAAGGTGACAGTAGGAAGAAGAAGGACGTAGCTCAGAGGGCGAGGCTAGTCCAGCCCTCCCGAGCCCCAGCAGCAGAAAGGGACTACGCACCTCTCAATACAAAATGGGCCGAGATCCTCATGGTGATTAAGGATGCTCCGTATGTGAAGTGGCCACCTCGGCTGAAGGCCAACCCTAGCACCCAGAAAAAAAACTTGTCTTGTAGTTTTCATAGAGACCATGATCATAGTACTGAGAGTTGTAAAAACCTTCGCGATGAGATAGAAAAGCTCATCCGTCGTGGATATTTACGAAATTTTGTACAAAATAATAATAGTAATAATAACAATAAAGCAGGTCGACAGGGGGAGCAAGGCAGAGATGCCCCCGGATCCAGCCGACAAGCGGAGTAACAGCAGAAGTAGTCCCCCGAAGAGAGACCATTTCAGGGAATCATCCACGTCATAGTCGAGGGATCGATTGTGGCGGGTTGCACTTTAGCAGCAGCTCGCGTGTTAGCCCATGAATCCAGTAGGGAAGACCAAACCCTCCAAAATGGCCAAGGACAGAAGACCCTATCTTCTTCACAAAGGATGATGCACGCGGGGTCCACTATCTCATGACGACATGCTCGTTATAAAGTTGAAGGTCAATGACTTCGAAGTCAAGCGAGTCCTCGTTGATTCAGGTAGTTCGGCGGATATCCTCTTCAAAGTGGCCTTCGACAAACTCCAGCTCTGGGAGAGCGACCTAAAGCCTGCAAACACTCCTCTGGTTGGGTTCAACGGAGAGGAAGTTCGGCCCCTAGGAAGAGTAACAATACCTGTGGAAATCGGCACCTGGCCTAGCATTGTAAGGCTCAGCCACGACTTCTTAGTGGTCGCGACCCCCTCCCCATACAACACCATAGTAGGCCGACCGATTACCCATGCCTTACGGGCTGTGGTGTCCACCTACTACTTGGCCATGAAGTTCCCCATGGACTTCAGTATTGGGGTAGCGTGGGGTGACCAACTTGAGTCCCGCAAGTGCTATGTTGCCACCCTCAAGGGAAAAGCCAATGTGATCGACGACCTCGAGCTACAGCGACCTGCGGAGCAGAGCAAGGAACGAGCTGCGCCCACGGAGGAGACTGTCTCCATTCCAACCTCGGCATAGAACCCTACCCGAACGCTTCAGATTGGCAGGTCCATCGAGGAGCCCTTGTGGTTTGAACTGGTACATTTTTTACTTAAGAATTTAGATGTTTTTGCTTAGTCCGCAGTAGAAATTCCTGGTATAGACCTTGACATTATAACTCATAAACTTAATACTGATCCTGTAGTTAGGCCCGTTAAGCAAAAAAAATGCAACCTAGCCCCAGAGTGGTGGAGGGTAGTCGATGAGGAGGTCGGGAAGCTCCTTGCAACTGATTTTATCAGGAAAGTCCATTACCCGAACTGGGTGGCCAACCCTGTTATGGTGAAAAAGGCTAACGGTAAATGGCCAACCCCGTTTTGAAGCCCCCGGGCCAGTTGAGCATGAGGCCCCCAGCTTGGGCGAG
This sequence comes from Nelumbo lutea, assembly GCF_056320005.1. Taxonomy (NCBI): domain Eukaryota; kingdom Viridiplantae; phylum Streptophyta; class Magnoliopsida; order Proteales; family Nelumbonaceae; genus Nelumbo; species Nelumbo lutea. Next base: position 61,076,619 of record NC_142688.1, read on the forward strand.
CCCGAAGCTCCCAGGCCCGTGGAGTCTGAGCATCATGAGGTTGCAGCCGGTATGTCGTCTCTCCTAGTTAGGCCAAGCGCGAGTAGGATGAGGAACCCTGGATCCTTCACGTAGATGGCTCCTCGAACCAACGAGGCAGTGGAGTCGGAATAGTCCTGCATGGCCCAAGCGGCACAAAGTTGGATCGGGAACTCCTAATGGGATTAGGATGATCCTTTTAAGCTTATAAAAGGAGGGTGCGACAGCCTTTAGACATCATCACAACAGCAACATCAGAGCTGAAATCACAGAAGAGAGAACTCAGAATACTTGCGAAAAATTCACTCTTGCCGCCTCCTTCCTGCTGCCGCCTCACCTGCTAGTTCGACCTCCATTTCAGTGGGAGAAATCAAGATTCGATCTTGATATCAGTTTCTTGTGAAGGGACTGAGAGGAAGCTATGCTCACGTGCCATCCTGCTATTTCTTGCGAAGGACTAGATTCTTGGAGAGAACACTGTTGATTCTACTCCATCCTACACTACGCCATCTTCAGTGGGAGCAGTCTTTGGATCTTTCATTGGGCGTGAACACCTTTGTTGGGAGATATTGTTTCTCCATATCAGGTATAATCCTCTTCTACTGCTTTTGTTCAGATCTGGTTTAGTTTATGGTTCAAGATTGATCCTTGAAAATATGATTTTCTAAATAGGAATGCGATTCCCAGTTGAAGGGAGAGAATTTTTTTTTTGAAATTTGCCCACCTTATTCCGCAAGATTTGGGCATCCATATGATGGATCTCTCATCCCTTTAGTGGTATCAGAACCCTGGTTCAAGACTTGAACCAAATTGAATCAAATCTGAACCTGTTTCTTTGGAAAATTTGTTTCTAGTTAATGGGTGATTAATTTTTTATAAATCTGATTATTATTTAGAATTGTTCTTTATGATTTTCTTGATTTATGGGCTGTTTGTACACATCGAGATCGAAATCTTGATTGGCACAGGGAACTTGCAATTTTGCAGTTTCTGGATTATTGTATTACATTTGGTCTATAAAATATATATTTTTTATTTTTTTAGACTCGATGTATAAACATTCGATCTGATGTAATTTTTAATAGAAATTAGGTTTTATATATATTTTTTATTTTGGATCAAAGATGGTGGTGCAGAGAAGGAGATTTTGCAGATGGGAGAATCGCTATCTGCGATTTGCAGTTTGTGAAACTACAACCTGTGATCTAACCTCTGTTTTGCAGGATGAATTGTGCGAACAACCCTATTTGACCGATTCTTGTTTGATCTTTTATTAGCAATTAATTTCAGAATAATTCTTGAATTAAATATTTAATTAAAGATCAAACCCTAGACCCATTCGAACCAGATTGGTCCAAACTGGTTGGACCGAATCTAGGGTTCGATCAAGGCTGAATGTTAGCCCTATTTTTTCCCACTAATGGGCCTGAGGATTGATAATTAATTAAATTTTTAATTCGGCCCAACCTGTACAGACCCAATTTTAAGTTGTTAAAACTACTAAAAGCCCACTTTGCGGATAAAGCTATATGTGCCAAACTGATCAACCCTAATTCAGCCCATATACCTAGTTAATATTATGGATTAGAAAATGGGCTTTAAATGGGCTTTATAGATATTTGATTGATTGGATCAATTTATCATTGCATGTGATGTATGGATGTGTGATGTGCTACGTACATGGGCCATAAGTGCTTGGCCCATGCTGAATTGTTAGTGGCTTTTGCGCACACCATGGTTGAATGCACATAATTGCCATGGTGTCCCTATTGGTCATTGAATGATCTCCCTCAGTGGTGGGTCCCACACCTCATAGAGAGGTTACGTGTGGAACCCTAGCCGATTTGGGCCCACCAAAATCTGGCTTTATGAAAGTTAGTGGGAGCCACTTTGGTTTGACCTAGATCAAACTAGGGCGTAATTTACTATTCCCACCAGCTAATATGAGTGCATGTGATAGGGAGATTCATATGATGAACTCTCTAAAGGCCTTCCATCATTAGCATGAGGATGGGTCCTTCAGTAATGAGGAAACACACCAGAAAATGGGCTATCCATTTGCTGTTGGGCTTGTCTGAGTGTTTCATAAGATGATAGGGGCGTCATAGACCGATGTGGGAGGGGCTTCACTAGAAAATGGGAACTCTCTCATGGTACCTTGGCGTTCACGAATATGATGGGTAAGCACTCACTGGACAGAAAGGTTTACCTGAAAACGGCTCTGAACCTTGTCTGACAGAGGCCAAAGGGAAAGCTCATATGATGAGTGGATATGATCCTTCAAAGAAAGATGGTGGGGTAATGCAGCTGAAACAGTTGACTCCATGCACCCTATGTGATTTCCCACATTTCTAGAGACAACTCGTAGTCTCCATCACTGAAATAGGAGGAAAATTTCAAAGATGAATAAATGGGAATGGAATGTGGAATGTAGATTAAAAGCCATATCTATGTAATGAACATGAATCAAATTAGGTTGTAGACTAATGTTTGCTTTTTTATTAGAAAATGACAAACGGACAATTTGCAAAGTTTCTTGATGACAACAAGCTGAAGGGCCCAAACTATGCCGACTGGTATAGGAACCTTATGCTAGTCCTAACTTTTGAAAAGTTAGACAAAGTGGCTAAAAATCCTGCCCCGGAGCGTCCGGGAGATAGGTCTTCTAAGGCTTGAAGGAGAGACTATCAGGATTGGGAGGAGAAAAACTCCCTTGCCCAGTGTTACATCATTACCTCATTGGACAATCAAATACAGAGGCAGTTCGATCAGATCGAACTTGCTAAGGACATATTGGACAGTCTCAAGATGATGTATGAAGAGCATAATCGTTCTACACGACAAAAGGTCTTGAAATAGTTCATGACCGCACAAATGTCCAAAGGGCAACAAGTTCATGACCATTGTCTTCGGATGATGGGCTACATCAATGAGCTTGAAGCTCTTAGATCTGGGCTGGACCTCGCAACTCAGATAAACGCCATTCTTAAATCTTTGTCCCCTTCCTTTAATCCGTTCATCATGAATTATAACATGAATAAACTAAATGTCAGCGTACAAGAGCTCAACAATATGTTGCAACGAGCAGAAGAACTAATTAAAAAGGATGAGTCTATATCTATGCTTGTTGAAGTTAGCAAGACAGGCAAGAGAAAGATGAGGGCAAAAAAGCCTCAAAAGAAAGCCACTAAGGGTAAGAAGCAGAAAAAAGGCAAAGCATCGGATGCTTGTCACTTCAACAAGAAGACTGGCTACTAGTAAAGGAACTGTCCTGCCTACATGGAATCCAAGAAATGTAATTTTGAATCTTGTGTTATAGAAACCAATTTGTTAGTAGCTTTTGCATCCTGGTGTATTGACTCCGGGGCATCAATTCATGCATGTAACTCACTGCTAGGGTTCAAGGTAAGCAGAAGGCTGAGTGAAGGAGAAGTTACACTCTACTTTGGGACTTCTGCAAGTGTTGCAGCCGCGGCCATTGGAACCCTGGAGTTAATGTTAGACAGTTTTGTATGCCCTTAGCATCAATCAAAATGATGTACTTTATGATTTTATTGTAAATGAATAAAAGTGCATATTTGATTCATGTTCCCTTGGTTTAGAATGTTCACAGCTAGTGGGTTGGTCTGGGGAGACCTATCCTAACAAGGCTGACACTGTGGTGTCACCAAGTCGGTTGGGGTGGCTTGTCTCAGCTACCGGGGTGAGACCCTAGGCACACACAGTGTGTGATTAATTGAATCTTTGAACAGGACCAGATTTCCAGTATTGCCCTGGACCTTGGAGATTGATGGGCAAAATTGGAAAGTTACACCTGACCCCTAGATTCGATTATGATACTGCACTAGGTGTCGGGTTGGGCTGTCTTTGATGTACCAAATAATGAGATCCGTAGCGGGGGTCAAAACCTGGGTATGTTGGGACAATCTGGGAATTCATCTGAGTGGGTGATCATAGTGACAGGATCAACCCCTTTGTTGGACAAAGGTAATGATCGGGGATGCACTCTCACTGATGGAAACCAAGACTGTCGGCAATCGATTTCAATCGTTGAGATTTATTTTGCAAAATATATTTTATATGAGATATAAAAGTATATATATTATGGTTTCGAAATGTTTGCAAAAAGGTTTTAATTCCCGGGTTCCATATTTGAGAGAGTGCAACACTGTTCCTTGCAGCCGAGGGAGAGGTCCTCTCTTGTCGGGCAGTGTATGTTCATTATGGGCTGAGAGGTTAAGTGTAAGGCCATTAAGGATAATGCCTGATGGAATAATCTTGCATCTGCCCACAGTCCCTGGGTGTTACAAGGTGGCTTGGCCCAGGGACCACTTAGGGTAAGTGTTGGGCCCATAGAGCCCATCTGATGGGTTTCAGGGGGTGCGCTGTCCATAACAGTGTATTCGGCCAGACCTTGTAACAAAGGCTTGGCTGAACCCATGTGGCTGATGTGTAGATCAATGTTTGGGTCCCACACTATACAAGGAAGCCCAACTGGGCAGCAGTTTGGAAGGCTTAATGAATACATAACCCTAAATGGGCTTTAAGCCCATTTCGAACTGGGCTAATTTGATTAGTCTTTAAGGGGTGAATTTTGAAATAAGATTAGCTGATAGGATTGGGCCCACACCCTATCCACTCAGAGAGTCCAAGATCTAAATGAGATTTAGATTTAGAAACTTCCTGATTAGATTAGGAACTAGCTGATCTAATCTACAGATAAGATAAGGATTATCCCTTATCTTAAAGGGACTTCTAATCCAGATATGATTTGGGTTAGCAACTCCTAATGGGATTAGGAGCTGATCCCTTTAAGTCTATAAAAGGAAGAGGGGGCGGCAGCCTTTAGACATCCAAGAAACATCCAATAGACACAAGTCTAGTCTTCAGAGCTGAGATCATGGAGGAGAGAATTCTACACCCTACAAATTCTCTCTAGTTGCCTCCTTCCAGTAGCCGCCGCCTATAGTAGTTCGATCTCCATTGCTTGGTAGAAATCAAGATTGGATCTTAATTCCAATCTTTTGGAGAAAAGATTGGTGGGAGTTGTATTTACAAGCCGTCCAGGTGATTCTTAGGAAGAATCAAGTTCTTAGGAAGGACACTGTTGATTCTGCTCCACCTTGCACTGCGCCATCTTCAGTGGGAGCATATTTTGGTTTTTACCTTGGGCATGAACACCTCCATTGAGAGATATTGTTTCTCTGTATCAGGTATTATCTCTCTCTCTTCCTTTTGGTTCAGATCTGGTTCAGTTTATGGTTCAAGAATGATCATTGAAAATATGAGTTTCTAAATAGGGAATTCGATTCCCAGTTGAAGGGAAAGAAAAATTTTTGAAATTCGCCCCCTTTATTCCGCAGTCTTGGGCATCCATGTGATGGATTTCCTATCCCTTCAGTGGTATTAGAGTCAGGTTCAAATCTTGAACCATTCTGTTTCACATCTAAACCTACCGAAATAGGGAGAAGGCGTTCTACCCATTTTGTGCAGATATGGGTTTTGGGAAATTTGTTCCCAAAACTGATGGACAAATAATTTGAAATTAATTTTAAATAAATCTGATTATTATTTAGAATAGTTCTTTATAATTTTCTTGATTAATGGGCTGTTCATACAAGAGGAGATCGAAATCTTGGTTTGTGCAGGGAGAACTACAAGATTTGTAGTTTATTGAATTTATTTATTACATTTGGTCTGTAAATAATTTTTTTTTTAATTTTTAGACTCAATGTATAGGCATTCGATCTGATATAATAATTAATAGAAATAGGATTTCTATTTAATTTTAATTCTGGATCGAAGATGGTGGTGTAGAGAAGGAGATTTCGCAGATGGGAGATTCGCTATCTGCGATTTACAATTTGAGAAACTGCAATCTGTGATCTAACATCTGTTTTACAGGATGGAGTGTGCGAACAGCCCTAATTAACTGTTTTTTGTTTTTCTTTTATCAGTTATTTAATTTTAGACTATTTTCTTGAATTAAGGATTTAATTAAAAATCAAACACTAGACCCATTCGAACCAAGATTGGTTCAAACTGTTTGGACCAATTCTAGGGTTTAATCAAGGCTGAAAGTCAGCCCTAATTTTTCCCACTAATGGGCCTGAGGATTGATATTTAATTAAATGGTTAATTCGGCCCAGTCTGTAAAGGCCCAGTTTTAAATAGTTAAAACTGTAAAAGCCCATTTTAAAGGATAAAGCTATATGGGCCGAACTGGGTAACCCTAATTCAGCCCATATACCTAGATAATATTAATGGTTAATATTATGGAATTTTAATGGGCTTCCAACGGGCCTTACAGATAATTAATTGATTGGATCAATTTATCATTGCATGAGATGTATGGATGTGTGATGTGCTTCGTACATGGGCCATAAGTACTTGGCCCAAGCTCATTCGACAGTGGCTCTTGCGCACACCATGGCTGAATGCACATCATTGCCATGGTGTCCCTTTTGGTCATTGGATGACCTCCCTCAGTGGTGGGCCCCACACCTCATCGAGAGGTTACGTGTAGAACCCTAGCCGATTTAAGGCCCACCGAAATCTAACTTTATTAAAGTCAGTGGGTGCCACTTTGGTTTGACCTAAATCAAAATAGGGCGTAATTATTTGTTCCCTCCAGCCAATATGAGTGCATGTGATAGGGAGATTCATATGATGAACTCTCTAAAAGTCTTCCATCATTAGCATGAGGATGGGTCCTTCAGTAATGAGGAGACACACCGGAAAATGGGTTATCCATTTGTTGTTGGGCTTGTCTGAGTGTTTCATAAGATGATAGGGGCGTCATAGACCGATGTGGGAGGGGCTTCACTAGAAAATGGGAACTCTCTCACGGTACCTTGCCGTTCACGAATATGATGGGTAAGCACTCACTAGACAGAAAGGTTTACCTGAAAATTGGCTCTGAACCTTGTCTGACAGAGGCCAAAGGGAAAACTCATATGATGAGTGGATATGATCATTCACAGAAGGGTGGTGGGGTTATGCAGCTAAAACAGTTGGCTCCATGCACCCTATATGATTTTCCACATTTCCAGAGACAATCCGTAGTCTCCGTCACTGAGAAAGGAGGGAAATCTCAGTGATGAATAAATGGAAATGGATCGTAGATTAAAAGCCATATCTATGAAATGAACATGAATCAAATTAGGTTGTGGACTGATGTTTGCTCTTTCATCAGAAAATGGAAAATAGATCTTTTGCAAATCTTCTTGATGACAACAAGCTTCAGGGCCCAAACTATGCCGACTGGTACAGGAACCTTATGCTGGTCCTAGCTTCAGAAAAGCTGGACAAAGTGGCAAAGAATCCTACCCCGGAGCGTCCAGGTCATAGGGCTTCTGAGGCCCGAAGGAGAGACTATCAGGAATGGGAGGAGAAAAACTACCTAGCCCGGTGTTTCATCATCGCCTCCTTGGACAACCCAATACAAAGGCAGTTCGATCAGATCGAACTTGCCAAGGACATATTGGACAGCCTGAGGACGATGTATGAAGAGCAGAATCGTTCTACTCGGCAAAAGGTCTTGAAGCAGTTCATGACCACTCAAATGTCCAAGGGCCAACAAGTTCACGACCATTGTCTTCGGATGATGGGTTACATCAACGAACTGGAGGCTCTTGGATCCGGGCTAGACCTCGCAACCCAGATAGACGCTATCCTTAATTCTTTGCCTCCTTTCTTTAATCCATTCATTATGAATTATAACATGAACAAGCTGAATGTTAGCTTGCAAGAGCTCAACAATATGTTGTAAAGAGTTGAAGAACTAATTAAAAAGGATGAGCCTGTAGCTATGCCTGTTGAAGCTAGCAAAATGGGCAAGAGAAAGAGGAAGGCAAAGAAGCCTCAGAAGAAAGCCACCAAGGTCCAAAGGTAGAAGAAAGACAAAGCATCGGATGCCTGTCACTTCTGCAAGAAGACCGGCCACTGGAAAAGGAATTGTCCTGCCTACCTGGAATCCAAGAAAGGTAATTTTGAAACTTGTGTTATAGAAAGCAATTTATTGGTAGCTTCTGCGTCCTGGTGTATTGACTTCGAGGCTTCAACTCATGCGTGTAACTCACTGCAGGGGTTCAAGGTAAGCAGAAGGCTGAGTGAAGGAGAAGTCACTCTCAACTTGGGGACTACTGCAACTGTTGCAGCCGTGGCAATAGGAACCGTGGAGTTAATTTTTAAAGAATGAACAATTGTATTGAAAAATTGTCTTTATGTACGAAACTTAAGAAGAAATTTGATTTCTATTTCAAAACTGTGTGTGGATGGTTATTATGTCTTCTTTAGTAATACGATTACTATTAAAAGAAATAACAGATTCATCGCATACGGGGAACTGGAGAACGGTCTCTATGTTCTACATCCTTCTCTAGAAACTAACATAACCGAAACTACGTCGGCTGAAATCCCCAAGAAGAGAGCCCGTGATACAATTAATCCCACGTGTCAGTGGCATTACCGACTTAGCCACATCGGTGTTGACCGAATCACAAGGTTGGTAAAGGATGGTCCTTTGGATTTTCTAACTGTAGAAGATCTTCCCACCTGTGAGCCTTGCCTGCAAGGCAAGATGATGAAACGGCCATTTAATGGTAAGCCTGAAAGATGTACAGGCACACTTGACCTAATACATACTGATGTATGTGGTCCCCTAAGTGTTAGGACACGAAATCAACACGTGTATTTCATCACCTTCATAGATTGTTTCTCACGATATGGTTACGTGTACCTAATGAGACACAAGTCTGAATCCTTTGAAAAGTTCAAAGAGTTTAGACAAGAGGTCGAGAAACAGTTAGGGAGAGAAATTAAAGCCCTTCGATCTGATCGAGGTGGCAAGTATCTCTCTGACGAGTTCAGGGACTACTTAAAGGACAATTGGATAGTATCACAATTAGCTCCTCCTGCTACACCACAACTTAATGGTGTTTCAGAGAGGAGGAATAGGACCTTATTGGATATGGTCTGGTCACTTCTCCTACACTCAGAGTTACCCACATCCTTTTGGGGTTACGCATTAGAGACTACGATTTACGTGCTGAATCGGGTTCCAAATCGGTTTCGAACACTCCATATGAACTTTGGACCGGAAAGAAACCAAGTGTCAGACACTGAAGATTTGGGGTTGTCCAGCACACGTTAAAAGAACGAGTGCAGACAAGTTGGAATCCAAGCCCAGCCGTTGCCTATTTGTAGGCTACCCAAAAGGCTCTGTAGGTTACCTTTTCTATGACCAAATGAGCAGAAAGTGTTCTGCAGTCGAAATGTCCAGTTCTTAGAGACCGATTATATCCTGGACACCCATCATCAGGAAATTGTTCTTGATGAGGAGAGCTTAGGAGCAGTGGGAGATGTCCCACAAGTTTCAGGTAGTGACCAACCTAGAAGATCCACTCAGGTATCCAGGCCACCAGTCCGTTATGGTTATGACCAGGATAGTTACCTGGTGGAAACCTTGACTAGTGAGGAGGATCCCGTGACTTATGTGGAAGCAATGTTGGACATAGATTCCCAGAAGTGGGTGGAGGCCATGAGAGTAGAGATGGACTCAATGGATACAAATGGAGTCTGGACTCTAGTAGATCTGCCCTTCGGGGTAAAAGCAATCGGTTGCAAATGGATTTACAAGAGGAAGAAGGACCCAGAAGTGTTCAAGGTTTCCAGAGGGTTCTTGTGAAGAATCCAGTGTGTAGGACGCACCCTGCTGGTTCCGTTCCATCCACAGTTGTGTCATCTTCAGTAGGAGTGGATCTTAGCTACTTCTTTGGGTGTGAAAACCAACTTTGGGAGATATTATTTCTCCGGATCAGGTATAATCCTTCCTATATCCTTTTGGTTCAAATCTGGTTTGTTTATGGTTCAAGTAGGATCCTTGAATAATGTATTCTAAATTTAGGGAATATGATTCCCAGTTGGAAGAAGGTAAGAATTTTTTTTTAAATTCGCCCTCATTCCGCACCTTTCTTGGCGTCCATTAGATGGATCCTACCATTCTTTCAGTGGTATCAAAGCCACAGGTTCGAATCTTGAACCAAAAGAAAATCAGATCTGACCCTGTGTAGATGAACAGAAAATGTTCTGCCAAGATCTGCGCAGATTGCTTTCCTTTTTTTTCAAGAAATGGTTTCTTGTTAAGGGCATTTGATCTGAAATTAATTTTGTTAAATCCAAATATTTATTTAAAATTGTTCTTTACTTATTTATTATTTAATGGATTGTTCGAACCTGGAGATCGCAGTGCAGATTTGGCGCAGATAGTCTGCGCACCCTTTTTTCTTCCTTTTATTATTATTCGGTGTGTAAATAATTTTTTTATTTTTTTTAGACTGAATGTATAGGATTTGATCAAGAATGTAATTAATTAATATAAATAGGATTTCTGTTTTTTATTTATTTTATTGATTAAAGAAGAAGGAAGAAGATGGCGGCGCTGGAGATTTGCAGATGGAGAAATCGCATACTGTGATTTACAGTTTATGAAACTGTAACTTTTGTGATTAACCTCTGTTTTGCAGGTGGTACGAACAGTCCATATTTTTTATTTGTGATTGTCTAAAATAAAAAATTATTAATTTCAGATATCTCTTGAATTAATTCTTGAATTGAAAATCAGTTTTGGACCTTTTCGGACTAGATTGGACCAAAATTGTTTGGACTGAATCTGAGATTCGAAGGGGGCTATTTTTTCAGTCCATATTTCCCACACTAATTATTCCAAATATGATGTTCAATTATAGGGATTAATTCGGCCCACCTGTAAAGCCCAGTTTTAAAGGGTTAAAACTGCAAAAGCCCATTGTTGTGAGAAAAGTAGTATGGGTCGAACTACTAACTGCAATTCAGCCCATACACCTAGTAAACATTAATTGTTAATGCTTTAAGTTTTAAATGGGCCATTCGATGGGCTTTACAGAAGTTAAATGATTGGATCAATTCTTCATTTACATGTGATGTTTGGATGTATGATGTGCTGCGACCATGGGCCATAAGCACTTGGCCCATGTTAACTCGTTAGTGGCTCTTGCGCACACCATGGCTGAATGCACATCATTGCCATGGTGTCCCTTAAGGTCATTGGATGACCCCTCTCTACTTGGTGGGCCCCACAACCTTAAAAAGGGATGCGTACGGAACCCCTAGCCGATTGAGGCCCAATAGAAATCTGGCTTTATGAAAGCCAGTGGGAGCCACTTTGGTTTGACCTAAATTAGAACTAGGGCGTAATTTTGTTCCCTCCAAGCAAATATGAGTGCGTGTGATAGGGAGATCCATTTGATGGACTCTCTAAAGGCCTTCCGTCATTAGCACAATGATGGGTCCATCAGTAATGAGGAAATGCACTATAAAATTGGGTTATCCATTTGCTGTTGGATCTGTTAGAGTGTTTCATTAGATGATAGGGACATCATAGACCGATCTGGGAGGGGCTTCACCAGAAAATGGGAACTCTCTCACGGTACCTTGGCGTAACCTGAATATGATGGGTGTGCACTCACTAGACAGAAAGGTTTACCTGAAAATGGCTATGAACCTTGTCTGACAGAGGCCAAAGGAAAACTCATATGATGAGTGGATATGATCCGTCATAGAAAGGTGGTGGGGTTATGCAGCTGAAACAGTTGGCTTCACGCACCCTATGTGATTTCCCACATTTCCAGAGACATTCCGTTGTCTCCATCACTGAGAAGGGAGGGAAAATCTCAGAGATGAATAAATGGGAATGGAACATAGATTAAAAGCCATATCTATGTAGGTAACATTAATCAAACTAAGGTTGTGGACTAACGTTTTTACTGTTTTATCAGAAAATGGCAAACGGTCAATTTGCAAAGCTTCTAGATGATAACAAGCTTAAGGGCCCAAACTATGCCGACTGATACAGAAATCTTATGCTGGTCATAACTTCTGAAAAGTTAGATAAGGTGGCGAAAAATCCTGCCCCAGAACGTCCGGGTGATAGGGCTTCTGAGGCCTGTAGGAGGGACTACCAAGATTGGGAGGATAAAAACTCCCTAGCCTGCTACTTTGTCATTGCCTCATTAGACAACTCAATACAGAGGCAGTTCGATCAGATCGAACTAGCCAAGGACATATTGGACAGTCTAAGAACAATGTATGAAGAGCAGAACCGTTCTACTCGACAGAAGGTCCTGAAATTGTTCATGACCGCGCAGATGTCCAAGGGGCAGAAAGTTCATGACCATTGTCTTTGGATGATGGGATACATTAATGAACTTGAAGCTCTTGGATCCGGGATAGATCTTGGCATGCAAGTGGATGCCATCCTGAATTCTTTGCCCTCTTCCTTCAATGCGTTCACTATGAACTACAATATGAATAAGCTGAATGTCAGCGTCCAGGAACTCAACAATATGTTGCAGAGGGCCGATGATCTTTTAAAGAAGGATGAGCCTGTGGTTATGCTTGCTGAAGCTAACAGATCGGGCAAGAAAAAGAGAATGGCAAAGAAGCCCCAGAAGAAAGCTGCCAAACCGAAGAAGCAGAAGAAGAACAAGGCATCGGATGTTTGTCACTTCTGCAAACAGACCGATCACTGGAAGAGGAACTGTCCTGCCTACCTGGAATCTAAGAAAGGTAACATCGAAACTTGTGTCATAGAAACTAATATGTTAGTTACTTCTGTGTCCTGGTGTGTTGACTTCAGGGCTTCAACTCATGCGTGTAACTCACTGCAGGGGTTCAAAGTTAGCAGAAGATTGAGTGATGGCGAGGTGACACTATTCTTGGGAACGACTGCAAGTGTTGCAACTGCGGCGATAGGAACCGTAGAATTAGTTTTTAGAGGAGTCATTGTACTTAAAGATTGTCTTTATGTACAGAACTTGAGAAGAAATTTAATTTCTGTTTCTAAACTGTGTGCTGATTGATATACTGTTTATTTTAGTAATATGATTACTGTTAAACGGAATAACAAATTCATCGCATGCGGGGAACTGGAGAATGGTCTCTATGTTCTACATCCTTCTCTAGAAACTAACCTAACTGAAACTATGTCGGTCGAAAATCCCAAGAAAAGGAATCGTGATACAATTAATCCCACGTGCCTCTGGCATTACCGACTTAGCCATATCGGTATTGACCGAATCACAAGACTGGTAAAGGATGGTCCTTTGGATTTTCTAACCGTAGAAAATCATCCCACTTATGAGCCTTGCCTTCAAGGTAAGATGTCTAAGCGGCCATTTGACGGTAAGCCTGAAAGATCTGGAGGCACACTTGACCTAATACATACTGATGTATGTGGTCCCCTGAGTGTTAGGACACGGAATCGACACGTGTACTTCATCACCTTTACAGATGATTTTTCACGATATAGTTACGTGTACCTAATGAGACACAAATCTGAATCCTTTGAAAAGTTCAGAGAGTTTAGACAGGAAGTCGAGAAACAGTTAGGGAGAGAAGTTAAGGCCCTTCGATCGGATCGAGGTGGCAAGTATCTCTCTGACGAATTCAGGGACTACTTAAAGGACAATGGGATAGTGTCACAACTAACTCCTCCTGCTACACCACAATTCAGCAGTGTTTCAGAGAGGAGGAATAGGACCTTGTTGGACATGGTCCGGTCACTTCTCGTACGCTCAGAATTACTCACATCCTTTTGGGGATATGCATTAGAGACTGCTATCTACGTGTTGAATCGGGTTCCAACCAAATCAGTTCCGAAAACTCTATATGAACTATGGACCGAAAGGAAGCCAAGTGTAAAACACTTGAAGATTTGGGGTTATCCTGCACACGTTAGAAGAACAAGTGCGGACAAGTTGGAATCCAAAACCAGCCGTTGCCTATTTATAGGCTTCCCAAAGGATTCAGTGGGTTATATATTCTATGACCCAAGTGAGCAGAAAGTGTTCTGCAGTCGAAACGCCCAATTCTTAGAATCTGAATACATCATGGACACTCACCATTAGGAAATAGTTCTTGATGAGGAGAGCTCACGAGTAGTGGGAGATGTCCCACAAGTTCTAGGTAATGACCAACCTAGAAGGTCCACCCGGGTATCCAGACCACTAATCCGATATGGTTATGACCAGGATACCTACCTGGTGGAAGCCTTGACTAGTGAAGAGGATCCTGTGATTTACGCGGAAGCTATGTTAGACATAGATTCCCAGAAGTGGGTGGAGGCCATGAGAGTTGAGATGGACTCGATGGAGACCAATGGAGTTTGGACTCTAGTAGATCCGCCCTCCGGGGTAAAAGCAATTGGTTGCAAATGGATCTACAAGAGGAAGAAGGGCCCTGATGGCAGGATTGAGACCTACAAAGCTCGCTTGGTGGCGAAAGGGTATACTCAGAAAGAAGGCATCGATTATGAGGAAACATTTTCGCCCGTGGCCATGCTTATCCATTAGGATCCTGCTAGCTGTAGCAGCATACCATAACTACGAGATTTGGCAAATGGATGTCAAAACCACGTTCCTGAATGGAGATCTTAATGAAAATATCTACATGCAGCAGCCGCAAGGCTTTATTGCTGCTGGTCAGGAACACATGGTATGTAAACTCAACAGATCCATATATGGACTTAAGCAGGTTTCTAGGAGTTGGAACATCCGTTTTGATTCTGCCGTCAAAACGTTTGACTTTGAGCAGAAACCGGATGGAGATCTTAGTGAAAATATCTACATGCAGCAGCCGCAAGGCTTTATTGCTGTTGGTCAGGAACACATGGTATGTAAACTCAACAGATCCATATATGGACTTAAACAGGTTTCTATGAGTTGGAACATCCGTTTTGATTCTGCCGTCAAAACGTTTGACTTTGAGCAGAATCTGGATGAGCCCTGTGTTTACAGGAAGTCTAGTGGGGATAAGATTATTTTTTTAGTATTGTACGTGGACGATATCCTAGTCATTAGGAATGATGTAGGAATGTTGACTTCGATCAAGGTATGGATGTCACAGCAGTTCTCCATGAAAGATCTTGGAGAAGCTTCATACATACTGGGTCTTCGACTCTATAGAGATAGATCGAAGCGGATAATTGGATTATCCCAGGCTGCTTACATTGACAAAATTGTCAAAAGGTACAGCATGGAAAACTCCAAGAAAGGAAATGTTCCTTTCAGACATGGAGTAACTCTCTCCAAAAAGATGTCTCCCAAGACTTCTGAGGAGATTGAGGGCATGAGAGACATTCCCTATGCCTCAGCCGTAGGGAGCATCATGTATGCCATGCTGTGCACTTGCCAGGACATAGCTTAGGCGGTGAGTGTGGTAAGCAGATTCCAGGCTAACCCAGGGCAGGAGCATTGGACTGCTGTGAAGGACATACTTAAATACATTCGAAGGACAAAAGAGTTTTGTCTGGTATTCGATGGTAGTTCACTACAAGTTCTGGGGTATACCGATGCCGATTTCCAGTCGGATCCAAATGATAGAAAGTCTACATCTGGGTATGTTTTCACGATAGGATCGTGTGCTGTTTGCTGGAAAAGCAGCAAACAGGGGTCCACTGCAGACTCCATAACCGAGGCTGAGTACATTGCTGCAAGTGAAGCTGCCAAGGAAGCCATGTGGATGAAGAAATTCATACACGAATTGGGAGTGATTTCGTCCAGCACATCACCCATCCCATTGTTGTGTGACAACAATGGAGCGATCGCCCAGGCTAAAGAGCCTCGGGCCCACTCGAAGTCAAAGCACATCGAGAGGAAGTACCATGTACTGCGGGAGATTGTTAGTAGAGGGGACGTCCTAATTCAGAAGGTAGCATCAGCGGATAATGTGGCAGACCCATTGACTAAGCCACTGACACAGAAGGTGTTTGAGAAACACGTGGATAGTATGGGACTCCGGCTTGTACCAGATTGGACCTAAGTGCAAGTGGGAGTTGTTAGATAGTCTTGTATGCCCTTAGCTTCAATCGGATTTGATGTACTTTTGTTATTTAGTGGAAATAAATTAAAGTGCATGTTTGATTCATGTTGTTTGGTATAATTCTATGTAGGACCCTAAAATTGGACACTTATAGAAACTTGTGTTAGTTTTAAATGTTCACAGCCATTGGATAAGTCCGGGGAGATTTATCCTGCCAAGGCTGATACTGGTGTGCCACCAAGTGTTGGGATGGCTTGTTTCGGCCATCAGGGTAAGACCCAAGGCACATGCAGTATGGGATTGCTTGAACCCCAGAACCGGACCAGATTTCCAGTATTGCCCTAGACCTTGGAGACAGATGGGCAAAACTGGAAAGTTACACCTAACCCCTACACTCGATTGTGACACATCACTAGGTGTCGGATCGGGTTGTCTTTGATGTGTCAATCAATGAGATCCTTAGTGGGGTCAAAACCTGGACATGTTGGGGCAATCTGAGAATTCATCTGAGTGAGTGGTCATAGTGATAGGATCAGCCCCTTTGTCGGACAATGGTAATGATCGGGAATGCACTCTCTCTAATGGAAACCAAACTGCCGGCAGTTGATTTCAATCGTTGGAATTTTGTTTTGCAAAATTAATATGTATATGTATATGTACGGTTTCAAAAGATTTGCAAAAGGTTTTAATTCCCGGGATCCATGTGAATAGAGAGTGCGGCACTGTTCCTTGCAGCTGAGAGAGAGGTCTTCTCTTGTCGGGTAGTGCTTGATCATTAAGGGCTGAGAGGTTAAGTGTAAGACCATTTAGGATAATACCTGATGGGCTAATCTTGCACCTGCCCACAGTCCCTGGGCTTTTATAAGATGGCTTGGCCCAGGGACCACTTAATGTAAGTGTTGGGCCCATAGGGTCCATGTGATGGGCTCAAGTGGGTAACTGAGTCTTTCAGTGAATTCGGCTAGGCCTTGTAACAAAGGCTGGGCCGAACCCATGTGGCTAGTGTGTAGATCAATGCTTGGGTCCCATGCCATACAAAGAAGCCCAACTAGGCAGCAGGTTGGAAACTAGTTAAACACTGAACACTTAATGGGCCAAAAGCCCATTTCGAACTAGGATGATATAATCACTAATTCATAGGGCGAATCTGAGATTAATGTTAGTAAAAGGATTGGTTCTTTGACCTTATCCATTCTAAGAGACCAAATTCAAATTAGATTTGAATCTGGTAACCTTCTGATAAGATCAGGAGTTAACTAACTTAATTTGCACATAGGATTAAGATTAACCTCTATCCAAATACTGATTTGGATTGGGATAACTCCCAAAATATTGGGAGGTTTCTTAATCAAGAAGAAAGAGAAGAAAACCCTAGCAGAAATATCAGATTTCGAACTAGGGGGTTTGAGTAAGCAAGAAACACATCCTGCAATCTGAGATTTGATTTCTCACAGACTCCAGAGAGAAGAGACAATTCTGCCCTCTTCATCCCTGGATTTCTCCTCCTTCAGCTGCCGCCACTACCTGTTGGAAGATTGGATCTTTACAGCAACAGGAAGTCAAGAAAGCAGTTCTAGACAATAGTCTTGCAAGAAAGACACTAGGATTCAGTGTTCAAGGTTTCCAGAGGGTTCTTGTGAAGAATCCAGTGTGTAGGACGCACCCTGCTGGTTCCGTTCCATCCACAGCTGTGTCATCTTCAGTAGGAGCGGATCTTGGCTACTTCTTTGGGTGTGAACACCAACTTTGGGAGATATTATTTCTCCGGATCAGGTATAATCATTCCTGTTTCCTTTTGGTTCTGATCTGTTTTATTTATGGTTCAAGTAGGATCCTTGAATAATTTATTCTAAATTTAGGGAATATGATTCCCATTTGGAAGAAGGTAGGAATTTTTTTTGAAATTCGCCCCCATTCCTCACCTTTCTTGGCGTCCATTAGATGGATCCTACCATTCTTTCACCTAAAAGTGGGTGGGGGCCGTGAGAGCTGAGATGAAATCAATGGAGACCAATGGAGTCTGGACTCTAGTAGATCCGCTCTCCGGGGTAAAAGCAATTGGTTACAAATGGATTTACAAGAGGAAGAAGGGCTCCGATGGTAGGGTTGAGACCTTCAAAGCTCGTATGGTGGCGAAAGGGTACACTCAGAAAGAGGGCATCGATTATGAGGAAACCTTTTCGCCTGTGGCCATGCTTAAATCCATTAGGATCCTACTAGCTGTAGCTGCATACCATGATAATGAGATTTGGCAAATGGATGTCAAAACTACATTTCTGAATGGAGATCTTATTGAAGATATCTATATGCAGCAGCCACAAGGCTTCATTGCTGCTGGTCAGGAACACATGGTATGTAAACTTAATAGATCCATTTATGGACTTAAGCAAGTTTCTAGAAGTTGGAACATCCATTTTGACTTTGTTGTCAAATCGTTTGACTTCGAGTAGAATCCGGATGAGCTCTGTGTTTACCGGAAGTTTAGTGGGGATAAGGTTACTTTTTTGGTTCTGTATGTAAATGACATTCTACTCATTGGGAATGATGTAGGAATGTTAACTATGGTGAAAGTATGGCTTTCACAGCAATTCTCCAATAAAGATCTTGGAGAAACTTCCTATATACTGGGTCTTTGACTCTATAGAGATAGACCAAAGCGGATAATAGGATTATCCCAATCTGCTTACATTGACAAAATAGTCAAAAGATACAGCATGGAGAAGTCTAAGAAAGGAAGTGTTCCTTTCAGGCACAGAGTCACTCTCTCCATGAAGATGTCTCCCAAGACCTCTGAGGAGATTGAGGGCATGAAGAACGTTCCCTATGCCTCTACCGTAGGGAGCATCATGTATGCCATGCCGTGCACTCGTCTTGACATTGCGCAGGCAGTGAATGTGGTAAGAAGATTCCAAGCCAGCCCAGGGCAGGAGCACTGGACTGCTGTGAAAAACATACTAAAGTACCTTTGAAGGACAAAAGAGTTTTGTTTGGTATTCGATGGTACCTCACTACAGATCCAAGGGCATACTGATGCTGAATTCCAATCGAATCTAGATGATAAAAAGTCTACATCAGGATATGTTTTCACGATAGGATCATGTGCTATTTGCTAGAAAAGCAGCAAACAGGGGTCCACTGCAGACTCCACGACCGAAGTCGAATACATTGCCGCAAGTGAGGCTGCCAAAGAAGCCATGTGGATGAAGAAGTTCGTTCACGAGTTGGGAGCAGTTCCATCTAGCACATCACTCATCCCGTTGTTGTGTGACAACAATGGAGCCATTGCTCAGACTAAGGAGCCACGTGCCCACTCAAAGTCAAAGCACATCGAGAGGAAGTACCACGTACTGCGGGAGATTGTTGGTAGAGGGGACGTCCTGATTCAAAAGGTAGCGTCAGCGGAAAATGTAGCAGACCCATTGATGAAGCCACTGTCACAGAAAGTATTTGAGAAACATGTGGAAAGCATGGGACTCTGGATTGTATCAGATTGGATTTAAGTGCAAGTGGGAGCTGTTAGATAGTTTTTGTATGCTCTTAGCTTCAATCAGAATAATGTACATTATGAGTTTATTGTAAATGAATAAAGTACATATTTGATTCATGTTCTTGTGGCATGTTTCTGTGTAATACCTTTAACTGGAAAATTAATGAGACTCGTGTTAGTTTAGAATGTTCACAGCCAGTGGGTCGATTTGGGGATACCTATCCTGATAAGGCTGACACTGATGTGCCACTAAGTCGGTTGGGGTGGCCTGTCTCAGCCGCCAGGATGAGACCCAAGGCACATGCAGTGTAGGATTAGTTGAATCTTTGAACTGGACCAGATTTTCAGTATTGCCCTGGACCTTGGAGATTAATGGGCAAAACTAAAAAGTTACACCCGACCACTAGACTCAATTATGATACTGCACTAGGTGTCGGATTGGGCTGTATTTGATGTACCAATCAGTGAGATCCTTAGCGGGGGTCAAAACCTGGGTATGTTGGGACAATCTGAGAATTCATCTGAGTGGGTGATCATTGTGATAGGATCAACCCCTTTGTCAGACAAAGGTAATGATCGGGGATGCCCTCTCTCTGATGGAAACCAAGACTGTCGGCAACCGATTTCAATCGTTGAGATTTGTTTTGAAAAATGTATTTAATATGATATATAAAAGTATATACATATTATGGTTTCCAAATTGTTTGCAAAAGGTTTTAATTCCCGGGATCTATATAAGCAGAGACGGCAACACTGTTCCTTGCAGTTGAGGGAGATGTCCTCTTTTATCGGGCAGTGTTTGATCATTATGGGCTAAGAGGTTAAGTGTAAGACCATAGAGGGTAATCCCGGATGGGATAATCTTGCATTTGCCCACAGTCCTGGGTGTTACAAGGTGGCTTGGCCCAAGGACCACTTAGGGTAAGTGTCGGGCCCATAGAGCCCATGTGATGGGTTTCAGGGGGTGTACTGTCCATAATAGTGTATTCGGCCAGGCCTTGTAACAAAGCTGGGCTGAACCCATGTGGCTGATGTGTAGATCAATGTTTGGGTCCCACACCATACAAGGAAGCTCAATTGGGCGGCAGTTAGGAAGACAAAGTGAGCACACAACCTTAATGGGCCTAAAGCCCATTTTGAATTGGGCTAATTTAAGTAGTTAAATTAAAGGGGCGAATTCTGAGATTGGATTAGCATATAGGATTGGGTCTTAACCCTATCCACTCAGAGAGTCTAGATCTGAATGTGATTCAGATTTGGAAACCTCCTAATGAGATTAGGAGAAGGATGATCCGATCTGCAGATAAGATAAGGGTTTACCCATATCACTTAACGGGAAGTCTGATCCAAATATGATTTGGATCAGCAACTCCTAATGGGATTAGGATGATCCCTTTAAGCTTATTAAAGGAGGAGGGGGCGGCAGCCTTTAGACGTCATCACAATAGCAACATCACTACAAGTCTTCAGAGCTGAAATCACAGAAGAGAGAATTCAACATTCCTATGAAAAATTCTCTCTTGCCACCTCGTTCCTGCCGCCACCTCACCTGCCAGTTCGACCTCCATTTCAGTGGGAGAAAACAAGATTCGATCTTGATATCATTTCCTTGTGAAGGGACCGATAGGAAGTGGTGCTCACGTGCCATCCTGCTATTTCTTGCGAAGGACTAGGTTCTTGGAGAGAACACTGCTGATTCTGCTCCATCCTACACTGTGCCATTTTCAGTGACAACAGTCTTTGGATCCTTCCTTGGGAGATATTGTTTCTCCGTATCAGGTATAATTCTCTCCTACTGCTTTTGTTCAGATCTAGTTCAATTTATGGTTCAAGATTGATCCTTGAAAATATGATTTTCTAAATAGGGAATGCGATTCCCAGTTGAAGGGAGAGAATTTTTATTTTGAAATTCACCCACCTTATTTCGCAAGATTTGGGTGTTCATACGATGGATCTCTTATCCCTTCAAATCCTACACGCTCCCCTACCTGCGTTGCCTGTGACCTTCCGAAGCTAAGCTTGTACACTCATGAAGTCATGTGTGGCGGACACTTGGGGGGTAGGGCCCTCGCCCAAAAAGCACTTCGACAAGGGTACTACTGGCCAACAATGAAAGCAGACACCACCGAACTCGTTAGGAAATGTGACAAGTGCCAGAAGCACGCCAACATCCATCATCAACCCGTTGCCGACGTAAAATACCTCACCAACCCATGGCCTTTTGCACAATGGGGGATCGACATACTAGGGCCGTTCCCACCAGCGGCAGGCCAGAGGAAGTTCCTAGTGGTAGCAGTGGATTATTTCACCAAGTGGATAGAAGTTGAACCTCTTGTAACAATTACAACTCAAAATGTCCAGAACTTCTTCTAGAATAACAGTGTGCTACTTTGGTTTACCTCGGGTACTAATCTCTGACAATGACAAGCAGTTTGAGGACATAAAATTCTAGAACTGGTGCCAAGACATGGGGATACGATAAAACTTCACATCGATCACACATCCTCAAGCGAACGGTCAAGCAGAGGTTACGAACAGAGCTATTCTGTTGGACTGTTTTGTATGCCCTTAGCTTTAATCTGATTTGATGTACTTTTGATATTTAGTGTAAATAAATAAAGTGCATGTTTGATTCATGTTGTTTGGTATAATTCTGTGTAAGACCCTAAAGCTGGACACTTAATGAGACTCGTGTTAGTTTTGAATGTTCACAGCCATTGGATAAGTCTAGGGAGATTTATCCAGCCAAGGCTGATACTGGTGTGCTGCAAAGTGTTGGGATGGCCTGTCTTGGCCACCAGTGTAAGACCCAAGGCACATGCAGTATGGGATTACTCGAATCCTTGAACTGGACCAGATTTCCAGTATTTCCCTGGGCTTGGCGACAGATGGGCAAAACTGGAAAGTTATGCCTGACCCCTAGACTTGATTATGATACTTCACTACGTGTTGGATTAGGCTGTCTTTGATATGCCAATCAGTGAGATCCATAGCGGGGGTCAAAACCTGGGTATGTTGGGGCAGTCTGTGAATTCATCTGAGTGGGTGATCATAGTGACATGATCAGCCCCTTTGTCGGACAAAGGTAATGATTGGGAATGCACTCTCTCTGATGGAAACCAAACCGACGGCAATTGATTTCAATCGTTGGAATTTTGTTTTGCAAAATTTATATTATATATATATATATATATATATATATATATATATATATATATATATATATATATATATATATGATTTCAAAATGTTTGTAAATGGTTTTAATTCTCGGGATCCATGTGAGTGGAGAGTGTAGCACTGTTCCTTGCAGCCGAAGGAGAGGTCTTCTCTTGTCAGGCAGTGCTTGATCATTATGGGCTTAAGAGGTTAAGTGTAAGGCCATTTAGGATAATACCTGATGGGCTAATCTTGCACCTGCCCACAGTCCCTGGGTTTTTATAAGATGGCTTGACCCAGGGACCACTTAGTGTAAGTGTTGGGCCCATAGGTTCCATGTGATGGGCTCAGGGGTTCACTAGAACTTCTACTGAATTCGGATAGGCCTTGTAATAAAGGCTGGGCCGAACCCATGTGGCTGGTGTGTAGATCAATGCTTGGGTCCCATGCCATACAAAGAAGCCCAACTGGGCAGCAGATTGGAAACTAGTTCTGCACTGAACATTTAATGGGCCAAAAGCCCATTTCGAACTTGGCTGATATGATCGCCCACTTATGGGGCGGATCTGGGATTAAAGTTAGCAAAAGGATTGGGCCTTTAACCTAATCCACTACGGGAGACCAAATTGAAATCAGATTTGAATCTGGTAACCTCCTAATAAGATCAGGAGTAAGCTAACCTAATCTGCAGATATGATTAAGATCATCATCCCCTATCCAGATGCTGATTTGGATTAGGATAACTCCTAATTAGGAGGTTTCTTAATTAAGAAGAAAAGAGGAGAAACCCTAAGAGAGAAAAACAACAACATCAGAATTTGAACCTAGGGGTTTGTGTGCAAGAAATCATACTACAAATTGAGATTGGATCTCATACACACTCCAGAGAGAAGAGAAGCGATTTCAGTCATCTTGATCTCAGGAGTTCTCCTCCAGCCGCTGCCATTTTTCTGACAAGATTCGATCTTTGAAGAAAATAAGTCAAGAAATCAGTTCTTGATATCAGTTTTGCAGAAAGAACTGAAAAGATTCGGTGCTCAATGTTTCCAAAGGATTCTTGCGAAGGATTCAGTGTGTAGGATGCACTCTACTGGTTCCATTACTTATATTGCTGTGTCAACTTCAGAAGGAGCGGTTCTTGGTGTCCTCTTTGGGCGTGAACACTAACTTTGGGAGATACTGCTTCTCTGGATCATGTATAATTCCTCCCTTGTCTTTTTGTTCAGATCTGGTTCTATTATGGTTCAAGTAGAGTCCAGTTGGAAGAAGGTAAGAAAATTTTTGAAATTCGCCCACTCATTGTACAACCTTTTTGGTGTCCATAAGATGGATTCTACCATTCTTTCAGTGGTACCAGAGCCACAGGTTCGAATCTTGAACCAAAAGAAAATCAGATCTGAACTTGCGCAGATGGATAGAATTTCTACCAAGATTTGCGTAGATTATTTTCTTTATTTCAAGAAATTGTTTCTTGTTAAGGGCGATTGATCTAAAATTAATTTCTGTTAAATCCAAAATTTATTTAGAACTGTTCTTTATTTATTTTGATTTAATGGACTGTTCGAACCTAGAGATCGTAGTGCAGATTTGGCGTAGATGGTCTGTGCACCCTTTTTTATTTATCATTCATTCAATTCGGTCTATAAATAATTTTTTTTTCTAGACTGAATGTATAGGATTTGATCAAGAATGTAATTAATTAATAGAAATAGGATTTCTGTAATTTTTTATTTTTCTTGATTGAAGAAGAAGGCGGCGTTGGAGATTTACAGATGGAGAGATCGCTTTCTGCGATTTGCAGCTTGTGAAACTACAACCTTAGTGATTAACCTCTATTTTGCGGGTGGTGCGAACAGTCCATATTTGATTTGTGATTGTCTAAAATCAAAATTATTAATTTCAGATCTTTCATGAATTAATTCTTGAATTGAAAATCAGTTTCGGACAATTTCGGACTAGATTGGACCAAAACCGTTTGGACCGAATCTAGGGTTCAAAAGGGACTATTTTTCAGTCCATTTTTCTCCCTCTTGCAATTTCAAATCTGATGTTCAATTACAAGGATTAATTCAGCCCACCTGTAAAGCCCAGTTTTAAAAGGTTAAAACTGCAAAAGCCCACTCTTGTCAAAAAAGTTGTATGGGCCAAACTGCTAACTGTGATTCAGCCCATATACCTAGTCAACCTTAATTATTAATGTTATGAGCTGTTCAATGGGCTTTACAACAGTTAATTGATTGGATCAATTCTTCATTTACATGTGATGTTTGGATGTTTGATGTGCTACGACCATGGACCATAAGGACTTGGTCCATGATGACTCGTTAGTGGCTCTTGCACACACCATGGCTGAATGCACATCATTGTCATGGTGTCCCATAAGGTCATTGGATGACCCCCCTTTCTTGGTGGGCCCCACAACCCTGAAAATGGGACACATGCAGAAACCCTAGCCGAATAAGTCCCACCAGAAATCTGACTTTATGAAAGTCAGTGGGAGCCACTCTGGTTTGACCTAAATTAGAATTAGGGCGTAATTTTGTTCCCTCCAGCAAATATGAGTGCATGTGATAAGGAGATCCATATGATGCATTCTTTAAAGACCTTCCGTCATTAGCACAATGATGGGTCCTTCAGTAATGAGGAAACACACCATAAAATTGGGCTATCCATTTGTTGTTGGATTTGTTAGAATGTTTTATGAGATGATAGGGGCGTCATAGACCAATGTGGGAGGGGCTTCACCAGAAAATGGGAACTCTGTCACGGTACCTTGGCGTAACCAGAAAATGATGGGTGAGCACTCATTGGACAGAAAGGTTTACCTGAAAACAGCTCTGAACCTTGTCTGACAGATGCCAAAGGGAAACTCATACGATGAGTGGATATGATCCGTCACAGAAAGGTGGTGGGGTTTTGTAGCTGAAACAGTTGGCTTCATGCACCCTATGTGATTTTCCGCATTTCCAGAGACATTTCGCCATCTCCGTCATTGAGAAATGAGGGAAATCTTAGATATGAACAAATGAGAATGGAACATAAATTAAAAACCATATCTATGTAGGTAACATGAATCAAACTAAGGTTGTGGATTAACGCCTTTGCTATTTTATCAGAAAATGACAAACGGTCAATTCATAAAGCTTCTAGATGATAACAAACTTAAGGGCCCAAACTATGCCAACTGGTACAAAAATCTTATGCTGGTCCTAACTTCCGAAAAGTTAGATAAGGTGGTGAAAAATCCTGCCCCGGAGCGTCTAGGTGACAGGGCTTCTGAGGCCCGAAGGAGGGAGTACCAAGATTGGGAGGATAAGAACGCCCTAGCCCGCTGCTTTGTCATTGCCTCACTAGACAACTCAATATAGAGGCAGTTCGATCATATCGAACTAGCCAATGACATATTGGACAGTCTAAAGACAATGTATGAAAGGCAGAATCGTTATACTCGATAGAAGGTCCTGAAACTGTTCATGATCGATCAGATGTCCAAAGGGCAGAAAGTTCATGACCATTGTCTTCGGATGATGGGCTACATTAACGAACTCAAAGCCCTTGGATCCGGGATAGATCTTGGCACACAAGTAGATGCCATCCTGAAGTTTTTGCCCTCTTCCTTCAATGCGTTCACAATGAACTAGAATATGAATAAGTTGAATATCAGCGTCTAGGAACTCAGCAATATGTTGTAGAGGGACGATGACTTACTTAAGAAGGATGAGCTTGTGGTTATGCTTGCTGAAGCTAACAAATCGGGCAAGAAAAAGAGAAAGGCAAAGAGGCCCTAGAAGAAAGCTGCCAAGCTCAAGAAGTAGAAGAAGAACAAGGCATCTGATGCCTGTCACTTCTGTAAGTAGACCGGTCACTGGAAGAGGAACTGTCCTGCCTACCTGGAATCTAAGAAAGGTAACTTCGAAACTTGTGTCATAGAAACTAATATGTTTGTTACTTCTGTGTCCTGGTGTGTTGACTCTGGGGCTTCAACTCATGCGTGTAACTCACTGCAGGGGTGCCACCATACAGTGAGAGGCGACAAGATCCCCAGGCTCCATCGCTCTCCACTTAGCGACCTCTTCGTTGCAGATTGCTCTCCGGCTCCTCCAACGAGCTACAACAAAGTCATTTACCCCCTCCCAATTCCCCACTGGAAGCTGCGGGTAGGGAAACAACAAAGAAGACCCCAGGGGGGCTACCTCTTGCTGTGGGAGCTCACCCTCCTCGAGGGTGGCCCATCCAGCACCTCCTTCGGATGGGGATGGTGGAACTTCAGGCGGCAGAGAGGTGAAGCCTGGCTCAGCAGACCCAAACTCGGTACCCCCGGAGGGGGGAGTCTGGTCGGAGCACGACCTCTTCACTTTGCGCCTCTGGTTGCTTGAAAGGAGACGGCGCGAGTCAACACCAGACATGAAGGCTGCCAAGAAGAAACTTGGAGGTATTAGTTTGGTAAGAACAAAGTATATGTATATACGCAATACTGTGACAAGGTACTACGCGACCTAAAGAGGCAACCTACCCGGGCTCAAACCGGTATGCACGAGCTTCTCCTGGTCATGTAGTCGGAATAGAGGAAACCTACTAATGCCTAGGACAGCATCGTTCTTTGAGTTTCAGGGTCCAGCTTGACCCCGGAATCTTGGATGGTGCCCCTCCAAGAAGTAGGGAAGTGCCACCCCTTGGGGTTGTGGACCAAAAAATAATCCTGCTTCCAGGTAGGAATTTTATTTGGTAGCTCGTGTAAGAGCTTGTAGCCATGGCGGGGAGAAGAGTAGTAGAGACACCTCTCTGGTGGAGCCTCAGGAGTGGCATTTTTTATACAGAGGATAGCAGAAAAAATGTCGAGGTTCAAAGGAAGATAGTATTCAGAGCACAAGGATATAGTCCCAACCATGTTCCAAATGGCGTTGGGATGAAGCTGATCGATAGTAACGTTAAAATGGTTCAGCACCTCCACTATCAAGGGGTGCAGAGGGAGACGCAAGCCAGCCTCGAGCTGCTCCTGGTAGATAACTATCTCTTTGGGACCGTGCTCCCACGGGAAGTTACCGGTGGGAAGGCAGTAGACAAGGTCCCTGGGAAGGTGGAAATAGCTGATTAAAGACCTAAGCCTCCCCTCTGTCATAGAAGAGGGGCCGAAAGTATCGGGCTCCCTTCCCCAGGAAGTGGAGGCTCCATCGCCAAAGGCCTCCCGGGCCCCCAGGCCCTGTTCCCAGGCTCCACCCGAACTCGAGGAAGCATCATCATCCTGGCCACCACCCCGATGGCGACTATGGTACGGGTACCCAAACATGGCTGATAGCAATCGAAACTCATCGAAAAGGACGTGACGAAGTAAAGTGAGGAACTCAAGTAGACTTGACAGATGTGCGACCTCAAAATACGAAGACAGCAAGATGGCATGAGAGAGTGAGACCTAGAGGGCCCTCCTATTTATAGACTCCGTGCCTTCGAATCAATGGCCCAGATCAAGGCAAATTTGATGGTTTGCAAGCATGCTGATCGCACGACTTCTGAAACTGAAAAGCGATTGGTTGCACGTCTCCCATGATTAAGGTAACGATGGCTGCACGACATCCAGAGTTAAAAGCTACCTCAGCATGTTTTTGGAATACGAAAGGTTAGAAAATCCCCTGATTCCCGCGAACGCATTTAATGTAAGTAGTCAATCAAGTTTGAATTTCGGTCAAATCAATTCATCATACTTCATGAACTCCTTGCGCTAAGGCAATACTCTTAGCTCGAGGAGTGGAGGGCAATTGATGGAGGATGATTTGACCCGACCTATGAAATGATGACACGTGGACCTGATTCAGCGCGAACCACAACTCAGCATCATAGCCTAATCGCGAATAAGTAACAAGCCTATAGAAAAGCTCGCTACGACATAGCTCGCTGTGGAGAGAGCTCGCTACAATACGAGCTCCAGATTCCCTGAGCTACCGAGAAGGAAATACTCCTACTATTTCAGCTCACTAGAGAAACCTGCCTGCACCAGCCTTTAAATGGAAGAATCACTCCAATGACCGACCTTAATAAAGGGAACCCCGAAGTATTCCCAAGCTCGCTACAAAGTAGCTCGCGAGCGAGCGGCGCGGACGTTTCTCAGGAAGCTTCTATCTGACAAACCGTACTTATTAGTTTGCGCCACATCTCTTAACTAATGGCACAGTCCCTGTCCTTTCGACGGGGACTGTACCCACGTCTCTTAGTAGGCAGAAGCGTGCCTGCCCCTTTAAGATGTGTCATTCATCCGAGCAAGAGGTACACTGTAACGATCACCTGCGCAGCCCTGGCAGGTAATGGCTGTGGCAGGGACCCAGTGGCGGTTACACCCGATTTGACAGTAGCTCCCCTATAAAAGCCTCTGAGGCAAAGGAGAAGGGCTCTCTCTCAGACTTTTGAATACTTCTGCATTCTCATATCCTCAACCTGGGTCTTGCTCGCGAGCTCATCTCTCGAGCATAGTGATAAAGCACGAACACTCTTAGCTTTCGCACTCTCTTTTTTCTTTTTCCCCAACATTCTGACTTAAGCTTCGGAGTATTCCCACTGGGTAAATCCCTGGGAATCCTTCTTTCCATCTTCTCAGGTGCCATCCGTTGCCAACAAGGAGCCAGCCAGCAGCCAGCTAGGAGTGCCCGGATCGTGCAACATCAAGGCCCATTAAGTCCATGTGCTCACTTATCCTCCAAACTGTTGCCCAGTTGGGTATCCTTGTATAGTTTGGGACCCAAACATTGATCTACACATCAGCCACATGGGTTCGGCCCAGCCTCTGTTACAAGGCCTAGCCAAATTCACTGTAGGAGACTGTGAACCCCTAAGTTCATCACCATGGGCTCTTAATGGGCCCAACATTTACACTAAATGGTCCTTGAGTCAAGCCACCTTATAAAAACCCAAGGACAGTGGGCAGATGCAAGATTAGCCCATCAGGCACTACCCTCAATGGTCTTACACTTAACCTCTCAGCCCATAATGATCAAACACTCCCGACAAGAGATGACCTCTCCCTCGGCTGCAAGGAATAGTGTTGCACTCTCTACTCACATGGATCCCGAGAATTAAAACCTTTTGCAAACATTTTTAAACAATATATATATATATATATATATTTTTCAAAACAACTTTCAACGGTTGAAATCGGCTGCCGACAACTTTGGTTTCCATCAGAGAGAGTGCATCCCTGATCATTCGCTTTGTCCGACAAAGAGGTTGATCCTGTCACTATGATCACCCACTCAGATAAATTCTCAAACTGTCTCAACATACCCAGGTTTTGACCCCCTCTAAAGATTTCACTGATTGGCATATCAAAGATAGCCCAATCCGACACCTTGTGCAGTATCATAATCGAGTCTAGGGGTCAGATATAACATTCCAGTTTTTCCCATCTATCTCCAAGGTCTAAGGCAATACTAGAATAAAAGGTCTGATTCAAGGTTTCAAGAAAACCCACACTACATGTACCTCAGGTCTCACCATGGCAGTTGATACAAGCCACCCCAACCAACTTGGTGGCACATCAGTGTTAGCCTTGGTAGGATAAATCTCCACAGATTTATCCAATGGCTGTGAAGATTCTAAACTAACACGAGTCTCATATGTGTCCAGTTTAAGGGTATTACACAGAAACATACCATAATAACATGAATCAAATATGTATTTTATTCATTTACATTAAATGTCATAATGTACATCATTCTGATTGAGCTAAGGGTATACATTGTCTAACACTACACCTTGATCGATAGACGCGGCTCAAACTGGATGTCATACTCACTAAGCTCGATTGCCCATTTTGTTAGCCTACCCGAGACTTCAAGCTTCTAGAGGACTTGCCTTAGGGGTCAATCGGTTAAGACCATGATGGTATGGGCCTAAAAGTAAGGGCATAACTTACGGCCTGCTAGCACCAGCGAGAAGGCCAACTTCTCAATGTTTAGGTGCTTGGTCTCCATGGCGTGCAGGACTTACTCGCATAGTAAATAGGTCATTGCACTCTATCCACCTAGCGAATTAAACTGAGCTTACTACCTCGTCACTCATAGAGAGATAGAGTTTGAGATCGTCCCCAAGTTCTGACCTGGTTTACAAAGGTGGCGAACTGAGGTACCTCTTGAGCTCATCAAATGCAAGTTAGCACTCTTTAGTTCAATCAAAGTCTTGATTCTTTTTTATAGCCTTGAAGAATGGAAGGCACCACACATTTGACTTAGACATAAACTGGTTCATGGTGGCTATCTTACCTGTTAGCTTTGAACTTCTTTAATCGACCTAGGTGGTCTCATATCTAGAATGGCCTGGATTTTATCCGGGTTGTCCTTGATGCCATGTTGATTCACTATGTACCCGAGGAACTTGCCTAACATGACCCTTTAGACGCACTTATTCGGGTTGAGCTTCATGTTGTATTTTCTTAGAATGTCAAAAAAACAATTAAGATAAAAAATTAAAGAACTTGAAAATTGGGTTTTCACAACCATATCATCAACATAAGTCTCAATTTTGTTTCTAATTAAATTAGAAAAGGCTTAGTTTACAGGGCGTTGGTAGGTTGCTCCAGCGTTTTTTAAACCAAAGGGCATAACTTTATAACAGTACAAGCCCATTTTAGTTATAAAAGAAATATTTTTTTCATCGGTTAGATCCATCTAGATTTGGTTGTAGCCAAAGTATGCATTCATGAAGCTCAATAGCTCCAACCCTGAGATTGCATCTTATAGGCAGTCAATCCTAGGGAGAGGGAAGTTGTCATTTAGGCAAGCTCAATTGAGGTCAGTGTAGTTGATGCACATGTGCCACTTGCCGCTGGCTTTCTTCACGAGCACTAGGTTGGCAATCCAGCTTGAGTATTGGACCTCTCTAACAAAGTCTGTTGTGAGGAACTTCTCGACCTCCTCATCTAATATCCTTCACCGCTTCAGGGAGAGGTTCCTCTTCTTCTACCGGATTGGTCTGAGTAAAGGGTCAACATTCAATTTATGAGTTATGATAGAGGGGTCTATGTCGGGCATTTCTACTGCCGATGAAGCAAAAACATTTATATTTTTAATTAAAAAACTTACTAACTCAGGGCACAGTGGTTCCATGAGGTGAGCTCCGATCTACATCGTCTTCTCAGGGTCGATATCCGAGATCGGCACCAGGATGGTGTCCTCCATGGGGCGAGCTCTCTCGTTGCCATTCTCTGAAGGTGGCTCTAAATAGATGTCAACGACCTGCTTTCCTTTTCCCTTAGTGCGGCTACATAGCACTTGTGAGACTCAACTTGATCACCTGGCCTAGGGGCCACACAACTTCTCTACTAAAGCCGACCAGGGGGAGATTGGCCAGTTGTAGATCCTTCCTCTCAAGCTCCATCCACTCGAACACCTCCAAGAAGATAATATCAATCGAGCTTTTGGAGTTGACCTGAATCCGCTTTACCTCGAAGTCGTTTATGACTAACTTGACTACGCAGGTGTCATCGTGTAGATATTAGATCCCACGAGTGTCTTCCTCGATGAAGTAAATCACTTCCTACACACAAGGGCACTTCAAAGGGTTCTTTTCCTCGTACTCGAGCTCCCAAATTGAGTTCTTCCCTGCTGAGGTGCTGCATCCTACCACTATGGATCCTCTCGTAATCGTGTTAATAACACCACGGATGGGATGCTCTACTGGTGGTGGGTCTCGGAGAGGCTAGTCTCTGCTTTGTTCCCTACTCGATTGTGGAACTTCTCTTGGCTGGTTGGTAGGTTGGCTTCAGTCGTCCCACTTAATGAATTGCTTCATGTAACCTCTACGGATCAACTGCTATATCTCATCTTTGAGGTTACGACAATTCTCAGTGTCATGGCCAATGTCCCTATGAAAGCGGCAATATTTGTTCAGGTTCATGTTAGCAGGGTCTCTTTTCATCCGAGGTGGCCATCTGACGTACTCGGTCGTTTTGATCTGCATTAGAATTTCTCCCCTCTTCACGTTCAATGCAGTGTAGTTATGGTTAAACCTGTTCATGGGTCAGGTAGCCCGATGGCCAGGCCCAGCCCATCCTATCATAAGTCGGGCTTGGTCATAATTTTAGGACCGTGGACATGGGCTCGAGCCTAAAGTACTAGGCCTAACTTTTTTTTGAGTCGGGCTTGGGCTTTCTCAAAAAAGCCTGGCCCAAGCCCGAACACAACATGATACTATATATTAAATAATAAAATATATATTTCATTTAATATAAAATATATACAATATTTCTTTGCTTTTCATTTCTTTTTTTCAAGTAATAGTGAGATGTTTATTATTTTTGAGTTTTGAAGGTTTTAATATAAATAAAACACCTTTTTACTGAATAAAAAAAAAGAAAAATATTGTTTTCAAATTTTTGGCCTGGCCCAGGCTTGGGCTCAAGACCTAGGCCCAATGACCGAGACTTAGGCTCATACCTATATGTATTTTATTGATACATAGACAAAGCCCAGCCCAGCCTAGCCCGACCCATGAATAGGTCTAGTTATGATTCTGGACGGGAGGGGTATGAGAATGCCGACCCGAGGATCTACTATGGAGACCTGCTTCTTCTCCGCGGTGACCTATTGCAATGGTTGTGGGGGACCTGATGTGCCTTGGTGACTTGCTCTTCTACCGTTGTTTGCTACTCCCCGACTCGTCTTCCAACTTCTTCTGTTTTCCGCATAGCTCCAACCGGGATTCGAGCACTTCCTCCACCTTTGTAACCTTGGTCGCTTGGTTAAGGAACTCCTCTATAGAGGCTGAAGGATTCAACTCAACCTTCTAGCGCAAGTTAGGGTGTCCAATGCCATTGACCGTTGCGATGAGCTGGATAGTTGGGTCGAGATTGGAGATCTAAAGTCGCTTCAGGTTAAACTGTTTGATGTAGTCCCAAAATTTCTCATCGGGTCGCTGGACAACATTGAGCAGACAAGTTGCGGACTTTGGGCATCACTTACTTGTGGAAAAGTGTGTGTGGTAAACAAGTCGACAAACTGGTTAACTCTTAATGGAGTCCACAACTAGCCCCGAATACAACATCCAAGTTGTGCCTCGGAAGATGGTCGGGAAGGCCTGTAAAAGCTTGCGTCATTTGCCCCATTAGCTGCATCAGGGCCTGTAAGCTGTTAAGGTGGTCGATTGGGTCAGTTATATCATCGTAGGATTCTAGGCTAGGGGCCTTGACGTCTTTTGGTCATAGGGTCATGAGGATCTCAACAGTAGTGATGAAGTTTAGGACATCGGCTATGCTGACAAGGTGGCTTCCTTCTCTTCTTTCTTTTCTGCCTCCTTGTTGTCATTTGGGGCGAGGTAGCTTCTTCATAGGGCACGGTCTACGAAACCTTTTCGACGATCTATCAATCAAGCTAATGGTTTTGTTCTTAATCAATGTTGTGGCTTGGTTTAGTTCCTTGACTAGGGCTTGGTTTTGACTCTGGTCATTGGGTTGTTGATTCTGGTGGACATTTTGCCTGGTGGCCTAGTGCTATTGGTGTTGTTGCTACTGCCACTTTTATTGTTGTTGTTGCTGGTGTCACTGTTGTTTCTATTGTTGCTATTGCAGATATTGCATCCCAACCATTGTCGCAAAACGACCCTCCCATGTCCTCATCTGCAGGTTTATCCCATGGACGAACTGGATTAATTCATTGAACTGGTGTTGTATCAATCCCGATAGGAATTGTTGAAGGCTCAATTGTCGGGAGAGGCACGTTCACGGTGGGCAAA
Organism: Nelumbo lutea; assembly: GCF_056320005.1. Classification (NCBI taxonomy): domain Eukaryota; kingdom Viridiplantae; phylum Streptophyta; class Magnoliopsida; order Proteales; family Nelumbonaceae; genus Nelumbo; species Nelumbo lutea. Next base: position 61,110,853 of record NC_142688.1, read on the forward strand.
GGGAGGTTGGGATTCTATACGATAGGGATGCCTGGTAGGGTTAGGGGAATGGTAAACTGCCCAAAAGTCACAGAGGGGACCTTGGGGTGCATAGCGGGTTAGTCTTGCCCCCCTGTGACAGAGTTGTTGTTAACAGGGTTGTCATTGGATGATGCCATTAGGCTTCTGAAGCTGAAGAAATGTGAGAACTTGGCTTTGTGTAACGGTTCCCACAAATGGCGTCGATTGATGGTGCATGATCTGATGCTCCCTGTTTGCGAACAGCTTGAATGCCGAACTAGGTAAGTCGCTTGGTCGAGCTATAAAGAAAGAGAGAAAAGATTAGAGGACCTAGGCTGCTTTACCTAGTTGGGTACTCCGATGCTTAAGTTAGCTAATTGGAGTTTTTAGAAAGCTAAAAAGCAAGAGAGAGCTAGAGAGCTTGAGTGCTAAATCACACATACCTTATGAGGTTGGAGGTGAGGCCCTTATATAGGTGAGTTGTCGTCAGCCACATGAAACGCGTCTGGGATCTCCAGCCTGTTTGGTTTGGAGGTGGTTTCATGCCTGGACGTGGACTCCATGTAAGTAGGTAACATTTATCCAATCCGGTCCGAAGCGGGCAGGGTGATAACTAGTTCTTTCAGCGTGGCATCGTGATCCCAGGGAATTCAAAGGTGATAATTCACTTAAGGGGGAGGTCGCTTAGCACGTTAGGCAGGTTGCTAACCGGAGTCAGGTCAGATTGGTTGAAGCAGGTCACCTCTTATGCCGACCTAAGATCTTTCTTAGTTGTTCGTAGTTTGGCCTATTGGGGTGGTGTCGAGGTCATCGATGGAGTTGTAAAGTGTTTGATGTGCTTTTGGTGTCTTCTTACATGGTGTCGAGGTGTCACTTTGTTGTTCTACAATGCCATGTGTCGTGCTATCATTGAAGGACCAAAATACCCCTCATCAAGGATCTTTCCATAAAGGCGGAGAGGAAATCCGTGTGAGGAAAATAAATTTGTTTTAGAAGTCTGCACCATAGAGCGCTCTCATTATTAAGCAATCTCCAAGCAGCTTTGGCTAGTAGGGCTTGGTTGAAACAACAAGATCTCTAAAACCAAGACCCCCTTGGTATTTCTAAACACAAAGATCTCCAAGCTTATCTTGTTTTATGATATTTTTTGACTTCAAAAAAAGTTTGGAAACATACCATTCATATTTTCACAAAGTTCATTAGAGACCTTGAAATGGCTCATGTAAAATAGAGCAGATGGAGTTGTTACCGCTTTGATCAAGTTCTCCCCTCTTGCTTGATTGAGGGAGCCGCCTTTCCAGCCCTAGATCTTCGACTGAGTTCACTCCATCATTCTAGCAAAAAAGATCTTTTTCATTTCTCCCAACAGTGCTTGTAAGACCCAAATACCTTGGCCTACCTGAACCTTCTTTGAAGCCTAGCATTCTAGATCCAAATATTGTGGTGTGGATTGAAACGAAATATATCATGGCCAACCTACACCACCTAAATAATAAACATGGCCCTTCACCGAAGGTTGGTTTGGTTCATAGCTGAAAATGAAATTGAAATCAGAATCGGAATCGAAATCCCTCAAAATCAGAATCAAAAAGGTCTATTCCCATATTTTGTTTGGTTCAAATAGGAATTCAAATTAATTGGAATGGGATTTCATTCCTGAGGGGATGGGAATGGCCATTCTCTCAAATGGGGGGAATGTCATTCCAGCAAAATGAGAATGGGATTCCGATTCCATCCAACCAAACAGTTGAAAGCAGAATAACCTATTCCAATTCCAAACCCCTATTCCTTTGAACCAAACGGGTCCCATGTAGAATGACAACTGGATTCACGTAGCTGACCAATAGGCTTTTGGTTGTTTTTCTTTCCCTCTCACTACTAAGGTTGTGGTATTATGGGTTATACAACCCAGATTTGCTACTCACTTTTTCTAGATGTGTGGCTGCAATTCATGGCGGGTAAGAGAGTGGGTAGGAAAAGTGAGTAGAAAATCCTGTTTGGTGCTATTGAAAGAAATGTTGCTGAGCGGGTCTCCATTCTTAGGGAATTTGGTCTTGTCCTCCTCTACCCCCACCCCCCCACCCCACCCCCATTTCCCTACCATTTCTTTCAGGCCAAACACAGCCTAACTCCTATCAAACAGCTTCCTACGCACGTCCCTGCCCATGCCATAAATTTTGGACACATGTCCATTAACATGTGCCTCTTCTTCACATGTGCAAAATTGCATGTGAAGCCAAAAGGATGTAATGGATGGACGTTAAGTCCATCCTATCAGAACTCAGAATTCACCCATTACCCCAATTAATTTTTAACCTAAAAATAATTACTTTCCCTTCCCAAGAATCGTAATAGTGTTTTGTCCTCTCCATTCATTATCTACAGCTGCTCCAAGAAACTTCACAGGCAACCGACAACCAACAATAGGCAACATGTTCACCAGCATCTTATTCTCTTCGTATTCCATTAGTTAACCTTCTTCTATTCTCTACAACGTCCTGTTCCCAGAGATTCCACCAACATCCAGGGCAATCGGGGACGTGCTCACCGATACATCGGTGGTTAAGTAACCTCAACCATGGGAAGAGAGGATTTAATTAATTAGTTAATTAATACAATTGATTAGATAGATAGGTCAATTTATCTACAAGGAGTTGTCTTCTAGGTTCCTCCAAAGTCTGGTTGAGCATTAGAACACAAGGCCAAGGGAGCCAAATCATCGGGTTTGGTGCTGTTGTATTTCAAATTGATGTCGAACAGTTGAACATCCTCGATTGCCGGTTGCCGAATGTCGGTGGAATATCTTGAAATACGACGTTGTGGAGAATAGAAGAAAAAGGTTAACTGATGGAATACAGAGAGAATAAGATGCCAGTGAACATGTCGCCAGTTGCTGGTTGCCGATTGTCGGTTGCTTGTGAAGTTCTGACGGGTCCATCACAATACATCCTTTTTGACTTCACATGCAATTCTACACATATGAAGAAGAGGCACATGTTAATGGACATGTGTCCAAAATTTATGGCGTGGGAAGGGACGTGGGTAGAAAGCTGTGGGCAGGAGATCCGAACTCATGTTCTATGTTCTAACAGCAAGATTATTTTTCTTCATAAATCTATAAGCGCTTGGACGCTAGATTCTAATTTGTCTGCGTGCTAGAATCTAATTTCATCCCCATTCTTTAGCAATCAAGCTATCAAATTGCTTTTCTATATCTATTCTTCATAATATTAAACCCCCAAATTACCTTCCTTAACCTTAGAAAAGCCCATCATCAATCTAAAAATAGGACCAGTTTGACACCAGGTTGTTATTGGGAAATTTTGTTTTTCGATCAGTATTGGATCAAGCATACTTCATCTACTATGAGATAACGCCTAAACACTCCCAAAAACAGAGATTTACATAACAAGAAAACAATACTAGCTCATCGGTTCTTGTTCCCCTTTGTTCATCTCAGGTCAGTTTATAAGATTAGGCCCCCAAATCGGCTGATCACCTAAAAAAACAGAAAAAGAATTAGGCCCCAGAATTATTTCTATCGTCATTGCACCAATTGCAAAGTGTCAGCTACCGAATTTGCTACTCATGCCTAATTGTAATTCTATGAATCATTCATCCTCCTAACAAGGAACACTGCCTTCCTGAAGCTGTATTCATATTCCCAAGGTCCATCAGTGCTGCCCTTCATCATGGTGATTTGAGTCTCCCTCTACCATTAAGTTAGCAAACCCCCGTCTCATTCCTATGGCTGGGTCCTTGTACTGTCCGCATGCTCTCAAAATCTGGAATGTCCTAAATACTTTTGGTTGGGTTGACTGTTTATGTTGCTCCATCCGTGCTTTTCTATGGAGTTGACAGTCAGTGGTGTCAGTAACAAGGGTACAGCTGTATCGACTATCGAGGATGATTCCAGTGGCTGCTCTCTCGTCTATATGAGAGGAAAGGAATTCCCAGTTTATATGAACAGCTATGCTGAAAAGAATCGAAGGAATGCTCTGTTCTTGGCTGGTTCTCCATAGGGAATTCGGGGGATTGATCTATACAGATTTTTTTTGATTGAGCTATCTTATTCTCTTGTTGATTTCTTGCTAAAAAGTTGTAGAATTATATACACAAGGGGTGTACATGGTCTAAAGTGGCATGTCTTTTTGCCCTTATATTTAATACAATAGATTACTTTTTTCTAATAAAAAAAGTTTCATTCCTGGTTTTAGGGTTAAATCAATGGCGGTATCAAAGGATAGAATCCTATTGTTCCTGAGTAAAATGGTAAGGTCTTGACTGATGATTTCTTAAAACACATCCAATACCTAAATCGCCTGGGGTTATTAGGCTGCATCCATGAAAATTCACCAATCAACCTGTCTAGGTGTGTGAATTGTTGAAGAACTTGCCAATTTTCTTCATCTAAGCCTTGTCCCAGATATATGGGATCAAGATGTGATCAATAGTGAATGGTTAAAATTCTATCCTTATCTTTACCTAATAATCTACTCTTATAAAAATCAGCTCAATCACTGCTCCACTTTTACTGCTTATTTGTCTTGGAATATTCTTGCATTTCTTTCCTCTAACATGAACCACAAAATTGCTAGTCTTGCCCATCTTCATGAAATCTCAAATCACTTCTACAGAGGGGAGAAGGATGACTGAAATAACCTACCCATCTTAAAAGATCTAGTGCACCTGTAACCAAACAAAGAAAAGAAATATTCGCAATTCATAAAGACAAATTGATAGAAGATTAGCAAGTGATGGATAGAAGATACCAGTTGGTTCTTCTCCCTTGAAGAACCTCACCAGCATTAATTTTCAAGTGAATCACCTCCTAACAGGAAGCCCTAGCCTTAGAGGTTGATTGGTCATAACCAGAAAACTTTCACAAGAAACACCAGAATGGCTTGGGGACTCCAAGACAACACGTTGAAAACAGAATAAGTGAAAGATCCACCAGACATTAACCCAAACTTTTAAATCAACAAGAATATCAAAAGAACCCCCTAAGGTAAGGCAGCAAGTTCATGGCTTCCACCGACTCAAAATACCTCCAACCTCTTCTCAAACTAAAATCCGAAGAAAGGTCCCACTAAATAATTTGCAATTATAAAATGCAATAGAGGGCATTGAGTCATAGAGGAAGAGTCACCACCAAAGATTCTCCCAAAAATTGATTTTACTCCCAATTGGAGCATTTTGCCATATAAGACTTAGGAATGGCACAAGAATGGCATGAATAGATTTCCAAGGACAATACATTGATGATGCTTCCAATCAGAAAGTCCCATTATTTATCAAAGTCCTAGGTAAATCTCCAAATCCACTTTTGTAAGAAAGAGATATTCCTAAGAAATATGTTCCCCATTCCCAACCCCCCCCCCCTCTTTGCACTTATAAACAGTTTCCCAATTTATCAAGTGATCTTTATTTCCGTCATAATTTTCAGCCTTCTCACTCTACTTTTTGGAGCCTTAGAAGCAAATAAGAAATAAACAAGGAAGTTGGAAAAAATGGTATTGATTGCCAAGGGAGATGGGGATCCATATCAGGTTGTCATTATTATGGATTGGGTCCACAACCCCAAAACATTTGAATGACACTTGATGCAACTCAAAGACAATGGATATAATAGGGTATCTATGGGATGGTCTATTGAACCCATAGCTCACCTGGCCCTCTTTGTATACATGTTTCAACTTAAACTCGGTTAGGAAGGAGTACAAATACAAATAAGTACAGTGCAAAACCCTGCATTTTGTATTATTTTATATGTATTTGCACTGTACATATTTGTATTTGTATTCTTTTCAAATTGAGCCTAATTAACTGTTTCATGTTAAGCTAGATTTAGAGAGCAAAAATCCAACAGCTGAGCTTATTTAACAATAAATTGACAAATCTTCAAAGAAAAATATTGTTTAGATGTTTGCTACTGCAAAATTAAATTCACTAAATATCATTATCCGATTAACTATCTTGTAAGTAAAGTGACATGTTCAATTATATTTCATTTGGTCAGAGTAGATTTTTGGTTTTTAATCCTACAAGTTTGCTGGTACTAAAACAAGGTATAGCACTTAGTGTAAGACATATAGGCTCAGACCCAAAGGCCCCAAACCCATTTGAACATTAAAAGAAAAAGTCTTAAGCTATAGGCCCCTGGATTTATGCATGGAGTTGAGGTTAATTAAAGTTACAGGGCAAACATATCCATAACAGATCTACACCATACAAGATTTTCAGAAATATTTTCTAGAACCACTACTAAGCATGGTGGCAGCATGCAACTTCAGAGCCTAACAGTTCTTAACGTTTTGACACTGATGAGTCATATTTTTCTTGAACATCCACTAAACCAATTTCCTATTCTTAGAAATTTGGTAAAATATATCTGAAGATGAAACTCTCAACCTTTTAAGTGTAATCAAAACCAATGGCTATTCTATTTTCCTAAGGCATAAAAAACAAGTTAGGATTTTCCACAAATTCTTGCCTGTCTTGAGCAATTGAAAACAAGGTGTAAAACAATAATAAATTCCTGGGAAAAAATGAAATATGATTCTTATGTAGCTTGAAGGCATGTAACCCAGTCTATGAGAATGCAATTGCAATTAAGGCATCACAATACCATAATAGAAACCATAACTTTTAAAATCTGCATCAATACAGCCTTCATACGGAATAAATGAGTATTGCCAATTTCAGATTTTAAAGTTAAATAATAAACATCTAACTTTCAGATTTGAAAAACAAGCAGGATTTTCTAGATTAAATTGCCACCTCACACTTCAAAATCCATGGCAACTCAATTGAACCAAGGACAAGTACAAAGGGGGACCACTTACTGAATTCTAAGTGGTGAGAGGGGAAGCTTTAACCTTGACTTATCCTATCATTTTGCAATTTAAATGATCATAAAAATGAGAGAATTGTAAGGTCTCAAAAGTAGATAAACACTTCAGAATTGCAGCATATTGATAATGATCCATTTAGCGCACCCACATTCCAGGTCCCTTAGCATATGATATCACAAAAAAGGTAGCAAAAAACCACCTTTGTCATGGTGGCACACCTCCAAACTGTTGATGCCCTGTCCCGTAAGGTCCCTTATTTAACAACATATACAACAAACATCAAAATTTCTGCTTTTTCTTCCCTTAAAGACAAAAACCTTCTGATCTTCCGCCACTGCATTGAGATCAGTTAATCAACTTCTTTGAGAAATTACTCAATCCCATTTAAAGAATTTTACCTCCTATAAAACTGCTTGCCTATATCAAAAGCTTTCCAAGCATCAGAAGGGACTCATGCAAAACAAGCATAGATATCACAGCAGTTCTATACTTCTCTCTGTACCTAAAAGTTGCTGATGAACTGGTCCTTTTGTTTTCTTCTTTTTTTTTTCTGATATCATGGATGTTGTCCTAAAAGTTCTATCTGTACCTAAAAGTTGCGGATGAATTGGTCCTTGAACTATAAAAGAAATATTCAAAGCACATAATTAAAATGAATTGCAAGAATTAGGACAACATCCATGATGCATCACTGAACTCATATAAAGAACAACATTAATAATGTAATCGATGAAAATTTTACCCTCAAAAGAAAAGTAAATAATTTAATATTTGATTCCACTTAAATACCAACTAAAATCCATTTTAATTATAAATCATGTCCCTAATACACCTTTTTTATTAAAAAGTAGCATCCAATCAATCTAATCGTGATCCATATGATAATTCCAGCAATGTCCTCGGAACAGAGATAACAATAGGCCAAACAAGTAAATGCAGATTGCCTTCATAAACATACAATGGAAAAACAAAAGAACAGACAGGAGACAAGATAATATACCAGATCATCAACAGAATTATAGTTTGACATTCTCCAAGTACCATTTATAGGTGTCAACAAGCCCGTCCCGTAGGGAGATCTTGGGAACCCATCCCAACTCAGCCAACTTTGAGCTATCCATGAGCTTCCGGGGTGTTCCATCCGGCTTTGTGGAGTCCCAGACGAGATCTCCCTCAAAACCAACCACCTCCTTCACCAGCTCAGCAAGCTCCTTAATGGTTACCTCCTTCCCACTCCCCACATTAACGTGGCTCAACCCACTATACTTCTCAATTAGAAAAACCACAGCATCAGCCAAGTCATCAACATGTAGAAATTCCCGCAATGGCGAACCCGTGCCCCAGACGACCACCTCCTTTGCACCTGAAACCTTCGCCTCGTGGAACCGCCGGATCAATGCAGGAAGCACATGCGAATTCTCGGGATGGAAATTGTCATTCGGCCCATACAAGTTGGTGGGCATTGCCGAAATAGCATCCCATCCGTACTGCAACCGGTAGGCTTGGCACATCTTGATGCCGGCGATCTTTGCCACGGCGTACCACTCGTTGGTAGGCTCGAGAGGTCCTGTGAGCAACGCATCCTCAGTGATGGGCTGAGGTGCAAATTTAGGATAAATGCAAGAGGAGCCAAGGAAGAGGAGCTTCTTGACGCCATTGCGATAAGCGGCGTCGATGACGTTTGTTTGTATTTGGAGATTGATAGAGATAAAATCCGCCGGATAGGTGTTATTGGCGTGAATGCCACCGACCTTAGCGGCGGAGAGGATTACGAATTGGGGTTTCTCTTGGGCGAAGAAGGCCTCAACATCGGATTGCCTGGTGAGGTCGAGTTCCTGGTGAGTTCTGAGGACGATATTGGTGAACCCGATCTGGAGGAGCTTGCGGACCACGGCGGAGCCGACAAGCCCACGATGGCCAGCAACGAAGATCTTGGCATTTTTTTCGGCCGTGAAGGAACCAGTTAGGGTTTCTGAGATCGATCAAGAGAACAAAAAGAAAAAGAAAGAGAATCAACAGAAGCCCTGCAGATCTCAATGAAACGAAGGAGTGGAGTGAGATGGAGGAAATACCTTTGTCGGGGCCACCCATCTTTGGAGGAGGCGGAGAGAGAATTAAATCTGTGAAGACTCGGCCTCTCTTGCTGAGTTACTTCTTCTTCAGCTTCCAACCGTTTGACTGGTGACTGTGACTCTGCGAGTGAAAGCCTGTAAGTGAAAGGGAAGGAGGAGGAGATTTAATGGCAGCTATGACCGACCATCACAGCTAAAATAGTGCATAAATCCAGACCGTTGGTTTTCGATCACATTGCCTCAAAGAACGAGACCGGATCTGCTGCTTACACCCGCCTCACACACACATCCTACCATGTATTGAACATCTCCTGTACTTATCAATTATTATTCAAGAACAAGTTCATAGCCTCACATCTGCGCTTCACACACGCCCCACATGCCATCTCAGCGTGCACCAGGAACATCTCTGGAAGTTCAGTGCGAGATGTTTTCATTAAACGGTTGAGATATTCTATGGGGCGTTTGCGGGACGCCCTCGGTAGGGAGCAAATATGAATTAGTCATGGCCATCCAAAAGAGATAACATCAGCGCCTCACATGCACATTTCATCGTGCATTATGAACATCTCTCATACTTGTCAGAGATGTTTCCAATACATGATTCGGATATGCTATGGGCAATTGTGGGGCGCCGATGTTAACTCCATCCGAAAGAGAGTTTTTAGATTTGCTCCTAATAAACTCTACCAACTTTGTGAACAAACAATTACAGTCACATCGGGAAGATCTCCCCATAAATAACAAGGGACATGTTCGAGTATGGATATGTTCACAACATAAAAACATCTTCCCAACATCTTTTTTGTAAGGCCCTATTCGAATTTCCGTAAGTTATTTACCGGGTAGATGCATTTACTCAGCTCCATTTGGTTTGTGGGATGAGGATGAGGAAAAGAGAATATTTCTCATATTTGTTTTGAGGGAAAGAGGGGATGGGATGAGAAAAAGGTGGGATGCCAGATCTCAAAATCATGGATATAGGGTCACACCAAAACAGTGCGACTCCGGTGGAAAAACTCGAGAAAATCTATCTCCTTCCTCACTCCTGCATGCCTCATCCATTCGACTTGAACTTGGTATTCTTCGTCTTCCTCCTCCCTCTCGCATGCCTCATCCATTCAACTGGAACTTGGTATTCTTCTTCATCTTCCTCCTCCCTCCCGCATGTCTCGACCTCTATCGACACTTATTTCGTAGGTTGTCACTGCTTTGAACTTCACTGGTTTCGTAGGCCACCGTTACTTCGAGCTTCGCTGGTTTCGTAGGCCACTACTGCTTCGAGCTTTCTTGGTTTCGCAAGCCGCCACTGCTTCGAGCTTCGTTGGTTTCGCAAGCTGCTACTGCTTCGAGCTTCACTGGTTTCGCAAGCCGTCGCTACTTTGAGCTTCACTGGTTTCACAGGCTACCACTACTAAGAGTTATAGCAAATGAGGGAGGAGAAATAGAAAATAAAAGAAAGAATGGAGGGAGAGAGAATGAGAGATCGGAGAGGAGAGAGATCGTCACCGCCGCTCATCTAGTTCGAACGATGAGGAGAATGAACAGTAGATTGAGCTCCAATATTTCACTCCTTCTGTCCCTTTTACACTTTCCCATCCCATCCCATCCCATTTCAACTTTTCCCATCCCACCCAAATCTTCCCACAAACCAAATGGAGCCTCAGGTAATTGTTTCTTAGGAAAGATTTACCCGGGTAAGTGCATTTACTTATATTCTTTTATTTCTCATATAAATAAGGCAAGATCATTTTATCCATAAAAATCTATTATTACAAGGGGCATTTTTATCCCTTTCAAGTGTTGGCAACTTCCCCCAAGGTGGGAAAGTTATTTACCCACCTAGGAGATGGGTATCACTTTAGTCACCACATAAACCTGAAAAAAGAATATGGGATTTTTGTCAATGGGAATCAAAATCCCATTGACCAACTTTCCCCCCTCTCAAAATCTAGAAAAAGAACGCCCCCTAAGTTGCATACATAGTGGTCCCAGTTTCAAGACAAAATGTGTGGACACAAATCATGTTCAAATCATATTAGAGGCATGTGTTTGTACAGTTTCTTAACTTATCTGTTTTGGTGATAATAAATTCATTGAGAGTATTAATTAGGACCGAGCAAATAGATAGGTTACATTCAAACCAAATGAAATTAACCTTAAATTGACCTTGAATCGGTCCATTATCGAATAGGGTTTAGTGCCAAATTGTTGAAATCGACCCCATCCAAGTTGGTTTTAGGCTCATATTTCGGTTGGGCCTATTTTTGAAACCGAATTGGTATTATTAGTTTCTAGAAAACTAGTAACCGAAACCAAACTAAAGTTGATCAGTTAGCCATTGGTTCGGCTCGCCATTTTTTTGTTTTTTTATATTTAGTTTATATTATAAAAAATTATATAAATATATAATAAAAATAGATATATAGATATATAATATTGTTATTTTAAATAATAAATAATATATTATATATTATAAATATATATAATGTATATTTATTAATTTATAATATATAGAAAATATATAAAAATATAAATATACATATAATATATAGAAATATATGTGTATTGATTGATTCGGATAACTATCAGTTTTCTATATTGGTTAACCAAAACTGAATGAGTACCTTCGATTTTTTTAAAAATACCAAACCGACCAGTTTAGTTAACCAAAATTTTTGGTTCAATCTTGTCAATTAGGTTTGATTTTTGGGTTTTTCTTGCTCACCCCTAGTAGGTTTTAGGGTCTAAGGATTTATCCTACCTGAACCAATCAAGGTTCAAAATTTCGTATTGTGTCGGCTCGTATCGGCCCATATGTATTGTATCTGGGTGAGGTCGGCATAGGGAACAATACCAAATCATTGGTATTGTTCCTATTTGTCATATTGATATTGTGTCACCAGTGTTTCAGATTGTTTCAGTGTATTTCAATGGTATATCAACCGATACACTACGATTTTTTTGGGTGCGGACTTAAATGTTCTTCAAAAGAAGGCTTTTAAATCCACTCTAGAAGCCTTCTCTAGAAGCCTTCTTTTTCCTCCAAAGTAAGCACAATACTTTCTTACATTCCTAGATTCTATATAAAAAAAAAATCCCCCAAAACAACCACAAAATTTGAAGTTCTTGGGCTTGACCGGAAAAATATGTTTCTTAAATATTGATTGGTTTCTAGAATATGGTGTTGTAAAACATTTAAACCGACTGTAAATGAGATTAATGGCCTTAAACCATTTAAATTTCAAGAGATGTGGACTTTGCATGACAATTTTAAAGAGGTGATAAGTAGGACATGGAACTGTGATATTCAAGCTGGACTTGCTAGTCAAATTGTTATCAAACTTAAAAAGCTTTGACAAGCTTTAAAAACTTGGAACTAAGCATGGTTTTCAAGACCAAACCGGACCGGATGATTGGACTAGAAAAATTGGGAACCGGTCACCGTTTTACCCTAGAACCTTTATTTCCCCAAAAACTGTTGATTTGGTCAGTAAACCACTGACCCAAGCGATTGAACCATTCAATGGTTTGGCTGTTTTTTTTTTTTAATTTTTATTTTTTATCAGAATGGGTCCTCTATTCAGTTTGAATGGTCAGACCATTTGACCCGGGAACCGGACCCCTGACCGGTTGATCGTCCAATTCGGTTTTAAAAACCTTGGAACTAGGAGACTTTTAGAGATGTTCACCAATTGGTTTGTATAGTTGAAGATAATGTACTCCAACTAGAGAAGCAAATGAAAAATTCTTATTCTAAATGGCCCTTTCGCGGCTTCGTGAAGCAAAAAATAATCTTCATTTTAAACTAAAATTGGAGGAATTTTTTTGGAAGCAAAGAACCATATTAAGTGGCATCAAGAAGGTGATAAGAATTCTAAATTTTCCATGCATCAGTCAAAATTAGAAGAAAGAAATGCCTCATATCTAGAATTAAAAGTGAGGGTGGTTTGTGGGTTGATTCTCATGATGAAATTGGAGAATCTACATGCAACTATTTTTCTAATCTTCTATTCTTTGAGGCTACTACTATTGATGATAGTTTACTATCAATGATTCCAAACCTGATTTCTGAGGCGGAGAATTATAGTCCAGTGCAAATCCCATCTCCTGAAAGAAATTAAGTCTACTACTTTTGATTTGAATAAAAAAGCGGCTTTTGGGCCGGATGGATTTTTAGGTAAGTTTTTACTTCTTGTTGGGATATAATTGCTTCTGACATTTGTGAGGCCACTCAATTTATATTTGCTGCTAGTGAATTCCAAGGTGTCACGAGGCTAGTTGATGGGGTCCCATGCGGCACTCAAATGCGATGAGTAAGTCTAAGCAACAAGCAACAATACAAGAAAAAGCAACAAGATGACACACAAATTAGTCAAAAGGCTATTTGTATTGCATTAATGGATGGTAACCACAAGCACACAATTTAGTGTCGAGGGGATCTCATGCTTAACCTTTACATGCTCTTAATTCACTCAACTACCTATCTCCCCTCAAAGAGTATGTTAAACTTGTGGGGGAATGACATAAAAAATAAAAAATAAAAGAGGTGAAAAATCATACTACAGAATTACAAGACTGCCATTGCCATTCCCCCCATACAAAATACATTCATAGCCCACCCATGACACACACTTGGACACTCGAATTGTGGTTGTAGGCACAATGGATAGCACTTGATGGCGTGGCGAAGAGAACACTTATGAAAGTCTCCCCAACTCAATTTAGTCTTCGTCCTCGAAGACTTGCTTCTGCTTGAGTCTTAGATCTGTTGTTGATGAAGGAGGGTTTTTCAGTTGCTCCATGAACTCGGTCTCTTCCAAGGCCCGGCGCGTAAGGTTGGGTGGAAGGCTCTAGGGTGTTCTTGATGGTGGGAAAACCTATGGCTAGTCCCTACGTTAAGTCCCTGCTTGGTTGCTTCAAGATTGGTGATAATTCTATAGTTTGATGCCTTAAGGGCATCATTTCAAGGGTATTTTAGGCCTTAGAATAGTCAAAATATCCCATTTTCCTAGTTAAATTCAATATTGTGACATCTGAGGGTCTTTGTGCAAATCTTTGGGAAAACTAGGGAAGTTTCAAGGCTGAAATGCAATTTTTGGGAAGCTAGTGTGAATTTCAGTTGAGAGAGGGGGTGTTTTTGTGAGAAACTAAGCACGGGAGGACGCCTCCTATCTGTTAAACCCAGAATGGCACCCCTCCTACTATATTAGCATACTCCCCTCTCCCTAGCAAACCCTAGGGTGCCTCTCGACTCATTCTTTTCATCTCTAAAAAACCCTAGCCGCCCTAATTGCTAAATCCTTACCTTCCATCCATTCCTAACATCTAATCTCCACCCTCCATTTTAGGGCACTCTCTTTTGATTGCATTCTAACCCTAGGGCGCCACCTAACTTCTAATTCTCACCATTCAGCCTTTAGCCACTAGATCTCAGCCCTTTATTTCACCCTCTATCTCAGCCATTCACCCTAGGGTGCCGCTCACTCCTTTTAATCTCCAACTTTCAGCCCTAGGCGCCCAAATCTCCACCATCCAATTCTGGGCACCCAAATCCCAGCCCTACATAATATTAGACGCCCTCTCCTTCTCTCCTTAGACTTAGGATTACCTTAGAACAATCCTAATCCTCCATTCTAAACCCTAGGGCACCCATATTTTTGCTAAAACCCAGTTGTCGCCCCTCTCTTTCTCTTTAATCCTAGTTTTATCCACCATTCTTTATAAAAAGGACCCAAGGGGTCTTGAGAAGGGGTTGGATTATGCCCCCAAGTAAGACAGAAAGCTATTCTTGAGAAGTTCAAGGGTAGAGGAAGAGGAGAACACCCAGGCAAGAAGAGGGGTTCTTGCTTGCAATTCGCCTAGCCACTACTGTCACCTCTGGATTCGGATCCCAACCAATTTTCCATTAGTTCTAGATTTACTTTCCATTCTTTAATTTACAGTCCTTATTTTTATTCCTGCAATTTACTTTTATCTAATTTAATTTTTTGTCTTCCTTTCTGCAGATCTGAAATTCGGTCTGGTAAGACGAAAGGCCTAGCTCGAGGAGTCTGAGAGTCAAATGATAGATTTGGAGATTGCTACTTCTGACCGAACTGTAGACTTTCTATTTAGTTTTTCTTTATTCATTTATTTAATTCTGTCATTTATTTTTCCTTTTGTAAGTTTCACTTTCAGCATTGTTAGAATTTTATTTTAATGGGTTCTAGTTTAATTAATTAAATTTTGTTTTTCTGCAATCTCCAATAGTGTTATTTTGTCCGGATTGAAGTACATAACAATTTTTCCCTCGCTTCCCTGTGGATACGACCCTTTTCTCACCACTAACTGCGTTTGTAGTTACTTTGAGAATTAGAAAAATTTATAAATGTTGAAACTGGTGTTCCGAAGTGGTTAACAACACACTTTCGGACACACCAAGTTTTTGGCGCCATTGTCGGGGAAGCAACGGAGAAAAATTTTGATTCACTTTGTTCGGATTTGTTTCATTATTTTTTTTTTATTTTTGTTTGATTACTTGATGTGTAATCTCATTTTAATTCTTGTTTCTCTTTGATTTTGCAGGACGTAATAGCAAAAGGTGGGGTACTGGAGTGTTGCCAGACTGCCGAAGAAAAAAGAATAGAAGAGAAATTGAATTGCATTTCAGGTGTAGTTGTCCTATTTTAGTCTTGTTTTTTTTTTTTTATTTTTATTCTCAAGCTCCTTTTTTTGGTAAAATAGTGATTTTCGAATTCTTAGTTAATTAATTTTTTTCTTTCTTTTTTTCTAGATTCGATTTATTTTTTAGTACTATTTCTTTTTCATTTTGTTCTTAGATCTATTTCTTTCTTTTAATTTCTTGAGCGAATTTCTGTTTAGGATTGTTAGGTTCTATATCTTTTTTATTTTTAGATTAGAAACTCACTTCATTATTTTATTTTATTTTTTTATTTATTGCCACATATTCTTATTTTTTTTATTGTTCTGTTTAGTCCTTTGAGTAGCAATTTTTCTCGTTAGAATTTATTTTTGTGGTTGTTAATTTTTTTAGCATAATTAATCCTTTTATTTTTGGTTTATTGTAATTATTTGTTGCTTTATTTAATTTCCCTTTAATTAATTAGTTATTTAATTGAATAATTAATTGTTAATATGAAATTATTCAAAAATTTTAATTTGAGTTTAAATTTCTAATTTGAATTCAGAATTTAAATTTTAATTCGAGTCTAAATTTGAATTTGAATTTGAATTTAAATTTCAAATTTTGAATTTCAAAAAAATAAGTAAATAAATAAATAAATATTTAATTAATCTTTTTAAATTTGTTTTGCAATTGCATTCCAACATTTAGGGTTTGATATTCTAGAGCATGCATCATATAGGATTATTTAATTGTTGAAATTATCTTGTTAGTTGTGAATGTGTTAGGTTTTCTTTTTTTATTATTTTAATCGTTTCTTTAGCTGAATTAATTTTATTATTTTATGTTAAATTGCTAAATTGCATATTAGAAATCATTTTTAATGCATTGTAATTAGTTGCATTTATTTTGTTTATTGTGTTTTTCCGTTAATCCATTTAAGGGCAATCCAATTTAAATAAGATAAGGTGGGGATTTCATCACCCTTCCTTGGTCTAAAAACCACCATCCTTTCACGTGCGGTTCATCCTAAACCCTAATTTAAAATTTGGATAGCAAGATCCTTTATGAAACCTCACATTTGGTTCAAAAGTGTGCTGAATTTTAGGGAAGCTTGTAATTACTTTCCATAATTGGCAGTTGGTGTCTAGGAAAGAGGTTAAATGGCTAAGCTTAAGCGGGTTTTGTGGTTACTTAATTAGGCCCTTACGAGAGCAAGGGGAGCCTCCCACACCCCCATGTCTTACCTGGCTAACCAAAGGAAGTGGTGTAATTCCAAGTGAACCTAAGAGGATTCACATTGGTTGAACCACTAGTTTACGAAGCCTTAGTTTAGCCCCTAGGTCATGTGTTTGAATTGCTTGCATTTAAAAAAAATAAAAATTCAAATTTGAACTTAAATTTTAGGAATTTAAATTTCAAAATCTAAATTTGAATTTAAATTTCAAATTTCAAAAAAAAAATAAAATAAAAAATAAAAAGAGAAAATAAAAAAAATTCAAATTTGAGTTTAAATTGTAGAATTTAAATTTCAAAATCTAAATTTGAATTTAAATTTTAAATTTCAAAAAGGAAGAGAAGAAAAAAAAGGGACTTCTGAGTTTTATGTTGGGAAGGAGATCTCTGAGGATAGAAACAATAGAACCCATACCTGAGATAGAGAGATACCTTCATCACCAACAACGCAACCAAATGGCCGGAATCAATGATGCACAACCCAAAAAGCTGAAGGAGTATTTCACTCTGACCCAGTATAACCCTTCATCTTGCATACAGTTGCCAGATGCCCAAGCCTTGCAGTATGAGATTAAATTAAGCACAACCCAGATGTTCCCCTCTTTCTATGGGAATCCGAGTGAGGACCCATACAAACACATAAACGAGTTTCTGGAAAATTTTTCTACTGTATGGATCCAAAACTTTAATGATGATGCCCTTAGATTAACTCTTTTCCCCTTCTCCTTGAAAGACAAGGCCAAGCACTAGTTGGTAACTATAGGGAGACCTATTAGAACTTGGGCATAAATGCAACAAGAATTCCTTACAAAATTCCATGCTATAGGACAAACCAACACCATGAGAAAAGCCATCATAGGATTACAAACATCGGGTGAACAAATTCACGAGTCTTGGAAGAGAATGAAAGAGTTGATGGGAAAGTGCCCAGTCTCAATGTCAAATTGTCCAAGCCTTTTATGAAGGTATGACTGATCAATATAAGCAAATGGTGGATGCATCTTGTGGGGGGCATTTATGATCAAAAGCAAGGATGAAGTGTATGCTCTTTTTGAGACCTTGAGTGAAAATTTCATCAACAATGCATCCTTGTATTCCTATGAAAGGTCGGTGGAACCCTCAAAGAGGGCAGGGCTCTACGAAGTCAAGAATAGTATAGAGCTCGAGGCAAGAATGGACCTAAATGCAATCTCAAGAAAATTGGACAGGGTAGATCTTGCCCAAAAGCTTGATCAATTCTTCACCTATAACCTACAACCGGGCCCATCTACACCCTATCCTGAAGTTTGTTCCATTTGTGCCAGCTTGACCCACCAAGTTGATGATTGTCCCACGGCGGCCCAGTTTCCGCCGTTTATCCAAGAACAGGTTCAAGCATCCCAGAGTTTCTCGAGGCCCAATAATGACCCATTCTCAAATACTTACAACCCTGGGTGGAGAAATCACCCTAACTTTTCTTGGAGGACACATCAACCTAACACATAGTCCCAGTAGTATCACCCATCTAACTCCATGGCCCAGCGATTTCAGAGACCACAAGTACAGAGCCAATTCCAGCAGATGTACCCTAGGAACCAACCAGTCTAACCTTATTAGGCATACCCATAGCCTCCTCAGACCCGTACAGTTGATGACCAATTCATGCAACTTCAGCAACTGATTCTAACTCATCAGTAGTTCATTGCTAGATTAGAAAGCCAAACATGACAGCTAGCCAAAGCCAATGCAAGGAGAGAAGTATGCAACTACCAAGTTAATCGGTTGCGAATCCTAGAAATCAGCCACCGGCTTTTCATCCACAGTAGATTCAACCACCTCCTAAGAACCCTCATTTTGAAAATGCCAAAGCTATTACAACTTTAAGGAGTGGGAGGATTTTAGAGGAACCATACGAGAAAAAGAAAGTTAGTGAAGAAGAAAAGGAGCAAGAATACCATAAGTTGGGGGGGGGGGAAGAAAAAGGAAAGGAAAATTTAGAAGAAGAACCTATAGTAAACCGACTTGTAGTTCCCTTTCCAACTGCACTCATAGCCGAGCCATTGTGAAAGAAGAAAGAGACTTGCAATGAGGAGATCATGGAGTTATTCAAGCAAGTCCATATTAACATCCCTCTCCTCGATGCGATCCAACATGTCCTGGCTTACGCGAAGTTTATGAAAGAGATGTGTGCTCAAAAGAGGGAGCCACGATCGACCCCACAAAAAGTGATGCTCTTGGTAGATGTTAGTGCGGTTCTCTTAAACCAACTTCCCTAGAAAATGAAGGGCCCTGGTGCTCCTCTCATAAGCTGTGTCATCTCTGGAGTCACTTTCGATCGGGCCCTATTGGATCTTAGGGCTAGTGTAAATCTTCTTTCCTCAATTATTTATGAAAGGTTTAGGATCGGCGAGTTAAAACCTACCTTGGTAATTCTACAACTCGCTGATCGGTTAGTCAAGACTCCTTAAGGTGTTATTGAGCACGTCATTGTCAGGATAGAGGATTGTTACTTCCTAGTAGATTTTGTCATCCTAGACATGACCCCAACCGAGGAACTGAACCATAACCCGATAATCTTAGGACGTCCGTTTCTAGCAACGGCCAATGCAAACATCAACTGTAAATCGGAATAAATTGACATTTCATTTGGGGAGCAGAAAGTCCAGTTAAATGTATTTAGTGCCACTAAGTATCCAAACCTAGGGGAAGATGAGTTCAAGGTAGATGTAGTGGAATATCTTTTAGATGCCATGTCTAAAAGGGATGGGAGATCCATCATATGGATGGCCGAACCCTGAAGGAAGATTGGGCGAAATTTCAAAAATTTCTTTACTCCCATCTGAGAATCCTATTCCCAATTTAGAAAACTGCATTTTCAAGGTTCATTCTTGTAACCAAACTGGACCAAATCTAAAACCAAGATTAGGGAGGGATATGCCTGATATGGAATCCGCACAAAAATCTCCTCCCAATGTAGGTGTTCACAACCAAAGAGTGTACCAAATCCTCCCTCCACTGAAGATGACACAACTTAGGATGAGGTAGGATCAGTAGGTAGTTCTTTACCAAGAACTTGTGATTCTTCAACAAGAATCGAATGGGGTAGTGAGTATAGCTTCAAATTGTTTCTTCTAGAAAGAAACAATATCAAGATCAAATCTTGATGAACTAGAGATCGAACAGGGTAGGGCAACAAGAGCAAGAAGAAAAAGAATTGAAGGCAAGATCAGTCCAACTGAGTTGTCTTCTCTCTGTGTTGTGTCTGGTGTCTTTTTCATGTCTGCCCTGCTCTCTATTTGTAACCTTAAAGAGACAACCTCCTAATTTGATTATGAGTCTTCTGATCCAAATCTTTATTTGGATTTGAACTCTTTAAGTGATAAGGATAATCCCTTATCTTATCTGTAGTTAAAGATAAACTTATTCCTAATCAAATTAGGAGTTTCCTGATCCAAATCTTTATTTGGATTTGGACTCTTTAAGTGGATAAGACTTATCCTCTTATCCTTATCTGCTGATCCAAACTCATATCCACCCCTATTTAATTAATCCAATTAACCTAGTTCGAAATGGGCTTTTAGGCCCATTAAGCTTTTTAGCCTCACTTCCTTTTAATGTCGGCTAGCTTGGTTCTCTTTGTATGGCGTGGGACCCTAACATTGATCTACACATCAGCCACATGGGTTCAGCCTAGTCTCTGTTACAAGGCCTAGCCAAATTCACTGTTGAATACAGTGAACCCCTGAGTCCATCACCATGGGCTCTTAATGGGCCCAGCATTTACCCTAAATGGTCATTGGGTCCAACCATCTTATGAATGCCCAAGAACTGTGTGCAAATGCAAGATTAGCCCATTAGGTATAACCCTCAATGGTCTTACACTTAACCTCTCAGCTCTTAATGATCAAACACTACCCGACAAGAGAGCACCTCTCCCTCGACTGCAAGGTACAATGCTGCATTCTCTACTCACATGGATCCTGGGAATTAAAACCTTTTGCAAACAATTTGAAACCATAATATATATAAGTATATCTCTATATAAATATATTTTGCAAAACCAAATACACATTTGAAATCCACTACCGACAGTTTAGGTTTTCATCAGAGATAGTGCATTTTCCCGATCATTCACTTTGTCTAACAAAGGGGTTGATCCTGTCACTATGATCACCTACTCAGATGAATTCTTGGACTGTCCCAACATACCCAGGTTTTGACCCCCTCTAAGGATCTCATTGATTGGCACATCAAAGATAGCCCAATCTGACACATAGTGCGTATCATATTCGAGTATAGGGGTTAGGTGTAACATTCTAGTTTTGCCCATCTATCTCCAAGGTCCAGGGCAATACTATAATTTTGGTTTGGTTCAAGGTTTCAAGAAAACCTACACTGCATGTACCTCAAGTCTCACCCTAGCAGCTGTAGTGTCAGCCTTGATAGGATAAATCTCCCCAGATCCATCCAACAGTTGTGAAGATTCTAAACTAACACTAGTCTCATATGTGTCCAGTTTAAGGGTATTACACAGTGAAGGGATAGAAAATCTATCATATGGATGCCCAAAGATTACGGAATAAGGGGCAAATTTAAAATTTTTTTCTCTCCCTTCAACTTGGAATCAAATTCCCCATTTAGAAAATCATATTTTTAAGGATCATTCTTGAATCATAAACTGAACCAAATCTGAACCAAAAGGAGTAGGGAGAGATAATACCGGATACAGAGAAGTAGTATCTCCCAATGGACGTGTTCACACCCAAGGAAGGATCCAAAATCTGCTCCCATTAAAGATGGTGCAGTGCAGGGTGGAGCAGAATCAACAGTGTTCTTCCAAAAGAATTTGATCCTTCTCAAGAATCACTTGGACGGCTTGTGAATACAACTCCCACCAATCTTTTCTCCAAAAGATTGGAATCAAGCTCCAATATTGATTTTCCCAAGAACTGGAGATCGAACTGCTGTAGGCGGTGGTTGCAGGAAGAAGGCAGCAAGAGAGTATAGGGTGCAGATTCTCTCTTCTTGTGATTTTAGCTCTGAAGACAAGAATGTATATTGCTTGCTTGTTATGTCTAAAGGCTGCCGCCCCTTTCTTCCTTTTATAGACTTAAAGGGATCAGCTCCTAATCCCATTAGGAGTTGCTAACCCAAAACATATCTGGATTAGAAGTCCCTTTAAGATAAGGGATAACCCTTATCTTATCTGCAGATTAGATCAGCCATCTCCTAATCTAATTAGGAGGTTTCAAGATCTAAATCTTATTTAGATCTTGGACTCTCTAAGTGGATAGGGTGTGGGCCCAATCCTATCAGTTGATCCATCTTAGAATTTGCCCCTTAAGTGACTAATCAAATTAGCCCAGTTTGAAATGGGCTTAAGGCCCATTTAAGGTTATGTATTCATTTAGCCTTCCAAACTGCTGTCCAGTTGGACTTCCTTGTATGGCGTGGGACCTAAACATTGATATACACATCAGCCATATGGGTTCAGCCCATCCTTTGTTACAAGGCCTGGCCGAATACACTGTTATGGACAGTGCACCCCCTAAAACCCATCTCATGAGCTCTATGGGCCCAACACTTACCCTAAGTGGTCCCTGGGCCAAGCCACCTTGTAACACCCAGGGACTGTGGGTAGATGCAAGATTAGCCTATCAGGTATTATCCTCAATGGTCTTACACTTAACCTCTCAGCCCATAATGATCATGCACTGCCCGACAAGAGAGGACCTCTCCCTCGGCTGCAAGGAACAGTGTTGCACACTCTGCTTATATGGATCCCAGGAATTAAAACCTTTTGCAAATCATTTCAAAACCATAATTTATATACTTTCCCAGGAATTAAAACCTTTTGCAAATCATTTCAAAACCATAATTTATATACTTTTATATCTCATATAAAATACATTTTGCAAAAACAAATCTCAACGATTGAAATCGGCTACCGGTAGTCTTGGTTTCCATCAGTGAGAGTGCATCCCCGATCATTACCTTTGTCCGACAAAGGGGCTGATCCTGTCACTATGATCACCCACTCAGATGAATTCTCAGACTGTCCCAAAATACCCAGGTTTTGACCCCCGCTAAGGATCTCACTGATTGGTACATCAAAGACAACATAATCCGACACCTAGTGCAGTATCATAATCGAGTCTAGGGGTTGGGTGTAACTTTCCAATTTTGCCCATCAATCTCCAAGGTCCAGGGCAATACTGGAAATCTGGTCCAGTTCAAAGATTCAATTAATCCTACACTGTATGTGCCTAGGGTCTCACTCCGGTAGCTGAGACAAGCCACCCCAACTGACTTGGTGGCACCATAGTGTCAGCCTTGTCAGGATAGGTCTCCCCAGACCGACCCACTAGCTGTGAACATTCTAAACTAACACGAGTCTCATTAAGTGTCCAGTTTAAGGGTATTACACAGAAACATACTAAGGGAACATGAATCAAATATGCACTTTTATTCATTTACAATAAACTCATAAAGTACATCATTTTGATTGAAGCTAAGGGCATACAAAACTATCTAACACACAGAAATACACCACGATAGCATGAATCAAATATGTACTTTATTCATTTACAATAAATGTCATAATGTACATTATGTTGATTAGAGGTAAGGGTATACACAGTCTAACAACTCACACTTGCACTTAGGTCTAATCAGGTACAAGCCGGAGTCCCATACTTTCCACATGTTTCTCAAACACTTTCTGTGTTAGTGGCTTAGTCAATGGGTCTACTACATTTTCCGCTAATGCTACCTTCTGAATCAGGACGTCCCCTCTTCCAACTATCTCCTATATTACATGGTACTTCCTCTCGATGTGCTTTGACTTCGAGTGGGCTCATGGCTCCTTAGACTGAGCAATGGCTCCAGTGTTGTCACACAACACTGGAATGGGTGATGTACTGGATGGAACTACTCCTAATTCCTGAATGAACTTCTTCATCCATACGACTTCCTTGGTAGCTTCACTAGCGGCAATGTACTCGGCCTCGATTGTGAAATCTGTAGTGGACCCTTGTTTGTTGCTTTTCCAGCTAACTGTACAGGACCCCATCGTAAAGATGTATCCAGATGTAGACTTTTAATCATCTGAGTCTGACTGGAAATCGGCATTGGTATACCCAAGGATCTGTAGTGAACTACCATCAAATACTAGACAAAACTCTTTTGTCCTTTGGAGGTATTTCAGTATATTTTTCACAGCGGTCCAATGCCCTTGTTCTGGGTTAGACTGGTATCTACTTACCACACTTACGGCCTGAGCAATGTCTGGCCGAGTGCACATGAGATACATGATGCTCCTTATGACAGAGGCATAGGTAACTTCTTTCATGCCCTCAATCTCCTCAGGTGTCTTGGGAGACATACCCTTAGAGAGAGTAACTCCATGCCTGAAAGGAATATTTACTTTCTTGGAGTTCTCCATACTGTATCTTTTGACTATCTTGTCAATGTAAGTTGACTGTGATAATCCTATTGTCCTCTTCGATCTATCTCTATATTGAAGTCCCAAGATATAAGAGGATTCTCTAAGATCTTTCGTGGAGAATTGCTACAGAAGCCATACTTTCACCGTAGTCAACATTCCTACATCATTCCCAATGAGTAGAATGTCGTCTACATACAAAACCAATAATGTAACCTTATCTCTATTGGTCTTCCTGTAAACACATGGTTCATCCAAATTTTTCTCAAAGTTAAACTATTTGACAGTAGAGTCAAACTGGATGTTCCAACTCCTAGAAGCTTGCTTAAGTACATATATGGATCGGTTAAGTTTACATACCATGTGTTCCTAACCTGCAACTACGAAACCTTGTGGTTGCTACATATAGATATTTTTAGTAAGATTTCCATTCAAGAACATGGTTTTGACATCCATTTGCCAAATCTTGTAGTCATGGTATGCTGCTACAGCTAGCAGGATCCTAATGGATTTAAGCATGGCCACAGGAAAAAAGGTTTCCTCATAATCGAATCCCTCTTTCTGAGTGTACCCTTTCTCCACAAGATGAGCCTTGTAGGTCTCAACCTTATCAATGGGCCCCTTTTTCCTCTTATAGATCCATTTACAACCAATTGGCCTCCATTGAGTCCATCTCAGCTCTCATGGCATCTACCCACTTCAAGAAATCTATGTCCAACATAGCTTTTGTATAAGTCATGGGATCCTCCGCACTAGTTGTGGCTTCCACCAAGTAACTTTCTTGGTCATAGCCATAACGAAAGAGGCCTGGATGCCCGGGTAGATCTCCTAGGTTGGTTATTAACTGGAGCTTGTGGGACATCTCCCACTACCCCTGAGCTCTTCTCATCAAGAACAACTTCCTGACGATGATTGTTCAAGATATAATCTTCCTCCATGAAATGGGCATTTCGACTATAGAACACCTTCTGCTCTCCTAAGTCATAGAATAAATACCCTACAGAGTCTTTGGGATAACCTATAAATAAGTAACGATTGGTCTTAGATTCCACTTTGTCAGCAGTTGTTCTTCTAACATGTGACGGACAACCCCAAATTTCAAGTGTCTTACACTTGGTTTTTTACCGGTTCAAAGGTCATAGGGAGTCTTCAAGTGGATTTGGTTGGAACCCAGTTCAGCATGTATATCACAATCTCTAATGCCTAACCCTAAAAGGATGTAGGTAATTCCGAGTGTACGAGAAGTGATCGGACCATATCCAATAAAGTCTGGTTCCTCCTTTTTGATACACCGTTTAACTGTGGTGTAGTAGGATGAGCTAGTTGTGATACTATCCCATTTTCCTTTAAGTAGTCCCTAAATTCATCAGAGAGATATTTGCCCCATCGATCTGATCGAAAAGCCTTAATATGTCTCCCTAACTATTTCTCGACCTCTTGCTTGAACTCTTTGAACTTTTCAAAGGATTCAGACTTGTGTCTCATTAGGTACACGTAGCCATACCGTGAGTGATCATCGGTAAATGTTATGAAATAAACATGTTGGTTACGTGTCCTAACATTCATGGGACCACATACATCAGTATGTATAAGGTTAAGCGTGCCCGTTGATCTTTCAGGCTTATCGTTAAATGGTCATTTCGTCATCTTACCCTGAAGGCAAGGCTCACAGGTTGGAAGATCTTTTACTGTTAGAAAATCCAAAGGACCATCCTTTACCAACCTTGTGATATGATTTATGTTAATATGGCCAAGTCGGTAATGCCACAGGCATGTGGGATTAACTATATCACGAGTTCTTTTCTTGGGGTTATTATCTAATGTAGTTTGGGCTGTGTTTGTTTCTAGAGAAGGATGGAGTTCTCAAGTTCTCCATATGTGAGGAATTTGTTATTCCTTTTGATAGTAATCACATTACTAAAAAGAACAGAATAACCATCTGCACACAGTTTTGAAATAGAAATCAAATTTCTTCTCAAATTGGATACATAAAGACAATCTTTTAATATAATTATTCATTCTCTGAAATACAATTCTATACTTCCTATGGCTGTAGCTGCAACACTTGTAGAAGTCCCCAAGTGCTCTCCCTTGTCCCCGCCCCGTCCCCGCTAACGGGGATGAAAATTTCCCCATCCTCGTCCCCATAGGGGGAAAGTCATCCCCATCCCCGCCCCATTCGGGGCGGATCCCCACGGGGATCAGGGAAATGGGGAAAATTTCCATCCCTACTCACTTGTAGCAATGTACTCGGCCTTGGTCGTGGAATTTGTTGTGGACCCTTTTTTACTTGTTTTCTAGTTAACTACATAGGATTCCATCGTGAAGATGTATCCAGATGTAAACTTTCTATCATCTGGGTTAGACAGAAAATCTGCATCAGTATACCCGACCATCTATAGTGAACTACCACCAAAGACAAGACAATAGTCTTTAGTCCTCTTTAGGTATTTTAGTGTATTTTCCAATGCTCCTATCTTGGTTTAGATTGGTATCTACTTTCCACACTCACTACCTAAGCAATGTCTGGCCGAGTGCACACCATGGGATACACGATGCTCCCTATAGCAGAGGCATAGGGAACCTCTCTCTTGTCCTCCATCTCCTCAGAGGTCTTAGGTATGCCTTTGAAGAGAGTGACTTCGTGCCTGAAAGGAATGAATTCCTTCTTAGAGTTCTGCATGTTGTATCTGTTGATGATCTTGTCAATGTAAGTAGATTGGGATAATCCTATTATCCTTTTTTATCTATCTCTATAGAGTCAAAGTCCCAAGATATAGGAGGCTTCTCCAAGATCTTTCATGGAGAATTGTTGTGAAAGCCATATATTCATAGTAGTCAACATTCCTACATCATTCCCAATGAGTAGAATATCGTCTACATATAGAATCATGAAAGTAACTTTTTCTTCCACAGTCTTTTTGTAAACACAGGGTTCATCCGGATTTTGCTCAAAATCAAACTGTTTGACTATTGAGTCAAATCAGATATTCCAACTTCTGTAAGCTTCCTTCAACCCATAAATGGAATTTTTCAGTTTACTCACCATGTGTTCTTGACCCATGGCAATAAAGCCTTACTGTTGTTGCATATAGATATCTTTAGTAAGATCTCCATTCGGGAATGCAATTTTGACATCCATATGCCATATTTCATAGTCATAGTGTGTAGCTACAGAACCCTTATGGATTTGAGAATGGTCAATGGTGAAAAGGTCTCTTCATAATCAACTCCTTTCTAAGTGTACCGTTTTGCTAGAAGTCGAGCTTTATAGGTCTCAACTTTTCGATCAGAGCCCTTCTTCCTCTTGTAGATCCATTTGCAACCGATTGCATTCACCCAGGGGGTGGGTCTACAAGAGTCCAGACTCCGTTGGTTTTCATTGAGTCCATCTCGACTTTCATGGCATCTACCTACTTCAAGGAGTCTAAGTCCAACATAGCTTTCGTATAAGTCAAGGTATCTTCCTCATTGTTCGTAGCTTCCATCAAGTAACTTTCTTGATTATAGCCGTAACAAACTAGAGGTCTAGAAATGCAGGTAGATTTTCTAAGCTAGGTATTATTATCTGGAATCTATGGGTCATCTCCCACTACTCATAAGTTTTCTTCATTAAGAACAACTTCTTGATGATGATTGTTCAACATATAGTCCTCCTCCTAGAAGTAGGCATTTCGACTAACAAACAATTTTTGTTCTTGTGTGTCATAGAAAAGATACCTTACAGAGCCCTTAGAGTAGCCTATAAATAAGCAACAATTGGTTTTGGATTCCAATTTGTCCGCACTTGTCCTTTTGATGTGTGCTAGATAACACCATATTTTCAAGTGTTTTACACTTGGTTTCTTGTTGTTCCATAGCTCATAAGGAGTCTTAGGAACTGACTTAGTTAAACCTGGTTCAGCACGTATATGGGTAACTTTGAATGGACGAGGAGTGATCGGAGCATATCTAATAGAGTCCGATTTTTTCTCTTTGACACACCGTTTAGTTGAGGTGTAGCAGGAAGAAACAACTGTGATATAATTCAATTGTCCTTTAAGAAGTCTCTGAATTCATCAGAGAGATATCCACCTCCTTGATTTGATAGAAGGGTTTTGATCTATCTCTTCAACTATTTCTTGACTTCTTGTGTAAACTCTTTGAACTTTTTAAAGGATTCAGACTTATGTCTCATTAGATACACATAACCATACTGAGAATAATCATCGGTAAAAGTTATGAAATAACAATGTTGGTTTCGTATTTTAACATTCATGAGGCCACATATGTTTGTATGTATAAGATCAAGTGTGCCGTAGATTTTTTAAACTTACCTATAAATAGCTTTTTTGTCATCTTGCCTTGGAGGCAAGGCTTACAAGTTGGTTTGATCTTCCATAGTGAAAAAATCTAGAGGATCATCTTTCACTAATCTAATGATACGTTCTATATTAATATGGCCAAGTTGGTAATGCCACAGGCACGCGGGGTTAATTGTATCACGTGTTCTTTTTTCGAGGATGTGATCCGACACAAATTTTAGTTATATTTGTTTGTAAAGAAGGATGGAGGATGTAAAGACCATTCTCAAGTTCTCCATGAGTAAGGAATTTTTTATTCAATTTGGTTGTAATCTTATTACTAAATATAACAGAATAACCATCCTTACATAGCTTAGAAACTGAAATCAAATTTCTTCTAAGTAATTGTACATAAAGACAATCTTTCAATGTAACAACTTCTCTAAAAATGAAATCTACTGTTCCTATAGCAGTAGCCGCAACAGTTGCAGTTGTCCCTAAGTAAAGTACAACCTCATCATCATTCAACCTTCTTCTTTCCTTTAACCCTTGCAATGTGTTAAATGCATGAGTGGAAGCCCTAGAGTCAATACACTATGATGCAAAAGTGATCAACATATTGGTCTCTATGAGAAGAGATTTGAAATTACCTTCTTTGTTCTTGCGGGATTCCAGATACTAAGGACAATTCTTCTTATAGTGCCCGTCTTCTTGCAGAAGTGACATTCATCTAATGACTTGTCTCTCTTATGCTTTTTCGGTTTGCCTCCCTTTTTTTTGAGGCCTCTTCTTACCCTTCCATTTTTTCTTTCCAGATTTGCCACTTTCAACAAGCATGACTACCGGCTTTTCCTTTTTGATCAGTTCTTCAACTCTTTGCAACATATTGCTGAGCTCTTACAAGGTAACTTTTAGCTTATTCATGTTATTGTTCATGACAAACTGATTGAAGGACATGGGCAAGTTTAGGACGACATCAGTCTTGGTTTTATCGTCAAGTTGAGAGCTAAGAGCCACCCATCATCCTCATGAAATGGTCATGAATTGTTTGGCTTTCGGCCATCCTTGTGGTCATTAATAGTTTGGGGACCTTCTGTCTTGCAAAACGATTCTGCTCCTTATACATGGTCTTCAAACTATCCAGGATATCTTTGCAGATATCAATTTTATCAAATTGTCTTTGGATAGAATTGTCCAAAGAGGCTATGACATAACACCGAGCAAAAGAATTTTTCTCCTCCCATTCTTGATATTCCCTCCTTTGTACTTTAGAAACCTTGTCACACGGACTTTCCGGTGCTGTGTTTTTGGCAACCTTGTCTAGTTTCTCGGACGTGAGCACTAGATTAAGGTTATGGTATCGGTCTGCATAATTTGGTCATTTTAACTTATTGTCGTTTAAGAATTTAGTGAGTTGTCCATGTGGCATTTATGATAAAAGGAAACAATACCACAACTATAATCTTATTTCATGTTATCTTACATTGAAAGGACTTTTATCTATGTTCCATCTTCATTTATTCATCTCTGAGATTTCCCTCCTATCTCAGTGACAAGGACCCGGTTCATGTTCCTGGAAATGTGGGAAATCATAGATGTGCATGGGGCCAACTGTTTCAGTTGCATAACCCCACCACTTTCTGTGAAGTATCACATATTCACCCATCCAATGAGCTTTCCCTTTGGCCTCCATCAGACAAGGTTCATTGCCATTTTAGGTTAAACCTTTCTATCTGTTAAGTGCAGACTCGTCATTTCATGAGCCCCAAGGTACCGTGGAAGAGTCTTCCATTTTAGGATAGGCTCCTCCCACTAGTCTATGACGCCCCTATCATCTCACAAAGCAATCCCATTGACTGCCTCAATGAAGTGGATAGTCCAATTTTATGGTGCATCTCCACCCACCAATTCAACCCGTTTTCATGCTAATGACAGAAGGCCTTTAGAGAAATCATCCTATGATATTCCCTATCTCATTGCACTTATATTAATCATGAAGGAACGTGTATATCAATCCCTATGTCAGATTTAAGTCATACCATAGTGGCTCCCACTGACTTTCATAAAGTCATATTCAAATGAGCCCTTAAAGGGCTAGGGTTCCCACGAGGTTCTTCTTGGGGAGGAAGTTAATCGGGGGCCCATTGAATAGGGAGATGATGCAATGATCTATGGGCATCATGGCAATGATGTGCATTCATCCATGATGTTCGCAAAGAGCCACATAAATCAATACATGGGCCAAGTACTTATGGCCCATGAACGAATCACATCCATTCAACACATCATATACACATACAAAATTGATCCAAATCAATTTAAAACTTGTAAAACCCATATTCATTTAGATTAACACATGATCAACCCATCAATGGATCAAATTATTTAATAATTTTATCTTGGTATATGGCATAAACTAAAAAAAGTAATTTGATCCATATAGCAGTCCATGTTGAAATGGGCTAGTCTTGCATTAATGTAACATAGATGGGGTTTTCATGTAAGGGACGAATTGGTCCATGCAAAGGGCCATCAAACCCCTGGCCTAAAACCAATTTTGGGTCACTTAAACCATGATCCAAAGGGCTGTGATTAGACCCCAAAGAACTATAGGTTCGGCCCAACAAGATAAGACCAAAACTAGGTCAAATTGACTTAGGGTTTGGTGTTCAAAACATGAATCAATTCACATAATTAATGATCTGAAATTCTCAGTTATGATTCACAATCAAAACAACAAATAAGACAAAATAAATAGCTAGGACTAATAGTGTGATGGTTCGAATCCAATCCGGACAAAACTGCAACCCTGTGAAAAACTACAATCCGTAAATCGATCTCTATCTGCAAGGTCTGTCTTCTCCGCACACTTCTCTGATGTAAAAAGATAGAAAAACCCTTATTTATATTTCTTACATCAGAAAAACCTAATACATTCTTTCTAAAAAAAACTAATTAATTATAGACCACATGATTAAAATCAATAAATTTCGTATACTCAAAACTTGTCACCATCAAGATTTCGATCTCCATCACACTTTCAGTCCAAGAATTCAAGAAATCATAGTAGAACAATTCTATAGTATATCAGAATATATTCACCAAAATTTTAGATCATTTGCCCATTTTGAGAACCGATTTCTTAGAAAAAACTTCTAAGTGCAACTAGAGTTGTTAGACAGTGTGCCCTCAAGCTCTAATTGATGTATTATACATATCTTGACAAGGTTGTAATTCTCATATTGCCCAAGGTAGTGGAGCAGTGGGCCTTAGTTTCTTTGGTTGTCATCTCAAACCCAATGTGTTCTTGGACTTTGTGACAAGTGGAATAATTAGGTGTTGCTTTTAATTCCATGACTTGATGTTGACATCAGATTAAGTACCAAACTTTTTTATCTTTGATATGCTAACTAATGAGATCCTTTCAGGGTTAAATATGTAGGTATGTTGGGGTATTTAAGGATGGTATGTCAAATGATGATCAATGTGATAGGATTTACTACTATGTTAAGACATAGAAAATACTTTGTACAACTTCCTCTTCAGACTCTTGAATTTGCTAGCAGTGGATTATTTGAATCATCAGTAAAGAATCCATTGGTCTTGGAAGTTGGACACCATGTCATAAGACAAAGACATAAAAAGTCCCTCACCTAATGTGGTGTCAAGTATTGTTAACAGAGATCAACTATAACTAATAGATTAGGCTGTATTGACTTGATTATCACATGATGGACTAGACTAATAAACCTAGGCCTTTAGGATGGTAAGGTCCCCAAGTGTTCTAAGTGTTTAAACACTTAAGGGGACTAAGTAGTTAAGCTGATAACATGTATATGGTCTGTGGCTACCTGACATCCTGGAGGGTGGACGATGAAGTATGGAGTTGGAGTCGCCACCTAAATTTTTGGTAATTAGGAATTTAGGAAAACCTGGGATTTTTCAAGAAAAACAATTTGTTTTCTTGGTAACTCATTGCCCAATAGAGAATAGAGATTCTTAGGGTACGGGAACCAAGGTATGGTGTGGGAAGGTGTTAAGAACCCCACATGCACTCGGTTAAACCGGCCTCTACTTCACCAATTGTTAATAAAATAACAATTAAAGTTACAATTTAACAATCAACATTAGAAATTAAACTAAGGAAAAAGAAGCAACAACAATAGAAAATAGCTAAACAATTAATTGAAGAAGCAAAATAAAACAAAGACTACGTATATATGAATTGATTAAAAAAACTACTTACTGATAATTGAAGAATCTAAAAAAGTAAATGCTAGATGGTATGCTGACATGAAAAGGGGTTAGGACTGAATTTATATTTACATGAAGATGATATAAACTAAATGCAAGAACCGAGATGTGTAAGATTTGAATGATAATTATGAACTTTTGAAATGCTTGACTAGCTAAGAAGAAACGAGTGAAAACTAATTTGATGCATGATCAATTAAAAAGAAATAATTTGCCTAAGAATGTGATTGTTAGAGATGTTTGACTAGATGCTAAATTCTAGAGTTAAAGTGGGTCCTACTAAAGCATATGGTTGCACTATGCAAAATGGCTAAAAGGAAAATACAACATCTAAAATTCTTTTATTCGGATGTTAAATGCCTTCCTAGATAAGAAGTTAATGACAAGAGCATAAAGATTGTAATGTGAAGTAAAAAAAAAAAAGAAAAAAAAAATTGAGAGAAATAATTGGGATAACTCAAGAAGATGGTCTAACCCGGTGAATTCTAGCAACTATTCATTAATTCTAATACTAATGGGCTGAGCTTGAAATATGAATTATTGTGAAATGAAGATATTCCTATCACTTCAATGTAAGCCTATGAATTAATGCATGAATTTAAATTTTCTCTTTAGGAAAAAAGAAGAAAAAAAAAGTTGAGGAAAAACTAAAACAAGTCTGATATGTAAATCATCAATCCTATAAATTCCAACTACGGTAACATGCGAGAAGAAGTGAAAAAAAGGCAATGTAGCAAACTAGATGGACCGATTACTAAGTAAAAAATTAAAAAAGAAGTAATGCTAATTCTACTTAGAAAATAATATTTTATCTTTTGGATGGTTGGTATAATAAAAAACAAGAAAAAAATTATGTAGTTAAAGGGTAAAATAACACTTAGATTATGAAAGAAGACATTCCTAAAATTAGTAAAGGATAGTCACTTAAAAAGGATACGGGCATGAGCATACCTAGGTTCTGGTTGTTGGCTCTACAGAATACCTCTTGAGAAACTTGGATTCCTTCCCTTGGATTGAAGATGAATTCCCCGTCATTTAGGAGGTCAAAGACATTTGTTATGTAGCCCAAATGATGTAGGATTGCTGCTGTATGATTGTAATTCTATTGCACCATTGTTGCTTCAAGAATGTTTCATGCTTCATCTCTTGGATGTATGCACGACCCAAGGGTGTTCTTTGGCTTCTAGATGATATGAGGAGAACTCTAGGGATGTTGGAGATGGTGGGGGGTGAGTCTAGGATGTGGGTTAGGGAAGCTTGGGGTTGCTTGGGACGTGAAGGGGGGTATTCTCTAGGCTAATGGGGATAGAGTTCTCTCCCTAAGTTAGCTTGTTTATAAATTTTTGAGAAGGGATTAGAGAGATGAGATAGGGAGCCATGGAAGATCAATGGCTGAGGTTTAAAGGTTTCTTGGAGGGAGATTGATTGAGGGAAGGGATTGTCAAGACAACTTTGAGAGAGATCCTCTCAATCAATCAAGACAATAATTAGAAGATTTCACCAATTTACTTGAATTGGACATTCCAAGTTTAGGTGATTGGCTTGATTGATTGGAGGCTCCTAGCTGGTCAAATCTTGGATTTTAAGATGGTCCCAGAGGCTGAGATGAAGTTTTGGTCGTGGGATGCCCTACGTTCAAAGTTGTGATGGAGAGGATTCCAAATGGAAGGCTTGAATTAAGTCTAGCGTTAGGTCTAAAGATGAAGGAATTAACGATGTCAGAATTGGATGATCTTAATAACACTGGACTTAGACTTTCAAGCTCTATCCATCTAAAAGATTGGATTTCAGATTTCATGTTACATAGGGTTCAGGATCAAAAGTGATCCCGATCGGACGATCGAAATTGGTTCCCATTATGGGTCTTGAGATAAAGGGGTAAACGATGTTGGATATGGGTGATCTTGGTGTCATTGGATTTGAATTTTTGAATTCTATGTACCTATGGTTTTGGGTTTATGATATCAAACCATGCAAGTTCTCTCCTACATTGTTGAATCCGATCCATCCTTGTGAGAGCAATCTTG
This sequence comes from Nelumbo lutea, assembly GCF_056320005.1. Classification (NCBI taxonomy): domain Eukaryota; kingdom Viridiplantae; phylum Streptophyta; class Magnoliopsida; order Proteales; family Nelumbonaceae; genus Nelumbo; species Nelumbo lutea. The sequence goes on from NC_142688.1 coordinate 61,145,627, forward strand.
TTAGCATTTATACCCCATTGGATCAGATCTGTTAGCCTACTTATCTAGCATTATTTTGAACATATTTTGGGTGAAAACAATCACCCAAATTCGTGATAAAGGTTGGACCATTGTTGCTGTAAATTCTAGAAAAGTTTTCTAAAATTATAAATCACAGTTGTTTCATCTTCAACTAGTTGTAGTGTTTTGGGAAGATCAAAGCTTGGATGTGAACACTACTTTGACTTTTGCATTCATGGATATCGTATTCAAGTACTATGACCATTCTTGATCCAATGGTTTGATCTTTGTTCATCCAACAATCCCAAATGATCCAAAGTGAAAAAATGGGTTTTTTACCTTGTGTGATTTCAGCATTAGGGTTTCTACGAAAATTTTGAATTTCAACCTATCTAATTGTTAAAACTTTTGCATTTTATGATCACATGATGATCGTTTGTCATTGGTTAGTTGAAATCCTCAAGGATGGCCTAAGGTAGAGGACGTAGGTAGGGTTTTCTATTGAACTTGTATAAATCTTGTGTGCCTTGTCTCTATGCTTTATCTACTTTATCTCTTTTTTGATTTGTTTCAAGTTTCTACAGTTACTTTTCACTAACATTACTAACCTATTTAACTAATTGAAAAGGGTTGAACATCTAGTTGTTTTGCAGATATTGCACTTTATTCATTTTTTTATCTATAAGATACAGTGTTCTTGGTACAACTCGGGTGCTACTAACATCACTAACTTTATTAATTGCACTAACTTATTGAGTCAATAGTTTGGGTATTTTATTGCTTACTTTCACCAACTGCTAACTGCTTTACATTTACAATTGTTTATTCTCATTGTTTTATTTATTGTTCAACTGTATTATTTACTTTCAACAGTTATCTTGTCCTTGAGATTCTGGTAGCAGATTTACAACTGCTTGAATCTTGAGTTGTTTATTTTGAATATCTATTGTATCTCTTAACTATTCTTTTGCAGCTAGTCATTTATCTTCATCTACACAAACAAGAACACTACTTCAAATAGTTGCCATTTACATTTATATGCATTTACATTCAGCTATCATTTATATTTTTAGTTATTTACATTTATTGCTTACTCTTTATTTAACCACATTACCACTTGTTTATTTCTTTGTTATATTTAGTTTCAACTACTTTTTTTTTTAATTTTCAAGCAATTAATTATGCTTAGTGTTATATATCTATTTAATTTCTAACCCTATAGCATTTGTTATTACACTATCTATTTATTTTGAAGCTGTTGTTTAGACTGCAAAAGCCCTATAAAGATCAAACCTTGCTAGGGGTTTCATGGCTGAATTTCAAAACTTTTGACAATCTATGTTTGTAAGAATCAAATTCTCATTAAAGAATACAATTCTCTTAGGATCAATCCATCCCTAAAATGATCCAATTTTGTATCAAAATAAAACCAAGCGTACCCAATACGCACAAAGATGCAACTCCCATAATGGTTGTTCATGCCCAAAATTCAAAACCAAATTGAACTTCAAACTAAAGATGGTGCATCTCTAATAGAAAGATCGGTCGTGCAACAACAATTGGTCTGAATTGCACACCAACTTCTTTGGTTTATATGTAGTTGTGAACCACATTAATTCTCTAGGTTTTGCAAGAAAAGCATAGCAGAAAAATAGAGAAGAGAGTCTCCTTAATGACCTGGTCAAATTAGGGTTTTAGGTGCAAGAGAGTTCAAGAAACCTAGATATCAGTCTCTTAACCTATACTTTTCATCTATCTTATATAAAGTTGCTAATTCAAATGTGGTTAAGAATATCCAAATTTAATTTCTATTATGAGTCCTCTAATTTAGCAACACTCCTAATCACATTAGTAATTAGAGAGATCCAAACCCAAATAACCATTATGCACATGACATAACTAGTCTAAGCCCATTACTAAAGTGGTTTCTTAATTACATCAATTGCAAGTCAATTAGGCCTGAATAATGTATGTCATGGAACCCATAAAGCTCTCATATTAGTCTAAAAGGTATTAGCCCTTGTATGGAAGCACATGGGCCGACTAGTTAATTCCTAAGCATATTGAATTGGGCTCAATATTGGCCCAACACTTAAGTGCAAGTGATTCTTGGTTTCAGCCACCCTATGAAGCCTAAGGCTAATGGATTAATATAAGATTATAAATGGTCTTTTGCTCTTAACCTCTCGGTCCAAAAGATTCATACACTACTCACAAGGAAGGACCTCTTCCCTAACTACTAAATGCAATGCCACACCCTCTACTTAGATGGACCCAAAGAATGAAAGCCTTTTGCAAAGTTTTCATAAAATAACTAATTATAATTATAAATACATTTTGTAAGATGATTTCAAAAAACATGTTGAAATCTACTACCAACACCATTAATTTTAGATTTCCATTAGAGAGATGTAAACCTGGATGTTCTCTTTGTTTGACAAAGGGGCTATCCTATCACAATAAGCATCCACTCAAGTAGTATTTCAAATTGCTCCAACATACCCAATCATTTAACCCTTAGAGGATTTCACTGATTGATACATCAAAAGCAATCCACTCCACAACCTAGTGTAGTATCATTCTCTAGCCTGGGGTTAAGTGCAACTTTACAATATTGCCCATTTTTATCTAAGGTCCAAGGCATAACTAGATATTGGTCCATGTTCAGTGGTTCTCATAAACATCCATTGGATCTAACCCTAGCAACTGAGACAAGTTGCTCCATTATTTCAACAGTACATCAACATGTTCCTTGTTAGGAGTTTATAAACTCCCTAAGTTTATCCAATGGCTAAGGACATTCTAATCTAACATAAGTCTCATAAATGTCCAATTTATGGGGTAACACACCAAAAACATATCAATCACAAACATGAAATAATAGTGATATAAATTTATCAATGATAAAACTCAGAATACATCAGTTTAGTTGGAGCTAAGAGCATACACTATCTAAAAGAAGCTGCAAATCTACAATCAGTTGTAAAGTTAATTATTAAAAGTATATTCTTGATTAACTATTGAATCCAATAGCTAAGCCTTATTGAATCCACTAGCAGGAAGGCTTAGCTTCAATTTTTAGGGGAAGGGTTCTGAGCTTAACTTATTCGGAGTTCTGATTTTTTAAGCTATAACCAATTCCCGCCTCTTCTTAGGTAAGGCCACTGGTCCCAACACCCAATGTGGCTGCATTGACCTATTAGGATAGTATTTGAGTGTTTTTGTTTGTATCAGATTCCTACCACAAAGCAAAAGGAATTGAATCCAATGGTAGATCCAAATTTAACTCGGTTATGTTTTAATTCAAATCATATCTAGCTACTAGGGATGATCATGGGCTAGGTCGGGGCTTTGCACTTTTCATAAGGGCTTTAGCTTAGGCTCGGGCCTAGGTTCCAAGCCTAAAACATAAGCTTGAGCCCAGGCTATGTGTTATAGATATATATATATATATATATATATATATATATATATATATATATATATATATTGAATTATATTTTCTATTTCATGCAAGTATATATATTATTTGGGCTTTTTGATTGGGTGAAGTCCACTAGAATAGTCCAAACTGTATTAAAACTAGACCAAACTTTTTTGGCTTCTATACTAAAAGGGTTTGGTTTGGTTTGAAAATTTCTTGGATCATAATTTTCTGATTTGGTCAAATATTTTCTCTAGACCAAACCGGACCAAACTGTGAACACCCCTAACCCCATGGAGCTAAAAAAGTCTAAATGGATCTTACCCATCAGATTTATATAGGATTTGAGTCAAACTCATATTGCTATATGATATTAAATAGTATAAACGAATTAAATTAAAAGTATCAAAATATTATTTTTGTTGCTACAAATCAATAAATTATATATTGTTAACAAAATGAACTAAAAAATATTTTAATATTGTATTCCATGAATAAAATAAATGAAAATCCACCCTGCATAAAAGTTAAACCAATGACAATTTAAAAAAAATACAATTAATAAACCAACTTTACTAATAGATACAATATAAATTTTAAATATATATGAGCATATATACTTAAATGTAATTGAATCAGATTGGGTTTAATCCATATTTGATCGCTACAAACTGATTAATTCAGATCACCCTCAATGTGATCAAATTCAAATTCAAATTTGGACAATTAGATGCCATTTGCAGCACTACATGATGGGTTTCAAGAGCATCACAAACTTCCAATCACTATTGTGTAGAAAAAAAAATTGGCTATCCAAGTCTAACAGCTTGGGATGTCAATAGGGCATTCTGTACATGACACCTTACAGACTTGATGTAACCATATCAGTGCTAGTTGCGTGGGAGTGAATCTTTTGGCCACAACACATTGCTGGTCACATTCATCAAACTGTACATCGGGAATATCAGTGATATAAAGTATAAGAGATGTTCCCTATGTGTGGCTGGGTGAACATGGTCGGCCAACAAAGTGTTGTGATCAGCAGATCTAGACTCAGATGCGTGGCTGGATAAAGTATTACATAGGGTGAATGCCATTGACGTTGAATCATCCCTTACTTTTACAAGAATGACAGCATAGTTTGTCAAACATGGCAATAAAAGTCACCACTCCCTTGAGGCTCACTTTGGTTGTGTTTGATATCATTGTTTATTTCTACAGTACCTAAACCGTTTTGGGTTGACCAATACTGATCAGTAAGGCTCAGTTTGGAAAGAGTACAAGTACAAATATATACAAAACAATACAAAATACAAGGTTTTGCATTCTGCATATTTGCATTTCACATTATAAGGATGACTTCACCTTGAATGAGCAAATTTCAATTTCACGTTTCAACTATAAATGTCAATGATCAGTCTATTATGTAAGAGAATATCTACTTGAAGCCTAATGCTGAATTCTCAGACTGTAACGTCAATGATCCGTTTTCATTGTGCTGTGATCATTATGAGCCGAGAGGTTAAGTGTAAGAGATCAATATGAGCCGAGAGGTTGATGCTGAAAAAAAATATTAAGAGAACATACAACAATTTGAGTTGGTTGGACCCCACCTAACCCAAATGAAATCAAAATCAATTTTGATGCTACAAAGGAAAGGAGATGGAAAGTGTGCTTTTGGTTGTATGGCAAAAAATATAAAAGAGAAATCTTCCGATGGATAAATGGGCCGGGCCTATATCAACAGTTTTGGAAAAAAACGGAACTTATCAGATAACCAGCTCCTAGTTTTTTGATCCGACCATCCGATCCGATCCGATCCGGTTTTGAGGACGACATTAGCACGGTCTTATGAGGAATTAATCCGACATGGTTGAAGTTGTCGTTTCCCAGCTTGTACTCGTTTATTATCATCTCCCTATATAACAAGAAATAGAAATTATACCTACTTGAATGGCAATAAGTTTCATAGCAATAGCAATGGAACCAAATCAATTATTAAAATCATTGGGCCCCTTCATCTTATGAAAAGTGGTGTCAGGCATCGATTTTATTGGGCCACATCCGAGCGTATGAGAATTCATATGAGTAGGTGATCATAGTTATAGAATTGGTCCATTTGTCGGACAAAGTGAATGATGGGGCTTACACTCTCTCGGATGGAAACCTAAATGACCAGCAGTGAATTTCAACTATGTTTGAGATTTGGTTTTGCAATATATATATATATATATTATGTTTTATGAAAAATTCTTCCAAAACATTACATTATATAAATTTGTCTGTTTTTTCTTTATATTTCATACAGACAGTACCTTTGCCAAATGTACAGACTGCGTAAAGAGTGTCCGCAAGTGAGGAATATCGGCCATACCATGGATAATTTTTTGTCGGCAGGTTTGATTCCATTCCTCCTCTACGACTAAGTTGGCATCAGCGCCCCACAGGAATCTAACACAATGAAAACGCGTCACTTATCCTCTCACACATGCTATTCATTAACTCGTGTGGAGTTAATGGGATGGAGGTTAACTTGTGCTGTTAGCTCCAAGTTCACTAAAAAAATCCCAAATCTCATTCTTGCTTTGTCCCGCTCTTGACCTCAACCCCTGCTCTCTCCTTCCGTCTCCTTTTTCGTTGCGACAATGAGGTTACACCATCTAAAGGTATTTAACTCCCTGTCTATCATAATAATGACACACCATCCTTGTATTGTAAGAGTATGCTTTTACCTTCAATCAGATTAATGTATAGATATATTTATTGTAAATGAATAAAAGTTTATTATTGTTTCATGTTGATATTGGTATGTTTCTGTAAAATTATCATTTAAACTAAATACTTATAAGATTTGTATTAGTTTGAAATATTCTCAGGTGTTGGATAGACTTGGGAATTTATCCTACCAAGGTTAACACTGATGTACTGCCAAAGAAGTTAGGACAGCTTGTCTCAGCTGCTAGAATTACACCCAAAGCACATGCAGTGTGTGTTTAGATGAAACATTGAACTTGCACCATTTTTCAGTTATGCCCTGGACCTTGGAGATTGATGGGCAAAACTGAAAAGTTACACATAACCCTTAGACTTGATTATGGTACCACACTATGTGACCTGAACACTAAGTCTTTGATATGCCAATTAGTGAGATCCATCAAGGGTCAAAACCTGGGGATGTTGGGGCAGTCTAAGAATTCATATGAATAGGTGATCATAGTGATAGAATCGGTCCCTTTGTCGGACAAAGTGAATGATGGGGCTTACACTCTCTCTGATGGAAGCCTAAATGACCAGTAGTGGATTTCAACCATCCTCGAGATTTGGTTTTGCAATATATATATATATATATATATATATATATATATATATATATATATATATATATTATGTTTTATGAAAAATTTTTCCAAAAGGTTTTAATTCCCGAGATCCATCCAAGTAGAGATTGTGTGACACAGTACTTTGCAACCAAGGGAGAAGTCCTTCCCTGTCGGGCAGTGTTGTGATCATTATGAGCCGAGAGGTTAAGTGTAAGAGACCATTACAGGACTGATTACCTGATGGACTTTATCTTACTTAAATCCATTATCCTTGGGTCTTCATAGGATGACTGAACTCAATGATCATTTTGATGTAAATGTTGGGCCCATATTGAGCCCATAGTGATGTGCTAAGGGGTTCACTACGTTTAGCGGTAAATTCGACTAAGCATTTTCATAGAGTCTGGGCTGAACCCATATGAGGTCATTGTGGGGTACCACGCCATACAAATCAGGCCTAAGTTGGCCATGCAACATCTTGGGTTGTAATCATTTGAAGGAAATGGGCCTAAGACCCATAATTAATAAGATTAAGTAAGTTGTCACATGACAACTTGTGCTCTATGTCAAATCTTAGTTTGGAAATGGGTATGGAGCACCCATCCTCTTAAGAGGATAAGGATTATCTCTTAATAGAGTCTAGATCCAAATTAGATTTGGATAATTTTCTAATTTGATTAGGAGAGTGCTCCATAAGGAGATAAAGGAAGAAGAGGGTGAACCAGACTAGAAGACCACTCTCTCTTGTTCTTTCTTCTTCTCTTTTGTCTTCCAAGAAACCCTATCATGACATAGGTTTTCAAAGACTGATAGATATCAGTTTTCTTCTAATTTTTGCAAGAAAAATTCAGTGGAATTAGATGCTCACCTTCCCCAGTTCAATCCAAGTAGCTAGGTTACAGTTTTGCTGAAAACTATGTTGCTAAATTAGCTTCACCTATACACTGCACCATCTTCAGTGAATGCTAGTGTTAGGACTGATTTGGGCGTGGACTTCCACCTTGGGATCTATGTTTGTGGTATCCTTATGAAGTATAAATCTCCCTCTTTGTTTGATTTCAAATCTGTTCCTATTCATTGCAAGACCGGTCCTGAAAAATGCAGTTTTTCAAAACACAAGGAATTTGATTACCAAAAGGATTAGGAAAATTTTGAAATTTTTCCCATCCATCTAGCATGGTTCGGCCATCCATATAATGGATCCTAACCATTCAAACATGTATTTATCTTTAGCATGATAGCCATAATAACAATACTTCTGACGGATTCCTAAAAGTAGAGGGGATACCCTACCGGTGTGGAGATGTCATGGAAGCATGGATCAGTCACCATGTCTGGAATAACTGAATGAGATCCAGAGTATGGGTGGAATGATTTTGATGCTGCCACAGCATTGACACTCGAAGTGGTTGAGGAACTCGTTGAAAGAGGTGGTGATATATTTTTTATGGATTTGGGTGGGGATAATTACGCTCCGATCTTTAGCTGAGTAGGAGCCAACGACATCTCCCTGTCTCAACTCATGTTCGCTCCATCGTACTCCTCGATGAGATTTGCGAGATCCTCATCCGAGGTAATCGAAACCAAGACATAAAGATCTTCAGTTAGCAACCGTCATTTGAGACACTGAGGATCCATACAACTCTCCAAGATTCACCAAACGTTATGTATACAAAGAATCCAAACATCTCACTCTAAATACTCCAAAAATCTTTTTGAATTGAATGGAAAATAGAGAGAAGATAAGTGGGGGATAGCAGATGATAAATTATGATTTTTCAGGTTACTAATTATCATCATCATGCCTACAAGCAAGCTATAAATTTGTAGATAGCAATTATCATCATCATCATCATCATCATTGTCTTAAGTCTTAACTATATGCAGTAAGCTACATGAATCATTCATCAAATTTATTTCATTTTAATATTTTGATAAAAAATGCACTAATACAACTTGTAAGTGTGGTGGTAAAGTAATAGGGAATGGTCTCCTTGAAAGACAAAGATGGGATTGGTCTCAAGTTAGGATTGCAGGGTAACTTAATTCTCTAGAGGAAAAAAGGTTAAGGGGTTTTTAGCTAGTGAATTTTGAGAAATCTCATGTGTCTTGTGGCTTGTCTCTTTTCCTTTTTATAGAGAGGATCTCGAGACTATAAAGAGAAGAGTCCAAAAGAGAACTTTTCCTATTAGGGAAGGGGGTCTTTGCTCTCACATCAACCATTGAGTGAACTCCACTAGGGTTTTGCCATGTGTCCAGTGAGATCCTCTAGGAATAAAGTTTCCTTTTCCCCGAGGATTCTCACATAACACGTGTTGGCTACATCCCCTCATGGGTTTTCCCATGGCTACATATCGGGGTCATTGTCTTTGGTCGACTAACATGTTCGAGTGTCTCATTAGTCATCCTTCACGTGCCTTGTCACAACTTGCTATGACTGTGAGAAGCTTAAGTCGACTGTGAATAGGTACCGTCGACTTTGAGCTTCATCTACCATTCATCAGTCATCACAGGTGCGTGTCGCTATTCTATGCTCATCATGAGTTTTGAATGTCACTTTATGCTCATTGTAGGGTGCGGATAGTGTTTTGTGTCTATCACAAGCTGGTGATGTCATGTTATGGCCATTGTAGGTCCTGGATGGAACTTTGTGCTCATAGCAAGTGTATGAGTCCTACATTACCTTTGTAAAGTGTCGTCACGCTGTTACATAGGTGTCTTAGTCATTTTGATTCCTTACACATTGTTTATTGTCTTGCCCAACTTGTTCATGGCACTCTCTCTCTATATGGGGTTTCTCTATGCAATTCTCATCCAGGGTTTCTATTACAAATCTGATGATGATGAATTACATGTACTTAGAATTAGCCCCCATGCTTATTGGTAAGAGTATTCTTATCAATAAGAACCCCTTGGGATTTCCTTTGCTTGTCTGATAGTGCGTGTATGTGATGAGATGATCGAGAATGGGGGAGTTGCTCAACTTATTACAAATTGCGGGTTCATAGGTGTCATAGGAAAAAAAACAATTGCGGTGATTTTGCATCTTTACTGAAATGAAGAGCACAACTGGGACTAGCTATTAAAATTGGGCTCCTCTTTGTTGGAATTCTTGTGTTGGCTTAAAGTGTTTTCTGGGTTGTTTAAGTCGTGTATAGAGTGTTGAAAATGCCTGTGGAGTTGAGGCCATTATTTGTATGGTGTAGTTTGGTGATTCCTGTAAATTAGCCCTCCTATTTCTTCATGGAAAGCCTTTTGTCAAGAGACATTCAGTCATTGAATTTACAGCCCCATGTGTCTTAATAGAAGACATTCTATCAAAAAACATGCGGTAAGGAGCTATCGAATGACGTGTGCAGCCCCTTATGAATTCTTCTGGGATTTGGCTAAGTGCATCGTTGTGGAGAGGTGTGTATAGAACCTCAGGCACATTGGTATGTGCTTCAACTTTCTGTATGCCCAAATGATTGTGTAGGGTTGTGGCAGCTTTATTTAATTTGCTCTTAATATCACCCCACCCATTGTAAGGGTGGTTTTGTAAATTTGCTATTAAATAAGTTAATCAATTGGCCAGAGCAGAGGAATGTGTGGGCAACCACTTCAACCATCGCGAGGTGTTGCCTCAGCTCTTGGCACATGGGGTGTGATGTTTAAAATGAGAGGTGGGGTACTGCCTTCCCTCCTAAGTTTTTCCTTTGTTGGTGGTCGAAGAGCTCTAATCTTCTTCTTGTTTTCATCAGTTCGCTTTCTCCGATCAATCTTCCTCTTGTTCATTGCTCTTTTAGGGTTCCCCTCTTTTCTAAGTTAAATGACCCCCCCAAAAAGAGAAGAAAACCGTTCAAGAGGTTTTCCCGTTCATTGACTTCATTCGGGAGGTGGTGTTATGAATGCATTCGTGGGGAAGACATACCGCCACCGGCAGCAGCAATGAGGAGGGGCCCACACGACAACTTATCTTGCCAGCTCCACCAGCTTATCTTATCCCATCTGTTCTTAGTTTACCTATTAGAAGTAGGAGTTAAGTTTTGTTCTTAGTAGAAGTTGTTTATCTATTAGAAGTAGGAGTAGGAATTTGATTTAAAGTTGGATTTATCCTAGCCTTATCCTTAATAGTCGAATTCAACAAGGAGTCCTCCTACAAGGACCCTCACCTCTTGTAATCTCCTATTTAAGGAGCTGTGAATTGGGAATAAATGCATTGAGGTTTTAGTCAAGAAAAGAGTGAGGAGAGTTAGGGTGATCTCTTGGACAAATCACCCATCAGATCGCCACAATAGGGTCTGCACGTAAGGGGAGGGGCAAGGGGAAGCTAGAGGTTCTTCCCGTGGGCCGATCCGTGATGAGATCCTACGCCCGGGCCCATAACATCTTGGTATCAGAGCCTACCATCATGGGAGATTTGGAGCCGCTATCATCCAAGGTCCACGAACTGGAGCATAGGCTCGTAGAAACCAGCGTGGAGGTTCGTGAGGTCAAAGACGATGTTCGGGAGCTATGACGCTTGCTGGAATTGTTTTTCTCTAACAGAGAAAGGAACTCCAAGGGAACCACCACCACCAACAGTCGTCGGCCAGACTGGGCAGAGATGTCCGGCGAACATCAGATCGCCGCCCCGACAACCATAGTTATTTCCAAGTATAGTCGGCTAGAATTTCCATCTTACAACAGCACCGGAGATCCATTGGGATGGTTATATCGCTGCGAACAGTTCTTCTGTAACCAGCGGACTGATGACAGAGACAAGGTCAGTCTAGCCACCTTCCACCTAACGGAAGAGGCACAACTCTGGTTCTACTGTCTGGAGCAAGAAGAACCCGGGCTCAGTTGGGAATAGTTTAAATCCTACTGCCTCCTCAGGTCAGTCTGGCCACCTTCCACCTAACAGAAGAGGCACAACTCTGGTTCTACTGTCTGGAGCAAGAAGAACCCGGGCTCAGTTGGGAATAGTTTAAATCCTACTGCCTCCTCAGGTTTGGACCCCCGTTGACAAGCAACCCGTTGGGCAAGTTAATTAACCTCAAGCAAACTGGAACCGTGGCTGAATACCAACGCCAGTTTCAAACCCTTCTCGCCAGGGCAGCCTCGGTACGTCCAGATCAGCAAGTAGATATGTTTACCGCGGGGTTAGCAGAACCCCTAAGGGTGGACGTGGAGATGCAACACCCTCCCAACCTGGTCACAGCCATGAACCTCGTATGCGCCTTCGAACAGAAACTACAGCTCACTTGCGGAACCCTTAGTATGGGTTGGCCGGCAATGACCTGGGCACCTTCGAAGACAGTAGGAGTGTCCCCTTCTTTGGCCGCAAGTAGGGAATGGAGGCCTCCTACTGGTAACCCTTCCAGATCGGCACCAAGTATGGGGAGTAATAAGGACAACACCCCCCATTAGACAGCTGTCTCGAGCCGAGATGGAAGAACGACGCGCAAGGGGGCAGTGCTTCAACTGCGATGATCTGTATTCCTCTGGGCACAGGTGCAAGAAGCTATTCTGTCTTCTGGTAGACGAACCAGAAGAGGACGAGGATGAACCCGCAGCATCAGAACCTGAGATCTCCCTCCACGCAATCACGGGGATCAAAACCTTACAAACCATGCAACTAAGGGCGCTGGTAGCAGGGAAACCGGTATGCATTCTCGTTAACTCCAGAAGCACCCACAACTTTGTCAATGAACAGGCTACCCACCAGTTAGAATTACCGATGGAAATCAGGCCACAACTACAGGTAGCCATAGCAAATGGGGAAAGAGTTCACAGCCCCAGAATCTGCAAGGACACCAAAATTCAGGTCGGATCAGAATCTTTCCTTGCTGATTTATTCGTGCTCTCCTTAGATGAATTCAACATCGTCCTGGGAGTCAAGTGGCTGATCACTCTAGGGCCAATCCTATGGGATTTCAGCGCCCTAACAATGACATTCCACCTGGATGGAAAACCGGTTACATGGCAAGGAACCAGGATAAGGACAAAAATGCAGTTGCATACACTTCAGGGTGAGAATATGCGCGCAACATATATGGAGAGGCTCCTCACGGACTTCTCTGCGGTATTCCAAGAACCCAAGGGGCTCCCACCTTCTAGATCTTGCGATCATCAGATCCCTCTGATAGCCAGATCAGATCCCGTTGTCGTCCGACCCTATCGCTACCCACACCGACAGAAGGATGAAATAGAAAGGCAGTGTGCAGATATGATGTAGTAGGGAATCATCCGTCCTAGCCGCTCCCCCTTCTCCTCTCCGGTTCTGTTGGTACCCAAGCAAGATGGGACTTGGAGATTTTGTGTGGACTACAGAGAGCTTAACAGCCGGACGGTCAAGGATAAATTTCCTATCCCCATTGTAGATGAGCTATTGGACGAACTCCATGGTGTCCAATACTTCTCAAAATTAGACCTCCGGTCAGGTTACTTTCAGGTCCGGATGACTTTCGAAGATGTGGAGAAAACGGCCTTCCGAACACATCATGGCCATTTTGAATTCCTAGTTATGCCATTTGGCCTCAGCAATGCTCCTTCCACGTTCCAGTCCCTGATGAACGAGGTATTTCACTCCCACCTCCGCAGATTTGTCTTAGTATTCTTTGACGACATCCTAGTCTATAGCAAGTCGTGGGTAGAACACATGCAACATCTATGGACCGTTTTTGAACTCCTGCGCCAACACCAACTCTTCCTTAAGCAATCCAAATGCTCCTTTGGGGAAACTGGGTCCTTTACTTAGGACATGTGATCAGCGGGAAAGGGGTCACTGTGGATGACTCCAAGATTCAGGTGATCAAGGAATGGCCCAAGCCTCAATCCGCCAAGGCTCTCCACGGGTTCCTAGGGTTGACGGGTTACTACTGCAAGTTCGTCCAAAATTATGAACTTTTGGCGGCCCCACTAACCAATCTTCTCAAGAAAAATGCCTTCCATTGGGATAATACAGCCGATGTAGCCTTTGCGAGTTTAAGAGAAGCCCTCTCCTCCACGCTGGTCCTACAGTTGCCAAACTTTGACCTCGAGTTCACAGTCGAATGCGATGCATCCGGCACCGGCATCAGCACCATAGTACAGCAGCAAGGGCAACCGGTCGCCTTCTTCAGCCGCAAACTGGCTGACCGCCATCTTAAATTACCTGCCTACGAACGCGAACTGATTGGGTTGGCTAAGGCAGTGCAGCACTGGAGGCCATACTTATGGGGAAGGATCTTCATTGTCAAGATGGACCACTACAGCCTCAAATATTTGTTGGAACAACAGCTTACCACTTCGTCGCAACAACATTGGGTCAGCAAACTGCTTGGTTTTGATTTTCGGGTGGACTACAAGGCGAGATCCTTAAACCGTGCAGCAAATGCCTTGTCTCACTGAGAAGAAGACAATATGCTCCTCCATGCGATCTCACAACCCCAAGCCACCCTGCTGGAAGACATTCGGAACACACTGCCACAATCACCAGAGTGGAATGACCTTGTCCAGAAAATACAGTCCGGAACGACCAACCCAAACTGGTCCATGCACAACGGGTTGGCACTATACAAGGGACGGATATATCTCCCAGCCGACTGTCCCTTAATCCCCTCCGTCATCTCCAACATACATAACTCCACGCATGAAGATGTTCAGAAAACATTGCACCGCATCCACGCCGATTTCCATTGGCAGGGTATGAAGGCTCCGGTGCGGGACTTCATCCAAAATTGCTTTATGTGCCAACAACAAAAGTGGGAAAACTTGCACCCAACAAGCCTTCTCCAACCACTTTCACTCCCAACACAGATCTAGGCCGATATTTTCATGGACTTCATTGAGGGCCTACCCAAGGTTGGCGGGAAATCGGTCTTATTCGTGGTGGTGGATCGTTTTTCCAAGTATGCTCATTTCATTCCCTTATCCCACCCATATAACGCGGTTTCAATTACCCACGTCTTCTTCACCCATATTTTCCGATTGCATGGGCTACCCGAATCCATCGTCAGTGACAGGGACCCGGTTTTTACTAGCACCTTCTGGAAGGAGCTATTTCGACTACAAGGAACAACCCTAGCCTTCTCCTCCGCCTACCACCCGCAAACTGACGAACAAATGGAGGTGGTAAACCGAACAATAGAGATGTACCTCCGTTGTTTTGTGGGAGACCAACCACGGCGTTGGGTGGATTACCTTCCGTGGGTCGAATACTGTTACAACACGTCTTATCACTCCTCTCTTAGCATGACTCCCTTCCGGGTTGTTTATGGTCAGGACCCTCCCCGCCTATTGTCTTACGAACCCGGTTCAACACGGTTGGAAGAAGTTTATCGCAGCCTACAAGATCGCGATGCCCTCCTAGCCGAAGTCTCCCTACGCTTATAGCAGGCTCAGACATGCATGAAGAACGCCTTCGATCAGTGCCACCGAGAATTAATCTTCAAACCGGGACAATTTGTGTGGCTGAAGCTCCAACCCAATCGGCAGCACAACCTCAAACGCATAGCTTCCCCTAAACTGGCTCCCAAATTCTACAGGCCCTTCAAGATTTTACGGCAGATTGGGAAGGTTGCATATCAGCTCGAACTACTAGAGCACAACAGACTCCATGATACCTTCCACGTGTCCTTACTCAAGCCATTTACAGGTACTCCTCCTGATAAGGTACCTCCCCTACAACCCTTAAAGGATGGTAGACCCATTCTCCAACCTCGGGCTCTTGTCCGGTCCCGCGCCAATCGAGGTACTTTCGAAGTCCTAGTGGAATGGGACGACCTACCATCAGCTGAGGCCACCTGGATCCCCTGGTTTGATCTTCACAACGCCTATCCAAATCTCGAGCTTGGGGACAAGCTCATTGCCCAGGAGGGGTGTGATGTTATGGATGCATTCGTGGAGAAGACATACTGCTGCCGACAGCAGCAATGAGGAGGGGCCCACACGACAACTTATCTTGCCAGCTCACCAACTTATCTTATCCCATCTGTTCTTAGTTTACCTATTAGAAGTAGGAGTTAAGTTTTGTTCTTAGTAGAAGTTGTTTATCTATTAGAAGTGAGTAGGAGTTCGATTTAAAGTTGGATTTATCCTAGCCTTATCCTTAATAGTCGAATTCAACAAGGAGTCCTCCTACAGGGAGGACCCTCACCTCTTGTAATCTCTTATTTAAGGAGCTGCGAATTGGGAATAAAGGCATTGAGTTTTCAGTCAAGAAAAGAGTGAGGAGAGTTAGGGTGATCTCTTAGACAAATCACCCATCAGATCGCCACAATAGGGTCTACACATAAGGGGAGGGGCAAGGGGAGGGGCAAGGGGAAGCTAGAGGTTCTTTCCGTGGGCTAACCCGTGACGAGATCCTACGCCCGGGCCCATAACAGGTGGATATGGCAGAGCTGCTTGTTGAGTATGAGGCAACCAAAACATTGGATCTTAGCAAGGGTTTCTGGCTTCCTGTGCCAGTTTCTTTGGGGAAGGATGACTCTTATGATGTCGTGGAGGGTAATGAACTTCTTTACTTGTATGGGCGGCGGAAATGAAGTGTGGAGTATAGATGTCCGGAGCCGAAGATGAAGATCACGAAGGGGTGCTCCAACTTTACTTCCTGGGTGATGTATGTGGTGGAGAACCCAATGTACTGTAGGCTTCTACAAAGCACTGGGCTTCTCAGATTGGTCGATTGTTTCATTCATCTTCCTAGGTGTGACAGTGTGAACTTCATAGAGCCGTTCTTGGCCCATTGGGGTGGTAGTGGAAGACGTTGTCTCTCTGTTAGTGCTTACCCTGGTTGGGGCTATTTTAGTCGACCATCTATAGTATGCGGAATCCATCCCCTACGAGCTCACTGACATCTATGAGGAGTTGTTGTAGGAGGTACAATAGTTCAAGGCTAGGGTTGATGCTATTAGTGATCATGGTAAGATGCCCACGGACATGTGGATCAGATACTGGTTTGAGCGCAAAAGTCTATCCAAAGTCATGGCTAGGAAGATGGATAGCCAGTGTCATTTGATCACTTTCATCCTATACGTTGCGTTGCTGTTCTTATTTCCAGGCAACCCCGATAATGGCATCGGAACAATATTGGCACTGCTTGTCGTTCTCGCAACAGGCAGGTATCAACTTCCTTTGACCTCTATGTTCTTGGGGCATTTGTACGAGCAGATGGATGGTGCCATCCATATGGACCCGAGCTGCATCAGGAGAACCTCATATGTCTTTGCCCCTTTCCTTTTTATGTTTATCTGTGAGCGATTCGATTTGGAAGTTACTCCCTGAGAACTATCTCCCTTGGAGGTCCACATGGCTATCCTAGAGGGGATAGACTTAGAGAATGTCATGTTGGACATCTGCCATGGCAAGTGTTGGCTGAATGCCAGGAAAAGATCTTTGGTGTTGATGAAATAGAAGCTCAATTCGCATGTATTGACAGTTTCATTTCTCGTTCCTACTCAGAACACGTAGCTTATGCCATGTCATTCTGCATTGGCATGAATATACTGGAAGGAGGTGACCGGCAGTGTGTGGTTGGCATCGATAACCCCGTGGTGGGTGCTGCTTGCCTTGCCCTATGGCTTGGAGTCATTAGTTATCTGGCAAGGTAGAATAAGCCCAATCGTGCGTGTACTGGCCTGACTGTGTTCTTCATCAGTTCAAGTATGATAGCATGGGGTGACAATTCCTGCATTCCGATGGTGAGCATGTGTACTGGCAGAGATACAATGGCCTTGCCTTTGCCAACATCACGCGCTTCCCATTGGCCAGGTTCAATCGCGTGGAAGTGTGTAGCTCCCTACGTCGTAGCTACCTATGCTCCTTATTCAGTGGGTTTCAGTTGTTTTTGGTGATAAAACCATGTCCGAGGCACATAATGGCTCCTCCGCCAGGGCATGCAGTAGGGAAAGCAAAGGAGCAGCCTCATAACACCCGTAGTCGCCACACCGTCCCAACGACAGAATCTGAAGTACCTACCGGTGCGGGAAAACCAACAGCCACCGTTGATAAAGAGAAGTGACACATTAGTGAGTTTGGAAAATGTAGTCGACATACTATTGCGAAGAAACGAAGGACAGAGACGCTAGGTTGTCTGAGGGAGCAAACAGTTCCTGTTGAAGTCACTGTGCCCACCTGTGCTTGGACGCCCATGAGGAGAGTAGCGAGGAGTCTACATCCCATTGTGCCGTTGTTGACAAGGTGGTGCTCTTGTTGGTGGGTGGTCGAGTCTCCAAAAGTTTGGAGAAAGCAGTGGAAAAGAGAGAAGTCGTGGGGAAGAGAGAGGAGAGAAGGGAGAGTCCCCTTCTGAGAAACCCTATGCCCAGATCATATTCCCCTATTGGGGAGAGTTATTGCCCTTTATATAGAGAGGACCCCAGGGTTATAAGGAGATGTCTCTTCTTTATGTTGACTATTAAGCAGGCATCATCGGGGTTTTGCCACGTGTTCGGTGAGATCTCTTGAAGGCAGGGTTTCTTTTCTTTCAAGGATTCTCATAATCCACATATGCTTCTTCCTTTCATGACCCTTTTAAAACCGATGTGGTGCGGGTGACGTCATTATTTGCATTGCTCACTTTACTAGGCCTACGGGGTGTCCCGTCACGTGCGTAATTTAAAGACGCAAGTGTTTCTAATATTTATTCCTGATCTGTAGTAATTCCGCACCTGTTCGAGCATGTCTAAACCTCATCACAAGTTCAAGCGTGTCTAAGATTCATCGCAGATCCATGTAGGCGAAAGTTCATCACAACATGTTTCGAGTATGAATTCATCGTAGATGTGTGATGAGTTGTGATGAGTTATGAACTCATCACAAATGTGCGATGGGTTATAGATTCATCGCAGGCATCCATGTAGTGTTAATTTGACATCTTCTGTGCTCTGATGGTCTAAGCAACCACTATGTACCTACAGCTGTCAAATGTCCCTTCTATGTAAAGGTCAGATGCCCCTTCTGTGTAAAGGGTGGAACCTAGTACACCTGTTACCGAAGTCCAATAAGTGATGGACAAAGAATCTGTGGCGCCCCCTATACCTGTAACTACACTAGAAGCTGTCGGCCCTATTGTTGAAGCGTCTAAACAAGTGAACCGGCCGACCATAGAGGTGGCAATAGAAACCACCACTCCTGTCGTTGAATATGGGATGCATCCGTGTAGTGTTAATTTGACATCTTCTGTGCTCTGAGCAACCACTATCTACCTACAGCTGTCAGATGTCCCTTCTATGTAAAGGTCAGATGCCCCTTCTGTGTAAAGGGTAGAACCTAGTACGCCTGTTACCGAAGTCCAATAAGTGATGGACAAAGAATCTGTGGCGCCCCCTATACCTGTAACTACACTAGAAGCTGTCGGCCCTATTGTTGAAGCGTCTAAACAAGTGAACCGGCCGACCATAGAGGTGGCAATAGAAACCACCACTCCTGTCGTTGAATATGGGATGCATGGGCAGAGGTTGCAGTCGACAACAGAGGTAGCAATAGAAGGCATGGGCCAAGCGGAGGTGGCGCAGATAGAAATGGCCCAAGGGGAGACAGACACAGAGAAAGGAGCAGAACTTGGGCGTCGATGGCCCCAATGCATTAATGGGGGAGGTAATTACTTCGGAGGTAGTCATTACCATTTCGGTAACCCACATGCATGCGAAGAAGATTGCTTCACGTCCGCGGGAGAAGGGGACAAAAGCGCCCAACTTGGTAATGTTGTTTCTATTTTTCTATGCTTGATTACTTTGTGAACTGATGATTATTTTGTTCTTACTAACCATTGTATTGCCTTTCAAACATTTATACTGAGGAGAGTTGAAAGGAGTGACTGTCTCGATTTTCCGAAATTTATTGGCCCTCGATTTTTTGATGGGCAAATCACACTCAAAGAGGTATGACATTTAAATTTATTCTGGTGTACATTTTGCGGTTACTTTATGATCTTCTCAGTTTACTGAATGATTGCTGTGTTCTAGGCCCCTATCCAACGTGGTCCTATTAGTGTCTCTATGCCAGACATCATCAGGCACCTAGTCAAGGACATAGATCAAATTCAATCTAACAGTAAGGGAAAAGAGATGGTCACGGCTGCCGATGATCTTGTAGATGATCAAGCACCTACGACTAATGAGAGTGCACAAGTTAGTTGCCAGCATAAGACAAAGGCCAGGGCTAAAGTGGGAGAGGGTGATAATGCTTTGTCTAGGATGGAATGTGCAAGTGGAGAGCACCCATTACAGCAAGACGAGACACAGTCTGTCACACAGCAGCCCCAGAATGAGGCAAGGCCTTCTGGGTTGGATCAGGCCCCTCACCAGAACCAAGATCAGGCACCTCCCTTCCCATTGGACCAACCAGCCATAGAACAATAGTCAGAAGAGGATCAGGCAGTAGTTAAGGATGCATAAGTATTTCCTTTGGATCCTAATGTAGTGGAGGAGGGTGCCTCCAATACTGTGGGGATTGAGGATGACCTTGTGCCAAGGCATGTTCGTGCACTATCTTCAGGAGATGACAGTAAGGATAGTTCCGATGAGGACGAGGAGTCCTCTTTTGATGCAAAACTCAGTGTCATGGAAAAGGAGCTCACCGAATATTATGAGAAGGAAGAGATGCTCCCTCTTGGCTTCCCAGTGGTAAATCTCGTTAGCATTTAAGGAGGTGAGAAGGCATGAGCAGTAGTAGTATATCGCTTCCTCTAATGTTGCGGACGCCATCTCCCTGATTATCCAAAAGGGCTGGCTTCTTATAGCCAAACTCCCTCTCATTGTGATGAGTGCTTCTCTCAACACCGTGGCCGGTCTGATGAACTTGGTTATGTTGTAGTCCACTGACGCACTCTCTTTTTTCCGTTTTTGCCTGTTGGCTGAAGACTTGTAC
The DNA here is from genome assembly GCF_056320005.1 of Nelumbo lutea. NCBI lineage: Eukaryota > Viridiplantae > Streptophyta > Magnoliopsida > Proteales > Nelumbonaceae > Nelumbo > Nelumbo lutea. The sequence goes on from NC_142688.1 coordinate 61,166,180, forward strand.
TTCCCTTGCTGCAATGGACTTCAATATGGACTATTGTTAGTGTAATCGGTTACACTCATCTCTTGTATTTATCTCTTATCTTGTATTTATCCTTACCCTTGTATTTATCTCTTATCTTGTTACTCTGTTCTTATCTATACATATACAACATGTATAAATACCGTACAAAATATTGAATGAAATGAATCAAGAGAGAATTCTTCTCATAAGCTCTTTTATGGTATCAGATCTTAGGAACGCCTGAATACCCTCCACCAAAAACCATGTCGACCTCTAACACTTCCAGTCAAACCCGTATCACCCAAACTACTCTGCCCATACCTGAACCTGTGAATCTTTGCACCAATGTGACTCAGCTTATCTCTGTTAAGCTTGATCGCCACAACTATCTTCTGTGGCGCCTTCATATGCTCTCTGTACTTGATAGACATCAACTGATGTGCTATGTTGATGGATCTCTCAAGTGTCCTCAGTTTATCACTTCCTCCATCGGCACTACAGGAGATCAGAATGAGAACCCAACTTACAAAGCTTGGCGTATTCAAGACCAACTTCTACTGAGTTGGATCCTATCCTCTCTCACAGAGCATGTACTTTCTCAGGTAGTAGGATGCACTACCTCTCATCAGGTATGGTCTTTACTAGAAACTACTTATGCACCAAAATCAAAGGCTCGTATCATGCAACTGCACTTTGAGTTAAATGCTCTAAAGAAAGGGTGCTTGTCCATGAGTGATTATCTATTTAAAATAAAAATTATTGCTGATGCACTCTGAGCCATAGGAGAACCCTTGTCTGACTCTGATCTTGTCTATCAAACTATAGAAGGTCTGTCATCTGAATATGAGAGTTTTACTACTGCAGTTCTCACTGGACCAGATGGTATTTCTTATGACATTCTGCACAACCTACTCTTACATGATCTTAAACTTGAGCAAACCAAGAAGATTCAAGAACTTGAAGTATCAACCAACATGGCATACAAATACAAAGGAAATAGGCCCAACACTCCCAACACTCCATTTGGAAGGTTTGAAAAGGAGTAGAATCATAAATCCAACTCAAATCCAAATCGTAGATACAAAGGTAGTCCTTGCCAAATCTGCAAACTACCTAATCACTCTGCTCTTGCATGTCGCAACAGATTTGATGCATCTATCAAATATACTCCCAAACGAGCCTCTATCAAATCAACACTCATCTGTTGATCTCTACTGGTATCCCGATTTTGGAGCGACACACCATGTCACCAACGATCTGCACAATCTTAATCTTCAGAGTACATGGGCCCATATCAACTAAAAATTGGCAATGGCACAGGTTTGAAAATCAATCATATTGGTACCTCATCTATTCCAAGTTCTAATAAGAATCCAGTTCTCAAAGATACTCTTAATGTTCTGGATATCACTAAGAACCTTTTATTTGTTGCACAGTTCACCACTTATAATGATGTTTTCTTTGAATTTCATCCCTCTAATTGATATGTGAAGGATTGGAAGTCGAAAAAAAACTCTATTGGAAGGAACCACTGACCGTGGACTTTACAAACTTCATCTCCCAAAAGCCAATATCAGTCCTGTCGCACATCTCAATGAAAGAGCATATCTGAATACTTGACATCAGTGTATAGGGCATCCGACATTCAGAACAATGAAGCAAGTCATATCTGAGAATAAGCTTCCTATAACTTCCAATAAAGATCTATCATTCTATTCAGCATGTCAGTTAGGAAAGAGTCACCGTTTACCTTTTCTCCCCAGCAATTTCAAGGCAGTAAAACCATTGGAACTTGTGTGCTCTGATCTATGGGGACCAGCCCCTATGATGTCTAGACATGGTTTCAATTACTATATCGGTATTGTTGATTCCTTTAGTAAATTTAATTGCATTTTTCCTCTCTCACAAGAATGATACTGCTTCTACATTTATTATGTTTAAGAATCAAGTTGAAAATATGCTGAATAGAAAAATCAAAACCCTACAAACTGATGGGGGTACTAAGTACAAGACACTCAAGCCTTTCTTTGAACGACATGGTTTATTCACAGAACATCTTGTTCGCACATGCCTCGACAAAATGGTTCAGCAAAGCGTAAACATCGGCATATAGTTGAATTTGGACTCACACTTATGGCCAAAGCATCTATGCCTACTTCTCTATGGTTTGATGCACTCCACACTACTGTCTTTTTCATCAATCAGCTACTTACCAAGGTGATGATTCATAAAACATCATGGGAATATCTCTTTCATAAGAAGCCTGACTATATGACACTTCGTGTGTTCGAATGTGAGTGATTTCCGTATATAAGGCCCTACAATGCTCACAAACTTAACTATCACAACCTCTCATGTGTATTCACCGGGTATTGTGACAAATCCAAGCGATTTCAATGCCTTCATATACCTTCTAGTAAGGTTTACATCTCCCGTCATGTGGTATTCAACGAACTCAATTTCCCTTATTGTTCATCTCCACAATCTTTGCCATCTCTGCCTTCTACTTTACCATCAATGCCCATTGGACCACATCCCATCGTTTCAGCTTCTCCCCCACCACCAGTATCACTGCCTCCATCCCCTCCTGTACCTTCTCAGCTATTATCCACACCAGCACCGATCTCATCACCTACAAAGCCTTTGCCCTAGCCCACATCTTCACCTCAACAATGAACTCGCCACTTATCTAATATCCTTCATGATGCTCGCTCCCTCCCTTCCACAACTGTACCACCTAACCAGCCATCTCCCAATCCACCTGAACCCACCCATCCTACTAATATTCCTCTTCCCAAAAGCTCCACCTTACCTCATTGCACCAATACCATGATCACTAGATCATAGGATGGGACACTTAAGCCCCGCTTATTCCTTGCCTCCTCTTACTCTCTGCCCCCTACCTCGACTGAACCCAAAATCATAACCTAGGCCCTACGTCATCCTCATTGGTAGGCTGTGATGCAAGAAGAAATGGCTTCTCTCACTACGAACAATACTTGAACCCTTTGTTTGCCACCTACCAATGCAAATATCATTGGTTGTAAATGGATATTTCGTATCAAACATAATCCCGATGGCAGTGTGGAGTGCTACAAGGCTCCCCTTGTAGCCAAGGAATACACACAATGCGAAGGATTTGATTACAATGAGACCTTTAGCCCTGTTATCAAACCTATAACTATTCAGGTTGTTCTTCATCTTGCTCTAGCACGTGGTTGGTCCTTACGACAACTTGATGTTACTACAACTTTCTTAAATGGTGATCTTCAAGAAACTGTATACATAGCTCAGTCGCCTGGCTTCACAGATCCAGTTCATCCCCATCATGTTTGCAAGTTGCAAAAAGCACTATATGATGACAAATAGGCTCCTTGTGCATGGTATCATCGACTCAACTCATTTCTTCTTCGTCTTGGCTTTCATATGTGTATTGTTGATACCTCATTATTTGTTTGTCACTCTACCACTAATACTACCATTGTTCTTGTCTATGTGGATGACATCATTGTCACTGGTTCCAACAATTCACAAATTAGCTCACTTATCTTTGATATGAGCGTGGAATTCTCTATCAAGGACTTGGGTCCCCTTCAATACTTCCTTGGGATTGAGGTACTTCAAGCTGGTTATCACCTTCACCTCTCCCAAAGAAAATATATTGTTAATCTTCTTCATAAAACTGGTATGGATATATCCAAACTAGCCTCTTCTCCGATATCTGTTGGTCATTCCCTCTCTAAGACATCTGGTGTGCCCTCATAGATGCTACTGAATTCCATCAAACTATTGGTGCTCTTAGTACATTACTATCACACACCCAGAAATATCATTCACGGTGAACAACTTATGTCAATTTCTACATCAACCAACCAGTGAACACATGGCTGCTGCAAAGCGCTTATTATGCTATCTCAAAGGCACCTTGGACTATGGCCTTCACTTTGTGGCACCTTCCTCTTTCCAGTTACATGCGTTCTCTGATGCTAACAAGGCAGGGTGTCTTGATGACAGACGCTCTCATGGTGGTTTTTGCATTTTTCTTGGTCCAAATCTCATCTCTTGGATGTCCAAAAAACACTCTACTATTTCTTGTTCCAGCATGGAATCGGAATACCATAGCCTCGCTATTGCTGTATCTGAAGTCTTGTGGTTGTGCTCTCTCTTCTCTGAATTACACATTGAGATGCTAGCCTCACCTATCATGTGGTGTGATAACATTGGTGCTACGTACCTTACGGTGAATCCTGTCTTCCATGGTGAATCCTGTCTTCCATGCCAGAACAAAGGACATTGAAATTGATTTCCATTTTGTCCGTGAATAGGTTGCTCAGAAACAACTTCAAGTTCAGTACATTGACTCTATTGGTCAATCGGCTGATATTCTAACCAAGGCTCTTCCTTCCCCTCGATTCCAACTGTTGCGGTCCAAGTTGAACATTGGTTCTCCACCGTCAACTTGAGGGGGGCTGTTAGTATAATCAGTTACCAAATATTTGAGATAAGAACAAACTCCTATACTGTTGCAACCGATTACACTCGTCTCTTGTATTTATCTCTTATCTTGTATTTATCCTTATCCTTGTGTTTATCTCTTATCTTGTTATTCTGTTATTATCTATACTTATACAACATTTATGAATACTATACAGAACATTGAATGAAATGAATCAAGAGAGAATTCTTCTCATAAGCTCTTCTAACTATACTAGAGGTAAAGTAATTCGACTGGTTCACGTGTTTTGGAAAGCTGGGCACAAAGACTGTGTTGTGATCTGCCAAGGATTATGGTGACCTCCGGAAGCAGTTGCCAATTGTTAAAGCCCACATCTCTAAAAACAAGGCCAAGATGGCGAACCTGAAAGCAAAGATGGAGCGCCTTCATGGGAACTGGCCCATCTCCATGAGCAACACGTTCAGCTCATCTAGACCAGAGAACAAATGCACAAGTTGGATAATTATAGAAGATAATATATAATGAAAATATTATAATTTTTTATTTTTTAAATATCAAATAAAAATATTTTTATATATAATTTTTTTATTTTTATAGAACATTTTTTTCTTGAATCAAATTCGAGCTTACAAATTTTTGAATTGAGCCGAGCTCGAGCTCAAGATTCTAGCTCGAGCCTTGTAGTACCTTGGTGAGCCGAGCTCGAGCCTTGTACTATTCAGCTCAGCTCAACTCGGCTCGAATCCACCCCTAAGCGCAATGATATAGGAAGATGGTGTGCTATTTTTAAGTACTGCATACTTCAACCATCTTTAATCGTTGTAAGAGGTCTGGAAAGACGATGGTGTAAAGAGTTCAGTCTGCTCTTATTCATTTTAAAGCGATTTGTCATTTCATCATAACTTGGTAGTGGCAATACCCCATACTACTTGTATACTTCTTTGTTCTTAAGACCATTTGTCATTCAAAACTCCTCTATGCACCCCCACTTTTTGTTGCAATGAACGATTGCAACACTTCTTTTCCTATGTGTTTATCATTTTACTAAATTTTTTTTTGCAATGTAATGCGATTATCAATTGTGAATGTGTCATAGCAGCACACCAGTGATCATCATTTGCGATGCATTCTCGCCTTTGTTTCATGGGTTTTTAGTAGGCAAAGTGTTGCCAATTTGTTAGAAAGTTAAAATATTGTGATTTGCTAATACAGGGTTCTTCCTTAGCTAACTTGTGTTGCCCGTGGTCTTCTAAAATGATTATAGTGGTTGTCGCTTTTTTAGCATTGCCATAATTTATGTAGGATAGCAGTCTAGGCTGGCCAAAGCTCTCATGAGATGGTCTCTGGGGAGTAACAGAGGCTTGTGGAATTGTGGCCAGGGGTTTCCAGGGTTTTACAGTAATTCCTGGGGCTGCCAGGGTTTTATGAAGTAGCACCTAGGGTTGCTAGGATTTTGTAGTATTGCCTAGAGTTGCTAGGGACTTATGAAATGGCACCTGGAGTTGCTAGGGCTTGGTAAGATGGTCACCTAGGGTTGCCAGGGATTTGTGAGATAAGGGCTTGGGATTGCCACGACTTTACAAGCCCGGGGTTGCCAGGGATATACTATGCTTGGAGTTTCTAGGGATACACTGTGCCTAGGGTTGCCTGGGCTTTACAAGGTGGTCACTTGGGGTTGTTAAGGATCTATTGCACCTAGGGTTTCTAGGGCTTTACAAGGTGGTCGCCTGGGGTTACCAAGGATCTACTGCACCTGGGGTTTCCCAGGCTTTACAAGATGTTCACCTAGGGTTGCCAAGGATCTACTATGCCTGGGGTTGCTAGGGCTTTATAGCAATTGCCTGGGGCTGCCAGGACTTTGTGCGATGAGCATAATACTTGTAGACAACATGTAATCGGGAATAGATTGTTATAGGCAACAAATGATAATGATGATAGTGCAAAATTTGTTTGTTGAATAGCGTACTCATGAGATGTATTCATGCAAAAAATATGTAAACAATATGTTCAAAGAAAAGATAATTTTATTGAATCAACATATGGTAGAACATATAAAAGTTTTGTCAGTTATCATTCATTGTATATCTTTAACCAATGTCCATTCATTGTTTCATCTCTCTCATTCGTCTGGGGGTCCCAAAATACATAGTATCCTGTTGGATGGGCTTCCTTTACAATGTAGGGTCCAACCCAATTGGGTGCGAACTTTTTGGCAGATCTTCCTTATCTGACATACAGAGCTATTTTGAGCACCTTATCGCCCTTTTTGAACTTCCTTGGTTTTACCATTTTGTTGAAATAAGTTGCTTGTAATTGATTTGTTTTTGTAAACACCTTTCTCACACTTCATCTATTACCTACAACCTATCACAAATCATTTCATCCATCTCGAACTGTTTACCCATCACATAGGCTACTCTAGTAGATACTGTTTATATTTTTGCAAGCAGAACGATTTCTTGTCCATATACCAATGAGTAAGGGGTCACCTGAGTTCCTTTTTTGATCGATGCTTAGTACACCCAGAGTCACCACCTTGCCCAACATCTTTAGTAAAGTCTTATTTGTTGCCTTTGCCTATCTGTTTCCTTGTGGGTAATAGGTGGTGGAGGTTCTTAGTCGTGCCCCATATTGACGTAATAAATCACAAACCTCTTGGTTCTTGATGAACAGTTCATTATTTGTCGAGATCCTCATAGGAACACCGAAGTGGTGGATGACCTGCTGTCTAAGGAAGTTTGCTACATTTTCCGCGACTACCCCCAAAGGGGGATTGCCTTAGCCCACTTAGTGAAATAGTTAGTGCTACTATGATGAAGCAGTATCCCCTAAATGGGGGATTTATTTTCCCAATGAGGTCTACTCCCCATGTGTGGAACGACAAAGGTGCTATCACTGGGTGGAGTTCATTAGTCAGCTAGTGAATCCAGCAATTGTGTATCTGAAAAGTGTGGCATCTGCACACGTGTTTTTGTGTGCCTTCTAGCATGGTCAACCAATAAAATCCTAGGTGTAAAATGTGGTTGTATAGGGCCATCTATCCTTAGTGAGTGGCCGGCTCAGAACTATAGGTTGCATCCAGGACCTTCTCTATTTCTTCCCCCGCGATGCATCGCAAAGTTTGTCTCGTATATAACTTCCTTATAACAATCCCTCTTGATTTTAGATACAAGTCTCTTTCTTAATATGGCTTTTGTGGGCTCTGTTCCATCTCTTAGATACACGATGTACACTTCCCTCCAATCATCTTCACCTACTGCGAGACACTTTTTCTTGTTTGACTCTAGGATGCGTCTTTCATAGTCATGTTGCAACTTGGTTGCATTGCTTTTCATCTTGGTTCAGTGGTAACCTAGGCATTGTAGCCTCCTATAGAGGGAGGTGGTGATGTCTCCACAATAAGCCTTGTGGGTTTCCGTTAACACTATCGCTACTTTCTTGGGTCCTAAACATCATGTCCTTACTCCATCTACCATCTTATGGTATAGTACTCCGTACACTAACTAGTATCGCAACAATAAGTGATGTGGTAAGGCAATAGGGAATGGTCTCCTTGAAAGACAAAGATGGGATTGGTCTCAAGTCAGAATTGCAAGTAAGCTTAATTCTATAGAGGAAGAAAGACTAACGGGTTTCGGGCTAGTGAATTATGAGAATTCTCATGTGTCCCACGACTTGTCTCTTACCCTTTTTATAGAGAGGATCTTGAGACTATAAAGAGAAGAGGCAAAAATATAAGTTTTCCTATTAGGGAATGGGATCTTTACTTGCATCAGCCACCGAGTGAGCTCCACTAGGGTTTTGCCACATGCCCGCAAGATCCTCTAGGAATAGAGTTTCGTTTTCCCTGAGGATTCTCACATAGCATGTGTTGGCTTCATCCCCTCATGGGTTGTCTCATGGCCATGGGTTGAGGTCTTTGTCTTTGGTCGACTGATGTGTTTGAGTGTCTCATTAATCATCCTCTAGGTGCCTCATCACAACATGTTGTGACTGTGAGAAGTGTAAGTTGATTGTGAACAGGTATCGTCAGATTTGAGCTTCATCTACCATTCATCACAGGTGTGTGCCACTATTCTATGGTCATCGTGAGTTTTGAATAACACTTTATGATCATCGTAGGGTGCATATGGAATTCTTTGTCCATCACAAGCCTACAATGTCATGTTATGCCCACCGCAAGTCCTGAATGGCACTTTGTGCTCATCGCAAGTGTATGAGCCCTACATTTCCTTTGTAAAGTGTTGCCATGCGTCTTAGTTGTTCTGATACCTTAAACATCGTTTATCATCTTGCCCAGCTTGATCATGGCACCCTCTCTCTGTCTAGGGTTTCTCTATGCGGTTCTCATCCAATGTTTCTATTACAAATCTGATGATGATGAATTACATGTACTTACACAACCAAAAACTTTAGTAGAAATTGCAATATACAAATGCAACAAATCGGTTGAAAGAGCTAGGATTCACATAGCTAACGTGTGGTAGAACAATCTAATAGTTCACCTATAGACAAAACCCTCATGTTTATTGGTGATGGTTCTCATGTTCAGCAGCATAGAACAGTAAAACAGGTTGGGGAACATATAAATAAAAAAATAAAGTTTGGTAGAGGGAAGAGGAAGAAAACCGCACCTGTTAAATGTTACTGGTGGTCACTAGTGATGGCTAGTGGTGGATTCCTCCCTTGTTTGTTTTGTAGTGAAAAAAATATGAAAAGTTGTAATGGAAGTGAGAAAGAGATGAGACAAACGTAAAGCTAAATACCATCATACAGTGTGACCTCTGAAATGATCGTCGGCGCCGGAGAAGGAGGTGTATTCTAATACAAGAGATGGAGATGGAAGGAGAGAGCATGGGTTGAGGTTGAGAGTGGGACGAAGTGAGAATGGGATTTGGAATTTTTTTAGTGAATTTGGGAGATAACAGGACAAGCTAACATCCATCCTATTAGCTCCATACGAGTTCATGAGCTGCATGTGCGGGAGGACAAGTGTTGCTCTTTCATTGTGTGGGGCGCCCAACTGTGGGGCATTGATGTAAACTCCATATGACCATCATGACCATGGGATTTTGTGGTTCATGGAAGTATGGATTTAGAGTCAGGATCAACCATGGGATCATTTGGTAAGTCTAGGTTTAGGTTTTATCAAGTTGGTTCTGACTGATCTTTTTAAAATCTGTGTATCTCATGGGTTAATTTAGGGTAGCTATGAAGTTCTCTTTTGAAAGAGGAAACAAGAGAGGGACCCACATAAGAGGGGATCGTTTAATATTTTACAAAAACAATATGGTATTATGTGCATTCAACCATGATGGGCCTAAAGAGCCAATTAAGTCTCTACACGGGCCAAATACTTATGGCCCATGTGGTGATTTCACAAATCACACACAAAACAAGTGTAATATACTAGTAACAAAACAAGTAAAGCTTTGGAAGAACAAGCCCAAAAAGGTTAACACATGACCAACCTCCTTGGTAGTTTAAAAGCTTCTTCTATTCATATGGGCCTAAGCACAAAAAGTAATTCAATCCATATACTAAAGCATGGCTTAATTGAGTTAGTCATGCTTTAACCTCTTTAGTTAGGTTTCCAAGCATGGGCCAAATTGGATAACGTGTTGGCCCATCAAACCCCTGACAATTAGGCCTTTTAAATCACCATTAAAAGGTGTTCATGGGCTGCTAACAGTCCAACCATGAAACCCTAGAACCAAACCATCTTTTGGGTTAACTTTAGGCTAAATTAGCCTAGAGTTTGGTGTTCCAACACCTCAACCAACTTCAAGAATGTGACCTGAATATTCACAGCAAAATTTCAGCTATAAATATCAATCAAACAAGCTAATAAACATTTTGAAATTATGCTAAAACAAGGTTGGTAATGTGGTGATTAAGGCCATGTTTGGTTCAATTCTCATTCTTACCAAGAAGAAATTCTAAAATGGACAAGAATGGGTAAAAATAGGTAGAATGAGAAAATATTGCTATGAACCAAATGTTTTTTTCCTAAAAATGAATCATTTTCAGACTGACACGTGTCCTATGTAAAAGTACTTTTGTAAAAGTACTTTCATAAAAATACTTTGACAAAAGTGCTTCTGTAAAAGTACTTTTATAAATGTACTTTCGTAAAAGTGCTTTTGTAAAAGTGATTTCATAAAAATACTTTGATAAAAATTCTTTTGTAAAAGTGCTTTTATAAAAGTACTTCCGTAAAATGCTTTTATAAAAGTATTTTTGTAAAAGTACAAAAATGCTTTCATAAAAGTACTTTTGTAAAAGTTCTTTCGTAAAAGTGCTTTTATTAAAGTGCTTTCGTGTAAAAGTACTTTTATAAAAGTACTTCCACAGTAGTCCATTAGTAAACATCTATGGTAATAGTTTTGTAGGCATAATTTCCTCAAAGAATGAAAATGAGCAAGATGGGGCATGATTATTTTTCATGTTGCAAGCTACCTCAATTTTTATGCTTTTTCATTCTAAAAAGAATATGACCCATGGCAAGAATTTTGTAACTAAACACTCTAATGTTATTCATTCTTGCCTAGAATGATCAAGAATTGAAAGAATGAGGCCCAGAGTAGTGAACCAAACATGGCCTAAATTGAAGAGTTATCCACCTTGTTGCATCAAACTAGGTCTCCACCATTGCATAGATCCAAGATCACCATCTTCCAAGTTGGATACTCTAGCTATTTATCCAATCCAAAACAAAAGAAAAAACCCTAATTTCTAATGCTTACAACTAAGAAACCTAGTATAAATTCTTCTAAATGAATGATAAAATAAATAAAATTGCAAGATGGAAAATTCGATCATCATGTATGATCACCCTTGTGCTTACAACCTTGAATGTTACAAAAAAAAATTTGAATCTTTAATGGACCACCACACTTTATCAATTCAACCATTGAAACAAACACAAAAGTAATTCACAAATACAATAAAAAATATTCAAATCATATTCCAAACACAGAGAAAATTGAATTCTCAAAAAAACTATGTGAAAATAGTCCAAATCGCTAGAACTATTGTAGTTGATTTCTTAAAAGAAACAAAATATGGTGAGTCCAATTCTAGATCAGAACCTAGAGCTCTGATGCCCTGAAGAATGGCTTCTTCTTAGTCCAAAAAGGTCGAACTTTGCTAGATAAAAAGCTAGGAATTTTAAATCCTGATTCATCCCAAGAAAGATGAAAATAGAATTTCAGTGAGAGAACAATTATCTATCCTAGGATCATACTATAATAACCATCATATTTTGTTTTATAGATTGGGTAGAATGTTACTTGTTCTAGATGCCATAAACGTAGCTCCTAAAGTGATGTAACATGCCAAAGAATTCAGTCCAAATTGAACTCCAAGTTGAAGATGGCGCAACCCCAAATTGCAAGATTCGACCCTAATCAAATGTAAGCCTTTTCACTAATGTGGATTAGTCATCTGTGCCATAAATCTATGGACACCTCCTCAATTGTGTTCACCTCACTCTTGCAAACATGTGCCTAGGTCTTGTAGAGAGTACAACACATTCTTCCTCTTGCCACCATAAGAGATCCTTTGGTAATCTTCTAACACCCATTACCAAAGTAATAGAGTACTCTTCATCTAATTTCCCCACTAAAATTAGGTTAACCCAAAGATCCAAAACATGTATCACATCCTTGGGAGAATCAATTTTGTAACTAACATTAATTTTCCTTCACATGTACATCACCTATCCTCACAATTTTTGAAGTGCCATTAGTTTCCATTTTCATCTCGCCAAAGTCATTGGATTTGTAAGCAATGAAGAAATCCTTTCTTGGGGTAGCTTGGTAGGGTGGATCAATATCAATTACCCAATCTATATCATGACATGTGACTTTAATGCAAGATTCTTCACAACCTAAGAAAATAATTAATTCTCTATCAGAAGCAACTGTGATGGTTTATTTTTCATCTTTTTCTTCACACTTCTTTTATTCTCTCTTGAATTGTAATCCTTCTTCACATGCCCCAACTTCTTTCAATAATAGCATGTAATCCCTTTGCTCGACAACTTTCCCTTGGGTTTGTTACGGTGTGGGTTTTGACTCTTACTTCTCCCTCGATTTTCTGTAACAATCACTTCACCTTCAGATGAATCAAATGTCTTTCTTCTAGTTTCTTCATTCAATAATTTTCTTCTAACTTGACTCATTATAAGAACCCTACAATTTGTGGAATTACTTAGAGACACCACCATTGTATCCCAACTATCCAACAAAGAACTAAGCAACAACAAGGATTACAATTCATCATTGAGCTTCATTGTCATAGAGGAGAGCTAATTCACAGTGTTTTGCATTTCAGTCAAATGATCTATATTTGATATACCTCCCTTAAACTTCAAGTTCAAAAGCTTCCTAATCAAGAAAGCCTTGTTTCCTACTATTTTTCTTTCATACAAACTTTCCAACTTCTTCCAAAGAGAGTGTGTTGAAGTTTCTGTTGAAACATGGTGGAAAACACCATCTTCAATCCATTGTCTAATGGTACCTATAGCTTTTCGATCATGTTTTTTCCATTCTTGAATGGAATCCCCTTCAGGTTTGGCTTCTTCTCCTTTAATAGGTCCATACAAGTCCATACAATACAATAAGTCCTCCGTTCTTAGTTTCTCATTTAGCATAACCATATAACTTGTACCAACATCCATGATTTACACACCCAATTTTCTTCAACCAAAGCTCTAATACCACTTTGTTGCGATTAAAATCCCTTGTTAATAGTTTAAAAATAAAAAATGTAAATAGTAAAAGAGAAATAATGAGAAATGTCTAATTAAACAAATAATCAACACTACAAGAGCAATGACACACCATAATTTTTAACACGGAAAAATTCTCTAATGTGAAAAGGAAAAGTCACAAGGCATGAACCTAGAAAAACTTCCACTATTAACAAGAATAATGGGGTTACAACTTCTCTAATTCTAAGTAGATCATAGAAACTTCAAAAGACAAGAACCTATCTTGGATACACAAAAAAAATCATGAAACAATTTGTATTCAACCAACAAAATATGAAAAAGATCTCACCAAACAAGGTTGTCAAATCCCTTTCCAAAACCACTATTGAAGAACTAAGAAACCTAGAAAATGCTTAATGGAATAAGAACAAAACAACAACCAAAACAATTGATTGAATATGATCTTGTTCACATAGCAAGAAGGTTGGATATCTTATTTTTCTCTTATAAAAGAGGAATAGCCTTTCCCACTATTTTCTTCTCATTTTCTCCTAAAAGAGGATACCATTGTGTGTCAAAAATGCATGAAACCCTTCACCTCAAGACAAATGAGGCTTATAAAAAAGACAAAGGATAGTGGAGAGTGGGTTTCACCATCCACTAACATAGAATTAAAACATGAAAATTTGTCTCTTTCTCATTAATGAGAGAATACCAAGAGTCACTTTTTTGTCTTCCATTTTAACTTTCTTAAGTTACTAATGTGTTGGGAAAGAGACTCTAACACATGAATGGGTCCTACCTCCACATGAGAAGGGATATCCAACATTAGTACCAGTCCATTCTCGTTGTCGGTTCTACTTCTAAGGAAGAAAGATGAGGAATGGAGATTATGCACCAATTACAAAGCCTTGAATAAGGTGATGGTGAAAGATAAACTTCCAATGTTGTTCATGAACTATTTGAGGAATTATAGGGAGAAAGTTTACTCCAAATAGGATCTACAATCTTTTTTGGAGTCATGCTATGTCCTATCTTATGTAACACTCTTTGGATTTAGCAAAAAAAAAAAGAACCAAGGATGTACAGTCAAGAAACCACCAAACCCATGTCAAGTCGAAGGACGTTCCAAAAGACAGCTTTTTGAACACAATAAGAGCTCTACAAATTTCTTGTTATGCCCTTTAGCCTCTCTACCGCCCCTCCAACATTTCAGTCACTGATAAATCAAATTTTTAGAGATCAACTACGTGAATATGTCCTCATCTTCTTTGATGATATTCTGGTTTACAACATGTCCATGGAAGAGCATGTTAAATAACATGAAAAAGTTGTCCTAGAGATCTTAAGAAGGAAAAACAAAATGAATAAATTCCAATTTGTAATGGATGGGGTCTATCAACTAGGACATGTCATCTCATCCAAGGAAGTAGAAGAAGATCCACCAAAGATAAAAACCATAGTATAGTGACCTAGGTCGAGCTTTTTCTTTAACCTAAAGTCAATGAATTCATAGAAAAGGAAGCCCAAGACCATCTGCATTAACCAAATTCTAGACGTGGGAAGGAAGATTATCTATGCAATCATAAACAATTTTCTATGAAGCTAAACAACCAAGCTTTGCAAGAGCATCCACTGGTTGGTTAGCTTCTGTATAGATATATACACAAAAGAAATCCAAACTACTCCTAAGCTCCTATACTTGTAAAAACCAAAACCAAAGTTTCTAGGGTGTTGTACAAACTCCGTTGAGAATATCAACCAAATTGGAATCCAACTCAACCATAATCCTATTTACTCCTAAGGCAACTGCAAGGTGCAATCCATCCAGCAGAGGCAAATCTTTTGCAACGAAATTAGTTTCAAGGCTATAGGTGTTAGAGAAAGCACAAACAAATCCATTCCTTCCATTTCTAATAATACCTCCTCCCCCACAGGGGCCGGGGTTACTTCTGGAAGCTCCATCAACATTAAGTTTCATATAACCCTCTGGTGCAGCCATCAAATGAACCACTTTGACATTCCTTTCTCTAATCGATTGGATCCGTAACCCCAGTCCTTGCAAGGAGATCTGCTGGTTGTAGTCCACCTTATGGGTCAAATTCAACGAGGATGACACCTCATGTAACCATCTCACTATCATCCAAATCACCATTTTTGGGCATTTGAATTTATTCTCCATCTTGCACCTATTCCTCTCCTTCCAAACCTCCCAAACAGGAAAGCAAGCTATCAGCCCCACACACTTTCCAAGCTAAACAACCACACACCAACACATGATTGGTGTCCTATTCCAAAGGGTGACGTTAACACACACATTTGGAAGCCAAGGGAATTCCCATCTCTTTGATGTCTACCTCCACACCCACCTTACCGACCATAATTTTCCAGATGAAGAAACATATCTTGGTTGGAACAAGAGCATTCCACACCACCTTGGACCAGCTCACTGAAAGATGAGCAGTCCTGTAAAAGGACCAAGCTGAATGTAAAGAAAATTCCCCCTTCGCCTCAGCTAGCCATATAATTTTGTCTTGGCAGTTGAAGAGCCTCACACCTGACCCCTGAATATTGTTTAGAACATCCTCCTCTAGAAAACCACGAACCTGATCCTAGTGCCAAACCCCTTCTTCATCTAGGACATCACAAACCTACAGCTGAGAATTCAGCCCTTCTTGCTGGATTACTTTATCAATCAAAGGGACATTGATAATCCACCTGTCAAACCAAAAATCGATCGTCCCTCTACCCATCATCCACCTCAAAAGTTGAACCAAATCACATCTTATCTCCATATTTACCTTCCAAGTCCGAGAAGTGTAGCAAGGGAAAATGATTGTATAAAAATGCTCATGTTTTAGAACCTTGGCTTTAAAGAATTCTGCCCACAAAGAGTTATGAAAAAGCACCCGCCACAAAGCCTTCAGCGAAGAGATTTATGGACATCATATAAACTTTTAATTTGGAGCCCCCCTTCATTGAATGGCCTCACAATTAAGGTCAAGATCCATCAAGAGCCTTAGGGGATTTTGTGATTAACTAATTATTACACAAAATTTATACAAAATTATGGACAGATGGCTATACATCTAAGCTAGTTATTGAAGAAGGGGAATCGGTAGTGGGAAGAATCAGTTGAAGAGGCATTCTTGATGGTAAGAGAAGCCATGATGATAGCTTTGACACCATAGGAAGTGTCTCCAATGGGAGTGAGATTAAAGCAATCCTCTCACAACACAAAAATCCCCTACCCTTCTTTAGTAAAACTTTACAAGTCCTACTTATCATTGTCAACCTACAGTCAAGAGCTTCTGTTGGTGGTAGATGTGGCTCAAAAGTGGTTACCAATTTTAGTAGGGTAGAGGTTTCAGATGAGATCTCGACTTCAGTGATCACACCATTTGCGCAGTCCCTTGCAACCTTGGATTGGGAACAACTTTATACTTACATGCCTTTTTTCATGGAGAGATATTCCCAATGCAAGGCTACAAGGGACTTTGTGAATAGTGTGAGCACAACCTTGTGAGGATTGAATCCAATTTTGTTTTAGATTCTCACTAACCATCGAAGCCTATTAGGGTTGTCAATGGGTCGGGTCCGAATCGATGGACCCGATGGATCTGAACTGATTGGGCCAATTTTGGTTCCAAGAACTGGAACCGACAGGTTGGTTCCAGGTCCTGATATAGTGTCTAGAAAGTTTTCAGTTTGGAACTGGTTCTGGTTCCACCCAGTATATATATATATTATGTATAATATATTAAATAAATTATGTATAACTAATCGGTTCGGTTCCAGGTCCTCAATATTTCATGTCAGGTTGGTTTCGATTCTAGCTGGTCCCATCCTAGACCCAACCTGTTGATAGCACTAAAGCCAATGCTACATTTTAGAGTAAAAGGTATCTACATGAATGCAACAAAAGCTATTCTACATATTGTATATATATATATATATATATATATATATATATTATGTATAATATATTAAATAAATTATGTATAACATACATATTATATATAATGTATAATATTTAATATTTAATATATATTAAATGTATATATATATATATATTTATTTATTTATTATAATCGGGTCAATTAGGTTAAACCCAATTGTCCCAAGAACTGATCGGTTTGGTTCCAGGTCCTCAATATTTCATGTCAGGTTGGTTTCGATTCTAGTTGGTTCCATCCTAGACCCAACCTGTTAACAGCACTAAAGCCAATGCTACGTTTTAGAGTAAAAAGTATCTAGATGAATGCAACAAAAGCTACTCGCCAAACTCATAGGCAGTGATTTTCTATAAAAAGGGGAAGGAAAATATAGTAGCATTGCCATCTCCTAAATAGAAGAACCAAAACTATAGCTATTTCAACCCCTATTTCTAAGCTAAACAGAGGATATTAAGGTGGAGATCGCAGCTGACCCTTAAATATAAACATCATTTAGAGCATTGTAAAAGACCCCACTCAAAGCAACCCACATTTGCTACAATAGTGTTGTAGCCCTAAAACAATTAAATCAAAGCCTTTGATTTGTTGCCATGAACCCACCTTGAATTAGATGAAATGACTTATTGGTAGGGCCACTACAGAACATCTATGGTCATGATTTTCAGTTTTAGCCCTACACCAAGATAGTGTCATAGAGAAAACTGAACTCCACCTAGATTATCAAATATTAAAGGATTGCTATGAAAGGGAGATCCCAATTGTTAGCTCAACTTTAGCATTTCAGAATATAACTATCCGATGAAGTCCACAATTCTCCTAGTGGAGGTCATACTAGAAACCGCAACACCTTACAAAGATTAAGGACATATGTCCCGAGAACCAGAAAAGCACAAGCAGGCAAGGACAAGCTATGGGAAATAGTCAAGATGATGAACCAAGACCTTGTTCGACTTAACTAGTTCGATGCAAAGACAAGATGATCTTCTTTCTGACCATACTAAAATTGTACAATCTACTAGATACAAATCTACAAGCACTTCCTAAACCCATCGACAAAGACACTGAAAAGATAAAGAAGGAAAGAGAAAAACGAGAGGAGGATTCACTTCTATGTCTATGACATATACTGAATGCCTTATCATATTAGCTTTACAACCACTCCAGCTCTAATCCATTTGGACTTGAAGAGAAAATTTTGACATGTCATTCAGTGCTCAATTGGTTACCTACGACCAGTTGAAGTTTTATAAATGATAGATAAAAATAAAAAATTGTTAAGTTATACAATTTTTTAAGATAAAAAACTATTACTAACAAAAAAATTCTAAAACCCTCTATTATCAGACTCAAATGTTGCTCCCCTGACCCAACCATTAACCATCGACAACTGTAGACTTTAACGGCAAAAAATTCTAAGCTATTATTGACAAAAAATTCTAAGTTGTATTTGCTTAGTATATAGATTAAAATTAGAACCTGGATTTTTTTTTTTTTGCCTTAATTGATGAGTTCCAAAATCCAATTCGTCTCCCAATCCTGAAACCCCAACATCATTGTCTGCAAAAACAACATTACCCACTTTGCCTAAATTCCTCAATAGGAATACCCTACTTTCTTCACTACAAACCATAAGTCTCATCACTAAAGCCCGCATCCTGTTGATGCCTGAACAATAAAACCCCTATCTTCCATAACCCCTCTCAATCTCCCACTACAAACATTAGATTTTCCTGCAATAAAGCTTTAATTTGTTCCTTATTTGCATGAAATTCATGAACATTCGTCTAACACCTACTAAAATGGCAAAAATCCCAAATTTTCCAACCAGTTATAGTTGTCCAATCAAAGAAGAACAAGAAGAAATAAGCAAAAAAAATAAGAAAAAAAAGGTAGTAAAAAATCTCATGTGGAAAGTATCGCTCATTGCATCAAATGATGTTGCGTTCGCACAAGATATTTATCATCCCATAGTATCCGTCAAAGAGAACGGTCTAGATCCACTAAGACACTAATTTCCTACCATACAAACAATGCAGTACAGAGCTCTCTCCTCTCTGTATCAAATCAGAGTGATACATAATACGAAGCTTCCATGAAGAACAAGAAGAAGAACAAGAAGAAGAACAGAGAAACTCCCAACTAATGCCTCTTCCTCAAACTCCACTTCGTTTCTGCCTCTCTTGTCCAGAAAGAGATGTATTTTATAGATAAACACAAATTCTACAATGTTGCCCTAGAGATAGGACAAGTTATAGGCAACATCAAACAGATCCCACACACTTGGTAAAAGATAAAGCTCAGAGGTTTTGAAAAAAAAGAGGGCAAGGTGAGAAAAAAACTCACCATCACCAAATGCATCTCTATTTTTACACTTACTTTTATATGGAAAAAATATTTTTATTGAGTTAAAGGTTTTACTTTTTCGGTTGGTTGTAGGTTTAATACAACTCAACAATCCTTGATGTGTCAAAATATTGATGGACTCAAAGAGAAAATCCCTTCAAGTCCAAACATACTGGATCTGAAGTGCTTTACAACTTCTTCAAGGAACTCTCATCTCCTGAAGGAATCTGGAAGGCTTTGGAATTTAAGTATAAGGTTCAAGAAGCAAGTATGAACAAATATCTCGTCACTAAATACTTTGACTTCACCATGATTGATCATAAGCCCATACTGGAGCAAGTTCATAAGTTACAAGTGATAGCCAACAAAATTCGATCCCTTAACATCATCCTTCTTGAATCTTTCCAAGTGGGAGAAATAATTGCCAAACTTCCATGAAGAATCTTTTGCACAAGGCAGAAGAACTTATCTTAGAGAAAATTTAGTAACACCTTCACAATAAAGAAGAGTCTCGAATTAAAGACAACAAAGATAAGACCTTGGCCAACATATTGAACTCTAAGGTTAATTTTGTGGAACTTCAATAAGAAATGATCCTGCTATGTTTGTGGGAAGAAGGGGCACTATGCCCGAGTCTGCCAACATCGAAAAGGTCAAAGCAAGTCAACAAATATGGTGGAAGACAAACTAGTAGCCATGATCATTGAAGTGAATATGGTAGAATCATCTTTTGGATGGTGGTTTGATTCAGGTGTCACAGTCCATGTCTACAAGGATAAGTCCTTGTTCAAAATGTATGAAGAAGTGACTGATGGTCAAGAGGTATAGATGGGAAACCAAACATGTGTCAAGGTTGTTGGAAGATGTAGCGTGGAATTGAACTTCATCTCTTAAAAGACACTAACTCTGTTGAATGTTCTTCATGTTCTTAACATTAGGAAGAACTTGGTCTCAGTAAATCTGTCTACAAGAGGGGATTCAAATTTGTCTTTGAACCCGAAAAACTAATCCTGTTCAATACTGCATGGGATGTTTGTTGGAAAGGGATATGGTTTTAATGGGATGTTTAAATTGAGCATTAATGAAGAAAAAAAGGTTTTGTTTATATTGTTAATTCTTTCTCTTTATGGCATGATGTATAAAATCTAAAATGGACAAAAAACATTTCCCAAGTATTGGGAGGAATTCATAACTTCTAGAACTTATTCATTCTGACATCTATGAACTTAATGGTGTATTAACTAGAGGAGGTAAGAGATATTTCATAATTTTAATTAATGATTTTTCAAGATACACCTATGTCTACCTTATGTAAACTAAGGATGAAACCTTTGACATGTTTAAACAATACAAAACTGAAGTTGAAAATTAATTAGAAAAGATAATTAAAATACTTATAATTGATAGGGGTGTTGAGTACTTTAAGAATGAATTTAATTCCTTTTATAAAAAAATTGGAATAGTACATCAATGTTCTATTCCCTATACCTCTAGATAGAATGGCTTGGTCAGAAAGAAAAATAGAACACTTACAAAAATTATAAACTATATGAGAATTATGGACAGGAAGAAAGTCTAACTTAGCATACCTAAAAGTGCGGGGGTGTTTAGCATATTACAAAGTTCCCGACCCTAAAAGAACTAAGTAAGGACTTAGAGTAGAAAGAAGTATTGATGGATATATAGAATATGGCATGGCCTATAGGCTTCTGGATTTGGAGTCCAACATGTTCTAAATCCATAGAAAATGGCAGAGAACCAAAAAGAGAAACTTATATCTCATTACCTATTAGTAACAATGAGACTAAAAGAATAAATGACACAACTATAATACCTGCAATAGAACCCTAAACAGTTAAAGACAATGAAAAGAAAAACACATAGGTTCTGATTTTATCTCTAGTCAGTCAATTGGGTTCTTGGTTGAGGCTGATAGGGAAAAGTTTTAAATAAGATACCCAATGTATTAAACACTAAAAATAATCTAAAAACTGCAATGACCTCTAGAGATGTTACCTTTTGGAAGGAAGCTATAAATAATGAAATGGATTTGATAATGTCAAATAACACATTGGTACTAGCAGACCTATCTCCGGAATCAAAACCAATCAAATGAAAATGGATGTTAAGAAGAAAATATAACATTGATGGAACTGTACAGACATTTAAGGCTAGATTTGTAACCAAAGGATTTAATCAAAATGAAGGAATTGACTACTTTGACACCTATGCACTAGTGGCCAGAACAACTTCTATTAGAACACTTATAGCACTAGCATCCATTTATTACTTATCTATTCATCAAATAGATGTTAAAACCACTTTCCTTAATGGTGATTTGAATGAAGAATTCTACGTGAAGCTGTTGGAAGGGTTAGGAATCTATCAGATGGATGGACAACCATGCTAGATAGCTAGGCGAAATTTTAAAAATTTTTCTAACCCATTCGGGAATTGATTTCCCAGTAAATTGAAAACTAAATGTTTAGGACCGATCTTGCACTAAACTGGACTATATTTGAAACCAAATTGAAAGGAGATTATACCTGATACGAAGACTAAAGGAATGAGAGGTCCATTATATGGATGGACGAACCCTACAGGAAGGTTGGGCGAAAATTCAAAAATTTCTCTCTCTCCCATTTGGGAATCACATTCCTTATTTTAGAAAACTGCATTTTTAAGGATCATTCTTGAAACAAAACTGGACCAGATATAAAACCATTAGGAAGTTAGGGATATACCTGATACGGAGTAACAATAACTCCCGATGAAGGTGTTCACACCCAAGGAGAAGCAGGACCGGCAGGATGGCTCTTCTGAAAGAACCAAGACTCTTCAGCAAGAATCGAACAGGGGCTGGTGAGCACGACTTCAGATTGCTTCTTCTACCAAAAAGCAATATCAAGAACACACCTTGATCACTTTCACAAGTGGAGATCGAACTGGGTAGGGGTGGCAAGAACAAGGGAGAACTCTACAGATTGATGTGTAGTGAAACGGAGGAATTCGCCCCCTATTTATAGTCTTCTTTGGATCAGCCTCCTAATCTAATTAGGAGAGAGTTTCTTGATCCAAATCTGATATTTGGATCTGGACTCTTGAATGGATAAGACTTATCTTATCTTTAAGCTAATCCTAATCAGATTATAAATCAGATCTTGCCCCTTTTAATTAAGTAACTTAAGCCTAGTTTGAACTGGGCCTTAGGCCCATTAAGCTTATGTGTTCACATACTCCTTAACCTACTGCCCAGTTGGCTCTCTTTGTATGGCATGGAAGCCTTACATTGATCTACACATCATCCACATGGTTTCAGCCAAGCCTTTGTTACAAATAGCCAAATTCACTATAGGAGACAGTGAACCCCTGAGTCCATCACCATGGGCTCTTAATGGGCCCAACATTTACACTAAATGGTTCTTGGGTCCAACCACCTTATGAAAACACAAGAACTGTGGGCAGATGCAAGATTAGCCTATCAGGTATTACCCTCAATGGCCTTACACTTAATCTCTCAGCTCATAATGATCAAGCACTGCCTAACAAGAGAGGACATCTCCCTCGGCTGCAAGGTATAGTGTTGCACTCTCTACTCACATGGATCCTGGGAATTAAAACATTTTGCAAACATTTTGAAACCATAGTATATATGTATATCTTTATATAAATATATTTTGCAAAAACAAATTTCAACGTTTGAAATCAACTATCGACAGTTTGGGTTTCCATTAGAGAGAGTGCATTCCCCGATCATTCACTTTGCCCAACAAAGGGGCTGATTCTGTCACTATGATCACCCACATAGGTGTATTCTCAGACTGCCCCAACATACCCAGATTTTGACCCCCTCTAAGGATCTCATTATTGGCATATCAAAGACAACCCAATCCGGCACCTAATGCAATACCATAATTGAGTCTAGGGGTCAGGTGTAACATTTCAGTTTTGCCCATCTATCTCCAAGGTGTAGGGCAATACTGGAATTTGGTCTGGTTTAGGGTTTTAAGAAAACCCACACTGCATGTACCTCAAGTCTCACCCTAGTAGCTGAGACAAGCCACCCCAACCAACTTGACAGCACATCAGTGTCAGCCTTGGTAGGATAAATCTCCCTAGATTGATCCAATGGCCGTGAAGATTCTAAACTAACACGAGTCTCATAAGTGTCCAGTTTAAGGGTATTACACAGAAACACTACCTAACAAAGACAACAAATTGCAGATCCCAAGGTGGAAATTCACACACAATATCGGTTCCAAAATCATCCTCTAATTGAATATGGCGTAGTGCACAGGAGAAACTAATTCAACAAATCCGCTATCCAACTGGCTTGGATCTTGTAGGGTGAGTGAGCCTGATATTCTTCAACATTTTTCTTACAAAATCTAGAAGAAAAACTAATCAAATTTGGTTCTTGAAAAGCCTTGGTCTTGATAGGATTTCTAGGAGAGAAGAGAGAAGAAGAAAGAGCAAGAGAGTGAAGAAAACAAGTTTTGTTTACCCTCTTCCTCTTAACCCCCTATATGGAGCACTCTCTATAATCTAATTAGAATATTATCCTAATCTGATTTGGATTTAAACTCTTTTAAGAGATAAGCATTATCCTCTTAAGAGGATAGGTGTTCCATACCCAGAACCATGCCCAATTTTGACCCAAATCAAGTTGTCATGTGATAGCTTAACTAATCATATTGGTAATGGGCCTTAGGCCCATTTTCCTTAAAGGATCATGTCCCCAAGTGTTGCATGGCCACTTTGGGCATGATATTGTATGGCGTGGGACCCCACAAAGGTCTCACACAAGTCCATGAGGGTTTATCCCCACCTCTAAAAGAAGTTAGTTCGAATTCACTGCTTAAGGTAGTGAACCATTGAGCTAATACAGCATGGGCTCAGTTTGGGCCCAAAATTTACACCTAAATGATCCTTGGATTCAGCCACCCTATGAAGATCCAAGGATAATGGACTTATGTGAGATAAAGCCCATCAGGTAATCAGCCATGTAATGGTCTCTTACACGGAAGGACATGAAATGTTCTCTTTCATGGATGGATTTTCAGGATATAACCAGATCAAAATGGCAGAGGAGGACAAAGAAAAGACGACATTCATAACACCATGGGGAATCTTTTACTACAAGGTCATGCTGTTTGGGCTTAAGAATGCTGGGGAAACTTATCATAGAGAAATGACAGCACTCTTTCATGACATGATTCATAGAGAATTGGAGGTATATGTGGATGACATGATTGCCAAGTCGAAGAAGGCAGAGAATCATTTAAAGGACCTCCAGAAGCTCTTTGAAAGATAGGAAATTTTTTCTCAGGTTAAAGCCCCAGAAATGCATATTTGGGGCATCATCAGGAAAGCTATTGGGTTTTATCATTAGTCAAAAAGGGATTGGGATTGACCCTACTAAGGTCAAAGCCATTGTTGAGATGCCTCCTCCCCAAACAGAAAAGAAAGTTAGAAATTTTTTGGGAAGATTGCAATATATTCATAGATTCATAGCACAACTTACACCAATATGTGAGTCAATTTTTAGGTTGCTAAGGAAGAATACCCCGGTGAAATGGAATGAAGACTGTCAAGAGGCATTTGACAAAATTAAGGAGTACTTGACCAACCCACCAGTATTAGCTCCCCTTAAGCCTGGGGAACCCTTGCTTATGTATTTGATGGTATAGGAAGATTCCATTGGATGCATACTGGGGCAACATGATGAGACAGGTAAAAAGGAAAGAAACATTTACTACATAAGTTGGAAATTCTATGACTATGAGACAAGGTAAACCATGCTAGAAAAAACATGTCTAGCCCTTGTTTGGGCCTGCCAGAAGTTATGCCATTACCTATTAGCTCATTTAGTGTTGCCCCTTTCTAGAATGGACCCCATCAAGTATTTGTTTGAGAGACCAGCAGTTACTAGTCGAGTTTCCGATTGGATCATGCTCATTTCTGAATATGATATCAAGTATGTGACCCAAAAGGCAATCAAAGAACAGGCCATTGCAAACCATTTAGCTAAAACCCCACCTCGGAGTATGAGACAATCCCAACAAGTTTTCTAGATGAAACCATTTTGGAAATACAAGTGGGAAAAAGGTAGAAGGCATACTTTGATGGAGCATCAAACCAAAACAGATGAGGAGCGGGAATGGTCCTTGTGGATCCCTGAGGCACTCACTTTCCTTTATCTATCTGTTTGGACTTTCCAACACCAATAATACATGTGAATGGGAAGCATGCCTAAGAACAGTTAAAATGGCACTAGATTGGGGCATCGATGAATTGGAAATTTGTGAGAACTCTTTCATGGTCATTAGTCAAGCCAAGGGTGACTGGGAAGTATGGGATGAGTGAATAGCATTGTATCATAACTGTCTCAAGGAGTTGATAAAAAAATTTTAAGTGCATTTCCTTCAATTACTTGCCTAGAGAGGACAACCGCTTTGCGGATGCTTTGGCCTCCCTAGGATCAGCCATGCGCTTACCTCCCAACATGGTAGTAGAACCAATTGATTTGAGTTGGGATAGTGAGCCTGCCTACATGAGTAGCATACTAGCAATCACAATAGAAAAAGAGTCAGATGGTAAACCATGGTTCTATGACATCAAAAATTTCTTGGAGCGCCAAACATTTCCAGAAGGGGCAGATCCCAAAGTGAGAAGAACTATAGGCAGGCTAGTAGGGCATTTCATCTTAGTAGGGGGGATATTGTTTCAAAAGTCCCCAAGATTACCTTGATTGAGATGTTTAGATGAAGAAGAAGTGCAAAGAAAGATGGAGGATTATTGTCGACATGAATGGGCATATGTATGCCAAAAATATATTTTTATATGTATAGTTTTAATTTTTAAGAAAAAAGATTGGCTTGCGAGCTCGAGTCGAGCCAAGCTTGAACTTGTGATCTTTGAACCAAGCTGAGCTCGAACTCAAATCTCTATCTCGAATCGAGTTTGAGCCTAACACAATTTCAGCAAGCTGAGCTCGAATAGCCAAGTATTCAGCTCGCCTCAGCTCGAATCCACCCCTACCCACAAGACACTATATCTGCACATTGAGAACATCTTCCATGTTTACATGCTATCATTCATAGGAATTTGTTCCCTATGTACAACTGTAGTATCTTGTGTGTAGGAGATCTGGATTGATATAAAGGGAGGACATTTTTGTTTTTTAGTTTATGTAATATATGTCTTATTTTATATTTAATCTATATTTTTTTATTCAATTATTAATTTTTTGTGTAAAAAATATTAAAGTTTTAGATCTAAGGCCAAAAAAGGGGTTTTTTGGCAAAAATACCGGGGAAGGGGGAATGCATAGATATTGAAAAGTTACTCAAAATAAAATAAAAAATAGTGCAAATTTATATCCTCCCAAAGTTTGCATGCACATTTAGTGTACAACCCATGACCTCTTTCCAGGTTTTACTAAAACCGGACTTGAAATCTTGACCCAGTGATGATTCGAACATTTCAATTGGCTGGGTCAATGATGGGTTGAAAACGCAGCAGAAACGAAAAGAGCTCAACACCAGGCTTCACGACTTTTATCCAAGCTCTCTATCTATGAGTTATTTACCAAACTAGAATTAAATGCCAGTTGGTTTTATGGTGGCCTCCAAATCTCTAGTCCATAGTACTGCGAAGGTGAATATGAATAGTGCAAGAAGAGGGAATACAGGCCCCAAGTCCATGTTGTGGCGTTTTAAGGAGAGATAATGGTGATTTTCTTTTTGCCTTCGCTAATATGGGTATAGAACTAATATTGTCAAGGAGACTAAGTGATTCTCCAAACTCTTGGTTTTGCAAAGCCAATGGGTTTTAACAAAATAATCATAGAAAGTGACCCTATACGAGCTGAAATGGCAGATCTTGATATGCAGGTTGTTCACATTCTGGTAAGGGAACAGTAATTGACTTTTTTGGGAAAATTCACATGCAACATTACCTGGGATCCTGTTTCAAATCCAAGGTGGAACTGCCTATCCGTTCAAGACTTTGCCTATTGGAGGATTCTCCTTTTAGACTTCATTGATTTTTTCTCAGTTTCTTCAAACGATTCTTATGATCTTTAAGATCTGATATACAACTTTTTAGAGGGGTAAGACTTTTCTCTTCCTCTCATGGGTTTTGATTTATTTTAATAAAATTTACAAATTTTGGGGACATAAAAAAAAGGATTAAAACCAACCCCAATATAACACCTATAATCTTTTTTTTTTATCAATAACACTTTCATTAATTCATTAGTAGAAAATTTACAAGTGGAAGACAAACACACTTATCTTCCAAGAGTCACAAAGAGCTTCAAGAAAGGAAAAAAGAAAAAGACAAAGACACTAACGTTATAGCTTATCCCAAAACAATGAATCCCTTTCTGCCCCTTGTTTAGCTAAACTGTCAGCTAGGGAATTAGACGATCTTTTAATCCAACATGTCTTAACTTCCATCTCCCGCACCAGCCACTTGAATTTCGTCCTCTCATTATTGTACTTCCATAAATCATTTTGATCATTAGTCAGCCACCCTATCACAACCTCTGAATCCCCTTCAATTATGAGTTTCTTGATGTTCAATTCCTTAGCTTTCTGGACTCCTTCCATAACTACAAAGATCTCAGCTCTAAGGGAGTCACCCACTCCAATTGGGCCTAAGAACATAGCAAATATGACCCCATTTTCATCCCTAAAAACACCCCCGATCCCCGATTGTCCCAGGTTTCCCCTACTACACCCATTAAAGTTTAATTTCAAGAACCCACTAGGTGGGGGGGGGGGGGGTCCAAGCCACACTCATTACTGACTTGGTCTGCGTGCAATTTGTAATTTCACCCCACTTCCTCAACATGTCATCCACAGTGTAATCTGTGAATAGTTCCAAAGATTTCAGCCACTGTACCGCCCTAATATGTATGATAGCCCTCGGATCTGCTGCTCCTCTCTGAGCTTTTGAGAATATCCTGGAGTTTCTTTCTTCCCACAGTGTCCAACATACTGCAGCCCTTAGTCCTCTCCACATTGTCCATCCCCTTTTTAACCGCCACTTGAAAAAGGAAGGGGAGAAAAGGCCCTGCATGTCTGATGGGGGATTCCAGCTGCATCCAAATAAGGAGAAAGCCCAATCCCAAATTGACCTCGCGAAGTGGCAAGACACTAGTAGGTGAAAACCAATCTCCCCATCTGCTTTACACAGAATACACCACTGAGGTGACAAGCAAGTATTGGGTCTCTTCTTTTGGAGTAGATCACCAGTGTTGATTCTTTCCAGATAGGCTTCCCAACAAAAACTACCAACCCTAGGGGGTATAGCTCTGCACCAAACCTCACCAATAGGGAAAGGGGAAAGGGTAGGACTGGTGGACTGATTTAAGACTTTGAAGAACGAAGCACAAAAGAAAATTCCATTGGGGGTGGGTGTCCAAATTCTAGAATCCACCCTAGTGGAGTCTAAGACAACATTATCAAGAAGTGCAATAAGGCTCGAAATACTGTCGAAGTTTGAGTCCCTCAAATCCCTTCTTAGACCCAAGTTCCACCCAATCCTAGAAGTGGAAGAGGACGGGGAGGTGAAAGATGAGATCGGCTCATTTTTCAAATCAGAAAGAGCATACGAAGACGGAAACTGATCCTTTAGAGGAGCGCTCCCCACCCAGGTTTGTTCCCAAAATTTTATGAAGTTACCAGAATTCAAGTCATACCTGATATTAGGGAAGAAAACTGGTAGCAGGTCATGAATGGCTTTCCAAGGAGAATTGCTTGTGGTCCTAGCTCTGATTCCAGCGTCCCATCCATTGTGCTCCAACCCATGTATACTTGCCACTATTCTAGCCCATAGCTTCTCCTTCTCCATAGGAAACCTCTACAACCACTTCCCCAACAGAGTCATATTCCTTCTCCTAATACTCCCAAGCCCCAAACCACCACACGACTTACTCCTGCACACTATTTCCCAGCTAACTCTATGATCCCTCTTCTCCTCTCCCAGCTCCCATAGGAAATCTCTCATTAGCTTCTCTAATCTGTTAGCAATCTTCATTGGGATTTTAAAAACCAACATGAAAAAGATGGGTAAGTTAGCAAGTGTGGCCTTAATTAGTGTATTTCTCCCACAGAGACAGAGAGTTCTTTTTCCAGGATACCAGTCTTTTTTTAAATATTTCTATCACCGGATTCCAAAAACTCTCTCTCTTGGGATTATCACCTAATGGTAACCCTAAGTAGTTCAAAAGCCACCCTGAAACTTCACACCCCAGCACTTCAGCACTCTCCCTAATCTCTCCCTCCTCCAAATTCACCCCCACTACACAACTTTTCCCAAGGTTAACCTTCAAATTGGACATTTGCTCAAACAATTGTATCACCGACTTTAAGCTCCTGATAAACCTCACATTACCGCCTTTACAAAACAGAATCGTGTCATCAGCAAACTGTAAGTAAGTGAGGGGGGTTTCCACCCTCCCAACTCTCCAGCCTCTAATGATCCCCCTAGAATCTGCTCTGTGAATCAGTTTCCCCAAAACCTCCCGCAATTAGAATGAACAAGAAAAGAGAAAGGGGGTCTCCTTCTCTTATACCCCTACTGGCTGGAAAGAAATCTACCACTGTCCCATTCACTAGCACTGAAAAATGACAATTCCGGACACAGCCCATGATCCACTTACACCATCTAGCCCCAAACCCAAATTTAGTTAAAACTTTCCTCAAGAAATCCCAGTCCACCAAGTCATAAGCCTTTTCCAAGTCCAGCTTACAGACCACTCCCTTCTTCTTATCCCTCTTAAAGTTTTCCACACTCTCATTAGCAATTAAAATCTGATCTGTAATTTGTCTTCCACTCACAAAAGCTCCTTGATAGTGTGCAATGATATCTGATAGTACCTTCTTCAGCCTCAAAGATAACACTTTTGCAATGATCTTATACAAGCTATTAACCAAGCTAATTGGCCTAAAATCCTTCGGTGAGATGCATCTTTCTTTTTTGGAATTAAGGCTATAAATTTAGAGTTCACACCCAGATTGACAAATCCTCTCCTGAAAAACTCCTCAAACACCCGAAGAGATCAACTTTCAAGATATCCCAACAATCCTAATAAAAAGTCATTGTGAACCCATCCAGCCCTAGAGCTTTTGTTCTATCCATAGAAAACACAGCCTCCTTGATCTCTTCTAGATTAAAGCTTCTTTCCAACCTTCTCCTGTTCTCCACCCCTACATCTGGCCAATCCAAACCTTCTACCCACACCCTTCTACTCACAGGCCTTCTTAGAATAGATTTGAAGTGCTCCATACAGGCCCTGGTAATCTCCTCTTGTTGTACTAACTCAACTCCATCTACTACCAATTTGGAAATAAAGTTCTTCCTTCTCCTACCATCTGCTAGAGAGTGGAAATACCTAGTGTTTTTGTCTCCCTCTTGCAACCATTTACACCGAGATTTTTGCCTCCAGCTAATTTCCTCCTTGTGTAGGCAGTCCTCTAACTATCTTCTCAAGTCTCTCCTGAGATCATTGTCTTCCTCTTCAAATTCTCCCCTTTCCTCTTTAGAGTCAAGGCTTTCAATCTTATCCATTAGGTCTCCCTTTCTTTCTTCTATCCTCCTGAACTCCATCAAATTCCACTCCTTGATTCTTGCTTTCAAAAATTATAATTTCTTATGGAATCCCATCCCCTCCCACTCCACAAGCGGGTTACACTCATGCCACTACTCCCTCACTTTGTTAGGAAACCCTAGATGAGGTAACCACATATTTTCAAATCTAAAGGGGGTAGGACCTTCACACCTTCTTTCCTCCTTACATAACACTATGGGCCAGTGATCCAAGGTCACCCTTGAGAGAGCTCTAGAAGCCAAGGTTCCCCAATGTTCTTCCTAATCCAAAGAGAATAGGAATCTATCCGGCTTAGAGCAAATGGGTCTAGATTGGAGATTTGACCATGTAAATGCCTTATGTGCTAGGGGAATCTCTTTAAGCTCAAAGGCATCCACAAAACTGTTAAACTTCCTCATGCTTTTTGTCACCCTCTTGTTAACCTTATTGGAATCCTCCGAGAATCTAATCACATTGAAATCCCCACCCATGCACCAAAGCCCATCCCACAACCCTCTAACATCAACTAGTTCCTCCCACAGCCCCTTTCTCTCTCTATAGTCATTCGGTCTGTAAACATTTGTGAGTACCCACATATAATCATCCTTTTGCTGCTTAAATTTCATAGAAACCGAGTACTTTCCGATCAACTCCTCCAGACCTTCAACCACATCCCTCTTCCACATTGTTACAATCCCCCCAAAAGCACCCCAAGATGGAGCCGCGACCCAGCTAATCCCCCTAGCTTTCCATACACTCCTTGCCCACTTGTCATTAAACTCCATTCTCTTAGAC
This sequence comes from Nelumbo lutea, assembly GCF_056320005.1. Classification (NCBI taxonomy): domain Eukaryota; kingdom Viridiplantae; phylum Streptophyta; class Magnoliopsida; order Proteales; family Nelumbonaceae; genus Nelumbo; species Nelumbo lutea. The sequence goes on from NC_142688.1 coordinate 61,198,045, forward strand.
TCTTGCAACAGCACAATGTCTGGGTCATACCATCTTATTACCTCTTTTATTGTTTTTCTCTTCTTTGCACTCTCAATTCCCCTCACATTCCATCTAAGAATCTTCATTCCGCTTCTTTTTTAAAACCCCTTGCCACCTACCCACTACTTTCCCCCTTTCCTTCTATCTCCTTTTACCCCGAGCTTCTTGTCTCCTTCTACATCTCTCTTTAATCTCTCTACTTCACTCAATCTCCTCTTCTTTGTTATGATCTACTTCTTCCTCTTCTGTAAACTTTCTTTCAACTCATTCAAATCTTTCAGCCTACAACCCAACTTCCCTACAAATTCTGCTATCGTGTCTTCTCTCACCGATTCCTCCACCCCTACCCTTCCTACAGAATCCCCTTCATCTCTGTCCACCTGCCCTTCCTTCCTCTCCTTTGGTCCCACCTCTGTTCTTTCCTCTCCATCCTTCCTCCCTTTCATGTTTCCTCCCTCCTTCCCTGCTCTCTCCCCATAATCCTCTCCATCTCTACCCTCATTCCTTTCCCTCCTCTCCACTAACCCTTCATCTCTTCCTTCCTCCCCTTCCCTCCTCCAAATCAGCTTCCCTTCCACTTCCTTAAACACTCTTTCAATGTTTTCCCACACTTTTCCACTCCTATACCTTTCTTCCCACACCTTCCCACATTCCTTCCTTCCCCTCACCCCCTCCTTAGAGAGCCCGCCTACTAGCTCGGCTGCATATTCATGGGCTACAAGACATGGAACAGAAATGGAATCTGGAACCAAAGACACAGGAGACACATTAGTAGCACAAACCGAAATCACATGGTTACTTGGAACTAATGGACAAGCTAGAAAAGAATTGCTCCCGGCCTCCCTCTCTTGTTCTGGAGGTTGGTAAACATTTATCTCCCTGAGTTGGTTAGGAAGTACTTATGTCCTTTGGTCAACTTGGTGATCTTTCCACTCTACCCCTAGTTCACCCCTAGATGGCTTATTCCTGCTCTGCTTCCGGTTCTCCCATTTTTCCCCTTCTGATAAACCTTGCACACTCTGCGGTCTTGGGAATGAGATAAGCTGATTGTAATCTTCACCTTGAAAAAAGCTTACAATATTCCACCCATCCATGTCACCTCCAGCACAACTACCTTCATCGTTTACATTGCCCACGCTAGTGCCATCAACAAAAAGGTCCTCCGATTCATCATCGCCTTCACTGCACTGCACCCATCCTTCAATCTTCTCTTTCTCTTCAGTTCTTCCCCTAGCGAAACTTGGCTTCGGCCTCTCTGAGGAGCATCGCAAGGGGCTAAGCTCCTTCAGACTTCATCGAGAAACCCACTATAAAGCCTACTTCTTCTCTAGTTTCCGGTGCTGCACTCATTCCCCCCCGTCTCGCGACTGGGGACGATGGTAGACCGTTAACATTGTCTATCTTAGTCGAAACCCCAGTCACATGTTTCATTAAAGGCTCACACGCCTTTTTAACAAATTGGGTCGAGCCTGCTGACCTATTTGGGTCTTTAATAACACCACTAACAACCACATGGGCTTTTTCTTTGGCCCATTCTTAAACACCCACGAGCTCATGTGACTTTTAAGAAGGTCACGCACATCCAACCCCGGGCTTGGTTTGGTTTTATCAAGTCTAGGTTCGCTTCTTCCTTGGACCAACCCCTTTTCCTTGTTCAAAAAAGTCAGATTGGCACCGGTTACAACCTATGCAAAGGACCTGCCACCCTCCAGATAGTTCACTGCTTCCACACGCGAAAATCCCACCCCCTGAATGCTACGCTTTTGTTTCTCCAACATTTGTTTTTCCATTTTAGTGAAAGTGCTTTTCTTGTTTGAATCCTCCAACCCTTTCTTGCCACGCAATTCTTCTTCTTCAACCTTCTCATCTCCCTCCCTACGAGCCTCTTTCCAGAGCACCGATTCAATGGATGAAGCCAGCCACACTGAGTAGCATTGTCCTTCAACTAGCACCTCTATCTTCTGAGGAATCTCCTTAGGTTTTACTCCATTCAATAAAATGGAAGCTGAACAAAGGTCTCCCCAAAAGGCACCTCCTAGTGATCCTCCACACATCAAAGCAATGGCTTCAGTAGTTTCTTGCTTCCATAAGTGAAGGGGAAGACCTAACAAATGCACCAGCACTCCATCTTTAACAAAGAAATCTTTGGAGTTTGATCCCAGACACCATCTTGATACTGTGAAGTTTCCAAGTTTAGCTTGGATATTTAAAGCCTCAACTTATACTCTATTCTCAAGCATACCCAGCAAAGCCTTGTCCTTCTCAAAAGGTGTTAAAATAAATGTGATCTTCAACTTTAAACTTGTTGTTAACAGATCTGCAACTTTCCTCCAGTCTAGAATGTGAGTTGAAGCTTTAACTATCAGTTTACTTTCCCAATCACCTCTTTGTATGTTTACTCCCAATCTGTATTTACCTACCCCAGCTGTCACTAAAAGAGTCTCTTGCTTATTATTGCTCACCATACTATTATAACTGCTTATCTTCCTTTTTACTATTACTTCTCTTTTAGCACCCTTGCATTGCAGCAATTCACATAAGGTGTCATGAACTGCCTTCCAGCCCTGACTCTTCATTCCTTCTGGGAAGCAGACCATCTGCTTTCTACCCTTGCCAAAAAATTCTGTCAAAGAAATAAAATAACCTTTAAGGTTTCTCTTACACTCTACAACAAACCTTCTTCCAGTTTTTGAGAGAAGCTCTTTCCAACTATTTTGTTTGCCTTTGTTACTTGCACCTTCCACAAACTCCTTGAACCCTTCAATTACCCCCAAACATTCTAACAGCACCATCCCTCTCTTTGCTTCCCTGATTTTCAAGCTCAGGTGACCATTTAATCTCAGCTCCTCAAATAAGAGCTCCTTAGATTCAATCTTCAAATCTTTTTTCCAACGGCCTACCTCCACAAATTCTCCCATCTTCACAGACTTGCTAAGTTCATCAATTTATGATGAAACCTAAAATTTTCTCCATTTCAGCCCAGGTGGTGGAGTCCATCTTGTAAATGCCTTGGTCTTCCTAGATGAGCACCTTGCTATTGCTGACCAATTTATCCAAAAATCTCCGTATAACACCTATAATCATGGTTTTTAAAAATGAACTGGTGACCGAACCAGTCAGGGGTCCGATTACCTATTCGAACGGTCTGACCGTTTGACCTGAATGGCCGGCCCATTCTAACAAAAAATTTAAAAAAATTTAAAAAATTGGAAAACGGTCAAAACCGTTCGAACGGTTATTCAGTGGTTTGCTGACCAAAATCAACGATTTTGGGAAAAAAAAGCAGTTTTGGAGAAAAACGAAACCGGTCAGGTGACCGGTTCCCAATTTTTTCGGTCCGGTCCGGTTTTGAAAATAGTGCCTATAATAGAATCCTAGTTGCTTGTTTACTCTTAACTGGAACACTTTCGAGGATAATGTCACACCCGTCAAGGATGTTGAGAAAGAAAATGCTTTGTTTCTGGATAAGAAAATCTGAAAACTATAGTCAACCAGTGATGCGAAAGAGACAGGTGGGAAGTGTGTTTGCATCCATCTTGAAGTAGACATTTCTTTCCCATTGCCAACATTCTTTGGACCTCTATGCGAGGATTGCTTATTCCTGTCTCCACCTTGAGAATGAAGGGCTTATGATATATTTTTCCTTTAATACATTTTGACAAAGGTTTTAAAAACCGTAACAGGCATGGAACTGTTTTGGCCACCAGTTCATTTCAGCTCAAACGAACAGCCCATTTTGATTTAAAAAATAAAATAAAAAAGTCAAAAACTATTGCCCGGGTTGACAGGTTAATAGTTCGGGATCACTGACCAAATCAACGGTTTGTGGCCCAGGAACATTTTTGAGTGAAACAGTTCCAGTTACCTGACCGGTTCCTAGGTCAAATAGTCCGGTCAGGCTTTCAATATTTTGACGGTTGAAAAATAAAAATTCCACAGGTTATGATATATTTATCCTCTAATCACAGATATAGCCTAAGCAGCCAAAAGGGAAAAGAGAGGGAGAACCAAAGAAGCTTTTCAAAATTCAACAGATTACCCCCCAAGTTCGTTATCCAATAGCAAATTATCTCATTAGAATTTTTTTTTTTTTTTGTATTCGTTGCTATGCATCATTAATAACTTCCCCCGCCCACGTCAATGCTGGAATAAACCACCTAATACACCAACGAGCCAGCCCTCGGTTCATTAGTATATCTTCATGGCATGCATTTTCGTTCTTTTTTCTTTAGCTCAGTTTGGAAGGAGCACAAATACAAATATATAGAGTCCAAATACATTAAAAAAAAATACAAAATACAAGGTTTTCACTCTACATATTTGTTTTCGTACTCCTTCCAAACTGAGCCTTATCTCAGGAACTTTTCATAATATTACTTTTTCATTCAATAGGAAGTTTGATTGCACCCTCCTAATACATTAGAAGTGCTTTTCACAATATCCCTCTGCCTCTATGTATCATGAACACTCTAGAACCTCATGACATTCTCTCACTACGATATCCATTTTCATCTTCATTTGTCAGAATGTTGTCAGACAGGAAAAAAATCAAGAATCCAACATTAATCAGATGGCATTGAATACAATAAAATTCATAAAAGACCTAAAACTTTTCAACCACATAAGCTGACATCTGGTTCTAATACAAATGCTCTGCAGGTGTATGACAAAAAAAATACTTCGATAGCACCATAGTTGCAAGAATCACCGTAACTTGAATATTCATCTCTCCCTAATAAACAAAGAATTTTTATTTAAAGAAAAAGGATAGCAACTGTAGGCTAAGATAACATCTTATCCATGTTTAGAAGTAATAATGTAATAGCCAAAGATAAGTTATTACATGGTCAATAAAACAAACTTCATTCTTCAATTAGGGGCTAATTTATGTCAGCAATAGGAAATGTTTGCTTGTGTTCGACTGCTCTCGGACTGATGCACTAACAGAAATTAGCATGGAAATTGGTAGAACTTTCCCCAGAACTGTATAATGGATTGTATGGTGTTTCCTAAGACTTCTCTGCCAATTTTGGGATCTTTCATTGCCTAATAATTGACCTTTTTTTTTATATCGCTAGATTAAACCTCTGATAGAACATCAGGACATCTGCCTTTAAGAGTGAAGTTTCTTCATCATATGGGACATTCTTGTTTAGTCTCTCCTTGGAAAAACCAATGACCAACTTAGAGAGAATTATGGTTATTGGAAATTTGATGCTCACACTTGTAATGTCTGTAATCTTAAATGCTTATACTTTTGTTCCCTGTTAAAGCATCTAGCACTCTCCGTCAAACCTTTGGATATAAGGAGTTTCAGTGCTTCACTCCCTTCTTGTAAAGCAGCATCTATCTGACCAAAAAAAAAAAAACAGCACATCAAATAATGAAAGGAGAAATATATGACTTCCTTTGCCTACACAAAAATACACACCATGCTAAACTCAGTAAACAACTTTCTTCGAAGAGCCTGATTATTTTGGCTTGCTGGCCACCATTTTGTAGACGGTTCCTTTGTTTCCAATAAAGCATATGTTATTGTTGCACACATCAACATGGTTCAAGTTTCAAGTGATTTATATTGTGGGCTCTGCTACACCATGCACATAGACCAATTTAACAAGTGACAAAATGCTGTATTATGATTTTCAAGTTTTGCAAGTAGTGCTATCAATTTTCAAAGTCTACCAACTTGAAAAATCAGCATCTTCATAAACATAAAAAATGAGAAAATGTCAATTAAAATAAACATAAAAATTAAAACATATATACTTTGATTTCATGTAGAAGTACAGAGTGAACACTTGATCTTTAATGGAGCCTCAAGAATAATAACAATCAGTGAAAGAGGCCATTGGATATAGGTCCAATGCAAAAAGAACCATTTGTTAACTTCGGAAATAGAGAGTTTTTGAATCTTCCCACAATCTTCTGCTTGGACCAACATAGGTATTCCAACATCTTCAACGATGCAACATTACACAGGTGCAAGGGTAACACAAACAAGTTGATCATCTCCTCCTTGCTTCTCCATTTTACCTTGTTCACTTCTGGATTCCACTTCCTCACTCGATGTTTGCCTTGTGTGGAAAAACCCCAGTTGTCCAAAAAATCTCTTGATTTTTCTTGTAGTTCTTTTGAAACTGGAACAGCTTCATGATCGTTAAATGACAAAACCAAGAGCCTCTGGACAGCCCAAAAATTGGCACTAGGTTTTGCTTGAAGATAACCCAATTCAATTTGCTTTCCACTTCACACACCAAGGTCTCCTTCCACCGTCAGTAGCATCCAAGATTGAAAGTTTTTGCTAGCAGAAGGTTTTGGAGCCACTTCGAGTTTGTCTTTACAAGAGACCGAGTCATTTGGAGTACAAGCTTCCCATTTTCAAGGGCTTCACAGGGCATTTTAGGGATCATCAGTGTTCCATTCTCAAAGTCAAGATCCATTTCGATTCTAGAACCAAAAACCCTCCACTCTTCACCCTAGTTGCCCGCAGGAATGAGAACACATTTACTTTGGCCTCTGCCAAAGAATTCTAGCAACACCAAAAAGGCATGTTTGCCTTCCTTGTCTCTGCAAAGTATGATCTTCTATTCTCCCCATGTTTGCTCCATTTGTCTATTCTCGTCTTTAGCTACCAAATCCAGGAAAAGGATGAACCATTCAAGACTATCTTTTGCACCTTGCTCAGTTCCAATATCTTGAACTCAAGCCCAGATAGAATTACTTTCTGAAAGAAGAATCTCTTTGATTCAATCTGAATAGGCATAATCATCATCGTCCATGCCTTGTCTCAAATAAATGGGGTCGGCTACACAAATCCTGCTTCTCCAATTCATTCTACTATTAAAATATTAGTGCTAAAATCATTTCTTACTACTTCTACCCAAGTCCTTTTTGGTCAAGCACTCTATCCTTAGGCCTTCTTACCCCTTCAACTTGGAATAAATTTCTTCTAACTGGAGCTTTTGATGGTCTTCTATGCATGTGACAAAACCATTTTAGTCTACTTCTCTCATTTCATCACCTATTGGGGCTACTCAGGTTCCTACAAATGACTTTATTCCTGATCCCATCCTTCCTAGTTCTGCCGCCCATCCATCTTAGCATTCACATTTTTGCCAGACTTATTTTCTGGACATGTTCCTTGACTGCCCAACATTCTGCCCCATAAAACATTACAATTGTTTTGTACAATTTTCCTTTTGGTCCAAGTAGAATCACCTATCACACAAAAGTCCAAATGCACCCCCAATATTTTGCACATCCTGTAGGGATAATGGGCCGAATGGGCCTTAGTTTATTTGTTTTTCTTCAAGTTATGTTTATGACTTGTGTTAGTAGGTAGTGGGCCTTAGTTATGGACCTGTTTTCTCCTTTTTATTATTGTTTATTATTGCTGTCTTTAATGATGGACACCCTACTAAGGGCACTTATGTAATTGTCCTTATTTTTTACAACAAAATAATAAAAAAGATCATTGGAGGCTGAAGAGAGGTTTAGAACTACTCTCTCTTCTTCCTTTTCTTCCATCTTCTTCCTCCATCATTTCTCTCTTCAATCTCCTTCTTTTCTCCTGTTTCTTTTCATTTAATTCAGATTATTGCAGGTGTGATTTACAACTTGGTATTAAAGCACGTTCTCACATTCTTTTCTTTCTTCTCTCTTTGCCCATACACAATGCGTATGGAGAATTGATTGGCTGATTAGGGAGAAGCTTCGGCAGCCCAGTTGGGAGGGTTATTGGAGAGGTTTTGTGAAGTTTTTCATCCCCAGTTGAAGCCCAGTGCAGGTTCTTGGAGTTTTTTTTCCAAAAAACCCTAGATGACTAGAGAGAACTAGTTATAGGTCCTAGAGACACTTTGAAGCTAGCGCTTGGGGATCAAAGTGTATCCTTTTGATTTTCATTAAGGGCAACTTAAGTTGGATAGAGTTCTGGAACCTCTGATAGGATCAGTTGAACTTTCTCCTCTTCTCCCATTCAGGCAGGTCTTATGAAACTCTATATTTGGTAGTTTGAAGAGTAGCTTTTTGCTTGGGATAGCAATTCTAGCTTAATTGAGACTTATTTTGATCTCCGTTTCACTAAATAGAGCAAACTGGAGGAGAAACCAAATATCCCACAGATTCCAGGTTTTGACATGGAGGGTCAATGGAGAATCTTTTTGGGCAGTGACACTATGAAGCTAGATGGGACCAATTATTTAACCTGGTCTAAGTCTATTAAGATACGTGTGTGTAGTAAAGGGAAATGGGGTTACATCACCGAGAGCAAGAAGAAGCCAAGGGAGGATAACCCTACTGATGAGAGGTGGATGCAGGAGAGCTACATAATAATGGGTTGGTTAGTGAATTCTATGTAACCACATATTAGCCAGCACTATTTGTGGATGGAAATTGCGAAGTGTGGGATAGTTTCACAGAGACCTATTCCCAAAAATTGAATGTTGCTCGGGCTTACAAATTGAAGTATGATGTGAATAATCTAACATAGGGGGAGAAGCCCTTAGCCATTTGCTTCTCCATGCTAAAATCGCTTTGGCAGGAGATTGATTTGATGGAAATTGTGGTTTGGGAGTGTACAAAGGATGCTAAAACACATAGGAAGCTGGTGGAAAGAAATTGATCTTTGAGTTCCTTATCAGACTTAACCTGAAGTATGATATTGTTAGAAAAATTGTTTTGGTGAAAGATGAGGTGACTTTATCTAAAGCTTACACTATAGTGAGTAGTGAGGAGAGAAAGAGAATGGGAAAGATGCTTGTGAATACTGCAAGAAACCTAAATATACTAAAGACACTTGTTGGAAGCTGCATCTAGAGCTTATACCTACTAGACTCAAGAATGCAAACAATGAAAAAAGGAATGAGAATGCGAAAGATGCAAATGCAAATGTAGCCACCTCCTCACAGAGTGAACAGGGGCATGAGAGAAACTAGCAGCTGCCAAGGTTGAGTATGAGAAGTATGATCGAATAATTAGTCACCTAGAGTCTACTGCTACAGCACCTACTTCATCAAAGACAATTCCCTCTTTATCTGCATATACCCATTCAAGTATTTGTACTACTGCGAATCATTCTTTTATCTCAAGCAATCGTAGGATCCCTTAGATAATTGATTCAGGTGCCTTTAACCATATGACTAGTGTGTCCTACTTATTTTCTACTTACCAACTTTTATCTGGCCAAGATAAGGTCAAACTTGCTAATGGCTCCTAGGACATTGACTCTCATAGGTGATTGGGAGTGCCCATAAGGCAAATGGGATATACCTATCGGATCCCTTAGATAATTGATTCAGGTGCCTTTAACCATATGACTAGTGTGTCCTACTTATTTTCTACTTACCAACTTTTATCTGGCCAAGATAAGGTCAAACTTGCTAATGGCTCCTAGGACATTGACTCTCATAGGTGATTGGGAGTGCCCATAAGGCAAATGGGATATACCTATCGGATGCCTGGACAAAGTCAAGTATTACCTTCGAGAGAAACTTTTGGTTCAAATGTGTCAAAGTCGGTCAATCCTATTATGTTATATCATTATTGTTTGGATCATATTTCTTTCTCTCTTTTTTTTGACAAATGGATCATATTTCTTTTTCTTTGTTGAGACTTTTGCTTCCAACTTTGTTTAGAGAAACTAAGTTGTCAAGTCTACATTGTGAGTCATCCAAGTTGTCAATGCATTGTAGAAACTCTAATTTTGCAAGTAATAGAAGATCTACAATTCCTTTTCACATTGTTCACTCTGATGTGTGGGGGCCATACCGTTTACCTTGCATGGATGGTTATAAATATTTTATTCAGATTATTGATGCCTTTTCTTGATACACATGGCTTTACCGTATGCGTTTTTGTGCTGAAGTACCCAAACTTGCAAAACAGTTTCATGAATTGTGCTTACCCAATTTGATACCCGCATCAAGATATTCCGATGCTAAAGAATATTTTGAGAATGATCTTGTTTCAAACCTTGAGAAGTTTGGGGTTATACATCAAATCTCTTGTCCCCGTACTCCAGAACAGAATGAGGTAGCAGAGAGAAAGAATTGGCATGTTGTTGAAGTAGCCAGGAGCATCCTTTTTGCCACCATTGTTCTAGTGAGATTTTGGGGTGATGTAGTCACAGCGACTACTTACCTTATTAAATGCATGCCTTCTCGAGTCTTGGGGTTCAAATCTCCCTTTGATGTCCTATTTCCTGAGAGTGAATTGTTTTTTTTTTACCAGTGAATAGTAAGATTTACTAAATCATAGCCAAAGAGAGTACAATTTAGGGAGAGGCACAAGATGCTACCTCTCGTTTAAGCAGAGGAGATGGAGGATACTATCAACCCTTTAGTTAATAAACAGAAGAAACCTAAGTAGCCCCTTGTTTAGTAAGATAATCAGCCAAGGCATTAGTCGGTCTAGCCACCCACTGAAACCTATTATCATATTCCTCGAAAGCCATTTCCTGAGAGTTAATTGTTTCCTATTACTTTCCATGTCTTTGGGTGCACATGGTATTTTCATGTCCCTAGCTCTCAGAGACATAAGTTTGAACCCAAGGTCCAGAAGTGCATTTTCTTAGGGTATGCCTTGCCTCCACACAAAAGGACTTTTGTTGCTTTGGTCCATCTAGTGGAACTCGTTTTGTCTCCATGGATGTTACCTTTGCAGAATCACTTCCATTTTATGGCCATTCTTCTAAGGGGAGCATTCCGTTGAACTGCTTTCTTCACCACTTCCTCTGTCTTCTCCTAATGATCCTGAGGTTAAGTCTCCTTTAGTAAGATAATCAACCAAGGCATTAGCCGGTCTAGCCACCCACTGAAACCTACTATCATATTCCTCAAAATCCATTTCCTGAGAGTTTTGCAGAATCACTTCCATTTTATGGCCATTCTTCTAAGGGGAGCATTCCGTTGAACTGCTTTCTTCACCACTTCCTCTGTCTTCTCCTAATGATCCTGAGGTTAAGTCTCCTTTAGTAAGATAATCAACCAAGGCATTAGCCGGTCTAGCCACCCACTGAAACCTACTATCATATTCCTCAAAATCCATTTCCTGAGAGTTAATTGTTTCCTATTACTTTCCGTGTCTTTGGGTGCACATGGTATTTTCATGTCCCTAGCTCTCAGAGACATAAGTTTGAACCCAAGGCCCAGAAGTGCATTTTCTTAGGGTATGCCTTGCCTCCACACAAAAGGGCTTTTGTTGCTTTGGTCCATCTAGTGGAACTCGTTTTGTCTCCATGGATGTTACTTTGAAGAATCACTTCCATTTTATGGTCATTCTTCTAAGGGGAGCATTCCGTTGAACTGTTTTCTTCACCACTTCCTCTATCTTCTCCTAATGATCCTAAGGTTAAGTCTCTTGTGGTTCCTTCTGTTCCAATGGCAGAGCCCTGGTCTTCCAGCTCTACCTTTCCTGCTCCTCCTCCTACTAGTCCTCCAATTTTCATTATTCATCCCATTATTCAAAGGTGGCACCAAAGGCAAAGGCTACGGCATGATCAGGTTGCTCCCTCATCTACAGTTGAGCCTCAAACACTCTCAACCCCTAAAGAGAGGATAAGTCCTTCACTGCCTGCTCCAGAACCTTCCTTACCAGACTTGGACCTACCTATTGTTGTGAGAAAAGGTAAAAGGAAATGTATAGCACATTGTATTTCCAAAACCTACCTTATAGCTTGTTATCCCCATCTTATTACTCTTTCTTAGCCTCCATTTCTTCTCAACCTATACCCAAGTCAGTTACAAAGGCCTTCTCTAAGCTAGAATGGAAGGAGGCTATGAGAACTGAAATAGAAGCACTTCGTAAAAATCATACCCGGGATATTGTGGATTTGCCTCATGGGAAGGAACCAGTAGGATGTAAATGGGTGCTCACTATCAAGTATCATGCTAATGGCACCAATGGGAGGTATAAGGCTTGGCTAATAGCCAAGGGTTATACTCAGGTATATGGAGTTGATTATATGGAGACTTTCTCCCCAGTTGCAAAAATGACTACAGTGAGAGTTCTGCTATCCTTGGCAATGAGTTAGATTGGCCCTTATATCAATTTGATGCGAAGAATGCTTTCTTAAATGGAGACTTGACTGAAGAGGTTTATATGTCACTTCTACTAGGTATGTATAGTAAGGAAATGCAGGGCAAGGTATGCAAGTTGAAGAAATCTATTTATGGCCTCAAGAAATCCCTACGAGATTGATTTAATAGATTCAAAACTGCACTGGTGAGTTTGGCTATACACAGACACAATCCAACCATACCTTGTTTGTGAATAGGAGAGGCACTCAAGATACCTTCCTCATTGTTTATGTTGATGATATTGTCATTACAACTTACAAGGAGTGATACAAAGGAAGTTCAGGCACTCAAGATATTCCTTAACTCGGAATTTGAAATTAAGGATTTAGGGGAATTGGGATATTTCCTAAGAATCGGAGTTTGCTAGGTCTAAAGATAGCACCGTCATCTCCCAATGAAAGTATGTGTTAGATCTTCTCACAGAGACTAGGAAACTTGGTGCCAAACCTGTTTCTACACCAATTGATGCTAACCATAAACTCAACTAATGATGGTGAGTTTTTGGCAGACAAGGGAGTGTTCCAGAGACTTTTGAGGAAGTTGCTATACCTTTGCATGACACGACAAAATATCTCATATGTTGTTAGTGCGATCAGCCAGTTTATGCATGCCCCTAGAGACACACATATGGCTGCTACAGAACAGGTTTTGTGTTACTTGAAGGGAACTCCAAGAAAGGGTATCATCTTCTCTAGGCATGGGCACATGAAGCTAGAGACTTATACAAATGCCAATTGGGATGGTAGTATTGATGATAGGAGATCTATATCTGGTTATTGTGCCTTGGCTGCAAGGAACATTGTCTCCTGGAGGTGTAAGAAACAATCAGTAGTAGCCAGGTCTTCAACTAAGGCATAGTACAGGGCAACGGCACATGGAGTTTCAGAGTTATGGCTCAGGTCACTTCTAGAGGAGATGGATATTACACATGATAAGCCCTTAATGCTTTACTATAATAATCAGGCTACGACCAACATAGCTCACAACTTAGCTCAGCATGATAGGACAAAACATATTGAAGTTTACCAGCATTTTATAAGAGAAAGGGTAGCTTCTGGAGAAGTTTTCCTTCCTTTTATTGCCTCAGAGCAACAATTAGCAAATGTTCTGACGAAGGGTGTCTCCCAAGGCAAAGTTACAACATTGTGTAATGGGCCGAATGGGCCTTGGTTTCTTTGCTTTTCTTTAAGTAATGTTTATGACTTGTGCTAGTAGGTAGTGGGCCTTAGTTATGGGCCTGTTTTCTCTTTCTTTATTTGTTTTTTATTGTCGTCTTTAGTGATGGACGCCCTACTAAGGGCACTCACGTAATTATCCTTATTTTTTATAATAAAAGAATAAAAGAGACCATTGGGGGCTAAAGAGAGGTTTAGAACTACTCTCTCTTCTTCTTCCTTTCCTTCCATCTTCTTCCTCCTTCACTTCTCTCTCTTCAATATCCTTCGTTTCTACTATTTCTTTTCTTTAAATTCAGATTATTGCAGGTGTGATTTACAACTCATCCTACTCTAATTCTTTGGGTGGCATCCTCCTCAATCTCCCCCTTATTATGAATTATTGAACCAAGGTACAAGAAACAGTCACATATATCTTGGTTTCCAATCCCAAATGTATCCCGATTTACACTCCTATTAGTACACATGTCATATACTTTTTGTTTTAGTCCTACTTATTTAAAACCCATTGTTTCTAAGGAAACAACTACTTTCTGTTTTGCATTTAATCCTTCATTAAATAAGGCTAAGTGCTGAGCGTTGGTAAAGACCCATCATATCTATAAAATCTAAAGTCTCAAGGAACTCTATAATATGCCTTCTCTAGGTCAATTAACACCATATGGAGATCTTTCTTTTTCTCTTTGAACTTTTCTTTAAATTGTCTCAAAAGAAATATAGCTTCCATGGTTTATCTCCCTTGCATAAAGCCAAATTGGTTCTTTGAACACTTGTTTCAAATCATAATCTTTGTTCAACTATTATCTCCCAATGTTTCATAGTGTGGCTCATGAGTTTAATCCCTTGATAGTTATTACAACTTTTTATATCACCTTTATTCTTAAATATAAGCACCATATAGTTGTTTCTCCAATCATCAGGCATCTTCTTCTTTCCTGAAGATAAAAGAAAAATTTTGTTGAAACAAAAAAAAGATACAAGGAAGGTGATCACCCGAGAGAAAAAAAAAAAGGAATTAGCCATAAAAAGGAAATTCTTTTCTTTCACAATCTTATTGAATAGCCTAGCTATCCATAAAAAGACTACCTCTCCCATACCTTTCCGCATTTCCATCGGAATCCCATCTAGTCTTAACATGGTAACACCTTTCCTTCATCTTATTTAGTGCAGATTTTATTTCAATAGGCCTAACTCTACAAAGGTACATGTTATTTGTAACACTACTAGTACTGCTAGATTTTTCCTCCATTAGCATCCTCCCCATGTTGTTCATTTAATAAATTTTCAAATAGTCTTCTATCTCTGTTTGATTTCCTCAGCTTCTACTAAGACTACTTGATCTTCATCTTTAATGCACCTAACATGGTTTAAATCTCTTTCTTTTCCCTCAACTTTGCAAGTTTATACATTCCTTTTCCTCCCTCTTTAATTCCTAATTTGTGGTAAATCTCATCAAACATCAATCACTTTCTTTTTAACTTCCTTTCTTATGGTTTTATACTTTTCCAATTTCCTACATTTCTACCTTTTTTCCATTCTCTCTAACATGCTAGTTTTAATCTAATTATATTTTGGACCTCTTCGTTTCACCACTGAGTTTCTTTAGTACTTTTCCATTTCTCTTTATCTTCTCTTAAGACATCCTTTGTTACTTTCTTTATGTTGTTTTCCATTTCAATCCAAATATCACTAATCTTTCCATCTAAATTCCAATTACCTTCTATTATAAACTTGTTTCTAAATTGAGCTATCTTTTCACCTTTTAGGTTTTCCCACTTAATTCTTGGACACTTATTTTCTTCCTTATTTCTCTTCCGTTTCCTAATGTTTATATCTACCAACACTAAGCTATGTTGTGTTGTTAAGTTTTCTCTTGCGATAACTTTGCAATCTTTACACATCATTCATTTTGTTCTCCTAGTAAGGAAACACTAAATTTGACTTATATTTGATTCACTTTTAAATGTTATTAAGTGTCCATCCTTTCTTGGAAAATGTTGTTTAAAATTTCCATGTCATAAACTATTACAAAATCTAATATTGTATCTCTTGGTTCATTCCTCTCCCCAAACCCAAATCCCATGCACCATATTATATCCTACACTTGACCCGGTGATCCTTTTAGCTCACTGGACACCATTTTGTAGATAGTTTCTTTGTTTCCAATAAAGCATATGCTGTTGTTGCAGACATCAACAATGTTGAAATTTAACAGAATTTGTAGGCTATGCTACATCAAGCACCATAGACCAATTTATCAAGTGGCAAAATGTTGTTATATGATTTTCAGGTTTTGTATGTTGTGCTATCAATTCTCAAAGGCTACCAACCAACTAGGCAAATTGGCATCTTCATAAGATTTTTTATACTAGATCTATAGAAAGGAACTTGAAAATGGCAAGGCCTGAGTGCATCAGAAACTAAAATCTTCACATGTCTGCTATAAGTAGAAGTGAGATGCACTTACTCGTTCACGGGCCCCTACATTGAACTTTTGAAGCAAGAAGGCTTTGGGATCCATTTGACCTGGAGGCTTTCCAATCCCTGAATACAATAATCTCAAATAAATTTTGGCAACCAACAATAAATTACTATGCAGCTAAAGTGAAACACAGTAAGAACAAACCAATTCTTAGTCGAGCAAATTCCCTATTGCCTCGAAAATGATAGATTACACTCTTCATCCTGTCAAGATGAAAGAACAGTTAAATACTGCAGCATCAAGTAATCACAAAAGAAAGAAACAGGTATTTATTAAATATCAAAGAGAATAAGCATTACAAGCATCCCACAGAGAGGCACAAGGTGTTACCTCTCTCTATAGTTTCCAAGGTGACAAGGCAAGGCTGGGCGATAAGGGGGTGCCTTGTCGCTTAGTCACCTAGGCAATAGATTTTAAGTAAAAAATCATATATCCTAGGGTAGTTCCCTAGGTTCCATAACCCTCTTACAATGGAGGTTAGTGTGACTTCGAACAGGAATGTTTTTGGATGGCTAAGTTAGCTGAAAAGGAGTTTAGTGAGTCACTTTGTTAATTCAGACACGAAGAGGCTGTGAAGGAGTAGGCAATCGCAATATGGAGACCAACTAACTCCTTTCAAGGAAAGAAAATGAATGCCGGTTTCTTCCTATTCATTTTCGATAATGAGGAGGCATATAAAACCATGGTTCGTGAACAATCTCAGGTCTGTTCTCCTGAACTGAGGATTAGGAGATGGAATCCATTAGTTGGAGCTCCCAGAGATGTGGGCCCGATGAGTCTGGTATGGATAAACATTTACGGCATTCCTCTACACACGTGGTGTTTCCAGACGTTTGAAACAATGGGAGAAGGTTGTGGGAGATTCAGGTTTATCAATCCTAGAACTAGTGTGTGGAAGAATCTAGTTAGCATGTGTATTCTAGTCGAAGTGGAAGAAGTTCATTGTGCTCCCTCATCATTGTCGTTGTGATTCGCCAGAGAGATTTTCAATCTAAGACTCGTTGTTGAGGGATCTTATCAGTTAAGGTGGGTGGAGAACATGGGAGTTTGGGGAAAAACGAGGGATGAAGTTTCTTTGGTTCCTACCGAAAATAAGAGGAAGCCGAATGGTCAGTTTAACAGGTTCAGTCTAGAGGTTGAAGACGAGGGTATGTTGGGAATTTTGAAAAAGGTCCTCCCTAATGGAGGTGGTAAGTTGGGCCTCGGGCTTCGGAGTGGCAATTGGAAATCAAAGAATCAAGAAGGGATTATTAAGAGGGTGGACCCCATGATAGGACCACGGCCCTTAGATCTTATTGAGGCTGGTTTGGAAGTTGGAAGGGAGAGACACGTGGAGGGACAGAAGTTTAATTGTGTGGACCTGGGGAAGGATTTCAAGTCAGTGGCATTTAAAGGATTGGGAGAGTTCAGATGCTAACTCTGGGTCGAAGAAGAAACACTGAGGAGGCACCTTTGAGGTGACTGTCAAAAAACCACATAGTTTAAGAAATCAGAATGCCGTGCATGTGACGAAAATCTTTTCCAGGTTGAGGTTTGGTCTGGTTGGAACAGGTCCAACAAAGAATTATATATGGGTCTATAGGAGAAAAGGTGTGAAAGGTATTGGGTCTTCTGGATATGATCTTAAGGAGTCAATGATGCAGGCTAAATCTTTGGGTTCTCAAATAGAGAAAGGAACAAGAAGAAGACAAGGTGAGTGTGGACGGTCCTGTTGCTGAAGAGAATTTGTTGTCACAATCCAGCAATGATGAGGGTGTTTCTGGCTGTGTGCCTCTCCAGAAATTAGTGGAAAGAGAGGTCACAATTGGTAAGGGGATGATTCAGAAAGGATGAGAAATTGAAAAGAAAAGTTCGATCAGGAGGCAAAGATTGGGACGAGGATGATTCAGGCAGGAAGATGCTTTTGTGGATGAAGATTGAGACTTTGTCTGATTTGTAAGCTGAGGGTCGAGTATCGTCGGATTAGGTGTCTAGCTGGTGGTCACCTCAGTTTCAAGGGGTTTCTTTCTAATTTCTTGGTTGTTTTGTTGCTTTCTGGCTGAGCTTCGGTTTGTTGAGTTTGTAGGCTGTTCATTTGTGTGTTTCTGTATTTCTGGGCTTTGTTATGGTTTGTTGTCGGCCCTGTTGGGGTCCTCAGCCTATGAGTTTTTCTCAGGTGATTCCTTATCACCTTTCTTTGTATTTCTTCTTTTTAATGAATTTTCTCTTTATCCTTCAAAAAAAAATAATTAACCATAATTTTCATAAGAAAAGTATAAACTTAGAAGAAGAGTTAAGGTATTACCCCTATACAGCCGACACTAACAGTACTCAAAAAACTGAGAAGAGTTATGGTATTTAGAGTTCCAGTTTAGGGTTGGGTGGCTTGCTGAAATATTGTGGGCGTTGGGCTGGCTAGGATGTTCTTGGTGTCATTTGTCATTTTTTGTCTTGTCTTCTATTGTTGTTTTTTTAGGGGTTTTCTCTAGTTGGGTTTTAATTTAGTTTGGTTTTGGTTCTGTTTGTTTGGGTTTGTTTATGCCTCTCTAGGATTTCTCTCTGGGATGATCTCTCTCTCAGGCGATTGCTTATCAACTTCCTTGTATCTTCTTTTTTATTTCAATAAAATTTTTTACTTCATCTTCAAAAAAAAATAAAGTACAAGGGTAGGTGATAAGGAATCACCTGCGAGAAGAACAAAAGACCAAGAAACCCCCAAAACAAGGAACCAAAAAACACATGCAGAAAAACACCCACTACCATCCCGAACGAAGCATCATCCCTATAGACCAGCAAGCCTAAAGCAAACAAAAAACAAACCTTTAACTGAAAAAATTCCAGAGACCCCCTAAATAGCACACCCTAATCCTCCCCTTCAAACCTTTCCCACTGCCCTAAATCATCTTCATTCTAGCTTTCTCTACCTTCTCCTACTAAGCGATTCCTTGCCCTCTCTTCTTTCCTTTTTCAGGTTCCTCAAAGGCTTTTCTGGTAAACTCTTCTCCTCCCAGAAACCAGACTGAGCCCTTTACCCACCTCAACATCTCTGTTAATGAGGTCTTCTATGGGCATACATCCTTGTCTTAGTGTCTTGTCAAATAGGAACAGAGCCTGTACCTCCTCCTTAGCAGTTAACCAATCTTCCTTTCTTTCCTCAAACTTGACATCCCCCTTCGTAGTTTTTGATTCCAAAGACACTTGACCCACCCCTCAGCTCTCCTCAGACACCAGCACCTTTGGCTTTCTTCCTCTTCTCTTGAATATTCTTTTGTACCTGTTTGTAGGCCCTACCCCCACAATACCATCTTTCAGCCGCAAAAACACCTGTGGCCCAAGTCAACTCTTATCCTACCAACCAACACTTCCCCAACTTCCGCTTGAGACAGACCTAACTCAAAAGCCTAAGTCTTATGGTCAACACTTGACCCACCCCTCAGCTCTCCTCAGACACCAGCACCTTTGGCTTTCTTCCTCTTCTCTTGAATATTCTTTTGTACCTATTTGTAGGCCCTACCCCCACAATACCATCTTTCAGCCGCAAAAACACCTTAGTCACAGGCACAATATGAGAAAAACTTGACCCTCAGGGATTCTTAGCATCCGTGTTGACAGTGGATCAACAGTCTTCTCGATCCCAACCACCTTCTCTTCTGTGGCCCAAGTCAACTCTTATCCTACCAACCAACACTTCCCCAACTTCCGCTTGAGACAGACCTAACTCAAAAGCCTAAGTCTTATGATCAGTCTCCAACTTCTCTGCATCTTCCTTTAAAGCCACTTCACTAATACCTTCACTAGGAACTTCACCTTTTTCCACATAACCTTCTGATCTACCCTCTCTTTTCTCCAAACCAGAACCAGCCACCACCTCATCTTGAAGAGTCTCTGCGCCATTAGTCGAAGACACATCCAAGTCGCAAACCCCCACCTGATCCAACTCAACACCAGCTGTCCAATGTTTAGAAGTAGCCACAAGCAAAGCCAAGACCCGATCCTCGCAATGCCGCAAGCCAGAACAAGAACCCGCAAAACCATTGCATCATAAACTCTTGTCCCAAAGTCAGCACCAGTCTTCTTATCTCCTTGGATCTCGTACTAAGTATCTCCCAAACCCAATCAGCTCATCTCCAACTCTTCTCTTCCCCGCATCAAACTATGATAGAAGCTTCACCCTTTTGAGGAAATTTGAGCTCCTATGTTTAAAGCCTCTTCTCTTAAAAACCTTTAGCCTACTAAAATAATGGCTGGATAAATCCCAGCACCTTTCAGTTTCAAGAGATTAGCCCCAGTTAAGCCATTGCCCAATCTACGAACGTGACCCGCCTCTTCAGCTTCTTTAATAAAAAATAAAAAAACCTCCATCTTTTTTTATATTCCAAGATCCTAACATCCTGGCTATCCACTTGTCCACCACTTAATAAATTCAAATTACTTTTACTAACTTCATACCCTTTCACTTTTTCATCACCTCAGAAATCTAACAAAGCCATCAAATCGCCACCGCTATCAAGATTAAACTCTTTATTTCCAAAAAAGCCTTTGTCTTCAACCTCTGCCCCTCCCATTACAAAGAGTCCTTTCGTTTTTTGCATGCTTATATATATTGTATCATTTTATTGGTTGGTTTTATTTTATTAGAATACATCCTGTTGTATGTTACAATTTTTTTATAAAGATAATTCTTTTCCTTTTACTAAAGCTACAAAAGTTTCTTTGGGTTTGAATTCTGAACCGAGACTGAGAAGAGAAACCAGTGACTCAGTCCAAGTCATCCAAGACCTCCAGGTAAGTTTCTTCTTCTTAAACAGTCCAATCGTTCTGTCATCTGTGGTCTTTCTTTTCTTACTTATTTAAGAAATAGTTGTGGGATGAAACAGGGGCTCCACCTCTTCAGCCTCCCCCTCCTCAAATCACCCTGGTACTCTTGTATTTTATTTTCTTAGCTTTTTAAAAATACTTTTGGAAACGAAACAGGGACTCCGCTCCTGTTTCTTCTTCTTAAACAGTCCAATCGTTCTGTCATCTGTGGTCCTTCTTTTCTTACTTATTTAAGAAATAGTTGTGGGATGAAACAGGGGCTCCACCTCTTCAGCCTCCTCCTCAAATCACCCTGGTACTCCTGTATTTTATTTTCTTAGCTTTTTAAAAATACTTTTGGAAACGAAACAGGGGCTCCGCCCCCTTCTTCTTAAACAGGGGCTGTACCCCAACTCTCTAAAACTTTCCTGTATTTTTTGCACTATTTTTTAATAACGCTTTTTTTGGAACAAAACAGGGGCTCTCTCCCTTTATTTTCTCTCCTTTTTTGCAGCATTCTCCCTTTTTATTAGCCTGAAACAGGGTCTCCGCCACCTTAAACACAGTCCAAGTCGTCCTCTTACTCTGACATACACACACACACACACACACATTTGCTCCATGTCCTCTAACCCCTATATTTTTTTCTTTTTTAACAAATATTCTTTTTGGGAACAAAACAGGGGCTCCACCCCCTTATTTTTCTCTCTTTTTTTTCGCTACATTCCCCCTTTTTCGTTGGCCTGAAACAAGTATGATGTATATATAATGGCATTTTATGTTTTATTTGAATGAATTTATTGCTAATAGCCAGTATACAGGTATGCTGGTTAGTATAAAAAAACTAATAAAGTAGTTTAAGAAGGTGTAGGGATCCTTATTTTATACTATCAAATTCCATCGCCTAGGCTCACCTAGGCGCCTTGACACTATGCTTTCAACTTCTAATGGTTCAAAA
This sequence comes from Nelumbo lutea, assembly GCF_056320005.1. Classification (NCBI taxonomy): domain Eukaryota; kingdom Viridiplantae; phylum Streptophyta; class Magnoliopsida; order Proteales; family Nelumbonaceae; genus Nelumbo; species Nelumbo lutea. The sequence goes on from NC_142688.1 coordinate 61,219,534, forward strand.
CAGGTGGACAACATCTACTTCTCTCCTCCTCCCACAAACCCAAACTTTCCATCCACCTAACTGGATAAGTTCCTTCAACCACTAATTTCAAGTCATGCAATTCTCGACCAAAATTAAGTGCCAGCGATGTTGGCACCAAGTGAACCTCATTCACCTCAACCAGGACACATGCAGCGACCAGGTTCTTCCACAAGAAAGTCATTGAATCAACAAACCTGAATTTTCCACTGCATCCCCAACAGATAAAAATGTTTGGAAGCACCAGGCATGTAAGGGGATGCCATAGACATTTATCCTCACCAAGCTTGGAGTACCCAAATCCAAGTTCCTTAATGCCCCAACTAAAGGACTCCATCTGCCTAGCCTGAGTTTTGGGCAACAGAACTGATCTTATTCACAATTGAGGATGCCAAGAGCTTCTTCTTCGTTTCCGAAAAAAATAAGGAAGAAACCCACATTGGGTTTCCACACCTGAAATGCCAAATTTGATCACCATTCAATTGTAGCCCAAGACCTCACCTCATCAACGTCTAGATCTAAGTTCACAATCCGTCCAACCAAGCACCTTTCGAGAAACCTTATATGACCATGCATGCCATCAGTCGAACTTATTCTCACTTCTTTCATTGCGTACCGTAAAATCTCATGAAACTGTTGGACAAAAGCTCAATATGCAAAACATGTAACGAGGGGGGATGTCATTTACCAATGAGGGAGGATATGGTCACTTGACCAAGCCCCCTAATTCTCTGCGTCTAACTCAATCTTAGAAGATAAATGAGATGTAAAGATCAACCAAAGCACTCATTTGGGATGGAAGGTAAAATGGTTTCACTAACTCAACCTCACCTAAAACTTGGAGTCTGTTGGAGATGCACCGATGCAATTGATGAAGAGCAGGTGTTCCCAGGCCCAATATCGAAAGATATAGGGTGCAAAGATGAAGAAGAGAGGGGAATTGAGCGATGCAAAGCTGAACGAAGAGAGGGACTCGCTCAAGCTTGGTGTAAGTTTGACAATGGCAGTCGTTTCCATCTTCCAAAAACTACTCCCCTCCTTTTGCAGCCAATCCACTACTAGCATTGAATCACCTTCTATAATTAGCTTTTTCACTCCACATTGACAAGTTCCTCCTACACCAAAACAAAGTAAAAATCCAATTCCAAATAGCTACAGCAACTGGACAAGAAATTTAATAAGTGGTAGCAGTCCTCACTATTAGCTTTGCAAAGAAGACACCGGCTTTTGAAACTCAGCCTTTTGCTTTGAAACTGGTCCAAAGCAATTGCTAGCATATTTTCACCCGGGTATATTAGGGATTCCCAATTCAATCAGGACACTATAGGAAATGCTCTAGAAAATTCCTATGAGTTCCAATGCCACTAGGACTCTTCCAATATTAATCCCAGACTTCTCTGGTACCATATTATCAAAGCCTTAGTGCAACTAGGATTCCTCCCTAAAAGTCCCAATTCAACAGGATTCTTCGCACACTCATCTCAGTGTTACCCAGGGACTTATGTAGAAGTCCTAGCCTCAATAGGATTCCTCTTCCAAAGCCCTATCCAACTAGGACTCCTAGTCAAAGCCCTAATTCAACTCAACTTCTTGGTAATGATATTCTACTCTTGTTTGAAGATGCAGATTCCTTGTTGGACATTCACAAAATCATAGAATCACTCACAGGCACCCAGCATACAGAGTCTCATAGTCGTATATCTTTAGTAGTCATCATCATGATATATCAAAGTGAATGATTACAACCCTACAATATTGGAAGTCCTCAGGTCTAAGGACTAAAGAGACTTTGCATATGAGAGATTCAAGCAACTGACAATGACAGGGGACTCCTTTTGATGAACCAATCTCTGGATATTATTAATGTGTATCCCAATGCACATCTACATTGTAGTCTAAAGTCACACCCAAATGGCTGAGATCAAACCATATAACCATACATGTGCTAACCATTACCTAAACATGCCCTTAGTTAGGATCAAGTTTATAAAGAACTGAACCATCTAGATCTCCCATGATGAATCTCACTCACCACTTGGATACTCTACAATATTCCCTAGGGAAAAAAGTCATAAAGATAAACAATTGTAGAACAAATGCCTCAAAAAAAAAAAAAAAGTTTCAACTTTATTAGAAGAAAGAATGTAAACAAAACACATTTGGCTTTAATTGAATACATAGAAATCTCATTTCCAACACTTTGTACATCACTTTTGTTTCTAAATATAGGCAACATAGTGCTCTTTCTCCATTCATCCAGTATCCTCTTAGGTTACATCATTTTATTAAATAGGCTTACCTCCCCCACAACTTCTAACACTTCATTTGGGATACCATTAAGTCCTAATGTTTTCCCTTCTTCATTTTATTAAATGCTCTTTCACTTCAGAAATTCAAGCTTTACGAAGGTATATATTATTTTTTGTACTATTTGAGTTACTAATCATTCTTCCATTAGCACCCTTTATTTGTTCTTCGTTTCTTTTTTTTTTTTTTTTGATCAGCAAGACTTCATTAATAATTTTTCAAAATAGTTTTTCCAACTTTCCAAGTTGAATTGTCTTGAATCACTGTAACTGGTCAAAGTTCCAAGTCAAATTGTGAAGGTTAGACCAAATCAACTAGTTTTGTAATCTGATTAGAACTAAAAAAAATAGGAATAGATAATTTTGAGGTAAAACCAATAAGTGCCCTGGAGAAATACCCATTATGACCTTCATGCCCCCCTTTGTGCTGTAGACGAAGTACCCCACAAGGTAAGTTCATATCATCAAAAAACTACAAAAATCAAACATAAATTAGTTAATCAACATCTTTTTCCAGTTTAACAAGAGAATCAGGAGAAAAATAAAAACAGGAAAGATGAGTGAAAAGAATAGTACCACCACAACACGATTGAGTGGCATCTTATAGTATGCTGCAAGTGGTCCAGTCTGCAATAAATTAAACCAATACCAAAAATAACATATTAACATATATCAAATTTTCATATAAATTGGAAAGACCATGTAAATTTAACTATGTAAAACTGATTCGGTTTATAACAGAAAGGTTTATTGGAGTTTTCAGAAGTGCTGAAAAGAATAAGGGTTAGCTGATTCCAAAGGTGTTCATGGAGTTCTCTCTTTAGGGAAGGTTTATTGGAGTTATCAGAAGTGCTGAAGAGAAATGAAGGATTGGGGCTGGGCCCTTGCTTTTACCTTGAAGAATTGTAGATATATGAGGATCCAATCAGATCAAGAGGGGCTGAAGATCAATCCATAAGACAGCTGAGTTGAACTTGACCTTGAAGCTATTGACAATTCTTGATTCAAACTTGATTGCATCAAGTTTTTTTTCTTTGAGGAAATCCTAACTTGAAGATGAGAATGTTTCAGAGAATCAAAGTAAAGAGTTTTTTCTTTGAGGAAACCAGTCTTAATGAAAAGGTTGCCATGAAGATCAGGGAGAATAAGAGGGCTGCAGTTTTTTGGTTGGAGAAGCTATTTGCTGGTTTAAGGATTTAGTTGAGGATTTGATTTTCTTCAGAGACAGGAAAGGGTGGAGATCAGTGAAAGAAATGGGAGGGAGGAGATATGTTGCAGACAGAAGAAGTAACTCGAAAGGAAGCTTCATTTTCCTTTGGGAGTTCTGTGGGAGGGGAAAGAAATAGTTAGTCTGCTTTTCTGAATAGTGGAGGAGCAATGGTTGGAGGGAGACACTTAGGCTCATGGAGGAATTCGAAAGAAATATAGAGAAAAAGGTTTCAGACACCAAAACAGAACAAGATCTATTGAAGGTGACAGTGACAGGTAATATGGGAGATGTCAAATTGGTTATCAACAGAAGGAAAGAACGTCTGGAAAGCAGATTTGTGGTTGCAACAAAAGAGAAGGTTGAAGATTGGCGTGAATTGGAGCTGTGGTCAGTGACTTTTTGAAACTAAAAGGTCCGCTAATGCTAACAACTTTTGACAAGAACAAAGCATTACTGGACTTTTTGTATGAGGAGATTGATCTTGCTGCTTCTTCATTCCAAACTGAGCTTGTTCAGGTTTTAATTTCATATTGGTGTCCAAGCTCTAACACAAAGATTGTGCAGTGCAATGATGGCATCATTTTGAGCATTTTGGGTCTGCCTTTTCACCTGTGGCAGCAATCAGCCTTTGAGTTGATTGCTAAAGCTTGTGGAGGTGGTTTGAGAACTTTTTTTTTTTTTTTGCTAAAGACCTGATTTCAGCAGCAGTTCTGTTGATGGGTGTGAAGCCTGAAAAGATTCCAAGGAAAATAGAAGTGTTCTCCAATGGTAGATTCTACTGTATCTGGCTTACAACTTCCATTGAAGCTGCTATGAGGAATGCAGGCCACAAGATGGAATACAAACAGTTCAAGAGGATGGAGCTTCACAAGGGAGTTTCCCTTGGTGCTTCAGGTTCCTTGAACGGTGTTAAAGTCTAGTCAGTGGGGGTATTTTAGTCTTTTTTCTCTCTTGTTATATGTTTGGTTTGTCTCATGTTATTTATAAGGGCAGAATTAATTTTACAATTATTAGAGCTTAATGAAACAAACGGTCGATAGAGAGAGGATGAAACTCCTGAGTTCTCTAACTAAGAAAACCCTTCTTTTCTTCCTCCTTTCTTCTTCACCATTTCTAACTCCTTTCTCTTCTGACCACACACTTTTCTTGACTTCCTTCTCTTCTTTTCTCATTTTTATTTCCTTCAAGTAGAGAACATCTTCTATTCAGCAAGGGGAGAGAAAGAGACCATAAAGGACTGATCACCCTGTAGGAAAGAAGGCCTCTATGCCTCCAACCGTGACAGCTGGTGAGTTTTCCATGGTTTTGTAGAGGTCCTCTATTCGGCAATTCGAAGGACCAGTGGTTAGTGCTTCATTTGGTGCGGCAGTTGAAGGCTTGTTTGTGGTGATTGAATGGACTGTGGTGGTGTGGAAGAAGATCAGTTTTGAGTATGTAAAGTCCAGAAGTGGTTCAGGTTAGAATGTGGTAGATTGTGGGTGTTCTTCCTTGTGTTCGAAGATAGTACAGTAAGTGTCCAGAAGCAACTGTATTTAGGTCAAGATAATGTGACGAGGATATATCAGTTGTATTATGACTAATTCACTCTCCAGCAGAGTGATAAGAGTGTGGAGGAATATTAGGCTGCATTGAAGAATCTGAGAAATGAGTTAAATTTTTTCAACAAGAACAATGGGAACATCTGGATATTGCAAGGTTCTTATCCGGCTTGAGGAGTGAATTTGAACCAGTGAGGTCTCAGATTTTAGGCAGTAGCGACCTCCCATCTCTCTCTGAAGTGTTTTCTCACATCCGGAGAGCCTCAAACCCACATAATGACAACATTTCCATGCCAGAGAGGTCTACCTTGGCAACTATTAGAGGAGGTGATGGAGGTAGGAATACGCATGGTAGAGGAGTTATTAGAGGAGTGAGTCATGGGCTTAAAGGTGGCCGAAGTGGTGGAAGGGTGTCAACTGGTATGAAGGTGGTGGTAGAAGTAATGGTCCAGGCCTAGTCTGAGAGTGCTCTCGTTGTGGTCGTGAGGGACATACTGTTAACTTTCGCCATGACTTACTGGCCCACTATCTTCTTGAGCTAATCATGCCATTGCGGGATGTGATAGTGGTAACAAAATTTCTACTGAGAAGGTACCTCTTTCAAGAGTGGGTAAGGACAAGGATTTGGTCTCTATCACCCGTGAAGAGTATGAAAGACTTCACCTGTCTTCTTCCGGCACAACTGCCACCCTTGCACAATCAGGTACAGCCTGTCTTGTCTCCAATTCTAAATGTAATTCTTAGATAATTGACTTTAGAGCTTCAGATCATATGAATGAATCTCCAGACATGTTTATGTCCTTGTCTTCTCCCTCCATATCTCAAACCGTAACCTTAGCTAATGGAACTTCTTCCCCTGTGTTTGGTACTGGTAATGCATCTCTTAGTTCTGACATCAATTTGAATTCTGTTTTCTATGTGCCAATTTCCTCTTAGTCTTTTGTCTATAAGTAAGCTTACTCAGTCACTCCATTGCTCAATAACCTTTTATCCCTCATATTATGTGTTTCAAGATCTCCAGACAGGAAAGACAATTAGTGGCAGTTGTGAAGCTAGAGGATTGTACTACCTGAATGACAATGGTCCACAAAAGGTTCTCCACTCATCATTTACTCATCAATGGCATTGTCGCTTGAGTCATCCCTCTCTCTGTATTTTACAGAAATTAGTTCCTACTTTAGAGTCAATATCTCAGTTGGAGTGTGAGTCATGTCAATTGAATAAACATCATAGAGTTTCTTGTGTTCAAAGGGAAGATAAAAGAGTCCCGCATCCTTTTGTGCTTGTTTACTTAAATGTTTGGGGTCCTAGTCGAATGTCAGCTTATAATGGATTTAGATATTTTCCTTCATTGATGATTATTCAAGAATAACATGGATTTATTTAATGAAAAATCATTTTGACCCGTCTTCTATATTTCATTGCTTTCATGACAAAATACAAAATCAATCTGGTGTGTGTATCAAAGTATTTTGTTCAAATAATGCTAAAGAATATTTCCTTGGGGATTTTTAAACCTATTTTGACACTCATGGTATTATACACCAATCCTCCTGTTCTCACACACCTCAACAAAATGGTGTGGCTGAACGGAAAAATCGTCATGTAATTGAAACAACTCATGCTTTGTTGATTCAAATGTCTATACCTAAGACATACTAGAGTGATGTTGTTCTCACCTCATGTTTTCTAATCAACCGCATGCCTTCATCTGTTCTTGATGGAAAGTCTCCTTTTTCTATTTTATTTCCCTGGGTTTCTCCTTTCTCTCTTCCTCTTTGTGTTTTTGGTTGTCTGTTTTGTCCACAAGTTGGGTCCTAGCCATGATAAACTTGACTCTTGTGCCATCAAATGTGTTTTTCTTGGTTATTCTCATGCACAAAAGGGGTATAAGTGTTATGATCCAAATCTCCCAAGGCCTTTGTTGTTCCCAATGTTACATTCTTTGAGAGTTTGCCTTACTTTTCCAAACAAGAACCCTCTCCCTCTGTTCCTCTTCCTTCTGCTTTAGGTAATGTATTTATCCCTCTTCCTACTTCACAGGAGCCTCTATGACCATGATTCACAGAGCGTATTCTAGACAAGAATGAGAGCCAATATATCCACCAACTTCAGCTCCACCTCTAGTTTCTGATACACCTCCAACGGCTTTACCGTCAACAAATCCTCCACAGTCAGATCTTGATCTTCCCATTAACCTTCGTAAGGGTAAGCATGCTTGTACTAATCATCCTATTTTTCGTTATGTTTCCTTCGCTCACTAACTCACTTATCTCCTTCCCATCAGAAATTTGTTTCTCTCCTTTCTTTTGTTTCGATTCCTTGTTCAATCCAGGATACCCTTACTTCTCCTAACTAGAAGAAGGCAATGGATGAAGAATTCCATGCTTTCCAATCTAACTATACTTGGGATCTCACCTCCTTTCCTCCGGGGAAGCAAGCAGTTTGTTGTCGATGGGTATATACAATTAAACATCGACAAGATGGTAACATTAAATGATTTAAAGCACAACTGGTGGAAAAAAGGTTACACACAAACCTATGGTGTTGACTACTCAAGAACCTTCTCTCCAATTGCCAAGATGAGCTTTGTACAAGTGATTATCTCCTTACTACTCACTTTAACTGACCCTTATTTCAGCTTGACATCAAGAATGCCTTCCTTCATAGTGATCTTCAGGAGGAGGTGTATATGGAGCAACCCCCTTGGCCTTGGGTTCAATTGTGTTCTCATCATTTTCTTTCAATATATTTTCCTCTTTATTTACCTTCTAAAAAAACAAGGCATCACCCGCAAATACAAAGGAACATATAACAAAACAAAAAGGGAAGATAAACAAACAAAAACAAGTTCTCTTGCTTCAACTAATCAAAGACTCGATGAAATCCAAAAATCAGAACCAAAGTCTTCTCTCTTAGAATCTTTAAACTGTGGATGAATCAGCATCCAATCCACCAGCCTTGAACCAATAGCAGCACATAATCAATCCTTCTTCCTCTCTTTGTTATTAAGGATTCTTCAATTACTTTCTTCCCACACCTCCAACAGACTGCAAAAGGCACACAACTCCACATAATTTTTGCTTTCTTTGCCCCCATTAATCCCTAGCCACTTTTTAAAGGTTTCCTTAGGCAACTCAGTGTCCCACCCTTCCATGTTGAAGTGACAAAAGAAGAATAACCATATGCAATTAATATAAACACAGTCCTTTCCATAAGATCAACGAGAAAATTGACAATAAGCCTTTTGCAAATTTGGGAAAGGCTGCAACCTTCTATTTGTGGTAAAAATACTCAGTTTACCATCAATGAGAATTTCACATTCCACACTTTTGCTTTCCAACGCAGGAAGAACTGTCAGTACCCAAAAAAACAAAAACAAAAAAACTTCCCAAGACACTGAAATATACAGAAAGATTCCTTTTTTTTTTTTTTTGATAAGTAGCAAGATTTCCTGTTGGACAAGAACGTTTTACTAAAAACATCCACAAACTTAGGAATTAAAACCCTTGTAGGCATAATGATAGAAACTAACAGCCAACCTCATAAGAATAACAAGAATTTCATGCTCTTGGCATTATTTTGTTCTTTGGAATCACGGGAGACGAACCCATAAGTTAAATAATTAAAATTTCGGCAACCATTTTTAGCAACTTGTCTGTGGAAACGAATAGCCAAACGCAGGTCTCGGTTGGCCAAGCAAGCAGTTTGTGGGCAAGTGGGTCATGGCAATTGAAAAACGAATAATGTAGAAAAGTAATATAAACAAATGACTGCTCACAGATTCACCGCTCAAATTCATGTATGTCTGCGGCTTTGCAAGGAAAATTGGAATATCGCCGACGTAACCTGAACGAATAAAAGCTCCAGATTAACAATACAGACTGAACAATATAGTGAAACTGAAATTTCTTAATGTAAACATCAACTAATGAAAAAAAAAAAAAAAAAGGTATTAAACAAACCTTGTCCAAAGAGAGCTTTGCAGTGAACAGTGTCCACTGAAATCCCTAGTGATTTTGCACACGCATCGATCATCTCGAACCCTACCTGTGTTTGGCCATTGTTGATTCAGACAGAGATAGGGAAATTATGGGTTTAAATGGCGGAATTAGGATTTCAAGATAAACAACCATAAAAAACCCACATTATGTCTTGTTCCTTGGTATTTCTCGCCGGGGTTGCCTAAGCCCACGAAGAGCCATGGATGAGATGAAGCAGTGGAGAACCAATGCCTGGACACCCTGCTAAGCATTTCGTGTGTATTTTAGAAGGCCTCCCAAGCTCAACGCCGGATTAAGTATGATTTTTTTATTTTGTACTGAGATTGCATTCACCAGAAATGAAAGTTTTCTTTGAAAAAGATATGTCTTTTTCTTGATTTTTCATTCTTGAATGGAGGGCTGAGGAAGGCAAAGCGTGCTTTAAAGTTTAGAGAGAGAAGTCCAGAAGAGGGGAAAACGATATATCTTTAAATCGGGGGCAATTTGGTCTTAATAAAAACTTTTTCTTCCCTCTCACCATTTTTGCAATTAATTTTCTTTAAACATGCCTGAATATGTAAACTTACCAAACTTGGTTATTTTTTATGCAAAAAGTCCTTTATTTTTTTTATTTATTTATTCTAACAAATTTTGTTTTACACACATTTTTCATGTTTTAAATTGAGGCTATTATTTTAGTTGATTTTTTTGTATGGATTTGTTATTTAATTTAGGGAAAATTTTATATTAGTACCTATATTTTAGGGGTAGCATCAACTTAGTAGCTGAACTTCAAATTGTATTATTGTAACACTTAAACTTTCAAAAACTGTCAAGTTGGTCCAAAACTATTAACGGATGTTAAGTATCATATAAAAGGACCAAAATAGCCTTCATCTATCATCTAATTTTCTTCTTATTCATATCGGATCTCTAACCACCCCCTCCATTTCAACGACTCTATAGTTGCAATTATTAGGTCTTACATCGTCGTTGCCGGTGGCACCTCTGAATTTGAAGATGCCCCACTCACCATGAAGATGTACAACCTTAATTCACGCAAGTGGGAGATGTACCAACCCATGCATGCCATCCTCATAGGCTCTACTGCCACCACCTAGCTCTTGATCATTGTCTCCAAGGGCAAATTCTTCGTATTGGAGAAGACCTCTAGTGTCATTTGCACTTTCAACCCGGAGAAGAAGATGTTGGATTTTAATCTCATAAGAGATTAAATCCAATGGGTTTGATTGGTCAATTAGATCAACGGTCACGATTTGGTCGGGTGTGATCAAGAGGCACAATTCAAACTTAACAGTCATTAACTATTAACTATCTTTTAAACAGTCACAATGTTTGTTGGTTGCAGATTCTTGCCCAAGGTTCTGTTGTATCCTGAGAACGAATTTTCCTGTAACCCAACAGCAAACTCAGTGAAACTGAGTGGGAGCAAATAGCGTTCTAAAGATAGTGTTTTCAAACGCGCCTCAGAGCTTCTCCTCCAAAGTTTTCAGTGACCCCATTTTTCCAACAGAAGATGTGGGGAGGTATGTTCAATTTACACTGTCGACACAAAGAAGAAGTGGAAGGTTTGGTCCTGCCATATGAAAGACTAGTCGTTGGGCTTATTATTAGAGATTGTAATGAAGAAATTTTCCCTCCATTTTTTCTATCTCAGAGCTTCGAAGTTGAGCGGTTATAGGGGAAACTAGTAAGAAAGACAACGAACAAGTGTTGAAAGTGTTAGAAGCCCATGAAACAAGCTTCAAATGATCTTAAAAAGAGGCCAAGTTTGGGAAAAGATGCATCCACCATTAAAGCTCTACTAGAGCTTGAAACGGAGGACGACAACATCCTATCTAGCAATCCAAATTTGTCAAGGCTCTCCTGTCATCTCTCCAACCTCAAAACCCTCGTCAATAATCTCCAACGACCACAAGGCTACAATCTCCAGTCTTTTCCTCCGCCACAATGGTCTCCAACCATGAGATCTCTCGGATTGTTGGCTCCATCGAGAATGAGATCTAGGATCTCTCCAACCTCAAAACCCTCGTTGACAATCTCCAACGACCACAAGGCTATAGTCTCCAGTCTTTCTTCCATCACTGATTCTCCACGTATGATATCTCTTGGATTGCTAGCTCCATCGAGAACGAGATCCAAGTTTGGATAGAGAATCTTGGGAATTTCCCTACATGGGCCCGTCATCGAGGAAAATAAGATTAAGTTCTTGATTCAGTTTGACAGTTGGGTGTCTCAGGGCTTCAATGGAGATTTACAAGACTCGCTTCTTAAATCGAAGGTCTTCTCGAAGCTTGAATGTGTTCTCTGTGACTCCAAGTGTTCCAAGCGGATCCGAGAGCAATTAGCTCTCGCTATGGCTACTTTGGTTCGCTTCAACAAAGACATGTTTGTGGGTCAAGTGTTGATGGGTACAACTGTACGCACACTAGTGTTCATGGGTTCAAATTCATTAGTTCGCGTTCTTTGTTCTCTTATCAAGACAATCCAATTGTGGCTCAATGTCTATTATGGTTTAGTCTTAAGGTAAGAGATAATGAATAGTGTTTTATTTTCAAGGGTAATTTTGACATTCTCTTATCAAGACAATCCATTTGAAGTTCGGGTACCAACTTGACACTACCCCTAAAGTACAGGGTACTAATATGGAATTTTAAATTTAAATTAATAGATTAAATCAAGTTTTGTTTTTAAATAATACTTTACCTTTTTAAGGAAAAAATACCTTACTTTATAAATCCTATATTTGAAATGAATTTTTGCTTTTATTATTCTTTTCAACTAGTAATTAAGCACTATGATTTTTTTTTTCATATTAATTACTTTAATTTTAGATATATCATAGTTAGGATAGAAATTGAAAATTAATAAAAATAACAATATGTTTAAAATAAACCTAAATACTTGTACTAAATGTGCACTTGTAGAAATTTTAAATTACAATAACAATTATTATTATTATTAGTAGTACTACAACAACAACAACTACTACTACTACTACTACTACTACTACTAAAGTTTGTATTCCATTTCTATCTTAAATAAAAATAATTTATATTTAATATAATGATTATATAACATTAGAAATGTTTCGAAATGTCTTTGACAAAACTTTGTACTTTTTTATGTTTTTTGTTTTATCTTTCTTTTAATATTAATTATTCAATTATGACATTATGAATTTCTTTAAAAAGTTGGGCCAATGACCCACTATTTAAATAAGAAAATAGTTTTGCTTTCAGATCAATTTTCAATTATACATTTCATCTGTATTATATACATAATTTTTACTTATCACACAATTTTTGTTTGACATAATTAATATATATTTTTTATATATTCTTTTGATTACTTGTACTTTTTTATTATTTTTAGGTATTTATTATTTAACTATTATATCACTGATTAATCCATTTGACCTAAACAACTAACCCACGACCCAAAAAGAAAAATAGTTTGATTTCTAGGTTGACATTAAATTTTGTATTACATTTTCATTATTGATAAAATTATATCTTATGTATAATATTTATTTTTGTGATTCTTTGTATTTTCTATTTTTAAAAATTTTATTATTTGACAATGACATCATTTCATTTCTACGTCGATTTTAATTTTGGCATTCTATTTTCATCATTTACAAAAATATTTATTACATTTCATACTTATTTTTGTTAAGTATAATGAATATATAAATATTACGGACATGCCAGTTCTTTTTTTGTATTATATATTTTATTTACTTTAATATTTTATTATTTAATTATGGCATTATTTATTAACGAATTTAACCCCAAATGGTTGAATTGCTTACCCATCACCGAGAGGGAAGAAAATGGTTTTGTTTCCAAATTATTTTTCGAAATATTTATGTTTATATTATTAAAATTAATGTTATGGATTTAGTTAGTAGAATTTAATGATGAGAAAAATATATCTAAAACATTTCTTATTTATAATCAATTTTTCAACTTATTGTTAACTTGCTCAATTGAACCATTCGAACCATCACTCAGCCTTGATTCTAGGTTTTGTTTTGTTGAAACTCTTCACTTTTGATTAAAAGTTGTATAACTTGGGTGGTTCAACCATTGACCTATTTGACCCAGTAACCAAGTCGTAGGTCGTGCACTTAATTATGTGCAAACTTTTGGAAGTCATAACTTTGCATTCCGATGTTCGATTGGGGTTTATCTTTTTTTTTAGTAACTTTTCAAGATCTATACGTCCCAAGGGTATTATGAGCCTTGCCTTTCTATTTTCACGAAAAAACCCATTTTTTGGCATAAATTGCAATGTTTAATATTTTTATAGATAAAAAAATTAAAACGGAATTAAAAAAATATAAGTAAATGTAACATAATACATATATTGTATGTAATATATGTAAAACATAATTATAAAATATATGTAAAACATAACTATGCTATATGTAAAATATAATTATACTATTTATTGATAAAATATGTATTTTTACACACACACACACACATAGTGCAGTTTGACTCATTTGAAATTCACAGTTGAACTGGTGACCTATGACCTGAAGGCAAAAGCGAGTTGGCTTTCAGGTCGGTTTTTAAAACATTGTTTATCATATTTATTATTGTTTAATATGTCAAATATATGATGTTAAAAACATTCCCATATTTTTAATTTCTATATTTTTTTCATTTTATTATTTAATTGTGGCAACATGGATTTACCCATTTGACCAAAATGGTTTAATTTCTTACCACCATGTAGATGAAAATACTATTTTTTCTAGGTAGATTTTAAAAGTATAAGTTTTTATGTTATCGAAATTGTTAATTTATTTTGTATCTATTAATTATAGAGTTTAATGATGAGAAGAAATAAAGAAACCTTAAATATATGATTCAATGAAGGTGAATACAAATTAATACCTTAAATATTGAATTTAATGAGAAATAATTGAATATCTTAAAATTAACTCTTTTCAACTCATTTAATATCAATAACTAATTACCCTATTTAGCCTCATTTTTTATCAATAAATTTAAATATAGAGGGGTAAGTTTTGTCATTACAAAATTTCAGAAATATTCTTGAGGATTTTTGTACTTTTTAAAGTAGTATAGATGTAAGTAACTACTGCTTAGACACATCCAAAGAAAAAAAATTTGTTGAATATATATATATATATATAACTCAAGTAACAAAGAAAAGTCACCAAAGCATGATGTATTGGTAAGTATGTTGTCTTTCAATCTAAAGACCTTTAGCTTCAAATGTCACTACAAGAAATATTAATTTTATGGCTGTTTTTTAGGTGGTAGAAAGGCGACTACTACTATATAAAAGGCATGAATTGAGTAGGGTTTTCCTCCCCCATGCATCTTCCTCTTCACATTTTGTCTTCTCCACTAGACAACACCAACCAGCGTTGGCAACCATAGGAAAATGAAAATCGGATTGACCAATTCATCATCGAAGAACATCCTTTCCATCTTCAATTGATATTATCTATCTCTTTTGATTCAATAAGTACTCAATGGTATTTACATTATCACAAGAATAATTTTACTATCATTTTTTGTATCTTATATAGTAGTATTGCTATCGATCTATAGTGGCATTGCTTATAAGTTGTAATACACTAATTCAGTTAATTTTTAGCATGTCGCTCCTTTTGTTCATTTCTTGAATGGATCGGGGAGAAATGTTTTTGGAATTATTTGGAGAAAATGAAGAAGATACTTGCTGAAATCTATCAAATGCAACTAATATGATTTTGAGTTGCAGCATATTTGAATGAGTTCTTCAAGTTGAGCTTTTATTGTCAATTAGGGCTTTGCTCCAAAAGAAAATACTAGCCACATCTCTTAGAGATGGAATTAGATTCTAATAGGGTTTGAGTTGCAAGATGTTGTATATAGTTTTTTTATTGTTGTTTTCTCTTGACTATATTAGACATGCACATAATTCAAGCCTAACTTTGCATTCAACAATCTTTTTGAATATTAAGAACTATTCATCTTGGAAACAATTAATAGATAAGAATGAAAATGTCTTTCTTTGATCTATATTGTGTATGCTGCAATTTGGGCTAACTAGGCTTTGCCTTGAATCCAAGCTCAAGGAATTGCAAGACGATTGACTGGTGACAAAGACCCAATCCTTTATAATATAGATTTAACTATAAATTTGTTTGAATTGATTGATTTAAGTATGTAGAATTTGGAAAAAAAAATGAACTACTTCATTAATTTGTACATTTGCATAGACATCTCCATAAATCCTTTCTTTGCTTAATCATTAAATTTATTTGTTTTGTTGTTAAATTAATTTTCTGTTCTAATACTTTGATTAGTTGGGAGTTCGAAATTCCTTAGTCCTTGTGGAACCACAAGGCATTAACAAAATCTACCTTTCATGAAACCAATTAATAATACAAAGCAATTTGGTTTAACTTTGTTGTGGAACAAAATTCAAGTAAATTCCGTAGCATGCCAAATGTGTATACATGTTTGGCTAATTATCCTTTCCGTCATTCTATTTTCTCAATAATCATCATCAAATGTTTTCAATAACCTTCATTTCGTTTTCTTAAATTCCTTCAAAAGTTTTCACCTTCAAAATTAAAAAATTACAAGAGGTTCTAGACGCCAAATGTGTATACATGTTTGGCTAATTATCCTTTCCGTCATTCTATTTTCTCAATTATCATCATCAAATGTTTTCAATACCCTTCATTTCGTTTTCTTAAATTCCCTCAAAAGTTTTCACCTTCAAAATTAAAAAATTACAAGAGGTTCTAGGCCTGTGTTACGGAAAGTCAACTAGATCTAGATTGCTCTAAGTCTCGAAGTTAAGATTAGTAGTGTTACTTGCTTTCCTCTTCACGCTTGCAATGAACTCTTGACTCAGATCATGTTGCGATGAACTTTAGACTCGTGCGTATTTGTGATGAGCTTAAAACCATCGCACAACCGCGATGAGTGCAAGCTCGTCGTGGGATAGAATTAAATGAAAGAAGCACATGTATCATTAATAACATGTGTGTTAGGAAGTCCCGTGGGCCTAAAGTGGACATGTGAGAGAAGTAGTGATGTCACCCGCACCACGGCGGTTTAAGAGGATCATGAAAGAAAGTAGCACACGTGTATTATGAGAATCCTCAGATGAAAGGAAAGTTTATCCTTGAGATATCTCATAAGACACGTGGCGAAACCCTAACAGTGTTCCCTATAAATTAACACCAAATCCAAGATTCCCTTTCCTAATGGGAATCAAACACTTTTGGCTCATTCCTTTTGGGACCTCGGATCTCTCCCTATAAATAGAGGTCTAACTCATAGCGGGATAATAATTCTATCACTTCATTCCCCCTAGCCTCTAGCCTACCTCCTACATTCGGCTTTCCTTTGTCCTTCAAGGAGACCCCTGTACGTAGCCTAACCACCTCACTCACATTAGAATTTTTGGTTCTTCCTTGATCATAGAGGATGGCCACTCGTAGGATTAACCTTTCTCCCATCCTAGAAGAATCCATCAACGACCAAGAGAACGTCAACCTAGAGACTGGAGATCAAGTTGGTATGGAGTCGGCCAAACAAGTTGACATTAAGATATTGTCAAATAAAGTCTATGAGTTTGAATCCCATTTCGACCAATTAGAACAGATGAACAAAGAGATGCGGGTCACCCTACAACACCTTCTCCAGCAGTCGGCCAGGACCGAATGGTCACCTTTCACCCCAACCGCTCCCTCTGCATTCATCCCCGCTAGTCACCAGTTCGTCAATCAGAACTCTGCTATCCCTGAGTGGCCTGTTGGAGCCAGCCTTGTGCTGGTGCAAACCAACCAACCCACCGTTGAACTGTCTTGAACCAACCCAGTGATAGAAGCACTACTCAGCCGTGACAAAGTGAAGGAATATGTTTAGGGGTTGATGGTTGAAAACCAAAACAGAGCCCAAACCTCTCTTGTCCTCCAAAAACCCTATTTTGACCGAATCCTGTATAAACCTTACCCCACTGGTTACGTCCCTCCTCAACAGTGGCCACAGTACAATGGGCAGAAAGGGAGCCTACAAGAGCACGTAAATAAGTTTGAGGATGTTCTAGGATCTTTTGCCCTTGATGGAGATTTGCAAGTCAAGGAGTTTTCTAAATCTTTGATCAGACTAGCTTACACCTGGTTTGTCAACCTAACTTTGGGCAACATAAACTCATGGGCAGAGCTAGTGAAGAGATTCCTATTTAAATGGTTCACCCTAGAACAAAGACTAACAATGCTAGACCTGCGCAATGCATAGCAGTGCGCAAGGGAGGACCTCTTAGCCTATGTAATGAGGTTTTAGAAACTGACCCACTCGGTCTTCGATGAACATGTAATTGAGAAAAGCTTCGTTGAACAATGTGTACAAGGCATGCAACTTGCTTACAGGATAGGCATAGAGAATGTGGAGATTGAGACCTTCAACCAACTATGGAAGTGCATAAAGAGGATGATGCATACTGTCAAGAGTACTACATCCTAGTCTACATCAATCACAGGCTAGTATGAAAAAGAATGAGGCCTATGTTGTTGACAGGAAGCCTCGCAACACTGGAGGGCCTAGGCAGGGGCCCTACTATCGCAGTAATAACCAAGGCAGAAGAAATGGTGTGCTGCCACTAGTTCCCCCTCCCTTCACCTGCACTGAAGAATTTATCATGATAATGAACAATCTTATAGAAGATCGTGTCACCAACCTGCCACCACCACCGACAAGGGTCGACACGGAGAAGGAAAGGCACGAAGGGAGGTGGTGTAATTTTTAGCAGTCACCGCATCATGACTTGATGGATTATTTCTCACTTCAGTGATTATTCATGCAGAAGGTGAAGCTTGATGATTTTGTCAAGAGAAAATCAGCCTAGGTAGACATGAATCCCCTCCCCGCACACACCCAAGGAGGAAGCAACAATGTAGTCAGAATGCCAGGCCAAGATCACCCGGATATGATAACACAAATATTTGAGCAAAGCACTGAGTTGTAGCAATTCTTCACCAAACAGGGGGCCAACGCCTCAACAAGGAGGCTTGCCATCAGGGTGCTGGCGGAGACATTCAAAAGACCATTAGAACCCCATCGGTCTGACAAATCACACATGGAATTCACCCAGGATGATATTTTAGCTACAGACCCCCATCACAACTAACCCTTGTACATCACTGTGAAGATAAGGGGCTATGAGATGAGGCGATCCATGGTTGACCCATGTAGCTTTGTGAATCTGATCTCCCTCCATACCTTAAAATTGATCAACATTCAGAAGGAGGCAACAAAAGGATTGCCCATGGAAGTCATGGACTTTAACGACAATGCGTCTGTCATAGAGGGGTCCATTGAGTTTCCAGTTGTGATAGTTCACCATCACTCAGGAGTTCTGGGTGATCTTAGGTTGAACAGCATACCACACCTTGTTAGGGCGTCCATTGATACATGGTCTGGCCTTGGTCCCATCAATGTACCATTAATGCATCAAGACGAAACATAGAGGGAATCCCAGCGGCTCGCGTCCCTTTCAACAAGACATAGACTCACTTATAGGATGCAATTTATCATACTGAGCTAGCTAATGAAGGTGAAATGAGAGTGGCCAAGGTAGAAGGCATGTAGCTGTCGAACCCTGTGAATGAACCCCCTGCCACACTGGAGGGGAAGAAGAGAACGAGGTGTGTCCGAGTTATAGATGATGATGGAAGAAGCTACTACACTACCGTTGAGGAATACGAGGACAACTGGGCACCAACTTCCAAGAAATCCATTCCCGAGGTATGACTTTGATATTTTCTCTATGAACATCATCAAATACTTACTTCAGGCTATATTGCTATCACCAAGTTCAAATCAACCACCATACATGCATCTTTTGCTGAAATAAAAAACTTCCATACACTTATCGCTTGAACCAAATTATCACTGTGCATATATAATACTCATATATCTCCATCATTGTACACATGCATCTTTTGCTAAAAATCAAATAGGTATTGTGTGTACATCTACCTCTTGAATGAGAATGGTTATTGCACTCCCCAATATGTATATACCTCCATAAGTGTGCTCATTTTGAATGATGTTTCAACCAAAACTATTTCGTCGTACCATCTTCACAAATGGACATTGCGATGATCTCATCGCAGAAAGACAGTGAACAATCCAAATGGAATCCATCAGAATAAAAGGTACGACATATCAAACAAATATGTGCAATTAATAACAAAACCAAAGATACTAAAAATCCACCCGAAATAACAAGGGCAAAAAGAAGAAACCATAGAATACTATGATGAGGTCCACATGCCTCCCAATCATATGCAAGATTCCGTTGATGCCGTAGAAGAGCCACTAGAAGAATAAAATATGGCTACAGAAGGAGCAGAGAAGAGACCATTAAATATCTCAACCAAGTTTGGATCTGAAGAGAAACAAAAATTACTCGACCTAATAAAAGGTACAAAAACATTTCCTCATCGCAAACATTAGGCTTTTGTTAGAAACAAAACTAATCTGTGTTTTTCTTTCACAAAGTCCCAGGATGTCTTTGCTTGGTCATATGACTAGATGCCAGGATTGGATTTGGCCCTTGTCAAGCATTCTTTGTACATAGATCCAAAATTCAAACCAATGAAACAACCATAGAAGATCTTTAAAATGAAAATAACTCTAAAAATAAAGGAGGAACTCAAACGACTTCTGAAAGTAGGTTTCATCTAGCTCGTCGCACATCCACAATGGTTAGCCAATGTGGTTCCAGTTAAAAAGAAGAATGGACAACTCAAGTTAGTATCCAAACTCTAGAACACTAGCTTTTGGTTATCAAAACAAAACAAGCACACTAACTTTTCCCACCACTACCCTAGGTGCTGTGTCGATTTTAGAGACTTGAATAGATCCTGCCCCAAAGATGCTCTATCAAACATGGATATCCTAATAGACTCAATGGCGGGAAACCAACTATTCTCCTTCTTAGATGCCTATAGTGGATACAATTAGATCTTTATGGACCTTGTAGATGCACTGCATACAACATTCTGACCTCCAATAAGGAATTTCTATTACAGGATGATGCTGTTTGGCTTAAAGAATTTCGGAACCACATACCAAAGGGCAATGGTGAGTGTATTTCATGACATGATGCACAAGGAGATAAAGTGCTACGTAGACGAAATAGTGGTCAAAGAAAAGAAAAGGGAAGAACACCCTGAAGTGCTTAGAAAAGTCTTTGATAGATGTAGAGCATTCAACCCGAGGCTCAATCCTTTGAAATGCGCATTTGGAGTACAATATGGAAAGTCCCTAGTCTACAGAGTAGATCAGACTAGAATCCATCCAGATGAGGTCAAGGTGAAAGCAATTCTAGACCTTTCCCCTCCAAACACCGAGTCTCAACTGAAGACCTTCCTAGGAAAAGTCTCCTACCTTGGAAGGTTCATTCCTGGCCAAGCATCAAGACACCTCCAACCAGCTGAAAAAGACCTTGGCCAATGCCCCAACCATGTCACCACGTAAGAGTGGTTGTGAGTTCAAGGTGTACATCGCATCAAACTCAAAGGCTATAGGGTGCCTATTAGCCTAGGACAATGATGAGGGCGTTGAGTGTCCAGTATACTATGCCAGTAGAACTCTGAAACCAGCTGAAAAGAATTACTCCCACATGGAACAATAGTGTTTGACGTTAGTGTTCACGACATAGAATTTCAAACATTACATCCTAGGCCAAAAGGTGAAGTTGATCGCAAGGAGTGATCCCATTAAATACTTCATGGATAGACCTCTACTCTCAAGAAGATTGGTCAAGTGGATGATGAAATTGAATGAATACAACATCGAGTACACCCAACCGAAAGCCATTAAGTGTTAAGCGGTTGTAGATCTCCTAGCCGCCTTTTCCACCAACGACAATTTTCCCATTTCTGAAGAAGTGCCTAGAGAACTACCCATCATCACAGTAGTGGAAGATGGGGAATGAACCTTGACCTTCGACGAAAGCAGTACTAGCACCTCAGCCGAAGCCAGAGTCACTCTGACTTCACCTGCTGGAGACACCTCAGCCTATTCCTTTAAATTGTAGTTCCCTTGTTCACATAACATAGATGAGTATGAGGCATTAGTATTGGACTTGACGGTTGCAAAGGACTCTAGAGCAAAGAAAGTCAAAGTGGTAGGATACTCTAAATTGGTGATTGGGCAGATGGATAGTAGCACCATAGTTAAGGAACTGGCAATCTTAACGTATAGGACATTGATACAAAGGTTAACCATGGACCTAGAGGTAACTTATGAGCATCAAAATAGAGCCAAAAATAGATACGCCAATGCTTTAGCCATGTTGGAATAAAAAATATAGCTGAGTGTAACCCCAATCAACATTACCATCCAGATGCATTGTGAACCATCAACAGAAAGATTGGGACACTGGGTAGAAAAGAATGATGACATAACAATAGAGGATTGGAGATACAATGTCATACAGAAGCTGAACAACCCAACAGAGGCGATTCAAGACAGAAGGACACTACAAATTGATGCACAGGGTACTATACCATAGATTGGTAGATGGAGTTAGGACAAGATGCTTAGGGCCCAAAGAGGCAGAAGTGGTATTGAATGAAACCCACAAAACCTATTGTGGAGATATAACCAACACACTATACAGAAGACTGCAAAGGTTTGGGTACTAATGGCCAGAGATGAAAATAGATGTGGCCAAGATTCAGAACGACAATGAGAAGTGCATTCCAAAAGCAGACAAAAATGAATGCCTTACAATTGGTGAAGCAGATTGGAGAACCATGTACATAGAATAAATTGAGAACAAAAACCACACTTGCCGATCCAGTTGTAAAGAGAAAACCCTTAGCAAAGGCCAAAAGGTTCTACCTTCACGACGGAGTGTTATACATAAAGTCTTACACCGAGAAACCTCTGCGATGCCTAGCCAATGAGGAAATAGAAGAAGCATTAAATGCAGCTCATAGTTTTGAACTAGCTCCACACTAGGGACAGCTAGCCTTAAACACCCATCTCCTGCACCTAGGTTTCTACTGGCCTACAATGATATACCCAAAAGCATGTATGACGGTGGCACAAATGCCATGAACATGCTGAAAGGATACATTGACCAGCCAATAATCTCCACCCCTTAACCACACCATGGCCTTTCCACACCTAGGGGGTAGATCTAATAGGCAAAATACACCCACCTTCCCGGGGACACTATTTCATCATAGTGGCCACAAACTATTTCCACCAATCCAGGATCCCCATGAGGATTTTGACAGATAGGCAAAATGGGGTAGATCTAATAGGCAAAATACACCCACCTTCCTTAGGCAACACATAGTCCACCAATCTAGGGTCCCCATGAGGATTTTGATAGATAATGGGTCCCCATAAAGAATCAGGAAGCTTAGGACTTGTTGGGATAGTATGGGGCAAGACTAGGCACATCTACAACCTATACCCATAAGGGAATGGGCAAGTAGAGGTAAACAATAAGACCTTGCTGAAGATGCTGAGTAAAATGGTAGTAGAAAACCAAAAAGACTAGTCAAAAAAGTTGTCTAAAACACTTTGGGCTTATCACACAACAATTAGAAAAAGCACACAAGCAACACCCTACTCATTGGTATACAGCCAGGAAGCTGTTCTACCAGCATAGATACAAACAGTGTCCGTATGAGTAGCCTACGTAATCGGAAAGCAGTTTTGAACAAAGGAGATTGACCATTTGCTTAGTGACAAGTTAGAATGCATAGAAGAGGGAAGAGAGAAGTCATTACAGAAACAAATCAAATACAAACAAATCATGGCTGCTAACTTCAACAAGCTAGTGAAGCCCAGAAAATTCAAAGAGGGCAACAAGGTACTTAAAACAACACTCCACATCAGGTAGGGTAAATCTATAAGAAAATTTGCACCTAACTGGGTTGGACCATACATAACCCAACAAGCTTACCCAACTGAATATTATGTATTGAAGACTATATACACAAATGAGCAAGATGAGATTGTGAATGGTCTCTAGTTGAAACCATATAATGATTAGTGATGTAAATTATATCTATGAAATCTTGAAAGAAAAGCTTGTCGTATCTCTTTTGTATAAGAAAAGTATGTTGTACTCAAAACAGAGCATGCTATGAGTTTTTTGTACACATTTTTATTCTTGAATAAAAGCATGTTACATTTTGAACATAT
The DNA here is from genome assembly GCF_056320005.1 of Nelumbo lutea. Classification (NCBI taxonomy): domain Eukaryota; kingdom Viridiplantae; phylum Streptophyta; class Magnoliopsida; order Proteales; family Nelumbonaceae; genus Nelumbo; species Nelumbo lutea. Next base: position 61,242,829 of record NC_142688.1, read on the forward strand.
TATTGCTCTCAAATTGTATGAAATTCTTTTCTAACTATGCCAACTATACATACACACACACACACCCCACACACACACTACATATCCTGGCAACCCCGGGTGTGATCTTACAGACCCTAGCAACCCTAAGCGCAATCTTACATACCTTGGCAATGTTAGACAGTTTGTATGCCCTTAGCTCTAATCGGTTTTGATGTACTTTAGACATTTAGTGTAAATAAATAAAGTGCATGTTTGATTCAAGTTGTATGGTATGTTTCTGTGTAAGACCCTTAAACTGGACACTTAATGTGACTCGTGTTAGTTTAAAATGTTCACAGCCAGTGGGTCGGTCTGGGGAGACCTATCCTGATAAGGCTGTCACTGATGTGCCGCCAACATGGTTGGGGAGGCTTGTTTTAGCCGCTAGGGTGAGACCCAAGGTACATGCAGTGAGGGTTCAACTTGAAACCTTGAACCAGATTAGATTTCCAGTATTGCCCTGGACCTTGATGATGAGTGGGCAAAACTGGAAAATTACACCTGACCCCTAGATTCGATTATGATACTGCACTAGGTGGCGGATTGGACTGTCTTTGAGTGGGTGATCATGGTGATAAGATCAGCCCATTTGCCCGACAAAGGTAATGATCGAGGATGCACTCTCTCTGATGAAAACCAAGACTGTCGATAGCCGATTTTAACCGTTGAAATTTTGTTTTGCAAAATATATTTATAATGATATAATATATATGTACGGTTTCAACTCGTTTGCAAAAGGGTTTTAATCCCCGGGGTCCATCCTAGAGGAGAGTGCAACACTGTGCCTTGTAGTCGAGGGAGAGGTCATTTACTGTCAGGCAGTGTTTGGATCATTATAGGTTGAGAGATTAAGTGTAAGACCATTTAGGGTTATACCTGATGGGCTAATCATGCGTCTGCCCACAACCCTTGGGCATTATAGGTTGAGAGGTTAAGTGTAAGACCATTTAGGGTTATACTTGATGGGCTAATCATGCATCTGCCCACAACCCCTGGGTTTTTATAAAGTTACTTGGCCCATGGACCACTTAGTGTAAGTGTTGGGCCCATAGAGTCCATGTGATGGGCTCAAGGGGTTCATTGGGATTTCTAGTGAATTCGGCTAGGCCTTGTAACAAAGGCTGGGCCGAACCCATGTGGCTGATGTATAGATCAATGCTTGGATCCCACACCATACAAAGAAGCCCAACTAGGCAGCAGTTTGGAAGCCTATTGAACACTTGATGCATATTGGGCCTAAAGCCCATTTTGAATTGGGCTGATTTGATTAGTCACTTAAAGGGGCAGATCTGAGGTTAGGTCAAGCCAAAAGGATTGAGTCTTAACCCCATCCACTCATGGAGACCAAATTCAAATTAGGATTTGAATCTGGTAACCTCCTGATAAGATCAGGAGTGGGCTGATCTAATCTGCAGATAGGATTAAGAAGACTCCTTATCCAAATATAGATTTGGATTAGGATAACTCCTAATGAGATTAGGAGGTTTCTTAATCACTAGGGAACATAGGAGAAAACCCCTAATTTTGAATTACAAGAATTCAAACCCTAAGGGATTTGCAAAACACACTGCAATCTGAGATAAGATCTCAGAGAAAACCCTAGAGAGAAGAAAGCTATTCACCACCTTCTGCTCTAGCTCTCTCCTCTAGTTTCAACTGTCATCTACTGCTAGTTCGTTTTTCTCTGTGAGGGAAAGATCAAGAAAGGTTCTTGATACCAATCTTTGTTGAAATGTTGATCGTGTGTGGTGCTCATTGCTTCCATCGAGTTCTTCAGAAGGACCTGGTTCGTGGGAAGAACATTGTTGGTTCTGCTTCATTATCACTGTGTCATCTTTAGTGGGAGTAGTTCTTGGGAGTTTCTTTGGGTGTGAATACCAAAGAAAGGTAAGAAATTTGGGCATGAATACCTGAACTATGTCATCTTCAGGTATATCCCTTCCCTTCTCTTTTGGTTCAGATCTAGTTCGGTTTTGGTTCAAGTTAGATCCTTGAATACTGTATTCTAAATTTAGGGAATATGATTCCCAGTTGGAAGAAAGGTAAGAAATTTTTGAAATTCGCCCACCCATTCCGCACCCTTTTGGTGTCCATATGATGGATCTTACCATTCTTTTCTGGCAACCCCAGGGGGAGCATAGGAGATACATGGTACGATGAAATAAACTGAATAAATTACCTCTTTGAATATGTATAATCACCATGGCAACCCCAGGAAGGCTTTGACAACATTGAGCACGATAAAACATCTTGGCACTTAAACCCTTGAAGTGCAATGAATTATCCTGGCAGCACCAGGTGCGATCCAATCTAGCCTTTGCATATGTGATACCACTTAGCTCTCTTTGATGTTATGTTAATTAACTCGTGGTAGAGATGGCACTCATCTTCTGCACGTGTGAGGACATTTCATTTTCTCAAAACACGATGAGACCTCATATTTCTACAAAGTGTGATGATATTTCACTGCCTCAATGTGCGATGAAGCTTAACCTTCCCACACCTGAGGATATTCAAATTTCTAAAAATGCGATAATACTTTCATGTGTGTGATGTAATTTAAACTTTTTCACATGTGATGACACCTAATTTTCTCAAATGCGATAGGATTTAACTTTCACATGTGCAATGCAATTTAAATATTTTCACATGCATGCCACCTAATTTTCTTAAATATGATAGGATTTAACTTCCGGGTGTGTGATGCAATTTAAAATTTTTCACATGCGATGACACCTAATTTTCTCAAATGCGATAGCATTCAGCTTTCGCATATGTGATGAAATTCAACCTTTTTACATGTGAAAATACTTAGTTTATTCGAATACGATGGAACTTAATTGTACCAACTACGATGAAGTATCTTGGCTTGACTAGTAGGGCTTTGATAACCTTAGCCACGATAACGGGCTTGTAGGTATATAGTGGTCACTCAAACCATCAAAGCATAGAAGGTGTTGAATTAATACCACATGGATGCTTGCGATGAGTTCACAACTCATCGAACATTTACGATGCGTTCTTCACATGATTGCGAAAAACCCATACCCAAAACGGGTTGCGATGATGTTTGACCAGAGTAAACCTGCGATAAACTTCAGACACCCGTGGATTTGCGATGAGTTTTAGACATGCATGATCCTGTGATGAGCTTTCTACATGCATGGATCTGCAATGAGCTTCAAAGTTATTGTAGAATTGTGACAAGCGTAGGACTACTGTGGACCAGGGACAAATGCTAGAAGCATGAGCATTTTTAATTTACGCACGTGACGGGACGCTCTATGGGCCTAATAAGAGTGCGCCAACTAAATAATGATGTCATTCATGCCGCATCGGTTAAATGGGTCACGAAAGGAAATAACACATGCAGATTATGAGAATCCTTGGGCGAAAGGAAAGTTTGTCCCAAAGATATCTTGTAAGACACGTGGAAAAACCCTAGCAGTGTTCCCTGACAACTAACAACGAATCCAATATTCCCTTTCCTAGTGGGAATCAAATGTTTTTGGATCATTCCTTTCAGGACCTCAGGATCTCTCCCTATAAATAGGGGTCCAACTCATAACGAGATCATCTTGTCATTCACATTTTGCCCTAGCCTTTAGCATACCTCCTGCATCCAGTCTTCCTTTGTCCTTCAAGGAGATCTCCGTACCTAGCCTCACCACCACACTTATATTAGAATCTCTAGTTGGATCCTTGATCATAAAGGATGGCCGTACGTAGGATCAACCTCTCCCCTATTCCCGAAGAGCACGACAACACCCAACAAAATGTCAACCCAGAGGTTGGGGATCAGTTCATGGAATCGACCGACCAGGAGGTCAATATTGAGATACTTTCAAACAAGGTTTACATGTTTGAGGCTTGTTTTGACCGTCTAGAGTAGATGCAAGTCGTGAAGAGGGCCACCCTACAACTCCTCCTTTAGCAGTAAGCCAGAGTTGAACAATCCCCTTTTACCCCCACTACTCCTCTTGCCTCTATCCCACCAGCCACCATTCCACCAGTTCAAACCCCGCTGTACCTGAACAACCCGCCAGGGTCAATCCTATACCTGTGTAAACCAGTCAACCCACCATTGGACAGTCTTGGGTCGCTCCTCAGGCGAACCCAATAATAGAGGCACCGCTCAACCATGACAAATTAAAGGAGTATGTCCAAGGGCAGATGGTGGGAAGCCAAAGCTGAGCCCAAGCCTCACTTGTCCTACAAAAACCCTATTATGACCGGATCCTCTATAAACCTTATCCTATTGGCTATGTTCCTCCCCAACAGTGGCCACAATATGATGGGCAGAAAGGGAGCTCACAGAAGCATGTGAACACATTTGAGGATGTCCTAGGGTCCTTTTCTCTTGATAGAGACTTGAAAGTTAGAGAGTTCTCCAAATCCTCGATTGGGCCAGCGTAATCCTAGTTTGTCAACCTGAGCGCGAACAGTATTAACTCATGGGTGGAACTAAAGAAGTGGTTCCTGTTGAAATGGTTTACCTTAGAACGAAGATTGATGATGGCCGACCTGCGCAACATAGAGCATCGCATAGGAGAAGATCTTTTGACCTATGTAATGAGATTTCAGAAATTGACCCATTCCATTTTTGACAAACATGTCACTAAAAGAAGCTTCGTCGAGCAATGTGTGTAAGGCATGCAACCTGCCTACAAGATAGGCATAGAGAACGTGGAGATTAAGACCTTTAGCCAGTTATGAAAGTGCACAAAGAGGATAACATGCACTGTTAGGAACACTATGCCCAGTCTACACTGCCCCCGGGACAGTATGGAAGGAACGAGGCCTACGCCGTTGACAAAAAGCCTTGCAACACTGGAGGGCCTAGACAAGGCCCTATTATCGCAACAATATCCAAGGAATAAGGAACAACCTACCGATCCCTCCTCCTTTTGCCTGCACTAAGGAGGAAGTAGTAATGATAATGAATAAATTCGTGGAAGATTGAGTTATCAACCTGCCACTGCCACCGCACCATGACCTCATGGGCTATTTTTCATTGAGATGATTATTTGTACAAAAAGTAAAATTAGATGATTTTGTTAAAAGAGACCTAACATAGGTAGAAACAAACCCCCTCCCCCCCCCACACACACACAAGGGGGAATCATTAATGTGGTCAGAGCAGTGGGCCAAGACCACCCTGATATGTTGATACAAAGGTTTGAGCAAAGCCCTGAGCTCCAACAATTTTTGAATAAACAAGGAGCCATTGCATCAACGAGGAGACTTGCCATCAGGGCACTGGTAGAGACATTCAAAAGGCTACTAGAACCCCACTGGTTTGATAGGATAAGTCAAAACGAAGGTGGGGGGCTTCGAGATGAGGAGATCCATGGTTGACCCTACGAGTTCCGTGAAGCTGATATCCATCCATACCCTAAAGTTAATGAATATCCAAAGAGAGATGGTCAAAGGGTTACCCATGGAGGTAACAGAATTCAATGGCAACGCATTCGTCATAGAGGGATCTATGGAGTTTCTGGTCGCAATAGGGCTGTTTTCTGTCACACAGGAGTTTCAAGTGACCTCGAGAAGGACCACATACCACACCCTATTGGGATGACTCTGATACACGGTTTAACTTTAGTCCCATCAACATATCACCTATGCATCAAGGCCAAGTATAGGGGACGCATGATAAGGATTCCAACGACTCATGTTCCTTTCGATAGATCAAAGGCTCATCTGCAGGATGCAATCTACTACACCAAACTGGCCGACGAAGGTGAGAGGAGGATAGCCAAGGTGGAGGGTGTGCAGTTGCCGAGCCTCATGAGTGAACCCCCGGCTGTGCCAGAAAAGAAGAAAAGGACGAGATGTGTGCAGATGACCAATGACGATGAGAAAAGCTACTATACCATCATTGAGGAGTACGGGGATGGTGAGATGTCTACGACTATGAAAGCCATCCCAGAGCTATGATTTTATGTTTGGTCACAAATCATGTTATAATTGCTAAAATTGTACTACATTCTCTAAAATCAATGCACTTGATATTTATTTCCATCAAAAGACTTTGCTATCAAGATAACTATTGTACATGCACCTTTTACTAAGATCGTAACTACCATGTACTCATCGCTTGGACTGCGCATACAATACTTATATGTCTCCACGGTTATGTGCATGCACCTTGAATGAAATAACTATTGCACTTTCCGATGTGAACATATCCGTGCATAATGTTTCAACTAGAGCTATTTGACCAATCAATCTTCGCAAAAGGACATCGTGATGATTTCATCCCAGGAGGACATTCTACAACCCAAACAAATATCACTAATATCAAAGGGACAGAAAGAGGAGACGAAAACACATGCGGGATTTCATCGATGTGGTGGAAGAACCGTTGGAAGAAATCAACATGGCCATGGAAGGAATAGAGAAGAGGCCATTGTACATATCAACCAAGTTAGGACCTGAAGAAAGACATAAACTACTCAACCTGTTGAAAGGTAAAAGAAACCTTTCTTCATCGTGAACATCAAGACTTGATTAGGAATAAAACTGATCTGTGTTTTCTTTCACAAAGTTCTAGTACATCTTCACTTGGTTGTACGACCAGATGCTAGGCTTGGACTTGGCCCTTGTTAAACACTCTTTGTGCATAGATGCAAAGGTCAAACCAGTGAAGCAACCTCTGAGAATTTTCAAGCTAGAAATAGCTTTGAAAATCAAGGAAGAGGTCAAATGGCTTCTAAAAATAGGATTTATCAAACCTCTAGCACACCCACAATGGTTAGCTAATGTGGTTCCAGTTAAAAAGAAGAATGGGCAACTCAAGTTAGTATTCACACTCTAAGTACTTAGCTAGGTTGTCAAAACAATGCTGCAAACTAACTTCTTCCACCCTTGCCTTAGGTGTTGTGTCGATTTTAGAGATTTGAACAAGGCCTACCCTAAAGATGAGTTTCCTCTACCAAACATGGATATTTTGATAGACTCGACAACGGGAAATCAACTATTCTCCTTCCTAGACAGCTATAGTGGATACAATCAAATCTTCATGGACCCTGTAGATGCCCCATATATAGCCTTTCAGACACCAATTGGGAATTTTTACTATAAGATGATGCCCTTTGGCTTGAAGAATGCTAGGGCCACGTATCAGAGAGCGATGACGAACGTCTTCCACGACATGATATGTCGATTGAGTAGCTAAGTTGTACACAATTTTATTGACTAGTGTATGAAATCATTTAATGTAAATAAATGTAATGAAATACTTCTTTAGTTAATACTTGTGTTACTATGGATCTTTATGCCATATTGAAACTTGCAACTATGGCTTTGTTCTATTCTCATCGTTGAAACACGTATGACGCTATAGCCTCATAATATGAACATTGTTTATGTAGTTGCATTAGCATGTTGTAGTTATAATTACGATATGAGCAACATCAAAAATTTTCCTAAGTGTTTGAACATTGCTTTTCTGAATATTTTGGTCATTGGTTTCGTATATTTAGTAATAAACATTTCTACGCATTGTATATCTTGATTGTTCATTTCATTGATTGTGAAGAGATGGTATATTTGACTTAATTTGGAGCATAGCCCTTTTAGGGATTGATGGTTATTGTGTAGAGTCTCGATGTTTCTAGCGTAGTTGAGGTAATAATGTTAATGAAATATGTGTAGATCATAAAGCATCATAGTAATGTGTTGGCACTATCATGCTACTTGGTATTGTCATTAAGAATCCTGTGCCCCTATATTGGGTATTTTGGGGTTGGTCACCCAGTTGTCTAGGTGTTTTTGTTAATTCAGTGGTGTCCATGGTGTCTCCATAATCCTTGTGTTGTGATGCGTTGTTGGGGACATACAACCACATAAGACTTAAAAGATTGGATCTGCCCTCAGGGTGTCTCCCTAGTCTTTGCAAAATTTTACAGTATATGAGACCTATTTCCATGGGGGTCTCAAAGAATTGAATCTTCCTCTATGGTGTTTTCATGGTCTCTATAGGATTCTATGCTATAGGAGACCAATGGCTGCATAAGGCTTGTATGAAATGGATTTTCCTTTATGGTGTCCATGGTCTCTACATAATTCTATTATGTGTGAGACCAACGACCGCATAGGGCTCGCTTGACATGGATCTACTTCTATGGTGTCTCTGTGGTCTCTATAGAATTCTGCATTGTGTGAGAGACCAATTTCTGCATAGGACTTAAAAAATGTATTTGCCACTAGTCCCCTTGATCCCTACACTGTGGCGTGTTGTGGAGAATCTACAACCGCATAAAGCTTAAAGAAAATGGATTTGCCATTATGGTGTCTCCATAGTCTTTGTAGAATTCTATGTTGTGTGAAACCTACGGGCATATAGAGCTTGTATGAAATGGATCTGCCTCTATGGTGCCTCTGTGGTCTCTACATGATTTTATATTGTGTGGTACCTATAGCCACATAGGGCTCTAAAAAATAGATTTTCCTCTTTGGTGTCTCTATGGTCTTTATAGAATTCTATGTTGTGTGACATGTATGACTACATAAGGCTCATACAACCGAGGTGGTGCTTGATTAAAAAAAGAAATATACATTTCATTGATGTGAAACAAATTGCCTAATTCAATATTCATTCATAGTATGGTTTTAGCCAATGGCCATTAATGGTCTCATCTTCCGTATTAGTTTTGAAGTTCCATAATACATAATAACTAGATGAATGTGCTTTCTTTATTACAAAGGGGCCGATCCAATTTGGGGTGAATTTCTTGGTAGATTTACGTTGTCGGACATGTAGCACCATATTGAATACCTTTTCCCTTTCTTTGAAGATCCACGGCTTTACCATTTTGCTAAAGTTGGAGGCCATGATCTGTGTGTACTTCACTTGGCAGTAAATTCTTTTCTCTCTAACTTCATCTAGGTTTTCTAACTTGATACAAGCCATTTGATCCATCTCCTCTATAGTGAAGTTCTTACCCATTGCATATGCTATCGGCACTAAAATTGCTTGTATTTCAATGGACATTAATGCCTCTTGTCCATATGAGAGTATGGGGTTGCTTTTGTCCTTTTCCTTATTGAGGTTTTGCATGCCCACAGTGTGCTAGAAAGTATGTCTACCCAATCTCTTTGATGCTCGTCCATTGTCTTGGAATTTTTAGAAGAATTTTGTTTGTGGTTTCGAATTGCCCATTGCCTTGGGTGAACTAAATTATTCATGTGCTTAAGCGTGTTCCATATTATCCCAAGAGGTCTCTAACTTCTTGGTTTTTGATGGATAGACCATTATTTTTTGGGAGTCTCATGGAGTACTCCAAAGCTATGGATAATGTGTTGGTGCAGAAAGTTGGCAACATTCAAGGCCCATATTCTTTTCAAGGGGATGGCTTTAGCCCATTTCGTGAAGTAGTCAACAACAATTATGAAGCAATAACCTCTAGAAGGTGGTTTTATTTTTCCAAATATATCTAACCCACAAGTGTGGAAAGGCCATGGTGCGATTATTTGGGGATTTTGTTAGATGGTTGATGAATTCTTCAACCATGGATTTGGCATATGTGACACTTTTTCACTTGTTTGGCCATATGATTAAGCATCGTCAACCAATAGAACACTAGATGTAGTATATGGTCGCATAAGGCATTCTGGCCCTAGTGTGTTACTAGCTCTTTGCTATGGGTAGATTTTAGGATTTGTGGTATTTCATCACCCACTATGTATCTTAATGGTTTATCTTTAAGGGATCTACGACAAAGCAACCCATCCTGCATGTAAAACCTCTTGATCATGAATAAGACTCTTTTCTTGGTTATCATGTATGTCGGCAAGGATCCTATTGAAAGGTATACGATGTAAGAATCCCTATAGTCAATTTCCCTAATCTCCAAGCATTCAAATTTATTCATTTTCAGTATGCATCTCTCACAATCATTTTGCACTTTCATTGCATCAACCTTCATGTTTCACCAATAGTGATCCATGCAATGTAATCTTCTATATAATTTGGTGGTCACATTTCCACAACATGCTTTGTGAGTTCCTCTCAAAACAATCCTACTTTAATCAGTGCCCAAGCATTGAATGCACATTCCATTAGCCATCTTATAGTATAGGACCTCATTCACTAACTGATAGTGCAAGAGAATTTTATTGTCTTGTGGCGAGGAAGTGGGGTTTTTAAGCTTATAAATTATGGGATATCTCCAATCTTCTTCACCGACTCTATCTATGTTTTTACCCATTGTAATAGTTTGTTAATGGATGGTTCTGCTTGCATCTGGATGCATATCAAAGTCTTATGGTCTTTTCATGGTTGTATCTTAGATCCTAAAGTGGATAAGGTGTTTGCATTATGGTTCTTGGTGCTGTTGTAGTGTTGGTAGGTGACGATTAGGTCTTGGGTTAGTTTTTGGATTGTAATCCTATAAGGTAGGAGGGAAATTTCTTTCACTATGATTGTCCCATCCATCTACCCAATAACCAATTGTAAATCTCATACTATCATAATTTTCTTCTCACCCAGTTCTCTTGCTACAATCAACCCTATGACAAGTGCATCATATTCTACGATGTTATATGAACGGAGGAACTAAAGTTTGAAAGAATAAGTTGTGGTTTCTCCAAAGGGTTAAGTTAGGGTTACTCCTGGTCCAATGCTTGAGTTAGTGCATCTCTCATCATAAACTAACTCCCACTCTCTATCTTCAACAACTGCGATTAAGGGTAGGTCTCCCAATATTTCTTTTGAAATTTCTAAGGGGTATTCAGTGGGAAAGGCAGCTAGAAGGTCCACCACTGCCTGGAATTTAATGGATTTGTGTTGAGTATATTCAATGGTATACTCATTAAGTTGCATCAACCACTTTGCCAATCTTCCTGATAAAGAATGTCTATCTACAAAGTACTTAATGGAATCATTCTTTGCAATTAGGATTGCTCTTTGGCCTAGGATATAGCATTTAAACTTATACGTTGTGAACACTAAGGCTTAGCAATGTTGTTCCATAATTCTTTTCTGCTTGTTTCAAGGTTTTGCTAGCGTAGTAAATACACTACAAGAAAATTGATTTTTAGCGGCAGCTGCCACTAAAAGTCCTAAAAGTTCCGCTAAAAACTTTACCAGTAGTCGTAAACCAAGTGTCGCTAAAGGTTCTAGTGGCAATCTTAGCGATTGCTGGTAAAATGCAGAAAACTGTTGCTATAATGCTAAAGGGTAAGACCGACTGTTGCTATAAGTTTATAGTGATAGCCACAATTTTTTCTAGTGGCAGGTCCCTAATTGCTACTAAATCTCTATTATTTTTTTGCTCCTACTAAAACAACATGGAATTCATTATAAATAACTTATAATTACCGGTTATCAGAGACCTACGAATGACTTCATGATCAAGTCCATCACATGATCCCTACATGTGATGAACTTTTTCATGATCTAATCGTTTCCTTATCATGATAGACTCTATTCGATAAAGTTTAAGTGTAACTTAAACTAATCTCTTAATCTTGAGTGTTGTACACAAACTCAAACTCAAACTCTAATAGTTGTATTGTACTCAATCTTTATTTGGTCATTTATAAATAGATCAAGGTTCGACCAAGTTATCATCGAACCATTCACATCTATCCAATTCTCTTTTATTTCTTCAACTTGGTATCAGAGCCATGGCATCTCCAACTCCCACGCCCAAACTCAAAAACCGGTTCAATAATCCAACACTATTGTGGATTCTAGTCCAATCGGCCATCTTCCCAACATCACTCACTTCTTGCCGGTGAAGCTGAATAGCAAAAACTTCTTATTGTGGAAAGCATATTTCCTACCTATTCTACATACCCATAAACTCATGGAACTTGTAGATGGCTCGCGAGCGGCTCCACCCAAAGAAATTATGGATCCCATCAATGGCTAACTTGTCTCCAATTCAGCGTATGAATCATGGTTCCAACTTGACCAGCTCGTCCTTAGTTGGCTAATTTCTTCATTAATTGAAAGGGTAATGGCTCAAATTGTAGGGTTACGGTCCTCCTCCTAGGTATGGGATGCTTTACATAAGTCATATTCTACACATGCTAATTCTTGGGTTTTCCAATTACAAAAACAATTGTAAAGTTTGAAGAAGGGAAATCTTAGTATATCTGATTATGCTCATTAAGCTCAGACAATTGTTGATAATCTTGCTACTGTAGCTGACCCAATTTCAAATATGGATTTAATTATTTATGTTCTTATCGGTCTTGGTTTAGAATTTGAATCCGTGGTGACAACGATCACCAACAAACCCGATATTGATGATGTTCTTGGAATTCTTTTAAGTCATGAGGCATGGCTAGAGGAACATGCCCCTCCCTCCAATGATCCCTCTCTAACTGCTAATATTTCCAATGTCAAAGGAAAGAATTTATCTCCTACTCAAGGACACCGACGGTACCCCTCTCAGTCCAACACCCGTAGATGAGGAAGGGGTCGTGGACATAACAATGACGATCGACCTAATAATTCCGGTGGTCGAGGACGTGGTGGTTTCAACATTGTGTGTCAATTGTGCAATAAACTCGGTAATGGAGCACAAAAATGGAGCAGATGCTATGATCTCAATTTTCACAATGACGAGTATGATCCGACTGCCTACAACACCAACACTTCGTCTTATTTTGATCCCATATGGTATCTAGACTTTGGCACTACTCATCATATGATGCCAGACATTGAAAATCTATAGTCACATTCTGACTATCAATGCAGTGATAAAGTGAAAGTGGGTAATGGCTTAGGTTTGCAGATTTCAAATATTGGTTCCTCTACTTTATCCTCCTCTAATGGTGCCTTTAAGCTAAATGACTTATTTCATGTTCCTTATGCATAAACTTACTATCAGTTGCAAATTCATGAAGGACAATGAATTATTTTTTGAGTTTCACCGAGATTGATTTCTCTTGAAGGACTATATAGTGAGAACAATTCTGTGAGGACCCAATAGAGATGGATTATATCTTTTTCCGAGTATTGTTCACAACAACAGTAAGTGTCCTCAAGCAATGGTTGGAGTTCGAGCTTCTATTCAGGAATGGTATCAATGGTTTGGACACCCTGCTTTGCGAGTTGTGAGGCAAGTTTTGTCTAAATATGGCTTACCATACTCTAATTAGTCGCTTAGTAGAGTTTGTTCAGCATGCCAAATGGGTAAGAGTCATAGGTTGCATTTGTGTTCTAGTTCTTCAATCAGTAAGCATCCCTTGGAGTTGGTGTACTCAAATGTTTGAGGACCAGCCCCAGTTACTTCAAATAAAGGATTTAAATACTATGTCATCTTTCTTGACGATTTTAGTCATTTTACTTGGATTTTTCCTATAAAAATAAGTTTCATGTATTTGATATTTTTCTTACTTTTAAACGTCATGTTGAGTTGTTGTTGATGCCAAAATAAAATGTTTCCAATCTGATTGGGGTGGAGAATATAGGAAACTTTTTGTCTTATTGGGCCATCATGGCATTACCCATCATTGACCTTGCCCTCACACTCATGAGAAAAATGGCATAGTTGAAAGAAAACACTGCCACATCATCGAATCTACCTTGTCTCTACTAGGAACCTCATCTCTCCCCTTCACTTATTAGTATGATGCGGCTGAGACAACTGTCTACCTGTTGAATCATATACCAAGTCCATCTCTTGGTCATGCCAGCCCGTTTGAGAAGCTATTCAATACTGCTCCAAATTACATGTTGAAAACTTTTGGATGCACGTGTTATCCTTTTTTGCATTCATATAATAAGCATAAGTTTGACTTCAGATCTCTTTGATGTATTTTCATAGGGTACAACGCCATCCACAAAGGCTATCATTGCTTGCATCCCGAATCTGGACAAGAATACATATGCTGCCATGTCATTTTTTATGAGAGCCTCTTTCCCAGGATATCCGCTAACTCATCTCAATCACTTACTCCTTCACATGGGGTTTATATTCATACTCCCTCCCTACCGACACATACAATCAGATCTGATCATCATACAATGGTTCCCACCACTAGTGAGACATCTCCCCTGCCGCCGGTTGAGCTCATACTATAGCTAAATACCCCTTACCCATTGCACTACTATCCCAGTTACATAATGCCACTCCTACTTCTTACTCCAAGGCTTCTATTGGTGTCCGGTGGCAAGAAGTGATGACTAAGGAATTCAATGCTCTCCTACAAAACTACACCTGGTCTCTCGTTCCTTATAAAGATGGTATGAATGTCATCAACACAAAGTGGGTTTACAAAGTGAAGAGGCATGATGACGGGTCTGTAGAACGGTTCAAGGCTCGACTTGTTGCTCAGGGTTTCTCTCAGATTCTAGGAGTAGATTTTATTGATACATTCAGCTTGGTTGTTAAACCAACAACCATCCGAATTGTTATTGCCATTGCCGTGTCCCATAAATGGCCAATTCATCAGCTCGACTTTGACAATGTCTTTCTTAATGGAACCATTCAAGAGGACATCTGCGTCCGTCAACCCAAAGGGTTCGAAGACCCACTCTTTCCTACACGTGTGTAAGCTACAAAATTCTCTATTTGGGCTTTGATAGACTCCTAGGGCTTGGTACTCTCGGCTGACCTCTCACCTTTTGAGTATGGGTTTTCATATTTCTAAATCGGATCTATCACTTGCTATCTTTTACAAAGGTACTACCTCCATCTATATGCTGATTTATGTTGATGACATTCTCCTAACTGGGTCCACTTTTGCTGCTATCTCATGGGTTATCTCTTCTCTAGCTGTCACGTTCTCTCTTATGGATCTAGGTCCGACACGGTACTTCTTAGGCATGTAATTCACTCCACATTCCTCTGGCCTAGTTCTCTCTCAACGACAGTACACTACAAATCTTCTCAAGTAGTCATATAGATCTAGCTAAACCACTATCCACACTTATGGTCAGATCTTGCAAATTGACCAAGTTCTATGGATCTTCTTTGTCCGACCCTAGTGAGTACCACAGTATCGTTGGAGCCTTATAGTACTTGACAATCACAAGACCAGATATTACTTATAGCATAAACAAGGTTTGCCAATTTCTCCACTCTCCAACCTCAAATCATTGGGCAAGTGTATACTACGGTACCTCAAAAGTATGATTGATCATGGGCTTTTATTCTACTCCTCCCTTGCTCCCTTGTCCCTTCAAGCCTTCTCTAACACCGACTGGGCGGGATGTCCGGATGATAGACGCTCCACCAGAGGTTTTGCTATCTATTTGGGAAATAATTTAGTGGCATGGAGTTCCAAGAAACAGAATACAGTCACCTATTCCAGTATAGAGCATGCACTCAGATCTTGTGCGAACATTGCCACAGAAGTTCTATGATTACAATCTCTGCTAAGAGATCTCTATCTTCCACTCCGTCACTGTTCAATTATTTGGTGTGATAATATTGGAACAACTCATCTTGCACCCAATCCAGTTTTTCGTGCTCGAACTCGACATGTTGAAGTTGACTATCACTTTCTTCGAGACATGGTACTAAATAAGTCTCTAGAGGTGTGTTTTATCTCTAAATAGGATCAGACGGCAGATATCTTCACCAAACTTGTTAGTGGCACTCAGTTCCATCAACTCAGATCCAAGCTTCATGTCCATGCTACACATTTCACTTGAGGGGGCGTGATAGAGTTCTATTACTGTTTATCAAAGACCAGCATTAGACTTCATGATAAAGTCCATCGCATGACCCCTACATGTGATGAACTTCATCATGATCTAATCGTTTTCTTATCCTGATAGACTCTATTCCATAGAGTTCAGGTGTAACTTAAACTAATCTCTTAATCTTGAGTGTTGTGCACAAAATCAAACTCTAATAGTTGTATTGTACTCAATCTTTATCTAGTCATCTATAAATAGATCAAGTTATCATCAAACCATTCACATTAGTCCAGTTCTCTTTTATTTCTTCCACTAACATTTCTTCCAAGGGGAACTAGGGGGACAAAACCTGTAGAGGTGGTCCAAGGGTCAATGTTTCAGCCCTGCAATTCCTAGAGGCTGAATGGCGATGTCCAAACCTTGAGGGTAACTTGCTATCAGCCCATCCATTGATTTCCAAACCTATAACCATCACCTAGCTTGGTTTTTCCAAAGCCTGGGTCCTAAGATAGACAGAGGCAGCTGAAAGTTTGCTTAACAAGCCTAGTGATAAGAACAAAACTAAGGTGACCTACCCTATGGTTTGAATCTGAACCCAAAACCTGGGCAACCCCAACCCGCAACCATTCAAGATTAAAACTAGTCTTAAGATTGCAAGACTTTTTTCTTTATTAAGTATCCAAATTGGATTCAACACAAGATTGTTTAGCCTGTTTAACAACTCTGAGATCTTTTAATCAGGAAAATGATTTTAGAAAGGTATTGGTCTAAACATGTATTAGAATGGAAAAGATATTAACACACTTCTTGAAATACCAATGCCGAACATACTTATGTAAACCCAAGGGTGCTGATATATATATGAAAGATGAATCTGTCAAATTCTGTTGCTTAACAAAAAAAAAAAAAAAAAAAAGAAACAAAAAGATGAATCTGTCAAATTTTGGTGCAAATCCAGTTAGAGGATTTGAATGGACCACATAGGGCCTGTTTTTTGGTCAGTTGATCTAGCCATCTTCCATTTATTTCTGTTTTCAGATATTTGCTCTCGTCTTTATCACCCCTCTATATCATTTGAACAATATATGAGCAATAAGATGGTAATAGAAAATATAGAAAAAAAATTCATTCTTTTGGAGATAGAATATAGTAGCAATTCCTTCAGAGCAAGAAGCTTTGCAGTCTCAATAGCTTCATCACTTGATACCTAGAAATTACACAAATATCATAATATAATAAATAGTAAATCGAATATTATGTAGAAGTAGAACTACATTGATGAGTTATAGGAAAAGGAAATCAAAATTAAACTGTAGTTCAAGAGCCTTCATGGAAGCCAAGGGACCATGACCAAGTTGTTTTGTCCATTGATCCATGGGTCCTAGTATAGTACAAGATTATAAGATGAGTGCTTTAACCCTATCCAACCTGAAGCTTACAATCTACTGATTACAAGCTCATGAGGACCTTGTAACCCCCCACCAACTCATTAACACAGGATTAATATCTCATGGGGGTTATTTAGCAATCAATCAACTTTACGTCAATGTCTTTTGCTTAATTAGTGATGCTTCAGAAAAATGTCTAATATGAAGATAAATTCACATGTTCACCGAAAAAGATCACTTAATCAAAGGTTTTAAAGGTTTACATGAAGAATATCAATACATTTTTCTAAAGTTTTCAAATTTCAAAGTAACCTTGGTTTTAATAATGGAATATGTTAATTTTTTATAATTTACTGATGAATTCTGGTAATTTTCTATAATTTATGCGGATTTCCTATAATTTATAAGAATTTTCAATAATTACTTTTAATTTATGAGAAATTTGAATAGTTTCAATAATATTTGAAAATTTTTTATAATCCGACTTGGGGATAACTCATTGCGGGTTGAAACCTCCTAGCTACAATAACAGCTGAAGCCTAACAAGAAAAGGTGAGTTCACAATCTTTCAAGGTGTTTGGAAGTGTGGGCGCTTTTTGAGACCGATTTTCAAGAAAAAAAATCCATGCTTCCAAGACCTGTTTTTCACAAAAAACGCTTCTGCCACATAGGCAGTGAGCAACAGTATGCTGTTTGGTAAGGTGATTTTTATCACCGTTTTTCATGTATGTGCTGACAGGTAAGCACCACATAGGATACACATCAGTCAACCGTTGGGGGAAATGGTTCACTGATGCATGAAACACCAAATTTTTTAATAATTGGCTGAACCAAACAATGAGATACATGGCATTTGTTGAAACGCCTATATAGATCCGACGTGGCACCGTTTTTTTTGAAAAACAAGCACAATTCCAAACATCCCCTTTAATTGTTGGCAGTAGCTAGAATAGCTAGAAGAAAAAACTTAAAAAATAGTGTGGATGACACTAGGAAAGTGAAATATTAACAATAAATAGGACAAATGACGAATGGTTGCATTCTTGTTGATAAAACCTAAAAATAGAAAGCTAGGATCTGGTTTGTTGTCCTTTGTCTATCACTATCATCAATTGATTAGTCACCACTTCACTAAATGAAAAAAGAACACAGACGACCTTTGAACTTCAAGGATCCCCTACTACTCGCAACTACTGGACAAAAGGAATTAAAAGGAAAGGTTGAACAATTGTTTCTTTCTTATTTTGTCAAAGTCGGATAATCAAATCTGCAATCCATTAACAAATTATAAATTTCTTATTCTTCAATAAATATTACCAGATCATAATCAGTTTCAACTATAATCATCTGGAGAGAGAGAGAGAGAGGTTACCTAATGCCAGCGTCATTGTTGGGTGAGATTTCATATGTGAGAGAGTAAGTGCGAGAGAGAGAAATAGGGCGGGAAGAGAGTGAGAAAGGGAAGAGGAAGAGGAAGAGGAAGAGGGGGAAGTAGCACCCTAATTCGTGCCCTGCTTGTAGCGCCACTCCATCCTGTCTTAGGGTGGCAGTACCGCTATAGAATATTAATTTTAGCGGCAATTGCCAATTAGCCCCTTTTAAAACTGTCGCTATTTATCAATTTTCTTGTAGTGATAAGACATTCCTGACCTTCAATGGTATCGTGCGCAATAAGGCACCTTATGGCTTCTTAGCTGGATGTGATGTATAAATTGAACTCTTTGCCGATCTAGGGAGGGGACATAGTTGGTGCTTCAAAGGCTCAATTATGTTCGTTTGACCATTGGAAACTGTTAGCCTTATTTGTTATTTAAGGAGGGGAGACGTGATAAATCTACATAGATTGGAAACATTACCTAATAAGGTGGAGGGAGTTCTAAGACTGCCTTCACCTTTGCATCACTAGGATGAATGCTTACTTGATCAACTTTGTACCCAAAGAATTTTTCTAATTCTACTCTACAGGCACACTTGTGGGTTCAGCCTAGCTCATATTATACTATTTTCACCTTGTGAAGACTCTCTTAAGAACCTCATTGTGATCATCATTTTTCTTTGCTTTCACCATACACTACAAGAAAAACGAGCAAAGCGGCGGTTTAGAACCGGCGGTCCTAGTGACTGCCACTATAGTAATGTCTGACGTGGCGGTCATTGCAAGGCCGCCGCCTAAATCCGATTTGGCATTTGGCGCGGCGTTCTAGGGAAGGCATGCGGGGAAGTCAAAAATACTCTTCCTGCGTGAATATTGAGATTCCTCTTCAACAAAACAAAGTGTTCGCGGAGAGCCTTTTGCAGCATAACCTTTTGACGAAGAAGAGACCACTTTGATGAAGAGAAGGACGACTTCTTTAGGGAAAACAAGCATGGCGCGACTCCAAACTAGCATCGAACTTGTTCGTTGTTTGCTTGTGAAGGAGGATGACTTCTTTCCTTTTTTCTTTGATTGAACGGGATTAACAAAGAAATATTCGACCCTTGTTCGTTCGAGTAGGAGAAGAGAAGGTTTTCTATTGTTCTGCATTAATAAAAAATCTACTGAGAACTACATCAAAGGTATGATGCTTGTGTTTTTTCCCCTATTTTAAATGTTCCTGTGCACACAAGGATTGGGTGGGATTGTGTTTTCTAGGTCAATATGTTCTGATGGGAAACCACGATACAATGCTTGTGTTTTCCCCTGTTTTAAATGCTTCTGTGCACACAGTATATCATTTCCTATAAATAAAAGGCGTGTTTTTCCCCTGTCTAGGTTTGGAGAATGGAATCTACAGTAAGCCTTTGGTTTGCAGAGACAAAAATCAGTGATGCAAGCTCAGAATCTTGGAAAGTCTTGGAAGGCATGTTTTTGACATTTATATATAGGTATGCATATATTATACTAGGTCTATGTCATTGAATCCATGAAGCTGCATTGTTATTTCAACCCGTTTCTAATTAGTTGAACCCATCCATTAATGAGAATATAGATCAACCTTAAATTAAATTGTATATATAGATAACACAACTCGTATATGTGTCTTTTAATAAATGGCAACTTTCCGTTCTCTCATTGGAGTATACTAAATGGAGCTTATAAGGGTTTTTTGTCCACAACTTAAAAGGTTTAATAAAAGAAACATCAGAAGAGAATCTTTGAATAAAATTTCTTGCCATGGGTCTTGAACTCATATTTCAATTGTTGAATCTCTCAAGTTTATCTTACTTACAAAACACCAGAAGCAAACAAAAAAAAAAAACCGTTAAGTTTCATGCATATTTGTTAATCTTTATGTGTTTTTAGTTTGTCTATATATACCTGATGCTCCAAAAGATTTTCTTGGTTGTTAAAGCTATGTTTTCAATGTTTTAGAGTAATCTACAATTAAAAGACTTTGATATAAGAAAGGAGGCAGGTGGGGCCTCTAATAAAGCTGTTCAGAAAGAATTTAAGGCCAACGTACCTGAGAACTTTCTTGAAATTCATCTTTTCTGGGCTGGAAAAGGTACTTGTTGCATACCTGAACAAGGTTACTATGGACCATCTATCTCTGCCCTGTCTGTAACTTCAGCTAATATATTAGGAATTGATGGATGAATCTATTTTAATGAATGAATGTAAAGAATCAGGTGTTTTATTTTATTTTTTTAAATTACTGATTATGGATTTATTGGTCAGACTTCACACCAACTGTTAGTGGCATTCCACCAACAACCACAATAAGTGAGGGAAAGACAGAATTGATTTGGAACTCAGGGTTAGAAAGATGATCATAACCACTAGGAAAAACAAATAGGCTTGCTAGGGATCACGAGCCTCCTCCTTGGAAGTTTTTGGTTCATTTCTTTCTATGGCACAAAACATGGAATTATTGTCTGGCATTATAATATAATGGATTTTCAATAAGTGACATGAAAAGGGTATCATATCAGACCTTACCTTCCGGTTTATCCTTGAACATCTTTCTCTTACAGCCATATATATGCTTGCACATTTGTGTGTGATACATAACTAAGCATGTAAGGGGAGAATTCCTTTTGTTATTTGTTGCTTATATTTTCTCCAAATAAATCCTTATAATTCTTGGTTTCATGGTTTTTGAATATTTTGTAAACCGAAGAAGTCTTCTCGTTTATATGTACATATACTAATAAGGACTTTAAGTTGAATTTTATGATTTCTATAGGGCGTACTTTTAGATGGGAGGTTAATGGTTGTGCAACAACTCTCTGTGGCATCCCATCAAGGAAGAAGTCAACTTGTAATAGAGATTGCTACCATATCTGCAGTTTAACAACGCAACCTTGTCAAATTATAAAAACGTATTCGCATACATACATACATATATATATATATATATATATATATATATATATATATATATCCAAATGATGCCACTGATTTTCAGGAAATACTTTGAATCTTGATTGGCACACCCATTATAATATATGCTTGGGAGCAGCAAAAGGGCTAGCTTATCTTCATGAAGAGTCAAGACCTAGGATTGTACACAGAGATGTCAAGGCTAGTAATATTCTACTTGATGCTGACTTAAATCCCAAAATTTTGGATTTTTGTTTGGCCAAGTTGTATGATGACAAGAAGACCCGCATTAGTACCCGAGTTGCCAGAACAATGTAATCACCGAAAGCATTACTTACATCACTTTTCTATCTTCATTTACTTTTTCTTTATATTTATGATCCTTGGTCTATATAACAAAGTAACATCAGTTTTGGTTGATGTCTGTTAAGTGGCTATTTGGCACCAGAGTATGCTTTGCGTGGGCATCTAACTGAGAAGGCTGATGTGTTTGGATATAGTATTGTTGTTCTAGAGATCATTAGTGGACAGCCAAATTTTTACTCCAGCTTGGATCCAGAGAAGATATATCTTCTTGAATTGGTAAAAAAATGAAATTTGTTGTTGTCACTTGCACTATTTATAGACATATAATCCCTTACTGTGTTTTTCATTTTTGTTTGATCATTTAGGCGTGGAATCTACATGAAAATAACGGTGAGATTGAACTCATTGACCCAAAATTGAGTGAATTTGATGAAAAAGAAGCCTGCCAACTTATAAGACTAGCTCTATTATGCACTCATGTATCACCAGCGTTGAGTCCCAACCAAAATTTGTAAGCCCGTATTTGTCTTTAATAAGCCTTCTCCAGAGGCTGCATCTTTCCTTGTTGAACCTGAGTCTCAACCAAAATTTGTAAGCCCTTATTTACAATTTTGATGCACATATGGAAAGGAAAGGGACCAACTTAGGTGATCACTTGGGTACTGGGATCATGAGTTGGTTGACAAGTTGCACATCCTCGGGATGTTTCTGCAATCCATCCTCAGTTGAAACATGAATGGAAGTGGCACCTCTTTAAAGAAATTACAGATAACAAGAAGTTATAGCTTTCTAGAGAAGGTTGAGGAGCTCTGGAACCATACTCACAAGGAGAATTCCAGTGCTAGCACAGCTGATGAAGCCTTCTCCTACAGAGATTGGAATGGAGAATGCTTGGACAGGGTTTCAGTCCTGGAGAGCAACTGCACGAAAGGTATGTGCTGGCTCTGCATCTGTTATCCTTCAATATTTGATGTTATATTTGAAATCTTTTATTTTTATTTTTCTAATTGGTTAAGTTTTAAGCTGATTGCCTTCTTTTTATAGTAATCACTTCACACATACATGTAACATATAGAAGAAAGAATAATTTATTACCTGGAATTTTGAGTAAAGTTGGAACAACCCACTGGAAAAACTAGGTGCAGTCAAGTTGTTGAAAGGAACCTACTTAGTTCAGGCTGCACACATTCTCACTTCTGTATGGAAAAACTATATGTGGAAAAATTGATTTTTAGGCTACACACTTCTTCACTTCTTTCTTGGAACCCAGTTCTTAGAAATGTTGACTTGCTCGAACAAATCTCAAATATATGCATCTAGCTATAATACTATTGTTTTGGACCTCTTTTGATATAAAAAAAGTTCTAAAAATATAATCTAGATATATATTTTTTATTTTGTATTTTTATTGGAACAAGTTGGTGAATTATCAAATCAGACAATCGAACCAATATTCGAGCTGTGACCCTTTGTGTCTGATCCGAGTTTGAGAATATTGCTAACATGTAAATGAGATTCTGGTGCAGACCTGCACCTAAATAGAAATGCATGCACCTTCAAGTGTGTAAGTACAGACGACCATAGGTGGTTTATATTCACATACTCGAAGTCCAAGGTGCATTTTGTAATGTAAATCCAACAATGGATCGATTCAACTAAATTAATAGCTAGGTAATCTGCAGACCCCAGAGCTTGAGATTAATTCGTGAATACCTGTCATGGCTTCCCACATTCAATACTGTGATGATGACAAGACCAGGGGTTGAAGGAACTGGGTTATGAACTTCACAAGAGCCTTTACTAATTTGCAGCTATAAAAGAGAAACTTCAGTGTAAAGAACTAAATTAAAGCATAAATCCATATCTATATATCAGGTTTAATTTACAGGAACAGCAAAACATATATTACTTAGAGTGAGGTGCGTGTTAAGTAGTCATGTCTCCTGGATCAATAGAATAAGTGAATCTATATCATGCAGTTACCCCAGTGAATCACCTTGTTTTGCCATGAAAACCACTGTGAAGTGCCCAACGTACACCCTCCTCGCTTTGCTGCAATCTCTTTGTACATTACAGAAGACAGGACAAGCTCAACATATTGCCCCTGCTATTTGATAGGTTTAAGCTTCCAAAACTCATCAAACCTTTGGGGCATGTGGTTTGAGTTCTCAAAACTCAACATATTGCTTTTCCATACAGAAGTAAAAATGTATTTTTATTTTGTATTTTTAGCCTGAACTCAGCAAGGCTGCACACATCCCAATTATTTGTATGGGATACTGCAATCTAGTCCTAGTTATTATCAATTTGCAGTGATGTTTCCAACTCTACAAGACCTCAGGAACATGTTTCTTTTGATATATCTTCAGATTTTCCTTCTATATCCAACACTGTGGTTGAAGGGAATACTTGCTCACAGACACACATGGAAGGTCTGAGTACGGGTGATGACAACTGTGAAGATATTGGAAAAAGACTTAAAAATCTATCTCTGATATCAGAATTTGAAACCCTGGATGGTGATCATAAGGTCTCATTTGCAACATTGTTAACAATTTGTGGGCAATCGGCTCCTTCAACATTATTGGATGTCTTCTCCCAGTATTGGTTGGTTTCTTCCCAAAGTGCTTGAATTCTTTTTTAGTTGTCCTTTATCCTCTTAATTCTGGATTATTGTTGTTGGATGTCATTTGAGTCAGTGTTATGGTAGTATTCTGTTATTTTCAGTGATGATTTATCAGAAGATGCATAAGGATCCTTGTTCTTTCTTTTATTTTAAATTTGTGTGAAGGTGTCAGCATGTTTCAACTTGAATACATAATATGATATTGGTCATATGTTTCCTTTTATATTTTCTCCTTTCCTTCCATTGTAGAATTTGGAAATGCATTTTATGAGCTCAACAACTCCAAACTATCTAATTATTTGGTGCCAAGAATAACATTTTTTGCTTATTGATAAAGAAAAAGAAAAGTGTTTGTTTGATATAATTTAGGAAGATGACATTGCATTTAATGGAAATTTGAAACTTTCTTGGGATCAGTGATCCAAACAGTATTATCAAGATTGGTGAAGGAACATATGGAGAAGCCTTTGAGGCTGGTGCAACCATTTGCAAGATAGTGCCTATCGATGGAGACTTTAGAGTGAATGGTGAAGTGCAAAAGGTATCAACCATTTTCTTTTGTCTTATGATCTCAACAATGAAACTCTGAGGATATAGATATACATTAAACATAACCACATAAATGATTAATGTTGTCATTGAATGGTAGCCGTGCAACTTGGTGTGATCTTCTCCTTTTTTAATGAAATTATGAAATAACATAGACTTAAATTTTTCATCTAATTCACCACTGGAATTTGAAGTTTTCTTTTTCAGTTCTAAGACTTCTAATCTACCCCCTCCAAAAAAAAACATTGGTGTTAGTTGTATTGTAATTTAGAAAGTGCTTCTGCTATTCTCATTATTTCATGATTTTGTCACTCATCTTACTCCAGGTGTCAGCTGAATTGCTTGAGGAGGTCTTACTTGCCAGACTCTTAACCGTTTAAGAAGACATGATGGTCATGTTTCAAATGCATCTACAACATTCATTGAAACATTAAAGTATGCCAACTGCCCCTAGTACCATGACCATGCTATTTGTATTTTAATAGTTCCAAATGGGACTTTGGATCTACTGCAAACACGGGCACATGTGGGATCCATGTGTACGGAACACCGGCATGTTCACTCGTGATTGGTTATGTAGTTCGTTTTACACACCAGTGTTTGAAGCAGATCTTGACTGTCCCAATGGTGGCTAGCTTCCCTGTTTTATTGATAACGTAGGAGGACTGAATATGTTGTTTTTTGCCATATTAAATAGTTCCTAGGTGCAATAGAGGCCATTTTTTCTTTTTTTTTTCCTTTTATTTTTGGTATCTATAATAGAGGCCATTTCATGGTGCAATGGTAAAATCTTGGACCCGAGAAGAATGACAACATGGGTTTGAGTCTGAGTTGCCAGTTCATGAAAACAATGGCAAATGAATTCGTGGGTTGTGTTTTATTTGTTTGCTTTTGATGTAGTGCCCATGTGAGTTTTGTGAAGATTATCTTCATTTTTATGAAAACAATGTAACGCATCTAAGATTATCTTGAACATTTTCAAGAATTATGAAATTGATGTGTCCATCCTGGATGATTTCGATTTTTACAAGGATCACCAGAAAGCCATGAAGGAAATAGCAAGCTAGCTTGATGGCTGTCCCCGTTGTTGGTGGCAATGAGCACCGAAATCCAGTCTCAATATCTAGTGGCTTCATAAAATAGATGACCAAGAGATTTGTTCAAGTTGTTAGGTTGGAAGAAAGTGGAAAAGAAGACCTAATAACAGAGAAGGGTGGCTCTACTGTTGCTATAGCTGTAGGTGCTAGAGTTAAATCTGAAGATGCGTTACATTATTCAAGAAGATTTTTTTAAATGCCTTGTACCGTTTTATATGTCAATTGGATATTGTATATAAGCAACTTGTTTTGGATATTACAATAATTAATAATTTAATTAAAAGTTTTTTATTTAAATTGATTTTTATGTATTATTTGTCATGAGATCTATATTAAACAGGTACTAAAAAATGTAGAAATCAAATTGATATAAATAATGAAAAAAAAAGACAAAGCTGGCGGTCATACAACCGTTGCCTTAGACATAAAAAAAGACTTATGTCGGCGGTCCAAAGAGATCTAAGCCGGCGGTCCGGACCGCTAGCTAAAAATAGAAACAACAGTTTGGCTGACCTAAGGTGGCAGTCCAAAGAGATCTAAGCCGGCGGTCCAGACCACTGCCTTAAAATGGAAGAAATACTTCGATGGACCTAAGGACCGCCGCCTTTATTAACTCTAAGCCGGCGGTTTTGACATACCGCCCATTTAGAAATGATTGAACCGCATCGGACCGGACCTCAAAGGTGGCGGTCTTTTTTGTCTAAGCTGGCGGTCTTGACCTAGGCTGGCAGTGGTTTAGGGGGCGGATTCATGACCACTGCCTTAGGTCTAAGCCGGCGGTCCTACGTCCGCTGGCTTTGATCATTTTTGTTGTAGTGATAATATCATCAACATATATAGTATTCTATTTTCTTGTGTATCATATCATATTTGAAAAACACATGTCATTGCCCTTGATAAGTAGCCCCAACATTCTTGAATGTAATGTGAATTTGTTGATAGTAGAAATTCCTGTTTTGAAAGCTGTATGGGGAACATCTAAGGTATCCATGAAGATTAATTTGGTTATAATCATTATAGATGCCGTTGCATCTATGAGTATCTCCATCTTAGGGAAGGGGAATTCATCCTTGGGGCAAGCCTTATTGAGATCCTTGAAATTGGCACAACACCTATGGGAGGTTGATGTATCTAGGTTAGTTTCAGTACAATGTGAATTAGGGCGATTTCTAGTGTTTGTATACTAACCTGACTTGGCCATGGGGCTAGGGTGCAAGCAGATATTGCCATGGGCTAAGTAGGAAGGTGTGAGGTTCCGGAATCCAAACTTCAGGTAGAAAAGTTAGACTTGAAATCAATTATAAACATGATTGAAAATGACCAGAATATAAAAATATAGATAAAAAAACTTAAGTAATACATTTACAAATAGCAATAATAAACATGATTGAAAAAACTTGTTAAACTTGAAATCAACAAATTAAAGATTGAAATTAGCAAATTTATACTCAACAATGAAGATAATCTTCACAAATATTAAGAAGATGCAAAATACGTATACGTAGCTTTCAGGGACGAGACCAAATCAGCCCCCCACAAGATTGCTCTCCACAACTTCCCACAGCACATCCTCGCTGTGTATTGAAAATATCTTCCGATGATAATCTCAGAAATGATGATGTCATCATCGAGAGATGTTCTCAATACATGGCTGGAATGTGCTGTGGGACGTTGTGGGAGGCAATCTTGTGGGGGGCTGATTTGAACTCTTCAGCTACAGGGCCTTGACTCTTGAGGTTGGGGATGAGAGGTTGCACGGTCAGTAAACAAAAGGGAGGAAATACTGCAATGTAGAACTTAGCCTCAGTTTGAAAAGGGTACAAACTGAGCCCTAGGATGTGCAACATGGGACTAACAAGATAAATACTGCAATATATATTCTCCTAGAATATATAGAAGAAAACAAATACTGCAATTAATGTAGAACTTAGGCTCAGTTCGGAAAGGGTAGAAATACAAATGTTTACAGTACAAATATCTACAAAATAATATAAAATACAAGGTTTTACACTCCACATATTTGTATTTGTACTACTTTCAAACTGAGCCTTATGATGTGTTTGGTTGCTGTGCAAATAAATTTGAACTGATACCATGACAGTGCAAATTATTTGAGTGTAAATTCTGACCTATTTTTGTTTCAAATTTTGGCTTATTTTGATTGGTTGCAGTATAAATGAAGTAAATTAAGACATGAAATAGAATAAAGTAAAACCGAAAACAAAATTAAACATGAATTTGCATTTTTTACATTTACACTCTAATGCATTTGTACTAGTGCAAATAAATTTACACTGCAACCAAACACAACCTTAATACTGTATCATGAAACAAATGAATATTTTGCTTTTCTTTATCAACACAAAAAATCAGTAATAACTAGTAAGTAATAATATATTCTTATTATGTGTGTATTGATTTTTAAATCAGTAATTTCAGAAAATAATTTTAAGTAACTAAAATTTCCTACTTACAATTTTTTAATAACAATCAGTATTAATAATAATATTACAACCATAATTATAATATTAATAATAATGATATTATTATTATTATTATTATTTATTATTATTACTATTAAGTGATAATATATTCTTATTATGTTAACAGCAAGTAATTTTGTTAATTAATTATTATCAATAATTAATTATAAGTAATTATTATCAGTAATTAATTATTGCTGTTGGGAATTAATTATCATTAATTATTATTGGTAAGTAAAAAATCGTTATTAATTATCTCTTGGGAATTTGAATAGTCCGAATTAATGTGTATCATTATTATCACTAAGTATCATTATTAATAGTTCGAATTTAAATCATTATTAATTATCTGTATTTTAAAATATAAATAACAGTATTTATTAATATTCATTAATAAATTAAAGAAGTATTAAAGTTTGTAATAATAATGTGAACCACCCTTGAACCGAACTCGACAACCCGAGAACCCTCATAATGAACATCAGGCATAAAACGGGTTGAACATAGACCGACCCGACAACCCATATGATTCCTCTTCTTCGCCCGAACTTCAATTCGTTCGGTCGTTATAGCCAGGAAAAAAGGATGCTGCGACAGCCAAAAAATGGGTGCTTTACCACATTTTCAAGAACAAAACAGGTTTAAAAGATTAACATAGTACAAAATGTTTAAATAGAAAACTAAAAAATCAAACAAAACTAAATATATATATGAAAAAGTTTCAGTCGCTGATAGAGCAACCAAAACAGTAGGCTTCGGCAGATAAAAATGGGTGCTTTACCAACCATTTCAACAACATAAGAAGTTTAACTAAAACAAAGATTCATACAGGAAACAAATGTTTAACGAAAACATATGAAGTTTAAATAACAAACTAACCGGATTGAAAGCGGTTCTCTGAAAATGAAGTTTGAAGAAATTAGGCTAAGCGCTTAGGTTCGAGAGGATTGAAAGCGTTTAGGTTTGAATGAGGATTGTAGTTTCACAAAGGAGATTCCTTGAACCAAGATGGCCGTCAACTGTGCAAGAACCAAGATAGCCGTTAGGATCTGTGCATCCAAGAACCAAGATGGCCGTTTTCCATTCATTAACATGTCAAAAAACAGGAAAAAATGATCAAAGAATTCAGAGGAAAAGAAAAAAGCAGTAATGAAAAACATTTGAAGGAAAGAACGGAATTAATCTGAAGAGGGTGGAGGTGACCGTGAGTGCGGCCGGAGTCTTCAACTTCAGTTACAACGCCAACCAAGATGAATGAGTAAAAGGTTTTGACAGATACGTTGAATGAGTAGAATGGTTTTTCAGAGTTGGAGACGTGTTTGAGATGCAAACATTGAAATGTATCTCATTCTCCTTTTTTTTAGGAACCGATAGAGAGTGGGAGCTTCCCACTCCTCACTTCTCAGAGCTTTCCACTTATCACTTCAGAAAACTTACAATGCAAGACGTGTATGAATGCAGTGGGTTTGAATTAATGGTCTCTCTTTCAACTTTTTTAGTTTATACTTGTTTTACATAAACTTTCTTTCAACATTTCATTTTCTTTCGTCTTAAAAACACACACACACACACTTTTCATTCCATTCCTTATTTTTCTATCAAACCAAACACAACTTTATAAAATATTATTATGGTGGATTATATTTTGATTTTTTAACTATAATTTGACTAATTGACTTATCTATTAATTGTATTAGTACAACAATACCTTCTACATAGGTATAATATATATATATATATATATATATTATTTATAAAGCAAGGTTGTTCAAGTCATCATGCATCTCCTTGCTTCAAACCCTTCTTCCTAATTTCCTTCTTTTTATTTTAAATTTTGCATTTTTTTAATTCTATATAATTATCCATTAAACCAATAAGGAAATAACATAGGCGAAATTATCTCTAACAACAATAGATAAAGAAAGAGGGATTTGCTTTTCTAATGTCTAGCCAAGTGACACTATTATCCCCCACTTTCTCCTAAATTATCTCTAATTCCTATTAATCTCCTAAATTATCTCTAATTTATTAGAAAGCTAGCCGGACTAGTGCAATGCACGAGTTTTGTTAAGCGAAAGTTAAACAATAGAAACACATAAGAATAGACCATGGTTTTATATTTTAAAATTTTAAATGATTAATAATTATTTATATTTTATATACCATTTTTAATAAGATTTTTGCAATACAAATAATAATAATTAATTTCAGCTAGGGTTGTTCATCAAACTGATGGAATCGATCAAATTGAACAACCCAAACCAACTCAACCTGAGTTGGTTGTTTTTATAGTATTTTCGGCCAGCTTCGGTTCAGCAACTCCCCAACCTACCAGGTTGGGTCAGTTTTGATTTGGCCATTTGTAAAGAAACCAAAATCGAATAGACCTGACCATATATATATATATATATATTATTTTATATTTTTAATATGGGGAAGTGGGAAAATTCTCATATTTCTTAGTCTAAAATATTTTATATTATAAATTTAAAATTTTTAATGTATTTGAACCAAACAACTAAATAAAAAATTGACCCAAATTGATACAACCAGAGTTAGCCAGTTTTCACTAGTGGTCGGTGGGTTTCAAGTGACCAACTCCCCAATTCAACCCGTGAACACTCTTAATTTCAACTAAATTAATAGTTTAATCTCCAATAAATAACAATAGTCTAATCTCCAATAATTATTGACAATTTATAGTGAGAATGTAGAACTATTGGAAATAATTTTATAATGAAAATGCAATAAATACAATAATTATGAAATAAATATAATAAATATTTAAAAATTTCACTATTTAAATTGTATTTATTTGAATAGTTGAAATTTTATAATTTAAGTTTCTACTTAAATTACCAAATTCAGTAATTTTTAGTAAGAAATTTGAAAAAATTATTAAAGATCATTGATATGAATAAAGTGATTTTCAAAAATTTCTATATTTATGAACAATTAATTACTGAAAATGTTAGAATAAATTAACATTTTAATTATTGTAATTGAAATAATTTTCTAAAAATAATTATTGTCAATTTTAGATAATAATAGTAATATTTAATTAATTTCATATAAAAGTTACAAGTTAATATTCGAATGTTGAAAATTTTCATTAAAAACAGTAAATTACTGATATATATAATTTTATTAGTAATTTTTACTTCTTTATGCCTTCTCGGTGTTTCTAAATAGTTTCCATTTTCATTTTTAAAATTATTTTGCATTTTTTGTATTTTTCAATAATTTTTAGTTTTTATAGGAAAGTGGAAAATTCCCATATTTCCTAGTCTAAAATATTTTATAATTGTAAATTTAAATTTTAAAATTTATTCTTTTTCTAATATCATTGTAATATTTTAAATTTAATGTAATTCTTTAAGTTTAAATCTTTTGAACACCAACCAAATTGAAAATTGACCCAAATTGATACCAATGTTTTAAACCCACCATTGACTTGACCAGTTTAACCATTCGAACCGTCACTTGACCTAGGTTCTGGGTTTAGTGGGAACTTGTGCAATGCATGGACTTTGTTAAGCAAAAGTTAAATATATAGAGTGCTGACATGGAACGGTCTAATCCATTTGACTCGGATGATTGAACCGGTGACCGTAACCCAAATACAAAAGCAGGTTAGTCTTCGGGTTGGTTTTCAAAAACATTGATTGATACAAATTAAGTTGATCAGTTTTCACTAATGGTCAGTCAGTTTCAAGTGACCAACTTCCAAGCCTGACTAGTGAACAATACTCCTAATTTCAGCTAAATTAATAGTCTAATCTCTAACAAATAACAAGAGTTAAATCTCCAATAATTATTGAAAATTTATAGAAAAGATACACAGTTACTGAAAAATATATCACTAATGGTTAGTCAATTTCAAGTGACCAACTTCCAAGCCTGACTAGTGAACTAATACTCCTAATTTTAGCTAAATTAATAGTCTAATCTCTAACAAATAACAATAGTTAAATCTCCAATAATTATTGAAAATTTATAGAAAAAATACACAATTACTGAAAATATATTTATAATGAAAATACAATAATTAACTAATAAAAATCTTCAATACATCTAAGTTATTTAATCTACATTATCTCAAATTCCTATTTATCCTCTCCCCCACTTTTTATCTACATTATTTAAATATTATAATAAAATTATATAATAACTTTGAAATATTTATTAAAAACACAAAAAAAAAAAATTATAATAGATTTAATAACATTCATATTATTCATACAGAATTCGTTACAAAATTATGTACTAACAATATAAATTATAATTTTATGGATTAATCAATTTAAATGTTATTCAAATAATAAAATTTAAATATTTCAATAACTAAATATCTTAAATAAAAAATATTCAAAATAGAAAAATAATTATACAACAAAACATTTAATATTACATAATAAATTTAAAATAACAAAAAATGTTAAATATTTTACATATTATTTAAATATTTAAATAACTAAATAATTTAAATAATGAAATGTTAAACATAATGAAATTTTAAATATTTAAAATAACGAAATTATGTAATAAATTTAAAAAATTTCTTAAAAGTAGAAAAATAATTACAATATATTCCACACTATTATCATTAATAATAATTTAATATTTTACAAATTAATAATGAAATGATGTATTTATAGTATAAATTATAATTTTACAAATTATTAAATTTAATAACTAGTTAATATTTTAAAATTTTAAATAATGATACTATTTAAATAACTAATGTCACTTATATCAATTAATAGTTCTAGAAAATAAATTTCAAAAAAAAATATTTATTAATAATAATTTCAAAGTCTTAATATATATTTATACTAAAATTAATATTTATTGTATTTTAAGTAATTATTTATTGTATTTTTGTGATAAATATATTTTTAGTAATTATGTATCAATATATTTTTGTTTTGTTATTTAACAAAAAAAATTTCAATAATTGTTGGAGATTAAACTATTGTTATTTAACTTTTTTTATTTAATTTGTTGAACTTATTGTATTTTTGTTATAAATTTATTTTTAGTAATTATGTATTTTTGTTATAATTTGTTGAATAATATTTATTAAAGATTAAATTATTTTTGTGATTACACTATTTATTGACTAGCTAATTTAATATATTTTCATTATTTATTGTATTTTTACTAGTTATTTATTGTATTTTTATTATAAATTTAGTTTCAATAGTTGTATTTTCATTATAAACTTGTTTTCAATAATTGTACTTTTGCTATAAGTTTTCAATAGTCACAGGTCTATTCGGTTTAGTTGTAGGTTGTTTGGCCGATCAAATCGACCTGGTCAGGTTGGGGAGTTGGTCACCCAAAATCGATTGACCATTAGTAAAAACTAACCAACTCAGGTTGTATCGGTTTGGTCGGTTGGTTTAAAAGATTTAGTATAAAAAACTAAATTAAATTTATGATATAAAATAATTTAGATTAAGAAATATATGAATTTTCTCACTTTTCTGTTTACAAAAATATATATTTAAAATATAAAATATTAATATATATCTATAGTTGGGTCGGTTCACAAATGGCCAAATCGAAATTGACCCAACCTATTTGGGTTGTGAAATGGTTGAACCAAATCCAATCGGAATAACTAGAAAACCAACTAACTCGGGTCGAGTTGTGTCAAGGTGGTTGATTTCATCAGTTTGATCAACAACCCTACCTAAAATTAATTATTGTTATTTTTTTTGTTATAAATAATTATAATAGTATATAAAATATAAATAATTATTAATCATTTAAATAATTAAAATATAAAATAATTATATACTCTTATATATTTCTATTATTTAATTTCCGTTTAACAAAGTCCCATAGATCACACAGATCCCACTGGTATGATATATATTTGAATTTAACTTTTATGACTTATACTCAAACCAAAACAAACATCTGCTTTAATAATTGTAGCAAAATACATCCGATAGATATTTGAATGGGGGAATAAAAAAAGAGAGCACATATTCCTTCTAGGATGTCAACACCAAGAGGCATAATTATCCGAAAGAGAGCTAAGCGAATCAGATTTCTTCCCACCCATCCCAAACGAATAAAAGCTAGCCCGGGTCCCAGCATTGTACTGAATTTATTTCTTTCTTATTTCCTACGACTCAACTTTTTATCAAAAAAACTCATTGGGTCACGAACCGGTTCATTGAAGGTCAAGTGATTCATGACTAGGATCTGAAAATAGGGATGATCATGGGCCAGGCCAGGCAGGTGGAAAGGGATTTGATCCCTTTAAACCCCCAACCCTGGGTGGCAGTGGGATTTCATCCCAGGTCTCTGCTACTGCTACGAATCAGAGATCTTACCCACTGAGTGATTTTGACCGTTTTTTATGTATAAAATAAGTATTTTATATCAAGGTTTTTAAAATCGGATCAGACAAGAAATCGTTTTGGGTCCGGTTTTTGGGTCAAACAGTTCAATTGTCCGGTCCAAACAGAACAAAAAAGTTAAAAAAGCAAAAAAACAGTCAAAAATCATTATCTAAGTCGATTTTGACCAAAGTCAGCGGTTCTGACCAAATCAATGGTTTTTAGCCAAAAGACGATTTTGAAATAAAACGGGTGACCAATTCCTGGTTTTTCTGGTCCAACTGTCCAATGTGATCCAGTTTTGAGAACACTATTTTATATTAATTATATCTAGTTTAATATATATCATTGGTGTATGTATGTAGGTGGGGCCAGAAGTATTATTGGGGAAAATTGTAGGCCTGATGTGCACCAGCACTAGATTAGAACTGAACACAACCTGACAACCCTCTTGTTGTGGTTGATACCTTCTTGATATAATTCGCATCTTCTTTCAACATCCATTTGCAGCTCAGAATTAATCGTAGATGCCTTTTGTCCATTTCACTTATGTCCACCTTCCCACTAATACATCCCATTATTAAACATTCGGTTTTATCTCCTCATGCATATAAATACCGTCTAATTACTCCTTAGCTCCCAGACTATCTGAAATACTTGAAAGGGTACGTCTTAATTCATAAACAAGAGTGAGATGTAAGTTTTCTTTTGCAACCCTTGGTTTCTCTGCTATTAAAAAATTGAATAAATAGATTCTCATTTACAGTAGGTTTGCTTCTCTTCAGAAAATTTTACCTCATCAGCGATGGGCGAGAGAATCATAAGTATTGAGGATTATTGTCCAGCATTGTCTAATGAGCTGACTGTAGTTTTACTTGGAAGTACTGGGAGCGGCGTAAGTGCAACTGGAAATACCATCCTGAAAAGATCTGCCTTCGCCTCAAAACGCAGTTTGAGTTCAGTTACACGTACTTCTGAAATGGAGCAATCTGTCGTAGATGGCAGAGTTGTGAAAGCTATCGACACTCCTGGTATGTTTTGGTTGAAGAGTTTTATTGTCTGCTTTTGTTTATTCTTTTTTTCGGGAAACACCAGAATTTCATTGAGCAAAAGAATCAGCAGAATACAGTTGAATAAAACCATTCAGAGCAACATAATATGCTTTTATTTAATAGCTAAGAGCATGATATATATGGATGATATATTACAATAAAACTTAAATCACAGAGAGCCAAACAGAAATTTAACGTGGGTTTTTGGTTTCATTTATGTTTATGGGTGGCCGTTTATTTATGCTTTTTCACTTTAAATGTTTTTTACTTTAAATGTTTTTTACTTTAAACGTTTTCAGTTTTTATTGTTTGGTTGGGTTTCATTTTAAAGGTTTTTTATTCTCTACCTCAAATTAATACATATTAAAGTGTGACACATCATCATTTGAGTTCAAGAAACATTGGGACGTTGGGGGAAATAAGAACTTGGCGTTTCCCCAAATGCCCTATGCACAAAAATCAAAGCGTTTCAGTTTTTACCGTTTATTTGATAAACAGTGAAACCAAACAGTTATTTCATTTTGTTTCATATGTAATAAATGCCAACGCCTATGTGGCGCTAATGTAACGGCGTTTTTTCAATAAACGCCAACAGAACCAAACACATATCTTATGTTTTATAATTTAGTTAATTAGTTGTACAAGGAGAGATGGTAGGGATGTTGTAAAAAAATGAAAAGAAAAGAAATCACTCTTTTTTTTATTCATATAGCTTGAGTCAAATAAGTCTTAGGTGGCGTTTGATAATGCTTTTAAGAGGTATGAATATGAAAATATTACTTTTTAGACTCCAGAAATGTTTGATTATACATCTTAAAATTGATCTGAAATTGAATTTCAGATCTGAAATATTTAGATTGCGGGCCATCACTGAACGGGCTAGACGTGTTTCAGATGTGTTTGAAGGTCTTAAAATGCCCCTCATAATATTGAAATGGACATCCCTTTTCAAACCCATTTTTTTTCATTCGACTCCTAACCATCGGTGATGTAGACAAGACTCGAAGGGCGTTCTCTCTCCCTCCCTCCCTCTTTCTCGCTTTCTCTCTCCCTTGTCTTCTCGTCAGTCGCCACTGTCGCTGTTCTTAGTCGACCGACAACAATCTTGTTTGATTTCTCAACAACAGCGTTCTCAATCGGTGGTCTTGTTCGATTTTCCTCTCCCTCCCTTCCTCTTTCTCACCTTCTCTATCCCTTGTCTTCCCGCTGGCCGCTACTATCATTGTTCTCAGTCGGTTGGTGGCAGTGCTATTCAATTTCTTAGTAGAAGAGTTTTCAGTTGACGGTCCTGTTCGATTTCCCTCTCCCTCCCTCCCTCCCTCCCTCCCTCTCCCCCATCTTCCTGCCAGCCGCCACTATCGTTGTTCTCAATCGGCAACGCTTGAAGGAAACCCTAGATATAGGCAATAACAAGATTTGAAACCCAACTCCAACATCAGTTTGAATGAAATCCTCGATCCAGATAGTAATGAAGATTTGAAACCCAGCTCCAACAATGACAACTCCTATGCTCTTTTCTGGTGGAGAGCCAGATAACACTAGGGAGTTGATGGAGATTTGAACGGCTCGAGTTCTATCTGTCTGTAGAGTTCATGAGAGGGAGAAGGAAGCGACAGGGAAAGTTTCAAGAGAAGCTGAATTATGACTTATAAATTTATTTATAATAATTATCAAATTATAGATTTATTTTAAATTTATATTTTTATTAAATATTAATGTTTTTATTTTTTTTTATAATTTTTATTTGTATTAATTATTAATTATTTTATAAATTTTTAATAGTTTTAATTTATTAATTTGATAATTATTAAATACTTTTTCATTGTTTCATGGACTTTATTACTATTTTTGTTATTATTTTAACTCTTAATAATTTATTTTTAATATAAATTTATATGTATTTTTCAATTTTATTCTTATTTTAATAAATTATTTTTATTTTCTATAATTTACTCATATTTTTAATATTGTTTTGAATTTAATAAATTAATTTATATGAAATAATGAAAATTGAACTCAAAATTACCACATAGTCTATTTTAGGGGTAAAATAGTAATTTAGGGAATTCTAGATGTTGAAAGGTTGATCCAACACAAACAACTTTATCTATTGAGAGCCTCTAAAAAGTAGAAAAGCATTCATACCTCTTCTCAGATTTTAGACACTTTTAATATATTTTTAACTTTTCAAATCTAAAATTTCAGATTTATCAAATGCCACCTTGCTCTTTTTGACACTCTTTTCGCAACAAATTGTGAGACTTTAATTCCAAAAATTGAGAAGTACAATCCTAGCCATTTCCCACCTCACCTATAGCATCTTTCAATAAAAAACTGGGAAACATTCATTTCCATCATTTCCCTTTCCCATAGACCAAGCCTATGGCAATGCTTTTTTCTTGTTTTATTTAGGCCCTGTTTGGAAGGAGTACAAATGCAATTATGTAGAGTGCAAAACCTTGTATTTTGTATTATATTACTTGTATTTGTACTATACAATTTTGCATTTGTACTCCTTCCAAACTATACATGTGTATTTATACACAAAATAGTTCAAAGTACATGGTTTTGCACTGTACATATTTGTATTTATACTCCTTCCAAACTGAGCCTTAAGGGTAAATTACATATAGGTACCCTATACTTTGGGGGTAATGATAGATAGGCATTGGACTTTCAATTGCAATACTTGAGTACCCTAAACTTTAAAAAATAAACACTTGGTCCATCCGTTAGTATTCCATTAGTTAAAAATGACATAATACCAAAAATACCCTTCTTGTATATTTTTGAGATCATTCTCAAGTAAAATGTCTCCCCATGATGACATTCTCACATGGACAGCAAATAATATATTCAAATTTTCCAACAAGGGCATTCTCTAGTGATGATTTTACTCCGCAGAGTGATCTAAAAAATACACAATAAGGGCATTTTTGTGATTATGTAATGTTTAACTAACGGAATAATAATGGATGGATCCAAGTGTCTATTTTTTAGAGTTCAGGAAACTCAAGTGTTGCAATTGAAATTCTAGGGTATCTATCTGTAACTTATCCTTTATTTAACCAATCCTTGTACCAAAATGTCAAAAGCCCAAAACATGGGAAACACCTTGTGGAGAACTTTCCCCGGAGGATATGAATATCTCACTTAGAAAGGCCCTTAGACAAGTGGCATCTTAGGCCATGTTTGGTTGCCTCATTCTCGTAATTCTTGCTCATTTCAAGAATGGGCAATAATGAATAACATTAGAGTGTTTGGTTACAAAATTCTTTCCAATGACCACATTCTTTTTAGAATGAAAAATCAACATCATAACACAAAAACTGACTAGCCTACAACATGAAAAATAATCATGCCCCATCTTGCTCATTTCATTCTTTGAGGAAACTCTACCTATAAAACTATTATCATAGATGTTTACTTTTGCAAAAGCACTTTTACAAATGTACTTTTATGAAAACACTTTTATAAAATTACTTTTACGAAATCAATTTTATAAAACTACTTTTACATCAAAGCACTTTTATGAAATCACTTTTACGAAAGCACTTTTATGAAAATACTTTTACATGAAAGCACTTTTGTGGAAATACTTTTACGAAAGTGCTTTTATAAAAGCACTTCTATGGAAGTACATTTATGAAAACACTTTTATGGAAGTACTTTTACAAAAACACTTTTGTAAAAACACTTTTACGGAAGTACTTTTATGGAAGCACTTTTATAAAAGTACTTTACTAAAGCACTTTTATGAAAGTACTTTTATAAAAACACTTTTATGAAAGTACTTTTATAAAAGCACTTCTACGAAAGTACTTTTATAAAAGCACTTCTACGAAAGTACTTTTACAAAATATC
Source organism: Nelumbo lutea (assembly GCF_056320005.1). NCBI lineage: Eukaryota > Viridiplantae > Streptophyta > Magnoliopsida > Proteales > Nelumbonaceae > Nelumbo > Nelumbo lutea. Next base: position 61,282,481 of record NC_142688.1, read on the forward strand.
TATGCCAATTGGTAAACATTGACTATTGAAGACCTAGGCTGGCGGTTTGTGAATACTTGCACAATTTTTTTTTTTTTTAAGAATGAAAATGAGCAACATAGGACACTTGTTAGTCTAAAAAGAATTCATTTTTAGGAAAAAAGTGTTTGGTTCATAGCAATATTTTCTCATTCTGCCTATTTTTACCTATTCTTTTCCATTTTAGAATTTCATCTTGGGTAAGAATGAAAAAGAATGAGAATTAAACCAAACATGGCATTATTTTTTCAAGAAAGAGCATTTCAATTAAAAGTGGTTATTCTCAGACTCAAACAAAAAGCCTCTTTCTTCAAACATGTGTTCATCCACTCAAATGGTAGTTATCTCTACTCTCAAAAACGTCGGGGGTATTTACTTCTAAAAAAAAGGAAAAGAATAAAAACTCATTCCAAATAAATTTGGATCCGTAAAGTGGGTTATTAATTAAAAATAAAACTTGATTTAATCTTTTAAATTAAATAATAAAGATATACATACAAAAATTAAATAAAATAATAAACTAAATTTATAAAATAAAAAATGAGTGTCAAACAAAATTTATTAGAATACATGAATAAAAAAATCAGAATACTAGCCATACAGAATATCATTTTATGGTTTATAAATGTATAAGAACCCTTGTATCACAAGAAAATGGCCATAAAAGGTACGGAACTTTACAAAGAGGGCTCTATTTAACTTTAGAATTTAAAGAACTAAATCCCGAACATTAATAGCATCAATAATTTCATTCAATTATTCCGATAAAATGTTATTTATCTCCATAAGAGATAGAAAATGCATCTTATTTTAAGTTTTTTTACCTTTCAGGGCTTCCAATTATGATCAAACAGTCAGACTGCTGTTAAATAAAATATTAAGGGTTCGACTATGATACCTGAAAAACTTGTCACCAATGAATCGGTGTCATAAAACTTGGTAATCAATCACTTGGTCTTAATCAAAATTCACCGGGGTTTTTGAATGGTGAATACCTCTCCGGTATTATCATGTCTCTCTAGCTTGCAGTATAGATTTTTCCAAATATTGATGGATTTTTTTTTTGCAGGACTCATTAATTTTTCACTTGGAGCTGATTTCGTCATCAATGAGATTGTTAATTGTATTAAATTAGCGAAGGATGGGATCCACGCAATTGTTGTGGTTTTATCTCTTAATTCCCCTTTTAGGAAAGAGGAAGCAACTGCAATCCAAAGCCTAAAGATTCTTTTTGGAGATAATATTACCAATTATGTGATCATTGTTTTCACTCATGAAGATGAACTGGATGATGATGAGACATTAGATGATATCTTGGCTGGTGAATGCAATCAGCCTTTGAAGGTTATGTTTCACTTCGAAATCAACCTTTCTTTTATTGTGAAATTTGATTTGTTTGTCACTACTGTATATGTTTTTAGGGGTGTCAATTGGATTGGATTTGGTCGAATCCGATCCAGTTCAATGTGAGTCTGTTATAAATGGATTAGGTCTAATCCAATCTAATGAATGTTTTGGACCAATTTGGACCAGTCCAGTTCAATGTCTGGACCATTCAATCTGTTCAAATTCATTTTGATTTAGATTGGTTTCAACCCAAACCTGGTCCATTGACACATATATCCTTATCTTATATCAATAGACCAGATATTGGCTTAACCCAACCCAAACCAATATAATTTTTTTATGGACGGACCAGGTCCAATCCAATCTAATAAATATTTTCGATTGGATTGGTCCAATCCGATATGTCTTATTGGTCCGTCCAATCCTTCCAAATTGATTTTGGACTGGACGAGGTCCAATCCAAAACCGGTCCATTGACACCTTTATATGTTTTGTTGATCATGATACTATTATTTCATTTAGTTATACACGGATATTTTATGAATTAATATTAGAAAAATGATTACTAATTACCACTTAATTTTTGTCATTCACTGAAATAAATTAATTAAATAGACCTAAGTAAATCATTAATTCATTTAATGATTGAAAAACCTACTAAATATGCCCAAATTGATTATTTTCACCTTAAAATACACCCTACAAAGAGTTTAGATCAAACTTTACCCGTTTAAGCCCCAATTGGATGAATAATTCACTTTTAGTTGGTTTGGAGTTTCGGTAGGGCTCTCAAATTGATCAATGGGACCCACTTACCATACCCTGAGAAAAAATACCCTTTAATAGTGAATGCTATCCCTTGAATTCATTATTCAACCCTGGGGGTCATTTGATGAAGGTTAAAGTTGCTGAAATAAATTAAAAAAAAAAACATTGCTTGTCTTTTAGTCTTTTAGTTGTTAAAATAATTAAAAATAATTTTTTTTATGGTGGTATAGTGATCTATGTAATTTCAGCTTCAACCATTAAGGAACCCACAACACAACCTTCTTAAAAGTTTATTCGTTAAAAGACAAGGAAATAAGCTTTTCAGTTCAGCATTTTCAACTGTTATCAAATAGCCCCCAAGTTGAACCTTTTCCAAGTGTATTCATTACACTTTTCAATATTTTTAGGAACATTTCTTTAGATTTGAGCACTTTAACTCAAATAGACTATTTAGGAGACCTAAAAGCTACAAAAACCCATAAGTGGATTCCACTCAATAACATCAATCACATATCTTTTGGAGTGAACCAATGCCCCATGTTAAATCAAATTAAACTACTTCATCAGGGAAAGCTATATGCCCTTAAATCTATGTTAGTTGAAATAAATAAAAGCAAATTAATCAGTTTTTGACTCTTAATCACAAGATCTCCCATGTATTTCTTGTTATCTTTTATTAGTTTTCCTTTTATTAATTTTATACCTTTTTCTTGTATTTGTATATGTTCTAAAGATAATATGATATGCAAGAAAATCTCTATTGTACAAGAAAATGTTAGCAAACAATCTTCACTAATGGAAGTTTCCTTGTTCCTCCTTTACACTCTAGTAATTTGCACCCCAAAACAACACCTATTAGTAGCTTTAGTGTTCAGCACTGTTTGCAATAATTTTCCCTAGTTCTTATTCTTACTATACTCATTTTGATATTACCCACTTAGTCTAACTATGATTCATGTACAAAAGTTCTACAACTCAATCTAGAATTCTTGAAAACTAACTTAATTTAGGCCATGTTTGGGAGTGCTTATGTTAAAAATAAGTATTTATTGAATAAGTACTTACTGAAATAAGTACTTATTTGTATTTGGCACCCAACTTTTTTAAAATAAGCACTTATTTCATATTGGGTATTTGGTAGTCTTTTTTCTCCAATAAGCACTTAAATAAGCATTTGTGATTATTTTGTCCTTCATTTTCTTTCAAATTTTCAAAATATACCCTTATGAAAATACTTTTATTAAATTACTTTTATAAAAGCATTTTTATAAAAGTATTTTTATAGGGGTTGTTTTAGTAAAATGCAAACTATAAGGTTAAAATTGTCATTTTCCATGAAACTATAGGGAGTGTTTTAATAAATGACCCTTTATTTAACAATCAAATCTTACTTTAACCATTTTTTATCTATGATAAAACCTTTAACATATAGAAAAGCCTTTCATTGGGAATTAAAGGCACCAAACTAATCTCATCCCTTCACAATAAAAAAAGCCTATAATTACATATATGTAATTCTACCTAAGGATCTTACATTTTTTGTCTTTTTTTTGCTGCAAGGATCCTAAATTTCTTCTTAGAGACTAAAGTTGTCAACCGGTCATGTTCAAACTAGATTCATAGGTACATAAACCCTATATCTAGGTCTTGTCGAGTTTAAGCCATAGGTAAAGTACTTTTGAACCTGTATCCACCAATCTCAGGTATCTAAGTTATACGAATCTTATTCTAATATTGTGCTAAAACACACCAAAAGATTTCTATAAAGACCCTGTGAAATGCATTTTTTAAGTAAAAACATACTAAGTGTTGATCTTTCTTTTATTCCCTAAGGCTGCATTTGTTTCTGGTATAAATGCACTTTTACACTAATGGAGTTGAGATACGATGGTTTAGTGAGAGTGTAAAATATGGACTGACCATTGTGCCCATTTACACTCGTCCTGTTTGGTTACATCAACATAAATGGAGGTTACTCTATTTTTTGGTTTGTTGCAGCAGAAAATTTATCAAAGAGGTAGAGAGAGAGAGAGAGAGAGAGAGAGAGAAAGAGAGAGAGAGAGAGAGAGAGAGAGAAAGAGAGAGAGAGAGAGAGGGATGGTGCCCATTTACACTCGTCCTGATTGGTTACATCAATGTAAATGGAGGTTACTTTGTTTTCTAGTTCGTTGCAGTGGGAGTTTTACCAGAAAGGTAGAGAGAGAAAGAGAGAACCGGGGGAGAAGGATAGTTGCTCGTGTTCTTTTTGGTTTTAGTTTTCTCCGCTCAAAATCTAAGAGACGATCATTGATGATGATAGTTGCTCATGTACTCACCGGTTTTAGTTTTATCCGCTTAGAATCTAAGAGACGACTATTATTGGTGATGATTGCTCGTGTTCTCACCTGTTTTAGTTTTCTCTGCTCAGAATCTGAGAGACAACAATTGATGACGATGGCTGCTCATTTTCTCATCGGTTTGGTTTTCTCTGGTCAGAATCAGAGATTTCTTTTCAAACCCAACTAAGAGGGCATTGACTAGTGAACACTTGTGTTCTCACCGGTTTTAGTTTTTTTGGTTGTCGATTCTCTTGACTGCTTTTTCATGATGCCGGAACCCTTGCCCTAGATTTGGAAGGATATCTTCGAGGAGAAAAGTACAAGATGACAAAAGCCTTAGGCCCTGTTTTTATATGGAGATAGAGAAGTTTCATTTAGTTTAAAAGAGATAGAGTTTGATGTAAACTTTTCACCAAATTTTGAGGAAAATACTGACAAGGATGGATTTTTACACCGATTTACGAGGTGTATTAACACCTCTACCAAATGCCTGCAAAATTGGACCGAGGTGTATAGTCTACCCCAACTCTCATTTACAGTGGCCTAAACTTTTTCATTATTCCCCTATGAAAAAACTAGGTTCCATAGTTGATCTCCATGACATGGATTCAAAATAATTTTTTGTGCATTAATTTCATTTCTTGGTTATTTGCTCAATCACCATTTCCAAACTAGCTTGGTTGAATGATAATTACTACAATTTTGTACGTCACCTATTCTTTTATACCAAAGACACATCTTGCTTTAGAGCTAGATTGGCAATTGAAAGTTGAAACCTCTTCTACTATTTCTATTTATAAAATATATTCATTATTATTTTAATCAATAGATTTAATTTCAAATTATTGCTATAATATTTACACATCACTATTGGCCAGTAAAACTAAGCAATTAAAGTAGACACATTTATAGCATTAATATGTTTTAGTTTAAGAATTATGCCATAAAACTTCTATTTGATTGAACTGCCATTTATACTTAAAACAAAAATAACTCTTTGTTCGAAGTAAAAAAAAAAAAAAACACTCTTTGGAATTGAATCCTATTTGGTGAGAAATATCCATGTCAGCACCACTTTAGTCAAGACTTTGCCTCTCAAAACAGATATACCCTTATTTACATTTTAAGTAGAAACATTTTATAGCTGTTTTAATTCAAAACAGTCTCAAAACCATTGACCATTAAAATCAAAATGCCTAAATGGCACTGATATGGCAGCATTTCAAGTAGAAAAATAGCCACAGTACTTAACATCCAACCCTATTTAAGTATTCTATTTAAGTACTTAAATGCATCTATTGATGCAATAGCACCATGCTATAAGCTAACTAAGCAATATAATGTAAATCTCTATATAATAATAAATTGATCTCTAGTATATAGTGTGAAGCCATTACCTGCTTCATCTATTATAAATTACTTTATTATTCTTAACACCATGGTTTTTAAAACCGGTCTGGACCGGACGGTCAGACCGGAAAAACTGGGAACCGGTCTATTTTTCACCAAAACCGGATATCTATAAAAGAAATGTTGATTCGGTCAGCAAATCGTTGGCCCGGGTGGTTGAACCGTTTGAATCGTTCAACGATTTTGACCATTTTTTATTTTTTTGTTAGAATGGATTGATCGTTCGATTTGAATGGTCAGACCATTCGACCCGAAAACCAGACCCTTGACCGATTCGTTCTCCAGATCGATTTTAAAATATTCCTATTTTACACAAAAAAAAAACTAATATGCACTACTACTTTCATAGGAGACGTTAAATATTAATAATATCTTTGTTTCTGTTTTTGTTAATGTGTATGCAGGTAGTTCTTGGCTCTTATGAAAACCGGATTCTGGCTTTCGATAACAAAACCAAGGATAAAGAAAAAAGAGATTATCAAGTGAAGCAATTTTACTCCCTTATGGACAAGGTGTTGGCCGAGAATGACGGAAAATCATATAAAAACGAGCTTTTTATAAAACTGCATGAACAAACTGACAAGGCATATCAGGATCGGGTCAAAGAAATTAAAAAAGAGGTAGGAATTGCTCCTTGTTATTCCATTTATTTCGTAAAGTGTTCAGTCCTAATTATAGATATTTCTTGGAAAAGTAAAGAAATCTCTAATAATAAATGTATAGTGATTGTTTAAAAATTTAAAACTGTTAGGCTGACAAATACCCATATTATAAGATTTTAAAAATTACCTTTAGCTACGGATAAAACCGTACGTAGCTGAAAGTTAAAGAAAACCGTATAGGTTTATAGTTATGGTTTAGCTATGGATGAGAAACCATAGCCTATATTGCGATGGCTATAGCATATAGCTACAGAAGGTATGATCCGTAGCTATAAGTGACTTTTAGCTACGGTTTTAGTTCATAGTTAAAGGCAAAAATGAGCATAAACTGTATCTATAACGACAGATAAAACCGTAGCTATAAACCATATATAGTAATGGTTTAACTTATGTTCGTAGCTAAAAGAAAATTTTAATTAACTTAGAGTTACACTTTTTCTAAAAAAACCATAGCTAAAGGTTTCATATAGGCACAGTTTGTGCATTTTTCGTGGCTAAAGACTCAATTGTGGATCAATTTTTAGCTACGGTTTTTGAGAAAATTGTAGTTAAATGAAACATATGACAACGGTTTATAATATAAAATTTAAGTAAAAAAATTTCTTATCTAGATGGTGGATCAATGATCCAACTTTTTAAAGAAACTTATGATGCCATAATTGAATAATAAATATTTAGAAAAATGATAGAACACAAAAAATGAAAAAGTACTGAATTTTGCCGAAAACATTTGGGAAGATTTCTAATGTTATATATTCATCATATTAAATAAAATTTATTGTTAAAATAAAAATTATTTTTATTTATGACGGAAACAAAATACAAAATTTAATAATAATAATAATTATTATTATTATTATTATTATTATTATTATTATAATTGTTATTGTAACTTAAAATTTCCATGTGCAATGCAAATGCACATTTGCTACAAGAATTTAAGTTTATTTTTAATCATATTGTTACTCTTTTTAATTTTCAATTTCTATCTTAATTATGACATATCCAAAATTCAAGTAATTAATATAAAGAAAAATTTCTCACGTGCAACACACGTGCTTAATTACTAGTATATATAGATGTTTGATAGTATGCATCCAAACAAGAGACAACGGTAGAATGTAGTGTGCATTTCAGTCCAAATTGAAAACACAACCTTGATTTTTTTCAAAGAAAATTAGTCCAAATCAAATACTATAGGCTTTTGTATATTGCAAATTTCAATAAAATGGGTTTAAATGGCTTGAGAATGCACTAAGAGTGTAATTTGGCTCAGTGTAAATTTTAGTTTGCTTTTGCGTTAGATTTGGCTTTGTCTTATATTTTTTTTTTGTGAAAACTAAATTGGGAAGTAAAATGAAGTGGTCCCCAAATGCACTCCTTCATTTTGCCCATCCTGCTCTAATTCTATGGGTGGCATCCTCCTCAATCTCTCTTTTGTTATGAATTATCAAACCAATGCACCAAATAATGTTAAATTGCGTTTCATATCATAATTGAGTTTCATATGCACCGAATAATGTCAAACCAATGTACCAAATAATGCCCACTTCATATGATAATTCTATGGGTGGCATCCTAGGTATATCCTAATTTACATTTCTATTTCAGTTTTACTTATTTTAAAATAAATTGTTTCTAAGGCAAGTGCCTATATGCTTGACTTTGCATTTAATCATTATATAGTTTCATAAATTAAAACAATGTCATCAACAAATAACATGCACCACCCTCTCCTAAATATGTTTTGTCAATTTATCTATGGTTAGTGTATATAAGTGCTAAATGTTAGCACCCAACTTTTACTTGGTCTCCTCTTCAACCCACTTTTTTCCTACCCTGGATACCTGATCAAACACCACCATTATTTCTAAAACATGTAAAAACCCCAAGAAACCAAATCATGTTTTAAATACCCTAAGATCTTTCGTTAAATGTATAAGATTCCCTTTCTATAATTACAACTGTGCCATATCACCACACCAACCACACGATCAGACTTCATCACATGAAACAAAACCTTTAAACGATCAATCACGCCAAATTTTAGCCTTAAATTCCTCCAAATCCCTCCAAAAAAAGCATGATTTCATTTTTGAGCATTCTTAAAACCTTAAAATTTTCTAGCCATCAAATTTCATCTAAAAATTCTCATGTTTGACCTTCCATTGAGCAAAGATTTTATTTCAGTAAATCTCATTAATCCAATCTTGTTAGCCATTGTTATCCACCATCCCGACCCTATTTGACCAATCACACCTCATCATTATGATAGAAAAACCAGTACGCCAATTTTCATGACCTTATTCACTTGTTCAACCATTAAAATAAAAAGATTATTTTGATACACCAGATTAAAATGCTCCTTTATGTGTCCAAACCTAAGACCTCAAAAGAGTAAGGGTTGATGCTAGCCCTTCATTTAATCCCCCTGGCCCATTCGACCGTTGAGGACAAGCCAAGTAGACGAAAAGGGTTAATGTCAACCCTTGATATGTTTTGAGCTTTAAGGGCAGATTTTAGAAAAAGAAAAAACAAGAGAGAGAACCCTCACTTGAATTTCCAACCATTTCAACAAAGAATTTAAGAAAATTTTTAAATCTCAAATTAGAATTCACCAAAAAAAAAAAAAAACGCTTAATTTCTCCCTGTACTCATGTCCTAGCCTTCAATAAAGATAAAGCCATTCTCAAATATCCACTCTTTCTCATCAAGGAGCAATTGCCAGATCTCCCTTCATTCAGAAATCTCAAAAGATGTCACTATCAGGCTCTGAAATTGCTCCTATAAAGTTTAGTCAAGGCTTCACCAAATAGGTAAGTTTCTTAACTTGGATTATCAGTTTTTCTTTCTTGTTAGTCAATTTTGCTTTAGTTTCCTTTCAGATATCATTTAGCTCGATTTCAGATTAATTGAGATTTATGCTCTAGAGCTGTTAAAGCTTTTTTCAAGCTTCACGTGATCTCAGAATTAGAGGGAATGAGACGATGGATTTAGGAAAAATTAAGAGCCTAAATCCCCTTAAAAGTGAGATTAAGATATGCTAGAAGGGATCCTATTCGCAAATTTTAGAACTCCATCTGTATTGATTCAAATTTTGTGAAGTTAATTAAGAGCCTAAACAACTCCCATATCACGTTGTCATTTACAGCTTGGAGAGAGGGGTACCTAACACCTTCCCTCTCCCACTCCTACCAAATTTAGAGTCACTTGGTAAGTGCCTTTTAGGTGGAAGAAGGAATCACTATGTTTCAAAGCAAAATCAATTTTCAAAGTTTACAGAAGACCTATTTCCTCTTAAATTAAGTGAGTGGTGACTCCTTTGTTTCAGCCAGCCCTAAGCTTCCTAGAGATCACACTAAGTGATAAACCTTGGTGAAGACCCATAATAATTGCAAAAATCTAAAAATGAGATCCCATGTGGTTACCTAATCTAAAGTAAAAACACTATTTTTAGACAGGTAGTTAACCCTCCTTTAGGAAAAAACGAGTTAAAAAGATTTTCAAACGAAATAAAATATCCCAAATTAAAAGCCATATCTTATCTTTAAGATACATGGACTAGAAAAGCATTTAAAACAATTTTAATCTGAAATAAAAATACATGGACTGATGTGGGACCCATGTTCACATAATTCCCATAAAAATTCCAATTGTAATTTTAATCCACTCAAATTTTTTATTATCAAATCCATCCTTAAATGTAAAATATTCTATACTTGTTCAATCAAATATAATTCTATATCAAATATCCAAAATATAGTTTAATACGGATCAGCAATTCAAATGGAAAGGGTTGAAAGTGCAAAAAATTCTATAATCTAATGTTAAATTAGTTTTGTTGTTACTTGAATATAACTTACGTATTCATGTTTGAGTTATGCAGGTTGCTTTAAAGCTTGGAAAAACAATTTCTATGCTTAAACAACAGATGGCAGAAGCTCAACCTAAACAAGAGGATGTTAGAGAGACACGGGCACTTTGTAAGAAACTTAATGAGTGCAGAGTTTTATGAGATAAGCAGTCATGTTAACGAGTCTTAAACATATTCCTATACATGTTGAAACCTATAGATAAGAAACTTCTAATTGATCTTGCTGTATTAATTAAATCATCCACGGACAAAGTGCTTGTATCCTGTTAGCATAGTCAGGACTGAACCAACGGAATATATAATTATGTTACATGGTGTGAATGTGTAATTCATTTACTTGTTTTTGGGGTTTCTTATTTTAAGATAGTAATAATATCATTTAATAATTATTATTATAATTATTAATGCCTCCACTAATATCTTAGTGCAATCAGACACATTTTAATGGTGATGAAATAACATTAATGCCTCCACTAATATCATTTAATAATTATTATTATAAAATTTTATTTATTATTGCAAAAAACATTATTTATTTAAGTAATAATATTATTGAATATTATCATTTAAGATAGTAATAATATTAATTAATTACAACAAAAATATTACTATTTAATAATTATAGCTTTTTAATCTTATTCTTGATATTTTTAATATTATTAAAAAGTCTATTGCCAAGGGAAAAATAATAACTTTTACAGTTTTAGACATTGGAGAATTGTTCCAATTCAAACGATCTTATATTTTTAGAGCCTCTAAAAGCATAAAATCATTTCTACTTCTTTTCAAATTTCAAACTTTTGAATAATAGTTTTTTGACTTTTCAGACATTAAACTTTAGATTTATCAAGTGCTACCAAAGTGTGTTCTTTTTCTTTTCTCATAAACTAACCTAGATATACCTTCATATGTGGATAGGTGTAAAAGTACTTAAGTTCGAGTTTTAGGGCCTGTTTGGGAGCACTTATCTTTCTAGGTAGCTGCTTTGATTCAGTTGCTTAAAATGCTATTGCAAGAAGCTTGTATAGAGCCATGTTGCTATAAAATGACCAACGTAATGTTTCTTGTCGTGATTGTTTCTACTTGAAGAAATGCCACATAAGCACTGCCTAGGCGTTTTAAGTTAAAACAATTATGAAATGTTTCTACTAGAAACATAAACCAGGGATGTTAAGGGAAACATCAAATTGACATTTCCTCCATTAGTTGTATGCTTTTATAACCATCAGACAACATCTACATGTAAATCTATGTGAAACAATGAACTAATCTATCAAAAACATTTATTTTTCAATTTGACATTAGATGATGTAGGTGTGGTGGTAAGGTTACGTACGGGGGTCTCCTTGAAAGACAAAGAAAGACTGGATGCAGGGGTAGGTTAGAGGCTAGGGAAAATGTGAATGTTAAGATGATGGGATACAATGATGATCTCGTTATGAGATGGACCCCCATTTATAGGGAGAGATCCTGAGGTCCCAAAAGGAAGTACCCAAAAGTGTTTGATTCCCACTAGGAAAGGGAATATTGGATTCGCTGTCGGTCGTCAGGGAACACTACTAGGGTTTCACCAAGTGTCTTACGAAATATCTTCAGGGTGAACTTTCCTTTCGTCTGAAAATTCTCATAATCCACGTCTGCTATTTCCTTTCGTGACCCATTTAACCAACGTGACATGAGTGATGTCATCATTTAGTAGGCACACATTTGTAAGGCCCACGGGGCATCATGCCACGCACGTAGATTAAAGGCGCACTTGCAACTAATATTTATTCCCGATTTACAGTGATTCCTATATTTGTTGCGATTGTACAATGACTTCAAACTCCTTGCAGCTCTGCGCATGTCCAAAGTTCATCACAGGATTGTGTGCATCTAAAGTTCATCACAACTCATTTTCAGTATGAGTTTATCGTAGTCGTGTGATGATTTATAAGTTTATCGCATATATTCGATGAGTTATGAACTCATTATAAGCATCCGTGTGGTATAAATTTGGTATCCTCTATGCTCTGATGGTTTGAGCAATCACTATGTACCTACATTAACTTCCTTGCTCTGATAGCACTTTTATCCTTAGATTTGTCTTGAGGTTTTATGATAAAGCAATGTAAAAAGGGATTAATGTGTGTTGCGACATACTCATCTTTGTGTGTTAAGTCCGGTAATCGTCCCTATCTTGCATTTGGGTTTGTTGTCATCCCCCTACTTATTGACAAGCTGTGAACCGGTCAATAAGAAGTCATGCGTTCGGTTTGTTAGTGGTATGGATGAAAATTCGGATGCTCATTTTGGGCTAACCTTTTATTCATTCTGTAATTCAGCCTTCTTGTCTTTTGATAATTTGATTTCTTTCATTAAGCAATTTTATGCTCGATTTGTTAGCCAAGTTCTCAGCCCCTGCCTAATGGCAGGAAGTAAATTGTTGAAAGACGAGATGAACGTAAAGTATAGGCATTCAGCCCCTATGTGTATATCAAAGTGGTGTCTATGGCGAATACACAATGCGAGTTGGTAACATTTAAAGTGGCGATTGCCAACGTAGTGCCAATTTTTAATTAATGTGTCGGTTTGTCCTACCTATGGGGTACGGTTATAATTTTAAATACTTTACTTTTTCATTAAGTGTCGGTGGGGAAATTGTAATCATGTCGATTCATCTTTCCTGGTGCTGTTTGGCATTCCCGACACATGTGAGGGCTCTTTAAAAGGGTGGTACGCCTGCATACATTCTTTTCTATGCTTTCTTGCTCAGTCAGTTTACTCTCTTTGTTCCGTCCTTGCCTTTCTACCAACTATTCCCCGTCTATTTATTTCTTGTTCTCTTACTCGTTCCCTATCCGTCAACCATGGCTCCTTGCCAATAGAGAACTCATTGTCTGTTCATTGATTTTATTAGAGTCGTGGATACAACAGAAATGTTGTCTGAATGTGAAGCGGCCAGGGTGGCCGATGGTGGTAGAGGTTTCTGGCCTCCTATGCCAGTGTTGATAGGGGAGGGAGGGCGTTTCGATGCCATTGATGGTATTGATTTAGTTTGTTTGTATGGGCGCGTAGCACACTCTATATATCATATAAGTGTCAGGAACCAAGGATCGATACCTCAAAGTCCACGATTAGCTACTCGGGTTGGGCATGCTACATCCTGGAAAATTAGATGTACTATCGTCTGCTACAGGACACCGAGCTCCTCCGTTTTGTGGATTGCTTCATAAATCTTCTAGGAAAACAGGGGGTAAAGTATGTGAAGCCTGTTTTGGAACATTGGTGTTGCCGCACTCATACATTCGTGGGGTGTTCAATGAGTTCGGCATAACTGTTGAAGATGTAGTTGCCTTATTGGCACTACCTATCGGTGGGTCAGTGTCTACCCATCATTTGGAGTTCCTTGAGTCTCTTTTGGCCAATGTTTTGGGGCTCTGTGAGGAATTATTGGGGGAGATTACTGCTTAGGGTAAAATGCCGATTGAAGAATGGGTGAATTATTGGTTTAAGGCCAATAAGAAGGGAGACATAATGGTGCACATGGGGGAGAGCCAATGCCACCTTGCGGCGTTTATTCTGTATGTCACATCTCGTTTCCTTTTCCCAGGGCTTCCTGATTATGGCCTTCACATAGTACTGGTACCTCTTGCGGTGATGGTTGCCGAATTTCTGGGGTATTTGTTAGAGCAGATGGATGACACAGTCCATTAGATGACGGATCCAAGCTGCAAGAGGTGTATCAGTTACATCTTTGCCCCCTTCTTGTTTATGTACATTTGTAGGTGTTTGGGGCTCAGTGTCACACCCTATTGACTCTCCCCTATGAATGTCACCATCACAACCTTAAAGGGAGACGAGACCGAAGATCATTCATTGGGGGTTTGCCGTAGAAAGTGATAGCTTCACACTACAAGGCTCAAGGACTTCAGGGTAAATGAGGTCGAGTTGAAGTTGTCATCCATTGAAGGTTTCATGTAGAGGCCTTACACCCTAGCTGTTCGGCATGCTATGCCGTTTTGTGTTGGCACTGTTATTCCTAAGGATGGCAATCAATAGTGTGCTATGAAGGTGACGCATCCTGTCGCAAACATGGCACATCTTATCCTATGGCCCGATGTCCTCGCATACTTGGATCGTACCGGTGAAGCCCAAGTTCCAGACTATCACCTTGATAGGGTCCTGTTCCAGTTCGGCTACGACAACCTTGGAGCCCATTTGCCGTGGTCTTCGAGGGAAGACGTATTTTGGACCCGTCGACATGATTTAGCATTCCCGGGAAATTCACGATTCCCCATTGCAGGGTACAGGAGGGCTCGGGCTTGTAAGTCCCTCCACTTTGCATACATGTGCTCGCTGTTCAAGGGCCTCCAAATCTTCGTGTCTACGATTCCTCATCCCCATCATGTTATGGCTCCCCATCTTAGTCATGTGGTAGACTAGGAGTAGGATCTAGTTAATTTGCAACTGAGACCAATGATTGCAGAGGAGCGAGAATTCATGGGTGTTGTTCGAAAGGGTAAGCACCCAACTCTTGAGATAGGTGAAGAAGGTATCTGCCCTCCTACGGCAAAGAGGGCTAGATCGACGAAGGTACCTTGCACTATTGCTCCACCCACACCAGCTGTGTAGCACCCCCCAGAATCATATGATGCATCATCCAAGGCTGGGGTTGCTGATGACAGGTGCTCGCCATGAGCAGATCCTGAGGAGGCTAGGCGGAGCCTCCAGCTCCAATGCCCGAAGTACAGGATGCAACCGATACTGAGTCAGCACAGTTGGTGGTTCCAATTCCCCCGAAGAAAGTTACTCCTGTCCGTGTCTCAGGCGGACGTCTGATGAAAATGGCTTACCATCCTTAAAGGAGGGAGCCAAAGAAAGTTGATTTGGTAATAACTAGTACTTTTGATGCATTTGTTTTACTACCATTATGGTTAGCACAACACTACTTTCACTAACTTGTTTACACTTAACAGTCTTTCGTTTTGAAGCGAGTGGAGGCTGATGACTCTTAGCTTGATGCAGAAGCCCCACGAGCCCCTCTCTCATAGGAAATGATGGCTATTTTCTCTCAAATACAATATCAATTAAACATCAGTTACGATATCATTTGACTTTCGGTAATGCCGTAAAGTAACTAAGGCACAAATAACCAACCAATAGAAAAAAACAATTTAGTAGAAAGTTACTATTTACATTCAGTACACATTCTCTTTCAGTTTACAACAACAGTCTTACATTCACGAGTTGGCCCACTCCTACCTCATCACAACAATAGACTCCAGGGCCTAGCCACATCCTTCAAAGCTTTTTAGATCTTCTAATTCTGCTTCATACTCAACAAGGATCTTCTGCTGTCTCGATTGTTCGGCCTTGAGCTCTCAAGCTTGTCTGCGACCTTGGCGATGCTAACTTCAACTACCTCCTAGTGAAGGTGCGCATCTTTCAGAGAACAAAACAACAGACTTCAATAACTTAAGACTGGCCTTCCAAAATGCATAAGCCAACACCACAACTCGGCGCTCGATGTACGACACATCGAACTCCATCATGACAAACAATCGGCACACCTCTGGCTAGTGGGCGAAGTCTGACCATGGAAGATCTTCCATGGGCCGATTCATTATGCGATACATCACGGTCACAATGGAATTTAATGTAGGCCCCACGACCATCCAATGTAGGTTTGTAGTCAGAAGCCACCCATGTTGTATGATTGTCAAAGCAAACTTGGCCACCGAGATGGAAATGGAGTACTTATCGCCCTTGCGACGACCCTAAATCTCCACGGGGTCTACATTTCTATAACCCAAATGGGGGATATCGTGATTATCACAATACTCCCCCAACTAAGGTTTATGGATCAACAGGAGCCCTAACCTCTGAGACCCCATGGACTTCGGCATCACCAGCTGCAGGCAAGACCGGAGCTTCCTCATCATGCACTGCTGTCTTAGAGCCTACATAAACCTCCTCCTCCCGCCCCGTAGCATCAAACGTGGTATCCACGACACCAACACCCTCAGAGGCCTCAACAATTGAACAAGGGGGCTGTGCTGATCTCAGTTCCTCCATTAATCACCTAATAATAGACGTGACAGGCACGGTTGTAGGGACCGCGCCAAATAGAGCCTGCGATTAAGTAACATGCAAGCAGTCAATAAAGTAAAATGTGATGCGACTTCCACGATGCCTCCGAGCATGAGCTTCACGGCTTCCACGTGCTTCAACTTTAGCAATCATAACAATAAAACCAAGACAGCAGCAACAACAAACAAACAGTTCCAAAAGATGAAACAACTTACAAACCAGCTTCACCAGGAGGAGCTACTAGAACCTCTGCTCCGACTGAATGTCGTTGCTTCCCACAGGCTGCAAGAATAACGAAACCAAACATCATTCAGTCAGTCATGATAAAGTGGACCCAAAAGAAAGAGAGAAAGAAGCAGAGGAAATCACATACCGAATCACCATTAGTGGGACCTCACTTCGAACGAGGGAGAGCCTTCCTCTTCATTCGTTTGCTTGAGAAGCGGACGATGGTACCCCCAGAAGAGGGCACTGCAACCATCGAATCCACCGGCTCAATGGCCGGCACTGTCTTCTCTACAGGAGGCAGCGTTGCAGTCCCATGACCACCCTCAGCATGACCCTCCCATGCATGTGATGAAGTTGCAGCTAAATCAACAAACTCCGGCACAACCACAGGCTAGAAAGAATGGGGTGCCCTCGTGGACCTTGGCCTCTTCGTAGGAGGAGGATGGTTACTCCCTCCCTTGTCCACAACTAGCCACTTCCCATCATTCTTTGTTGGTGCCTTTTGGGGGATCGTCCACAATAGCTCCTGGAAACCCCCGAATAACACGTAAAGATACGTGAGGTGCAGGGACTTACAACCTTGCACCCTTGCAAAGCCCTCTAGCGGGAATTGTGCACACCTGGGGAAGGCAAGGTTGTGGCGCCACACCCAGAATACATCCTCTCCCGAAGATCTCAAAAATTGGACGCCCATATCATCATACCTGAACTGATGTAGTACCCAGTCTGGTTGGTACACGCTCAACTGCACCTCACCCGTGCGATCAAGGTACGCAATGACACCAAGCCAAGTGATCAATCACGCTACATCCGCGGTAGCACTCTTTGCATCAATGATGCATTACTGATCACCGTTTTTCGGAACAGGCGCGCCAATACAGAACGGCATGGCGTGACACACAACCCGGGTATACGGTCTCCACACAAAGCCATCAAGAGAGACCAATTTTACACTGATCTCGCTCATCTTAAACTATTTGTGTCTGCTGGCCTAGAGCCAGCGCTTTCCTCTACATACCTCGAACACCTTTCCTTTAGCTTCATCACCATTGAGCATAGTGATGTTGACATAAATTACAGACAAACGTTAGGGTGTGACACTAAGGTCGAAGCGCTTACAATGGAACATCCACAAAAATGTGGCACACACATAACTAATGCGCCTCTTACAACTGGGGTCATTGAGTTGCTGAACTTTGTCATCCAGTTGTTCATACAAGTAGCCAAGAAACATTGACGCCAATGGCAGTTGATGTTCATTGGCAGCAAGATCGGCTAAGGGAATCAAGACTATGCGAAGACCCTAATCAAGAATCCCCAGGAACAAGAAACACAATGCCGCATACAAAATATAAGCTGCCAGATTGTTACGGTTCAAAACAGGCTTAGCCTTGCCTACGCTTGGCAGGCTTACGTTGGGGACATGCCCGTCATTTTCGCCTGTAAGACTTTTGGGAGAACTGATGTCATCTTCAGGCAGACCACCGAAAGCTTAACGTACTCCTTGAGGAGGGGTGGTCGACCTCCTTGGGTGCCTAACCTTGGCACTCTTAGACCATCATCCCCTTGCGGGGCGGCCCTGGTTAATGGCTAGCATGGCTACCAGGGTTCCTCATGGGCGCACACTAGCTCATGGGGACAGTGTTGGACCGGCACTGCGCTGCCGACACTCAAGGGAGGCTTGGCACGCGGGCCTGGCTCAAGCATGTCCCTACACCTCGCCAGCCCCTTGCCCAAGCTGATTGAGCTATCCCGTTGCCCCTAGCGCACGGGTGGGTTCCGGCCCAAGCGGTTGCCTATCATCATGGCACACAGGTGCCTGCCATCATCGGCATACAGGAGACCCTACACATCGGTGCCAAGTCACCTCATCGGCGCATAGTCGCCTTCCATGATGGTTGTCCCCCTTTAGCACGTAAGTGGCGCCTCCCATGGACCGGTCTGAGCCAGAAGAGAGCCCCGGCCATTGGACTTGAGGTCATGATCCAGTGCTACTGACTTTGGTGGAGCCATCCCAGCGGGCAACTCCTAGCCTCTAAGCGCACAAAGGCTTGTCCTGGCCTGCCTTGGCCAGGACGCCGCACGGGTTTCTTCCGCTGTAGAATTACCCCCGTGACAGTTGGTATCAGAGCAAGTTGGCCAGTTGCAGCCGCAGTTGGTTTTCAACAGATTAGCCCAGAGCCAGTTGAAGCGGTCATTTCGACAAGCAGCATTTGGTGGGGTGCGGTCTCTAGTCACCTCCACCCAGGATCGCGCATAATTCAGATCAGGCCTGGTAAGAGGCCATTTCATAGCTTGTGGCCCCATTCCAATGACACTAAAAACAGCTTCCCTTGCGGTTGCAGACGCTTTGGTCGTTGTCCTCATGCGGTGGCAGACGCGTGAGCCTTGATAGGAATATGGGTACACTGCCCGAGCAGATTGTTAATCAGGCCTATCAAGAGGCCATTCAATGTTCGCGTTCCCATTTCAATGACCCTAAAACAGCTTCCTTTGCGGGGGCAGACGCATTGGTGGTTGTCCTCATGCGGGGGCAGACGCGTGGGCCTTGTTAGGAATGTGGTTACGCTAGCCGTTGGAGCATGGCGGCCCTACACCGGCAAAGTATCAGGTGGACATGCTTAGTTTTCAGGTTGAACACTTGCAGCAGCAGAAGCTTATCACAAGGCGAGTGCATGTTCGGCAACTCATGGGTAAAAGTTGCCACACTCGCGTTCGAAGCGGTCAAGTCTCCTTGAGGCAGCAGCGGTGGGGCCCCCTCGGAGTGAAGATGTAGCCCGAGTCGGCGAGGCGAAGCGTAGTTTCGAGGGCCCAGGAGAGCATAAGCCATGGCTAGGTTTGAGTAACCCGCACAGGGCGAGGTGAAGTCTACAGGCCAGCATGGTGAAAGGGTACCCAGGTCATCGCCAACATGAGGAGTAGACCTATCAACGTGTTCGGTAGCATCACCGAAAAGCTACCAAGAAGACGGTTGAGCCTTGAGGTAAGATGATACATGGGGCGGACCTCCGCGAAGCACCACACACATTTCTTCGAGGGCCTTTCTTTCACAATTCAACGGCATAGCCATTGCGCGGTTTGAGTAACCTCGACACTGGGGTGAAGTCCAGGCAGGCCGGCATGGTGAAATGGTTCCGTCCCCATAAATGGACACCAATATAGGCAAGACCCGGGCTAGCCAGACGAGCCCTGGAACTGGCAAGGAAGTGGATGGCGCGGGACACAGACGCCCATTCACGAGGAAGACCCATTGTCGAGGACGACAATGGATTGAGTGGGGGAGCCTGTTACGGTTCAAAACAGGCTTAGCCTTGCCTACGCTTGGCAGGCTTACGTTGGGGACATGCCCGTCATTTTCGCCTGTAAGACTTTTGGGAGAACTGATGTCATCTTCAGGCAGACCACCGAAAGCTTAACGTACTCCTTGAGGAGGGGTGGTCGACCTCCTTGGGTGCCTAACCTTGGCACTCTTAGACCATCATCCCCTTGCGGGGCGGCCCTGGTTAATGGCTAGCATGGCTACCAGGGTTCCTCATGGGCGCACACTAGCTCATGGGGACAGTGTTGGACCGGCACTGCGCTGCCGACACTCAAGGGAGGCTTGGCACGCGGGCCTGGCTCAAGCATGTCCCTACACCTCGCCAGCCCCTTGCCCAAGCTGATTGAGCTATCCCGTTGCCCCTAGCGCACGGGTGGGTTCCGGCCCAAGCGGTTGCCTATCATCATGGCACACAGGTGCCTGCCATCATCGGCATACAGGAGACCCTACACATCGGTGCCAAGTCACCTCATCGGCGCATAGTCGCCTTCCATGATGGTTGTCCCCCTTTAGCACGTAAGTGGCGCCTCCCATGGACCGGTCTGAGCCAGAAGAGAGCCCCGGCCATTGGACTTGAGGTCATGATCCAGTGCTACTGACTTTGGTGGAGCCATCCCAGCGGGCAACTCCTAGCCTCTAAGCGCACAAAGGCTTGTCCTGGCCTGCCTTGGCCAGGACGCCGCACGGGTTTCTTCCGCTGTAGAATTACCCCCGTGACAAGATGGCACTACATGCCCGTGCCATATACTTGAACCAGTACTCCAACCATTGTTCCAAAGGCATCTTCCCGTGAGAGGTAGATTAGTCCACTAATGCCTTATAAGCAGGAACCTCCCCAAGAAGCTCCTTGCACAACCCCTCAAATCTGCAAGAATGGACTCAATGTGCTATAGATGCTGTGTGGACATAGAACCCCCAATCGGCAGTGCAAACAGAGCCGCCACATCCTCGACAGAGATGATAAATTCCCCAAACACAGCCACGAAGGTGTGGGTGTGACAACACCAATGCCCTAACAAATGGCCGACATACTTGACTCCTTCATGAGGTTCGTCTAACAATCCAGGAATCTGAGAAGCCCAGAATCTTGCAACATCCGACAATACATAGGGTTTTCAAGAATATACTGAATCCATGCAGTATAGCTGTTGGGGGACAATACATTTGTATGACATTGACGACTCTGGCTAGTCGTAGAGACACATCAGCTCTGCACCAGTGATGACATCAAAATACCTTGGACACCGGCACGGGGGGCTAGAAACCCTTCCCATCATCGACCACCATGGCCGTTTCTCTCTCCACAAATAGCTTGGCGGTGTTGACTTCTCCAATGAAGTCAACAAAAGGCAATCTACTTTTCCTTGGTGAGGAGCCATTAGAGGTATCGACAAATAGGAAAAGAAAACAACATAAAAAAAAGAAGGGAAGATGCAATGGTCTCGCAAAACACCCAAAGGACACAGAGCAATAATGAATGATTAGCAAAGCGGAGAACCAATACAGTCCCCCTATACTGCACATGTCTAGGAAACCAAACGGTGTCAGGGAAGATGAATAGACGCCGGTATGAGACTCGAAATGATGCTTAGCAGAAAAGAAACCTAAAGAAAATTACAAAGATTCCCTCGAATGGGGGATGAGACGACACATTAATTTAAACAAACTGTCACTTCATCAACCGCTACTCTAAAAGACGATATATCGGACCATGCCACACACACAAGTCAGCACATTTAATACAAAATGATGGCTAAAAAAACCCTAATGATAACCACCACTGACCACCACTTCGCACATTGTCATTCCCAATAGCTATCAAACACAACACACAATCGGGCAATGCACATCCATCACACACTATGGATCCACATCAAGAACCGTCTAACACACAGGGGGGGCTTGTCGCCCACACCAGCACAAAACACATCAATACCTCCTGCTAGTCCACTTACTGCCATTGGTCAGGCTGACCATTGGCAAAAAGGGGTAACACACATTGCAATACCCCGTGCTTACTGGTAATCCCCTCCCTAACAACTGTTAAGGGGGCTGAAATATAGAAATTCAGCTCGAACTTGCCCATCACCAAAAAGGAACAACACACAAGGCTATTCTCAATGTCTTTTGCTAATTTACTTTCTGTTAATGGTCAGGGGGTTGAAACGCATAAACAACACGCAACACTGCCCCATTGAGAGAAAGAAAATCACCAAAAGATAGAGACTAAACCATAGAATGCAAGAAACCCCTATCACAGACGTGAAGTGCACACTATCTATGCAAACTTATAAAATAGGAAAATCCCCAGACCTAATGCACGCAAACAAACCCACCACAAGACCTACTACACAAATGAGAAAGCAAAGTGCTTATCGACAAGTTCCCACTTACTGATAAGTAGGGGGGCTAATGTAGGTATATAGTGTCCATTCAACTCCTCAAAGAACATTAAACACTATATTGATACCACATAGATACATGCGATCAACCTACAGTTATCTTTCCCTCTGCGATGCACTACAAGCCTACGATGAATTCACAACGTGCATCACAGAGCCGTGATAAATCCATAGTTCATTGCATGCCCTTGACGAGCCCACTCCTAGGCCGAGCCAAGGCAAACCTGGGCTGGACTTGCAATGAGACCCACATACACTCAAACTTGCGATAAACCCTCAACCGCCGTGATTCCATGGCCCGCTAAGGAATCACAATGTCGAAGGGGCAAATGTGGCGAGATGCCACGTGGAACTAACAAGATGTCACCCACTAGACGGTGACGTCATTAATGCCATGTCAATAAAGTAAGGCACATGAGAGGTGGTGGTACACACAAGTAATGAGGGCTCCTTAGTGGGAGGAAAGTTGATGCTCAAAAAGATTCCCATAAGACACGTGACGAAACCCTAGTGGCACTTTTAATGATTGACAGCAAGCACAGTATTCCCTTTCCTAATAGGAGACGAGAACCTTTATCCCCTACCTTTTAGGATCTTGAGGTCTCCCCCATAAATAGAAATTCTCCTCATATTGAAAGTCATTCGACAACAATAAAGTACCATTGCTATTGAATCTCAGTTCTTCTACCCAGAGCCTAACACCTTACCCCAAAAACCTAACCCCTTCCAATTCTCGGTCCTTCTCTGTCTTTCAAAGAGACTGCTCCCCAACCTAGCCTTACCCTACCTATAATGGGTGAGAAGGTATGTATAACATAGACATTTGTATGGTTTCTGTATTGTGATTAACTTATTATGCTAATCGTTTGTGTTAATTCCATCGCAAGTAATTTTTGATATAGATCCGTGCCAATTTCACCAATTATCAGGCAGCTGGTGTGCGAGATGTAGTCATTGCAGCCGCCCACTCAGGGCCAAGGAGCAACTGAGGTCCCTCCTAGTGACCTTGGAGGTACCAAGGTAACAGAGGAAACTACCACTGCCGACGCCACACAAGTCTCTGTTGTGTGAGAAAGAGATGAAGCCTCTATGGTCCTGGAGGAACAGCCCCCCAACATGCCAGTGGGCTCGAGGGAGACCTCTCAAGGAGAACGGCCAATTGTTGGGGTACATGAGGAGCCAATCCATGAGCGAGCGCAATCTACTGCGGAAGATCGGGGACAAACACCCGCCGGTGTTGGGGGACGAGTGGTTTAGGGAGTGAGATATTTGTACATAAAAAAAAAACATATTGATTTTGATTGAAAAGGTCTTTTCCATTTATGCGTGTGCCTTTTGCTGTGATCCTGTAGGTTACTTAGTGTTACACACATTAGTTAGTAGGATATGTATATATACCCGAGTTTTGCTGCGCATATTAAGTGTTGTTGCATGAGGAAAGTAGGGTTGAGCGTTGCTTGCGATAATCAGACTGTACCGAAAATAAGTACTTTTAGTATGTATGGCATCTACTTTGGTGAAGTTAAAAGTCACCTTATGTGAGGGTTGCGATGAACATAAGCATCGCCACGCAAGAAGCATTACGTGAGTACCATTGCATGCGTCGGAGTTGAGTGTTATTGACAAGGATAAAACTCAGCACAATCGTTAAAGTTAAGTAACTTTTATAAAGTAAGACAAACATTATCGTAAATGCCCAGGACAAGTCCTTAGGCAAACAAAGACAATTCCATCTTATAAGTAGAGTAAGGTTGCACTGTACGTGCAAAAGGTATAAGTGTCGAGCATCATCATGAAAGGGCCATTGACTTTGGAGTTTCCTTGTTTTCTAAGGGAATAAAACCCTGTCGCAACTGAGGTAGCTAAGTTCCATCATAGTTTAGAAAGTTAGGTCTTTATGCATAATTGTAAGTCGGCCACTGTTGCTTTTGAGGCAACTAAAATGTCATCGCATATGAAAAAAGTTAGTCGTATTTGTTCATCTTACATACGAGAGTTAACCACTGTATTTTATCACTCTCTCGAGGAGAGCGCAATTGCACATGGCAATGAGAGTAGATTGCATTTAACTAAATATCACTTTTCATGTATGCAGGGAATAGATCAAGTCTTTCTTGGGCGTTCTAGGGTAGTCTGTAGCGCATAAGGAAGTTTCACTGTCAAGGTGTCTTACTATGTGCAATGTGGTTAGATTTCCCCTGTTTCCAGGTTAATTGTCATCATACCTATATCTGATATGCTTTTCTTGGGACTTCCAGGTTGATCCATCCCAAGCTGTAATGTAACTTCCTTGCATTGCCATTATTTTTGGGACTGCCAAAGTACATAGGTGTGCACGTAGGGTTGCTAGGGCCTTCGAATGGAGCATGCAACATCGCAGAACTAGCCACAACATCCTAGAACCGGCAGGGTAAGTATGAGCATGCTTGTGGTTGCCAGGGCCTTTACATGGAGCATACGACACCGTGGAACTGACCACGACATCATGGAATGGGCCAGGTTATGTGTGAGCGCGCTTGGGGTTGCCAAGGCCTTCGCATGGAGCATGTAACATCGTGGAACCGATTACAAAATCGTCTTGGAATTGGCCAGGGTATGTGTGAGCATGCTTGGGTTTGCCTATTATACAGTTTTGCCCTTAGCTCCAATCAGATTGATGTATCTTTTGATATTTATTGTAAATAAAGTACATAATTGATTCATGTCATTGTGATGTGTTTCTACGTAATACCCTTAAACTGGACACTTATGAGACTTGTGTTAGTTTAGAATCTTCATATCCGTTGGATAGATTTAGGGAGATTTATCCTGCCAAGGCTGACACTGATATACTGCTAAGTTGGTTGGGGTGGTTTGTCTTAACTTTCAGGGTGAGACCTGAGGTACATACAGTGTGGGTTTCCTTAAAACCCTGAACCAGACCAAAATTTCAGTATTGCCCTGGACCTTAGAGATAGATGGGGCAAAATTGGAATGTTACACCTAACCCCTAGACTCGATTGTGGTACTGCACTAGGTGTCAGATTGGACTATCCTTGATATGCCAATCAGTGAGATCCTTAGAGGGGGTCAAAACCTGCGTATGTTGGGAAAGTCTAAGAATTCACCTGAGTGCGTGATCATAGTGACATGATCAACCCCTTTGTCAGACAAAGTGAATGATCGGGGAATGCACTCTCTCTGATGAAAACCTAAACTGTCGGCAGTTGATTTCAACCATTGAAATTTCAAAATATATTTATAAAAAGATATATATAAAGGTTTCAAAATGTTTACAAAATGTTTTAATTCCCGGGATCCATTTGAGTAGAGAATGTAGCACTGCACCTTGTAGTCGAGGGAGATGTCCTCTCTTGTCGGGCAGTGTTTGATCATTATGGGCTGAGAGGTTAAGTGTAAGACCATTGAGGATAATACTTGATGGAAACCAAAATATATTATCCCCTTCAATGGAAGCATGTTTACCCTCTTTGGGCGTGAACACCTACTTTGGTAGCTACACGTGTAGATTCCGTATCGGGTATTCCTGTCCCTTTCTTTTGGTTTCAAATCTGGTCCGGTTAGGTGCAAGAATGATCCTTTAAAAATGCAGTTTTTCTAAAATCAGGAATATGATTCCCAGAAGGGAGAAAATAAATTTTTGAAATTTCGCCAAGCCACCCTGCATGGTTCGGCCATCCATATGATGGATAGCCCTTCCCTTCAGTGGTATCAAAGCCAAAGGTTCAATCTTGAACCAAAATAAACAAAATCTGTAGCAAGAATCAAATCGATGGAATTGTTTTACCCAATTTGCGCAAATAGCATTTTTTTTTAGAATTCGGTTCTCAGATTTTGGATGTTTTGATATGAAATTAATTCTTTATTATTTTGCAATAATTTTAGAAATTTTCTATCATTATTTCTTGAATTCTCGGGCTGTTTGTGTGATGGAGATCAAATTCTTTATTGACGCCAAGATTGGCGCACCCTACGATTTTATTTATTCAATTTTGGTGTATTAATATTTTTTATTTTTAGACAAAATGTATAGGATTTATTCTGATGTAATTAATAGAGAATTAGGTTTTTTTATTTTTTTACATTGGAAGATTTGCTGGAGCTCACGGAGGAGAAGAAGATTTTGCAAAAAAGAAATATGCAATTTGCAATTAACCCTTTTCTTGTAGGTTTGCAGTTCATTCGGATCAAATTCGGATGATCACACTTGCAGCCCTATGTTTTCTATTTTCTTGCTGTGATTGAATGTCAATTTCAGATCAAAATCTTGAAAATTGTAACATGTTTTGGACACCAAACCCTAGGCCGAATTGACCTAGTTTGGTCCAAATTGGTTGGACCGAGCCCACGGTTCAATGGGGTCTGTTCTCAGCCCCATGGGTTACATTTTAAGTGGCTTAAATTCGGTTATGGTCCAAGGGTTTGATGGCCCATTACATGATACAATTCAGTTCTCCCTTGTAAGACTTAATTTCTACAAAGTTAAAGCAACATAAAACCAACTTTCGGCATAACTGCTATATGGGCTGAACTTCCTTTTGTAGTTTATCCCATATACCTAGATGTTATTATTTGATAATACATGGGCTTAATGGGCTGATAGTGTGTTAAATTAAATTAATTAGGGTTTTACAAGTATTTATTTGATTGGATCAATTTGTGGATATGATTGCATGTGATGTGCTGGCCATAAGTACTTGGCACATGTTTAATTGTGTGTAGCTCGCTGCGAACACCATGTCTGAATGCAAATCATTGCCATGGTGCCCTCAGATCATTGGATGATCTCCCTTCTTAATGGATCCCCTGATCAAATTCCTTCCCAAGAGGAACCTTGTGGAACCCTAACCCGTTTTGGGCTCATTTGAATTTGACTTTATGAAAGTCAATGGGAGCCACTTTGGTTTGACCTAAATCAAATCTAGGGTTTATCTTAATTTGTTCCCTCCAATTAATATAAGTGCAAGTGATAGGGAATTTCATATGATGTTATCTCTAAAGGCCTTCTATCATTAGCATGAAAGCAGGCTGAATTGGCAATGAGGAGATGCACCATAAAATTGGGCTATCCATTTGCTGGTCCAGTTAGTTGGATTGCTTCATAAGATGATAGAGGCGTCATAGACCGATGTGGGAGAGGCCTATCCTAAAATTGAAGACTCTTTCACAATACCTTGGGGTCCATGATATGATGGGTCAACACTTACAAGGCAGAATGATTTAACCTAAAATGGCAATGAATCTTATCTGATAGAGGCCAAAGTGAAAGGTCATTGTATGAATGGATATGGTTCTTCACAGAAAGTTGTGGGGTTTTGCAATTGAAACAGTTGGCTCCATGCACTTATGTAATTTCCCACATTTCCAAAGACATGTACCGAGTCTTTGTCACTAAGATAGGAGGAAAATCTTAGAGATGAATAAATGGAGATGGAACATAGATAAACTAGTTTGTCATGAACTATAACATAAACAAGCTAAAAGTTAGCCTTCAGGAACTCAACGATATGTTGTAGAAGTCCAAAGAATTGATAAAGAAGGATATGCCGATAGCCATGCTTGTTAAAGGTGGAAAGTCAGGCAAGAGAAAGACGAAGGGAAAGAAGAGACCTCAGAAGAAAGAAATCAAGCCGAAAAAGCAAAAGAATGACAAAGCATCAGATGCATTTCACTTTTGCAAATAGACCGAGCATGGAAAGTAGAACTGTCCTCAGTATCTGGAGACCAAGAACAAAGAAGGTAATTTTGAATTTCTTGTCATAAAGACCAATATGTTGGTCACTTATGCATCCTGTTGTATCGACTCCGGGGCTTCTACTCATGCATGTAACACATTGTTGGGGTTCAAAGAAAGCAAAAGGCTGAGTAACAATGAGGTGATACTTTACTTGGGGACTTCTACAACTATTGTGGCTACAACTATAGGAACTATAAAATCAGTTTTCAGAGAATGCATTGTCAAACTTAAAGATTGTCTTTATGTAGCAACTTTGAGAAGAAATTCGATTTCTATTTCAAAATTGTGCAAAGATGGTTATTCAATTTTGTTTAGTAATATGATTACTATTAAACTAAATAACAAATTCCTCACTTATGGATAACTTGAGAATGGTTTCTTTGTCCTCCGTCCTTCTCTGGAAACTAACATAACTGAAACTATGTCGGAAATTATACCCAAGAAAAGATCACGTGACATGGTTAATCCTACGTGCCTGTGGCATTACTGACATGGCCACATTAATATAGATCACATCACAATGTTGGTAAATGATGGTCCTTTGGATTTTCTAACTATAGAAGATCTTCAACTTGTGAACCTTAGATGACGAAACGACCATTTGTGGGAAAGCCTGAAAGATCTATAGGCACATTTGACTTGATACATACTAATGTATGTGGTCCCATGAATGTCAGGATACATAACCAGTATGTTTATTTCATAACTTTCACCGATGATTATTCTCGGTATGGCTACATGTACCTAATGAGACATAAGCCCGAATCCTTTGAAAAGTTCAAAGAATTCAGACAAAAAGTCAAGAAATAATTGGGGAGACAAATCAAAACCCTTTCATCAAATCGAGGAGGTGAATATCTCTTTGATGAATTCAGGGACTATTTAAAGGACAGTGGGATTATACCACAACTAACTCCTCCTGCTACACCACAACTAAATGGTGTGTTAGAGAGAAGAAACCAGACTCTATTAGATATGGTTTGATTACTCCTCGTTCACTTAGAGCTACCTATATCCTTTTGGGGGTATGCATTGGAGACTGTGATTTATATGCTAAACTAGGTTCTAATCAAATCCGTTCCCAAGACTCCCTATGAGCTTTGGACTAGTAGAAACCAAGTGTAAGACACTTGAAGATTAGGGATTGTGTGGCACATGTTAAAAGAACAAGTGCTAATAAATTGGAATACAAGACCAGCCGTTACCTATTTGTAGGCTACCCCAAAAGCTCTGTAGGATACCTATTCTATAACCCAAGGGAGCAAAAGGTGTTTTGTAGTCGAAATGCCTACTTCTTGGAAGAATATTACATACTAGACAATCATCATCAGAAACTTGTTCTTGATGAGGAGTGTCTAGGAGTAGTGGGAGATGTCCTACAAATTCTAGATAATGCCCAACCTAGAAGATCTACCCGAGTTTCTAGACCTCTAGTTCATTATGGCTATGATCAAGAAAGTTACTTGATGGAAGCTACAATCAGAGAGAAAGATCGCCTGACTTATACGGAAACTATGTTGGACATAGATTCTTTGAAATGAATAGATGCCATGAAAGCCGAGATGGACTCAATGGAAATGAACAAGGTCTGGACACTCGTAGACCCACCCCTTAGGGTGAAAGCAATTGGTTGCAAATGGATCTTCAAGAAGAAGAAGGGCCCTGATGGGAAGGTGACCTATATAACTTGTCTTGTAGAGAAGGGGTACACTTAGAAAGAGGGAGTCAATTATGAGGAAACCTTTTTGCTAGGGGACATTCTTAAATCCATGTGGATCCTGCTAGTTGTTGCAGCATAATATGACTATGAGATTTGGCAAATGTATGTCAAAACTGCGTTCTTAAATGTAGATCTTACTGAAGATATCTATATGCAACAACAAAAAGGTTTCATTGTTGCGGGTTAGGAATGCATGGTGTGTAAACTTAACCGATCCATCTATGGACTTAAGCAAGCTTCTAGAAGTTGAAACATCCAATTTGACTCTACCATCAAACAGTTTAACTTTGAGCAAAATCCAGATGAGCCTTGTGTTTACAAGAAAGCAGTGGTAGACAAGGTTAAGTTCTTGGTTCTATATGTAGACGACATTCTATTCATTGGGAATGATGTAGGAATGTTGACTATGGTGAAGGTATTGCTTCCACAGCAATTCTCCATAAAAAATCTTGGAGAAGCCTCCTACATCTTGGGACTTTAACTCTATAAAGATATACCGAAAATGATAATACTATTATCCCAATCTACTTACATTGACAAGATTGTCAAAAGATATAATATGAAAAACTCCAAGAAGGGATTTGTCCCTTTCAGACACGGAGTCACTCTCAACAAGGGTATGTCTCCCAAGCATCCCGAGGAGATTGAGGGCATAAGAGAGGTTCCCTATGCTTCAGCTGTAGGGAGCATCATGTATGTCATGTTGTGCACTCGACCAAACATTTCTCAAGCCATGAATGTAATAAGTAGATACCAATCAAACCCGGGAAAAGAGCATTAGACCACTGTAAAGAACATACTCAAATACCTTCGGAGGACAAAAGGGTTTTGTCTAGTATTCGATGGTAATTCACTATAGATCCTAGGGTATACGGATGTTGACTTCCAATTAGACCCATATGATAGAAAGTCTACATCTGGTTACATCTTTATGATGGAGTCCTATGTAGTTAACTGGAAAAGCAACAAACAAGGGTCTATAGCGAATTCCACGACCAAAGTTGAGTACATTGCTACAAGTGAAGCTGCCAAGGAAACAGCATGGATGAAGAAGTTCATTCACGAATTAGGAGTTGTTCCATCCAGCACATCACCCATTCCACTGTTGTGTGACAACACCCATTCATGACCAAAGTTGAGTACATTATTGGTAGAGGGGACGTCCAGATTTAGAAGATAGCATCAACGGAAAATGCAGCTGACCCACTAACAAAGCCACTGACACAAAAAGTGTTTGAGAAACACGTGGATAGTATGAGACTCCGAATTGTACCTGATTGGACCTAAGTGCAAGTGGGAGTTGTTAGACAGTATATGCCCTTAGCTCCAATCAGATTGATGTACATTAAACATTTATTGTAAATCAATAGAAGTACACAATTGATTCATGTTACACTTGGTGTATTTCTGTGTAATTACCCTTAAGCTGGACACTTATGATACTCGTGTTAGTTTAGAATGTTCTCAGCCGTTGGATAGACTTGGGGAGATTTATCCTACCAAGGCTGACACTAATGTGCTGCCAAGTCAGTTGGGGTAGCTTGTCTCAACTGCCAGGGTTAGACCTGAAGTACACGTAGTGTGTGATTTTCTGAAACACTAATCCCTGACCAATTTTCAATTATGCCTTGGACCTTGGAGACTGGTGGGCAAAACTGGAAAGTTACACCTAACCCCTAGACTCAATTATGGTACTACATTGGGTGTCAGATTAGGCTATCTTTGATATGCCAATCAGTGAGATCCTTTGGGGGCGAGTGGGTGATCATAGTGACAGGATTAACCCCTTTGTCAAACAAAGTGAATGATCAGGGACAACACTCTCTCTGATGGAAACCAAAACTGTCGGTAATCGATTTTAAACATGTTTGGTATTTGTTTTGCAAAATATATTTATATGAATATATATATATATATATATATATATATATATATATATATTATGTTTTAAGAAAATGTTTGCAAAAGGTTTTAATTCCTGGGATCCATCCGAGTAGAGTTTGCAACACTGTACCTTGCAGCTGAGGGAGAGGTTCTCTCTTGTTGGGCATTGTTTGATCATTAAGGGCTGAGAGGTTAAGTGTAAGACCATTTAGAGCTATTATACCTGATGGTCTAATCTCACTTAAGACCATTGTCCTTAGGCCTTTATAAGATGGCTGGACTCAAGGACCATTTAGTGTAAATGTTGGGCCCATTAAGAGCCCATACTGATGGACTCAGGGGTTCACTTTGTTTAGTAATGAATTCGGCTAAACTTTGTCACAGAGGCTAGGCTGAACCCATGTGGCTTTTGTGAGGTCAATGTTAGGGTCCCACGCCATACAAAGAGAGGCAAGTTAGCCAGCAACTAATTAGGGACGTGAGCCATTTACTTAATAGGCCTAGGGCCCAAGATTAATTTGATTAATCAAGGGCGTCACGTGACAGCTTAAGTAGTCATGTGACATGGGCAAATATGGGTATAAATTTGGGTTTAATTGGATTAGCAGATAAGATAAGAGGATAACTCTTATCCATTTAAAGAGTCTAGATCCAAATAAAGACTTGGATTAGGAAACTTTTAATTGAATTAAGAGAGCTGCTCTTTAAAGTCTATAAAAGGAGGGGCAAACTGCTCCAGTTTACACACACTGCTCTCAGTTCTCTCTCTCCTTTTGCTCTTGCTGCCCAAATCCTAATTTGACCTCCATTATTCAACTGATAGAGATCTATTTTGATTCTGATTTTTGCAAGAAAATATCATATCTAATTCGTGCTCACTTCCCTTGCTTGATCCAAGCTGTTGGATTGTAGTTCTTGATGAATGACTGCATTGCTGAACCTGCTTCATCTCAAGCTGTGCCATATTTAATTAAAGTGGGTTTTTGTACCCGCTTTGGGCGTGAACACCTACTTTAGGAGCTACACGTATGGGTTCCTTATCAAGTATTCTTCTCCCTTTCTTTTGGTTTTAGATCTAGTCCGGTTTGGTGCAAGAACGATCCTTGAAAAATGCAATTTTAGATTTGGAAGGGAGAAAAGAAATTTTTGAAAATTTTCCTAGCCACCCTACATGGTTTGGCCATCCATATGATGGATCTCCCTTCCTTTCATGTATCACACTATGCCTCCAATTGTCTACCACGATTTCATCCTTCTTCTCTACCTAGTGTCCTAACCTATCAGTTGAGGGTTCACAATACATCACGATAGTATTGTTGATTGGGTTCTTAGTAGGTTGAATTTTTGATCCCAAGGTGGATAACGCATTGGCATATCTGTTCTTGTCTGTATTCTAGTGCACGTAAGTTACCTCCAAGTCTTTGAATCAAGGTGCTTATATGACAAAATTGTTAACTCCTTGATTGTGGTACTACCATCCATTTTAGAAATGGCAATAGGGCAGGGTAGGTGCGGGGGCGGCGAGCCTCTCCCCTTCCCTATCCCCACGAAATTCTCCATCCCCATCGTCGTCCCCATCCCTGCTAATGGAGACATGGTTATCTCCATTCTTGTCCCCACGGGGATCCCCATTCCCCGTGATTTTTTATAATGTTAACCATTTTTTTTTATTTTTTTCATTTTATTAAAAAATAAAAATAAAAATTATTAAAATTTATAGTCCTTTTAGAAAATATTCAACCATATTTTTATAAATATTAATATATAGATGTATGTGTACATATATATGTATATAAAGTATGCATACATATATACATATATATTAGTGGGGATCCCATGGGGTGGTGAGTGCTCTCCCCGTCCCCACCCTGTCCCCGCTAACAGGGATGAAAATTTCCCCATCCCCATCCCCACAGGGGTAAAATCATCCCCATCCCCGCCCCATTTGGGGTAGATCCCTATGGGGATCGAGGAAATGGGGAAATTGCCATCCCTAGTCCATTTGCTCGATCACTAGTTTTGAATCCCCCACCACTTTGACCTTCTTATCCCATGAGTCTCTTGCTATTGTGAGTCCAAGTACCAAAGCCTCATATTCTGCTATGTTGTGGGAATAGGGAAACTGCAATTTGAATGAGTAGGTCGAGGTGTTGCCAGTGGGTGAGGTCAGTGTGACCACAGTCCGATCGAGGTTCTGGTACTACTCTCGTCAAAGGTTAAAGTCCATTCCCCATTTTTGACCACTGTGATAATGGGAAATTCTCTAGGTACTTCTTCGAAAATAGGAAGCTATCGTTGGTGGGAAAAGCGGCTAAGAGGTCCTCTACTACTTGACACTTGATGGCTCAAGGTTGGGTATACTCAATTGTGTACTCACTAATCCGTCTCATCCACTTGAAGAATCTGAAGAATTTGATGGGATAACTCCATGCGATCATCTCCAGGATATAATGTCTAGACTTTTGCACTACAAATACCAGCGCCTGAATGACGTAAGGATAGTATGAGGTAGTCAACTCAAATCACAACAATGCTACATGGTGGCACTGAAGAGGAAACAACCAGCTAAGGAAGAGAAGCTGAGGAGAGAAGAAACCAGTCCTAGAAGACAAGGAGGCCATAGTTGTTGATTTGGACAGATCGACCGATGAGAACACTAGTCGAGCTTAGCCCATAGAACAGGTCGTGGTATTACCCATCTCAGCAATGAAGCTGGAAAAAATAATTCAGATCAGTTCTCTCCTCCCCCTAGACCTGCAAGACAAGCTGGTAAGATTTTTATTTTTAAATTCTAATGTATTTGCTTGGTCCACGGTCGACATGCCAGGGATTGACCCTTCAATCACAACTCATGGGCTTAATGCCGATCCAACTGTTAAGACCTATACTGTAGAAAAGGCGGAAGTTCACCCCTGAGTGTTTGAAGGTGATTGAGGAAGAGGTCAGGAAGTTGTTGAATGCCAACTTCATTAGAGAGGTGGAGTACCCAGACAGGGTCAACAATTCTATGCTCATCAAAAAGGCAAATGGGAAGTGGCGAACCCGTATCGACTACACTGACTTAAATAGAGCCTGCCCCAAAGACTACATCCCCTTACCTCACATAGACCACCTACTTGATGTGACCTCAGGATATGGGCTTCTTAGCTTCATGGATGCATTTTCTGGATACAAATAGATATTGATGACCCTAGATAATGAAGAAAAGACAACTTTTGTAACTGAAACAAGTTTATTTTGTTATAAAGTAATGCCCTTTGGTTTAAAGAATGTCAGGGCCACATACGAAAGACTTGTAAACAAAATTTTCAAAGAATTAATAGGAAAGAACACCAAACTAAAAGTCGAGCTGCATATAATCATATTGTAGGTATGTGGCGCTTACTCAGACCCTCAGAACGCCAAATATCAAGATTAACACCACAAAGTGCACGCGAGAAGCTCATAACCAACCCCCACACTACGATGAACTTGCAGCACACCAGCATCCTTGCGATGAACTCAGAATACATATCACAATAATTGCAATAAACCCATGGTTCACCAAGTCAAGCTAGTGTCAGATCCCAAAAAAAATCATAGCCAAACAATTTTGAGAGCCCCAAGCCCACCTAAACATGCAATGAAGCCATGCCCACTAAAGTGTGCGATGAACTCACAGCCTACAAACTCGCCCATGACCCAAGTTAGGATGAACCCAGGCCGAGCCCTTGGCAAGGCAATAGCACGCGTGAGTAATGAGGGATCTCAATGATAAGGAAAGCCAATCCTTGAGAAGATCCTCACGAGACATGTGGCAAAACCCCAGAAGTTCACCCAATAATTCACAACAAATCAAATATCCCCTTTCTCGATATGTAGCGAATATCCTCATCTCCTAACTTTTGGGATCTCGGAACCTCCCCCATAAATAGAGTTCCTTGTATTGAAGATCATTGGATCCCTGGCATTTTTAGCACCCAGCAATCTTGAGTACCCTCTCTAATTCCTCACTCTCTTATCCTCAATCCCCAGCAAGTTCGTTCTCCTGAGCCACAAGCCTCTCTCTCTATCTTTCAAAGAGACTATTCCCCACACAAGCCTTACCCTACCTACATTAGAATCTCTAGTTATGTCTTTGATCATGGAGAATGGCCTCAAGAAGGACCAATCTCACCATCATTCCCGAAGAGCAGAGCAACATTTAGGAGAATGCCAAACTCATGGTGGAAAACCAGCTTGAGATGGAAACATCCATTCAAGCTGACATTGAGTTACTGCCAAACAAGGTTTATGGGTTTGAAGCACTCTTTGAAGATCGATTTAGGAGGCTATAACAAATGCAGGAGGAAACGAGAAACACCCTCCAAATTTTGCTCAATCATTTGGTCCAAGCCAAACAATCCCCTATTGCCACTCTTCCTGGCGTCCCCAACTCGAACCCTAACCCTAGCCACCATGCCTCCAACCCAACTTCAACCATCCTCGAGCAGCCCAACAGAGCCAACCCAACATCGACCCAAACAGCCATCAACCAACCCACCAATACCATGCCTTCTCCTATGCCAACCCAGTAGTAGAGGCTCTCCTCAGCTGGGATGAGCTAAGAGAATACGCTCAAGGGCTGGTAGTAGAAAGCCATAATTGAGCCTAGGATTCAGCGGTCCTGTAGAAGTCATACTCCGACCGCATTCTGTACAAAGCCTATCTTGTTGGGTACGCCCCTCCCCAACAGTGGCCACAATATGATCGCTAGAGAGGTAGCCTATAGGAGCACATCAGCAAGTTCGGAGACATCCTCAACTCATTCACCCTCGACGAAGATCTTAAGGTATAGGAATTTTCAAAGTCATTTACCGGCCCAGCTTACACAAAGTTCATGAGCCTCACTCTCGGAAGCATTGATTCATGGGGTGAACTAGCCAGGAGGTTCTTGTCAAAGTGGTTCATCCTGGAGAGAAAGTTGACAATGGCTAACCTATGGAACGTGGATCAGGGGCTGGAAGAGGATCTCCTGGCCTACGTTATGAGATTTTAGAAGCTCACGCACTCTGTCTTCGACAAGCACGCCACCGAGAAAAGCTTCATTGAACAGTGCGTACAAGGCATGCGCCCTACCTTTAGAATCGGCATAAAAAGCATTGAAGTCAAAACCTTCAGCCAACTCTGGAGGTGCAAGGAAAGGATGGCGCGAACTGTCAAAGACACATCCCCGTATAATAGAAATAAGGCGTATGCAGTCGATAGGAGCCTTAGGAACAACGGAGGACAAAGAATTGCACATCCCCCTTTCCTCTGCATGAGGGAGGAGGTGATCATGGTAATGAACAAACTGGTTGAGGACAGAGTCATCAACCTACCACCACCACCACCAAGAGTTGACCCAGAGAAAGATAAGCACAGTGGGAGATGGTGTAATTACCACCAAACGCCGCATCATGATCTAATGGACTATTTTACACTGAGAAGGCTGTTCATACAAAAGGTAAAGTTAGACCAATTCATGAAAAAGGATCCAACTCGTATGGAAACCGATCCCCTCCCAGCCCATGCCTAGGGTGGAAGCATCAACATTGTCGGAGCAGCTGGTTAGTACTAATCTGACGCCTTGATAGAGAAGTTAGAGCAGAGCAAATAACTACAACAATTCTTCACCAAGCATGGGGCCAACACAACATAGAAGCTGACCATCAGAGAACTAGTAGGAGTATTCCGATATCCATTGCAACTCTCTAGTCGTGATCGCAGCAGCGTCACAGTAGATGACATGTTGGTCGTTGATCCCCATCATAATAGGCCCCTATTCATAGTGGCAAAAATAGGGGACTTTGACATGAAAAGATTGATGGTCGACCCGGGAAGCTCCACCAATCTCATTTTTGTTCACATATTAATGTTGACAAACATCTGAAAGGAGGATATTAACGGATTGCCGCTAGAGGTGACAGATTTCAACAGAAACTGGTCCATCATCGAGGGATCCATTGAGTTGCAAGTAGCAATAGGCCCATTCAACATCTCACAAGAGTTCCAGGTAATCCCGGGAAAGACTTCCTATCATGCCCTCTTGGGATGACTGCTAATACATGATTTGGCCCTCG
Organism: Nelumbo lutea; assembly: GCF_056320005.1. NCBI lineage: Eukaryota > Viridiplantae > Streptophyta > Magnoliopsida > Proteales > Nelumbonaceae > Nelumbo > Nelumbo lutea. The sequence continues at coordinate 61,320,320 of NC_142688.1, forward strand.
TCCCATGAACATACCACTAGTGCATCAAAGTCAGATACCAGGGGCAATCAATAAGGATCCCTGCCACCAAGGCACCTTTTGACAAATCTGAGATGCACCTACAGGATGCCATCTACTTCATAGAGTTGGCAGACGATGGTGAGATGAGGATATCCAAGCCTGAAGGAATTAAGTTTCCTCATCCACCAGAAAGCCAACCTTCGGGGACCTTGGAACGAAAGAAGAAAAGCATATGCGTCCAAATAATAGGAAGTGACGGGAAAGACTATTACACCATCGTCGAGGATCACGAGGGCGATGCACCACTAGTAGCTAAGAAAGCGATCCTCAAGGTATGATCTTTTTTTTTTTTTGATATATTCTAATAACGTAACCTTATCATAGTATGAATTGCTAGAAAAAATCTTGTTTTTCAAAAGAAAGAAGAGTCTACACCTAATGTATGATCAATTATTCATATTCTCAAAAACAAATACATGTTTATCTAATCACTTCAGCTTTCTGACGAAAATCATAAGTAATGTTTCAACCAGTACCATTTCACTTCATCGCAAAATGACATCGCAACAGTCTTACCATCGCATAAAAATCCCACCACTAGGCATGACATAAAGGTAAAATATCCAACCAAAAACCTTTTTTCTTCTAAAAATATGGGATGTATGGTAACATAGACAACAACAGGAGTCGAGAGAAGATGCTTTGGAATACTACGATGAAGTCAGAGCACCTCCCAAGTGCATGAAAAATTTCATTGATAGAGTAGAAGAGCCACTAGAAGAAATCAACCTAGCAACCGATGGAACAAACAAAAGGCCTCTATTCATATCTGCAAAGTTGGTGGTCAATGATAGAGAAAAACTCATCACACTCTTAACAAGTAAGGAAGTAACCTTATTGCAAAAAAGCCCTAGAACCTAAAACCGGTCTAACCCACATTTCTCTCATAGAATTCCAGGATGTATTCGCTTAGTCATATGACCAAATGCTAGGACTAAACTTAGAACTTGTCCACCACCCCCTGTGCATAGATCCGAAATTCCGACCAGTGAAGCAGTCACAGAGGATATTCAAGCTAGAGATAACCTTCAAGATTAAAGAGGAAATAAAGCAGCTTTTGAAAGTAGGCTTTATCAAACCTATAACACACCCTCAGTGGCTAGCCAACGTAGTCCCAGTGAAGAAGAAGAATGGACAACTAAGCTTAGCACCCTCCCACAAAGTTCTTTAGTGATAGTACATCACCCAAACACTAATTTCACCTTATCGTAGGTGCTGCGTCGACTTTATGGAACAAGGCCTGCCCAAAAGACGAATTCCCTCTTCCCAACATAGAGGTATTAATAGATTCCACTAAAGGACATGAGCTCTTCTCCTTTCTAGATGCTTGCAGCTGATACAATCCAATTTTCATGGATCCTGTAGATGCACCCACACAGCCTTTAGGACACCGATAGGAAACTTTTACTACAAGATGATGCCCTTCAGATTAAAGAATGCGGGGGCAACATACCAGAGAGCCATGACTAGCATCCTCCACGATATGATGCACAAAGAAATCGAGTGTTATGTGGATGACATAGTCATCAAAGCAAGGAAGAAAGATGATCATCCTGAAGTCTTGAGAAAAGTCTTCACCCGATGCAGAGAATTTAAGTTGAGGCTAAATCCATTAAAATGTGCATTGCGGAGTGCAATCGGGAAAATTTTTAAGCTAACAAGTAGATCAAGCAGAGATACATCCAGACGAAAGCAAAATCAAAGCCATCCTAGACCTCCTGCCACTGGTTAATGAATCCCAACTAAAAACATTCCTAGGAAAAGTTTCATACCTAACGAGATTCATCCTCGGTCTTGCACACGCAACACTGCCACTAACGAAGCTAGTCAAGAAGTCTGTCAAGCTCAAGTGAACCCAGGATCATCAAGAGACATTTGACCAATTAAAAGCAACCCTTTCTAGGGCACCAACCTTGTCACCATCCAAGGATGGGCGAGAATTCAGGATATATATCACAGTAGGCTCAGAGGCCATAGGATGCCTACTAGCACAGGAGGACGATGATAGAGTGGAATTGCCGATATACTATGCTAGTAGAACCCTTAAACCAGCTAAGAAAAATTACTCCCATATGGAACAACAATGTCTAGCACTGGTTTTCGCTATACAAAATTTTAAACACTACATCTTAGGGCAAAAGGTGAGGCTCATCGCATGAAGTGACCCAATCAAGTTCTTCATCGACAGACCTCCTCGATCTGGTAGACTTGTTAAGTGGATGATGCAACTCAATGAGTACACGATAGAATACACGCAACCAAGAGCCATAAAGTGTCACGCTGCAATAGACCTATTGGCTGCCTTTCTATCAAATACTAATTTTCCCATATCGGATGAAGTTCTTGGTGAAGGGATGGGAGATCCATCATATAGATGGCCGAACCCTGCAAGAAGGTTGGGTGAAATTTCAAGAATTTCTTTACACCCATCCAAGAATCATATTCCCAATTTAGAAAACTGCATTTTCAAGGTTCGTTCTTGTAACCAAACCGAATCAAATTTGAAACCAAGAATAGGGAGGGATATACCTAATACAAAATCCACACAAAAATCTCCTCCCAACATAGGTGTTCACACCCAAAGAGTGTACCAAATCCTCCCTCCACTGAAGATGACACAGCTTAGGATGTGGCAGGATCAGTAGGTAGTTCTTCACCAAGAACCTCTCATTCTTCAGCAAGAATCAAATGGGGTAGTGAGCACAGCTTTATAATTGTTTCTTCTAGCAAGAAACAATGTCAAGATCCAATCTTGATCAATTCCAAGAAATGGAGATCGAATAGGGCAGGGCGACAGGATCTGGGAGAAAAAGAACTGAAGACAGAAACAGTCAAACTGATTTGTCTTCTCTGTGTTGTGTGTCTTTTTAAGGTCCACCCTGCTCTTTACTTATAGCCTTAAAGAGACAACCTCCTAATCTAATTAGGAGTCTCTGATAACCCTGCATTTTGATGCCTTAAGGGCATCAATTCAGGGGTATTTTCGGCCTTAGAGTAGTCAAAGTGGAGACTTTTTCTAGTTAAAATCAATTATGTGACCTTTGAGGGTCTCAAAGCAAACTCTATGCAAAACTGGGAAGGTTTCATGGCTGAATTGCAGTTTTTGGGAAGCTGGTGTGAAGTCCAACTGAGAGAGGAGGTGATTTTGTGAAAAACAAAAAGCAGGAGGGCGCCTCCTAGCTGCTAAACCCAGTTTGGCGCCCCTCCTACTATACTAGCATGCTCCCCACGCCTTAGCAAACCTTGGGGCACCTTTTAACAATTTCTTTTCACTCTTAACAAACCCTAGCTGCCTCTAACTACTAAATCCTCACCTTCCATCCCTTCTAATCTCCACCATCCATTCTAGGGCACTCTCCTTTTAGCATTCTAACCCTATGAGCCACCTAACTTCTAATCTTCATCATTCAGCCTTTATCCATTAAATTTCAACCTTACATAATATTGGGTGCCTTCTCCTTTTCTTCTCAGCCTTAGGATCACCCTAGAACCATACTAACCTTAGGGCACCCATATTTTTGCTAAAACCCAACTGCCATCCCCCTCTTTCTCTTTAATCCTAGTTGTATCCACCCTCCTCTATAAAAAGGACCCAAGGAATCCTGAGAAAGGGTTGGATTCTGCCCCCAAGTAAGACGGAAGGCTGATCTTGAGAACTTCAAGGGTAGAGGAAGAGGATGATGCCCAGGCAAGAGGAGGGGTTCCTACTTGCAGTTCGCCAACACCACTACTGCCACTTCGGGAATCGGATCCCAACCACTTTAACTTTATTTTAGTTTTAATTTTTGTTCTTTCAATTCCAGTTTCGTTATTTACTTTCTGCAATTTATTTTCATTCCGTTTGATCTTTGTTTTATTTTCTGTAGATCTTTAATTTGGCCAGGTAAGACGGACAGCCTAGCTCGAGAAGTTTGAGGGTCAAAGGAGAGATCCGGAGACTACTACCTCTGATTGGATTACAAATTTTTATTTCATTTCTTTTGTTAATTTACTTCTATATTTATTTATGTTTTTTCACTTTTAACTTTTTGTACTATTCAAATTCTATATTTTCTCGATTTAATTAATTAATTTTTATATTTCCGCACTTCCCTCTTGTGTTCTCTTGTCTGGATTTTGAGTGTATATTAATTTTTCCCTCGCTTCCCTGTGGATATGACCCGTTCTCATCCCTTTACTGCGTTAGTAGATGTTTGAGAAATGGTAAAATATATAAATGTTTAAACTAGTGTTCCGGGGTGTTTAACGATGCGCTTCCGGACACACCAAGTTTTTGGCACCGTTGCCAGGGAAGCAATGAACAAAATTTTTATTTGCTTTATCTAGATCTGTTTTTATTATTTTTTTCGTTTGATTACTTGATCCATTATTTCATTTTAATTCTTGTTTCTCTTTGATTCTATGGGACAGAATAGCAAAAGGTGGGGTACCAGAGCGTTGTGAGACTGCAGGACATAAGAGAAGAGAAGAAAAGAGAAATTGGATTGCGTTTCTGGTGTAGTCGTCTCATTTTATTTTTAATTTTTTTGTTTTTATTTTCAAACACTTTTTTTGGTAGGATAGTAATTTTGAATTTTTTTAATTATTTTTGCCTAAATCAAATTTACTTTTTTAGTATTATTTTTCTTTAGCTTTGTTTCTAGATCTATTTTTCTTTCATCATTTTATTTTATTGTGCGAATTTCTATTTTATTAGGTTTGAATTTTTCTTTAATTTGAAAAAAATGACTATTTTTTTATTTTATTTATTGCTGCATAATTTTCTTTTTTTATTTAATTTTTAGAATAGCAATTTTTTTGTTAGAATTTATTTTGGTAGTTGTTAATATTTTTAGAATAATTATTTCTTTTATTTTCTATTTGTTATAATTATTTGTTGCCTTATTTTATTTCCTTTTTATAGTGCTTTAATTGAATAATCAATTATTAAAATAGGAAATTGTCCAAATTTTCAAATTTTGAATTTAAAATTAAATTCAAATCTGAATTTGAATTTCAAATTTTGAAATTTAAATTTAAAATTTTGAATTTCAAAAAAATATAAAAAATAAAAAAAATTATTTAATTTTTTCACTCTAACATTTAGGGTTTCCTATCCTAGAGCATGCATCATATATGTTTATTTAATTGATTATCATACCTAGTTGTGAATGTGTTAGGTTTTCCTTCTTTTTATTATTTTAATTGCTTCTCTTGCTTAAATTATTTTATTCTTTTATTTTATATTGCTGAATTGCATTTTAAAGATAATTGTTCATGCATTGTAGTTAGTTGCACTTGCTTTGTTTATTTTGTCTTCCCGTTAATCTACTTAAAGGCAATTCCAATTAAATAAGATAAGGTGGGGATTTCATCACCCTTCCTTGGCCCAAAAATCACCACCATTCACGTGCGGTTCACCCTAGCCCTAATTTAAAACTGGATAGAAAGATCCATAAGGGAAGCCTCACATTTGGTTCAAAGGTGTGCGGAATTTTAGGAAAGTTTGAAATTACTTTCCATAACCGGCGATTGGTGTCTAAGGAAAGTAGTTAAACGGCTACGCCTAAGAGGGTTTTGTGGTTACTTAATTTGGTCCTTGCGAGAGCAAGGGAAGCCTCCCACATCCCCACCTCTTACCTGGCTAACCAAAAGAAGTAGTGTAATTCCATGTGAACCTAAAATGATTCACATTGGTTGAACCACTAGTTTAGGAAGCCTTAGCTCATGTGATTGATTTGTTTGCCTTTAAAAAATAATAATAATAAAGAAAACAAAAATAGAAAATAAAAAAATTTTAAAAATTCAAATTTGAATTTAAATTTCAAAATCTGAATTTGAATTTAAATTTTGAATTAAAACAATTAAAAAAGATCAAATTTGTGTTTAAATTTTAGAATTTAAATTTCAAGATCTAAATTTGAAATTAAAATTCAAAATTTAAATTTCAAATTTCAAAAAAAAAAGAAAAAGGGGGTTAAAATAAAATGAATTCAATGGCCAGAGTTTGTGGAATGAGAAATTACTTCCAACCTGAGCCACAAATAGATTGGAACCATGTGTCTCAACAACTGGACAAGATTAATGGTATGGCCTAGAGACTTGACCAAATCCTTGCACGTCATCAACAAAGTAGCCCATACCCAACCTTGTCATCCTATCCATCATGTTCCATCTGTGCAAGCCCAACCCATCATGTCAACCAGTGCCCTACGGTAGGCCCATGTCAACCAATCTGTCCAAACCAAATACATGAGGCCAAAAGATTTTTCCAACCCAAGGCAAACCCATTCTCTAGTCCATATAACCCTGGGTGGGAAAATCAGCCCAATTTCAACTATAGGGCCCAAGTCCAAGAAAACCCCCTACCAGATATGCACTCTCAGTGGTCTGAAGCACAGACCCACTAGGAGTACAATGATTACCATGGGACTCAATCAGCTCAACCATGTCAAACCTATGCATAGTCCCAATACAACCTAACTCCATGGCCCACCAATTTCAGAGGCCACAAATGCAAAGTCAATTCTAGTAGATTCAACCTAGGATCCAACTGGCCCAACCTTATCAGGCTTACCCAGAACCTCCTCAAGCACGTACAGTAGATGACCAATTCATGCAGCTTCACCAGCTAATCCTAAATCAGTAGCAGTCCATTGATAGATTAGAGAGCCAAATAGGACAGCTATCCGTAGCCAAGGCAAGGAGAGAAGTAGGGAAAATACTGAGTCAACCGGTTGCAACTCCTATAAATCAGCCACCAGGTTTTCCTCCACAACAAATTCAGATACCTCCTAAGAAACCTTAGTGTGAAAATACCAAGGCCATTATAACTTTAAGGAGTCGAAGGATTTTAGAAGACCCATGTGAGAAAAAGAGAGTTAATGAAAAGGAGCAGGAAAACCCTAAGTTTGGAGGAGAAGAAGAAGGAAAGGAAACTTTAAAAGAAGAGCCTATAGTAAACCAACCCATAGTTCCCTTTCCAACTGCACTCATAGTCGGGCCAGTGCTAAAGAACAAAGAAACTCACAACGAGGAGAGATAGGAAGTCCATATTAACATCCCTCCCCTCAATGCGATCCAACATGTCCCTGCCTATGCCAAATTCTTGAAAGAACTGTGAACTCAAATGATGGAGCCACAATTGGCCCCACAAAAATTGATGCTCTCGGTAGATGTTAGTGCAGCTCCCCTAAATCAACTCCCCCATAATATCAAAGACCTTAGTGCTCCTATCATAAGCTGTGTCATCACTACAATCACCTTTGATCGGGCACTAGTGGATTTTAGGGCCAATGTAACTCTGCTTCCATCCATTTATGAGAGGTTCAGGACCAATGAGTTAAAATCAACCCCAATAATTCTGCAATTCACTAATTGGTCAATCAACACACCTCAAAGTGTTATTGAGGATGTCATGGTCAGGGTAGAGGGTGGTCACTTCCCATTGGATTTTATCCTAGACATGACCCCAATCGAGGAGCTGAACTATATCTCGTTAATCTTAAGATGTCCATTTCTAGCAACGGCTAATACAAACATCAACCGTAAATCGGGAGAAATGAACACTTCATTAGGGAAGCAGAAAGTCCAGTTAAATGTTTGTAGTGACCCTAAGTATCAAAACCTAGGGGAAGATGAGTTCAAGGTATATATAGTGGATAACTTTTTAAATGACATGTTTGCCCCTTGGTTAGCCCAGTTTGAGCCTTGTTTGTTGGAAGATGAAAGTGAGTCGGGGAGTATACATGGGAATAGTGCGTGAATATGTCCGACTAAAGACGTTAAACTTAACGCATTGGGAGGCAACCCAACATAGTTTTTAGTGTTTTTGCTTTTAGGATTTGTTTTTCTTTTCTTGATTCGAGACTAGGTGGCAGACCTTGAACCCCTCAGAAAAACCCTATTCATTGCTCCATTTCGCCCATATCCTTTTTGCATCATTCTAGTCATGCCTTTAGGGACAGTGGCATTTAAGTTGGGGGATGAGGAAAGAGAGAGAAAAATTGAAAAAAAAATGAGAAACTAAGCCTTAAGAAATGTAGAATTAAAATTTCACTGAAAAATTTTAAAAAAATTTCCATTAGAAGAGACTCCCAAACAAAAAAAGTTTAGGAAACTAATAAAGGAATATTGAATTTTGTAGAAATTTGTAGCAAGTGATAGGAGTCAAAATTGGTATCATTTGAATATTGTCGAAACCGTTTAGAAATTGAAAAATACTCCCAAGTTTACCCCTACCAAGATAAGAAGAGAAATATTGAGAAATTAGACAAAAATTCTTCAAATTGTTAGAAACAATGGACTACCCTGAATAGTGTTTTTGCACAAAGAAAAAAAGAGAAAAGAGAAAAAAAAAGTCAATGGACACCTTACACTTAGTAACCGGGTCTCTTCACCTAAGGTAATTGTCAAGATTCATGTCAAACGGGAAAGGGAATGCCAAAGACACTCACCTAACACTTAGTAGTCGAGTTTCTTCACCTAAGGCAAGTGTCAAGATTTGCGTCAAACGGTGGAAGGAAGCAAAAATAAGTGTGGATGTCAAGTTCAATGGTAGAAATCCACTGTCAAAAATGATAAGAAGAATACCTGTCTGATTTTAAAATCAATCTCAGATTATCATGACAGTCTGCAAATGAAAGGGTATATAACATTTTTAAGCCAAATTTCTGTAATATTCAAAACAAGACGGTTTTACTCCTAAAGCCCAATACCGATCTATACAGAGTTTGAGAATGTTGGAATCAGGATACTTGGAAAATTCTATCAGGAATGATCTTTAGAAGGGAAGGATCTCTATGATTAGTGTAACTTTAAGGCTGTATTGCTAAGAGACTAGCAATGGTTAAGTTGGAGGTGTGATAACCCTGCATTTTGATGCCTTAAGGGCATTAATTCAGGGGCATTTTCAGCCTTAGAGTAGTCAAAGCACACCCTTTTTCCAGTTAAAATCAATTATGTGACCTCTGAGGGTATCTATGCAAATTCTATGCAAAACTAGGAATGTTTCATGGTTGAATTGCAGTTTTTGGGAAGCAAGTGTGAGGTCCAATTGAGAGAGGGGGTGTTTTTGTGAAAAAATGAACATAGGAGGGTGTCTCCTACCTACTAAACCTAGTTTGGCGCCCCTCCTATTGTATTATCATACTCCCCATGACGTCTTAGCAAACCCTAGGGTGCCATTTAACCCATTCTTTTCACTCTTAACAAACCATAGCCACTCCTAACTGCTAAATCCTCACCTTCCATCCCTTTTAATCTCCATCATCCATTCTAGGGTACTCTCTTTTTAACATTCTAACCCAAGGAGCCACCTAACTTCTAATCTTCACCATTCAGCCTTTATCCATTAAACCTCAGCCTTACATAATATTGGGTGCCTTCTCCATTTCTTCTCAGCCTTAAAATTACCCTATAACCATCATCACCTATCATTTTAATCCCTAGGGCACCCATATTTTTGCTAAAACCCAACTACCACCCCGTCTTTCTCTCTAATCCCAATTGTATCCACCCTTTTCTATAAAAATGACCTAAGGGCTCCTGAGAAAGGGTTTGATTCTATCCCCTGAACATACCACTGATCTTGAGAAGTTTAAGGGTAAAGGAAGAGGAGGACGCCCAGGCAAGAGGAGGGGTCCCTACTTGCTATTCGCCAACACCACTACTACCACCTCTAGAATCGGATCCTAACCACTTTACTTTATTTTAGTTTTAATTTTTATTCTTTCAATTCTAATTTCGTTATTTACTTTCTACAATTTATTTTCATTCCATTTGATCTTCATTTTATTTTCTGTAGATCTACAATTCGGCCAAGTAAGACGGAAGGCCTAGCTCGAGAAGTCTGTACTTCTATATTTATTTATGTTTCTTCACTTTTAACTTTCAGTACTATTCAATTTCTATATTTTTCTCAGTTTAATAAATTAATTTTTATATTTTTGCACTTCCCTCTTATGTTCTCTTGTCCGGATTTGAGTCTATATTAATTTTTCCCTCGCTTCCCTATGGATACGACCCGTTCTCATCCCTTTACTGCATTAGTAGTTGTTTGGGAGTTGGAAAAAAATATAAATGATTAAACTGGTGTTCCGAAGTGATTAACGACACACTTCCAGACACACCAGTCTCCTGCTCCAAATCTTTATTTGGACATGGACTCTTTAAGTGATTAGGATAATCCCTTATCCTATCTACAAATAAATATCAGCTATTCCTAATCAAATTAGGAGTTCCTTGATCCAAATCTTTATTTGGACCTGGATTCTTTAAGTGGATAAGAGTTAACCTCTTATCCTTATTTGCTGATCCATACCCAGATTCAACCCTATTTAATTAATCCAATTAACCCAGTTCGAAAATGGGATTTAGGCCCATTAAGCTTTCAGGCTCACTTCCTTTTAATGCTGGCTAGCTTGGCTCTCTTTGTATGGCATGGGACCCTATCATTGATCTACACATCAATCACATGGGTTCAGCCTATCCTCTATTACAAGGCCTGACCGAATTCACTACTGAATACAGTGAACCCCTGAGTCCATCACTATGGGTTGTTAATGAGCCCAACATTTACACTAATTGGCCCATGGGTCCAGCCATCTTATGAAGGCCCAAAGACTGTTGGAATATGCAAGATTAGCCCATCAGGTATAACCCTCAATGGTCTTACACTTAACCTATTAGCCCTTAATGATCAAACGCTACCCGACAAGAGAGGACCTCACCCTTGGCTGCAAGGTACAGTGTTGCACTCTCTACTCACATGGATCCCGAGAATTAAAACCTTTTTGCAAACAATTTGTGAAACCATAATATATAAGTATATCTCTAATAAATATATTTTGCAAAACCAAATTCCAAACACATTTAAAATCCACTACCGGTAGTTTAGGTTTTCATCTGAGAGTGTGCATTTCCCAATCATTCACTTTGTCAGACAAAGGGGTTGATCCTGTCACTTTGATCACCCACTCAAATGAATTCTCGGACTGTCCCAACATACCCAAGTTTTGACCCCCTCTAAGCATCTCACTGATTGGCACATCACAGACAGCCCAATCTGGCACTTAGTGCAATATCATAATCGAGTCTAGGGGTCAGGTGTAATATTCTAGTTTTGCCCATCTGTATCCAAGGTCTAGGGCAAAACTGAAATTTGGTTCAGTTCAGGATTTCAAAAAACCCACACTTCACGTACCTCAGGTCTAAGCTTGGCAACTGAGGCAAGCCACCCTAAACAACTTGGCGACACATCAGTGTCAACCTTGGCAGGATAAATCCCCCTAGATCTATCCAACGGCTGTGAAATATACCACAATAACATGAATCAAATATGTACTTTATTCATTTACAATAATTGTCATAATGTACATCATGCTAATCGGAGCTAACATACACTGTCTAACAGCTTCTACTTGCACTTAGGTCAAATCGAGTACAAGCTGGAGTCTCATACTTTCCATGTGTTTTTCAAACACTTTCTATGTCAGTGGCTTAGTCATTGAGTCTGCCACATTCTCCGCTGATGCTACATTTTTACATCAATCTCCCATAGATCCAGTATTGTCACACAACAGTGGAATGGGTGATGTGCTGAATTCCAAATTCTAGAATAAACACCTTTATTCATTAGGCATCCTCACTTACAGCAATGTGCTCGGCTTGTGTTGAGGACTATTTTTCTTATTACACAGGACCCCATCGTAAAGATGTAACCAAATGTAGACTTTCTATCATCTGGGTCTGATTGGAAATTGGCATCGGTATACCCAATGATCTATAGTTAACTACCATCAAATACCAGGCAAAACTCTTGTCATTCAAAAATATTTCAGTATGTTTTTCACAGCGGTCCAATACTCTTGTCCTGGGTTAGATTGGCATCAACTTACCATACTCACAGCTTGATCAATGTCTGGCCGAGTGCACAGCATGGCATACACGATGCTCCCTACGGCAGAGGCATAGGGAACTTCCTTCATGCCCTCAATCTCCTCAGGTGTCTTGGGAGACATACCCTTGGAGAGAGTGACTCTATGCCTAAAATAATATTTCCTTTCTTGGAATTCTCCATACTATATCTCCTGACTATCTTGTCAATGTAAATAGACTGGGACAATCCTATTATCATTTTTTATTTATCTCTATTGAGTCAAAATCCCAAGATATAAGAGGCTTCTCTAAGATCTTTCATGGAGAATTGTTGTGAAAGCCATACTTTCACCGTAGTAAACATTTCTACATCATTCACAATGAGTAGAATGTTGTCTACATACAAAACCAAGAATGTAACCTTATCCCCACTGGTCTTCCGGTAAACATAGAGCTCATCCAGATTCTGCTCAAAGTCAAATTGTATGACAATAGAGTCAAACCAAATGTTACAACTCCTAGAATCTTGCTTAAGTCCATATATGGATCAATTAAGTTTACATACCATGTGTTCCTGACCTGCAGCTATGAAACCTTGTGGTTACTGCATATAGATATCTTCAATAAAATCTCCATTTAGGAATGTGGTTTTGACATCCATTTGCCAAATCTCATAGTCATGGTATGCTGCTACAGCTAGCAGGATCCTAATGGATTTAAGCATGGCCATGGGTGAAAAGGTTTCCTCATAGTCGATTCCCTTTTTCTGAGTGTACCCTTTCACCACAAGATGAGCTTTGTAGGTTCAATCTTACCATCGGGGCCCTCTTCCTCTTGTAGATCCATTTACAACCAATTGCTTTTACCTCAGGAGGTGGATCTACTAGAGTCCAGACTCCATTGGCCTCCATTGAGTCCATCTTAACTATCATAGCATCTACCCACTTCAAAGAATCTATGTCTAGCATAGCTTCCGTATAAGTCACAGGATCCTCCTCACTTGTCGCGGCTTCCACCAATTAACTTTTTTGGCCATAGCCATAATGAATTGGAGGCCTGGATGCCCGAGTAAATCTTGTAGGTTAGTTATTAACTGGAGCTTGTGGGACATCTCTCACTACCCCTAAGCTCTCCTCATCAAGAACAACTTCTTAATGATGATTGTTCAACATGTAATCTTCCTCCAAGAAATGGGCATTTTGACTACAAAACACCTTTTGCTCTTTTGAGTCATAGAATAAATACCCTACAAAGTCTTTGGGGTAACCTACAAATAGGCAATGGCTGGTCATGGATTCCAATTTGTCAACACTTGTTCTTTTAAAATGTGCTAGACAACCCTATATCTTCAAGTGTCTTACACTTGGTTTCTTACCAGTCCAAAGCTCATAGGGAGTCTTCGGAACGGATTTGGTTGAAACTCTGTTCATCACATATATCGCAGTCTCTAATGCATAACTCCAAAAGGATGTAGGTAATTCCGAGTGTACGAAAAGTGATTGATCATATCCAATAAAGTCTGGTTCCTCCTCTCTGACACACCGTTTAACTATGGTGTAATAGGAAGAGCTAGTTGTGATACTATCCCACTTTCCTTTAAGTAGTCCCTGAATTCGTCAGAGAAATATTCGTCTCCTCAATTTGATCGAAGGGCCTTAATGTCTCTCCCCAACTGTTTCTCGACCTCTTACCTAAACTCTTTGAACTTTTCAAAGGATTCAGACTTGTGTCTCATTAGGTACATGTAACCATACCAAGAATGACCATCGGTAAATGTAAGAAGGCAAAGAGTTCAGAATGGCATCAACTTTGATGATATGATCTAGCCCCGATCCAAGAGCCTCCAGTTCATTGATGTATCCTATCATCTTAAGACAATGGTCATGAACTAGCAGGTTCTTGGACATTTTTGTGGTAAAAAACTACTTCAGGACCTTCTGATGAGTAAAATGATTATGCTCTTCATACATGGTCCTTAGACTACCCAAGATATCCTTGGACACTTTGATCTGATCGAACTGTCGTTGTATCTGATTGTCTAAGAATGCTATAATATAGCACCGGGCAAGAGAGTTTTTCTCTTCCCATTCTTCATATTCCCTCCTGTGGGCCTCAGCACCCAGACGATCCGGAGTAGGGTTCTTAGCAACTTTGTCCAATTTCTCAGACGTCAGAACTAACATAAGGTTACGAAACCAATCAGTGTAACCCTATCACCCAGACGATCCGGAGTAGGGTTCTTAGCAACTTTGGCAAATTGTCCGTTTAGCATTTCTGATAAAAGGTAAAGCAAATATTAGTCCACAACATGATTTGATTCATGTTATCTACATAGATATGGCTTTTAATCTATGTTCTATTTCCATTTATTCATCTCTGAGATTTCTCTCCTATCTCAATGACGGAGACAGCGAACTATGTCTCATGAAATGTGGAAAACCACATATAGTACATGGAGCCAACTATTTCAGCTGCATAACCCCACCACCTTTTGTGAATGATCACATCCATTCATCTCATCAGATTTTCCTTTTGCCCTCTATCAAACAAGGTTCATTGCCATTTTAGGTTAAACCTATCTGTCCAGTAAGTGCTTACCCATCATATTCATGAATGCCAAGGTACTGTGAGAGAGTCTTCCGTTTTAGGATAGGCCCCTCCCACATCGGTCTATGATGTCCCTATCATCTTATGAAACAATCCAACAGATCCAACAGCAAATGGACAACCCAATTTTATGGTGCATCTCCTCATTACTGAAAGACCTATCTTCATGCTAATGATGGAAGGCCTTTAAAGAGTTCATCATATGAATCTCCCTATCACATGCAGTTATATTTCAGTGGAGGGAATGAAATATTATGCCCTAGTTTTATTTAGGTCAAACCAAAGTGGCTCCCACGGGCTTTCTCAAAGCCAAATTCAAATGGGCACTAAACGGCTAGGGTTCCACATGGTTCCTCTCGGGGAGGAAGCTGATGTGGGGCCCATCAAATGGTGAGATCATCCAATGATCTTATGGACACCATGGAAATGATGTGCATTCAGCCATGGTGTGCGAAAGAGCCACTTTCGAATTAACATGGGTCAAGTGCTTATGGCCCATAAATGTAGCACACCACACATCCATACATCAAATGCATGAAACAAATTGATCCAATCAACTAAAATATCTGTAAAACCCTTAATTAATTAGATTAAATCAGTATTAGCCCAATAGAGCCCATAATATTATCATATAACTTTATCTAGGTACATGTGTTGTATTGCAAAAAGCAATTCGGCCCGTGTAGCTAAATTAGGGCTGATTCAGTTTTATCATATTAAAACTGGGTTTTTACAGAGGTGGTCCAAATTAAAACTTAAAGCGGGCCATCAACTCTCTGGCCCAAATCGAATTTGGGTTAGAAAAACCAACTATTTTGGACCAAATCTGGCACAAATCAGCCCAAGTTTTGGTGTCCAGTTTAAGATTTAATTCGTGAATAATGATATGAAAAATAAATTAATTCAAGATAACCAAATTATCAAGAAAGCGAAATCAGAGGGATGCACTATGATTTTCTTGGACATCCTGCAAACCTGCAAAGAACAATTAATCGCAGATTGCGTAATCGATATCTGCGAAATCACGGATCACATAACTTCTTTTTGCAAAATCTTCTTCTCCTCTATTGCACACTCCAACAATCTCCAGATGGAAATAAAATAGAAAAACCTAATTTTTCTATTATTACATTACATCGAATTCCTATATAATTTGTCTAAAAAAATTATTTACAGACCAAATTGAATAGAAAAGAAATAGCAGGGTGCGCCAATCTTGGCACCAAAAAGATTCAATCTCCATCACATGTGCAGCCCAAATTTTCAAGAAACATTTATAGAAAAATTCTATAAATATAACAGAATAATAAAAATTTATTTTCCAGATCATCTGCCCATAATATGGGAACCAATTCCCAAAAAAAAATGCTAATTGCGCAAATCGGGTAGAATGCCTTCTGCCCATTTACGCAGATCCAGATCTGATTTAATTTTGGTTCAAGACTTGAACCCAGCTCTGATACCACTGAAGGGATGGGCGAGTGTGTTCTAACCTTCGAACAGAATAGCACAAGCACCTCGGCTGGTGCTGGAGTGATCTTAACCTCACCTGACGGATAAACCTCTGCCTACTTCAAACTTCAGTTCCCCTATTCTCACAATATAGTAGAGTATGAAGTATTGGTCCTTGGTCTGATCAAAGCAATAGAATCTGGTGCAAAGAAGACAAAGATAATTGGTAATGATAAACCGATGATCGGGCAGTTTGACAGAAGCACAATAATGAAGGAACTAACCATCCTACCATATAGGACCCTGATCCAGAAGCTAATCCGTGACCTAGACATAGACTTCAAGCATCAAAATAGAGCTAAAAACCGGTTCGCTAACGCACTAGCTACCTTAGGGTCCAAGATGCAAGCTAGCATAGAGCCAATAGAGATCACCATCCAGTCAATCGATAAACTATCCATCTTCACCCCGAAGGATCGGGTAGAAGAAGAGCATGAGATAACAATGAATGATTGGAGATACGAAATAATCCAGAAGTTGAGAAGTCAGATGATCGCAAAGTTCCAGCTTGTGAATGGGATACTATATCACAAAGAGTCAGATGAGGTGAGGACAAGATGCTTAGGGAAATCAGAGGCGGATGCGGTGCTGAATGAGGTACACAAGACAAATTGTGGAGATGTTACATGCACCCTATTCCAAAGATTGCAGAGGTTAGGGTATTACTGGCCTACGATGAAGTGAGATTCCACCAAGGTGCAAAGAGAATGCAATAAGTGCATCCCACCGGCAGACGGCAAGGAATGTCTCGCAGTTTGTGAAGAGGATTGAAGAAAGATGTATATAGAATATCTAAAAGAGCACACATTTCCCATCGATATTACATTGAGGAGGAAGCTGATATCTAAAGTCAAACGATTTTACCCCCAAGACCGAATGTTGTACAGGAAATCGCATACAGGAAAACCTCTGCGATGCTTGGCCAGTGACGAGATTGACGACGTACTAGAGGCAGCTCATAGTTCTGAACCTGCAACCCATCAAGGTCAGCTTTCCTTACACAATCACATCCTACACTTAGGGTTTTATTGGCCAGTCATGATGGAAGATATCTAACAACACATATGCAGATGTCACAAATGCCAGATCCATGGTTAGAGGATCCACATACCTGCCAATAGCCTCCACCTAGTCATCACACGCTGGCCATTCCATACTTGGGGGGTAGACCTAATAGGCAAGATACACCCACCTTCTAAAGGGTACTGCTTCATCATAGTAGCCATAAACTATTTCACTAAATGGGTGGAAGCTATTACCCTGTGACGAATCTACGTGGAAAACATAGCAAATTTCCTAAGACAAAACATAGTCCATAGATTCAAAGCACCAATGCGTATACTGATAGAGAATGGCCTATCCGTTAAAAATCAAGAAGTCCATGATCTCCTAGGGCAATACGGCACAAGAATAGGAATGTCCACAACATACTACCCACAGGGAAATGGGCAGGTAGCAGCCACAAACAAAACTCTTCTCAGGATGTTGAGCAAAACAATGGCCGATAATCAAAAGGATTGGGCAGATAAGCTGTCAGAAACTCTTTGGGCTTATCACACATCTATCAGAAAGAGTACACAAGCAACACCCTACTCCTTGGTGTATGGTCAAGAAGCAATGCTCCCAGTAGAGATAAGATCCATATCTTCCAGGATAGCCTTCGTGATGGGCAAGAAGATCAGGCCAGAGGACATGGACCTATTACTTGCATTCAAACTCGAGGTAATTGATGAGGTCAGAGATGTATCCTCACAGAAGTAGAGCAAGTACAAACAAGCCTTAACCACAAACTTCAACAGACACCTGAAACCCAGGAACTTCAAAGAAGGGGATAAAGTCCTAAAGATAGCTCTCAACATTAGGCAAGGCAAGTCTATAGGAAAGTTTGCCCCAACATGGGAGGGGCCATACTTAATAAAGGAAACCCATACTTTGGGCTACTATGTACTAAAAACTATACACACAAAAGAAGAGGATGAGACCATCAATTGTTATTGGTTGAAACCTTACTTTGAATAATTTTGTGTTTCTGTAATTTCACAAATACATGTACATCTTCTATAAATAAATATTGCAATGTTTTATTATCCAGGACTCTTTATTAATTACCCGCATGCTCTGTGATAAAGTCTATTTACTTCCATAAAGAATTCCAATTGTTATAAAGTTGCTTTATTTTAACCCTTCAATTAAGACTACATGTATCTACCCACTGTGATAGTAGTTAAATGAATGATACACTACTATTTGTTTCAATATGTTCCATGAACTTGTTTACATACATGTCTTGCTTATACTCTACAACCTATTTAACTATGCTTTCTAAGCACTGGCAACCCCAGGCACTCTCATTTTGTGGTCGGTTCCATGATGCCATATGCTCCATGCGAAGGCCCTGGTAACCCCAAACGCGATTCAAAGCTATAGCAACCCGAGCACCTTATTAAGCCCTGGCAACCCCAGGCACTCTCATTCTGTGGTCGGTTCCACGATGTCGCATGCTCCATGCGAAGGCCTTGGCAACCCCCAGTGAAATTCAAAGTCCCAGCATCCCTGAGCACCCTACCAAGCCCTGGCAACCCTAGGCACTCTCATTCCGTGGCCGGTTCCATGATGCCGCATGCTCCATGCAAAGGCCCTGGCAACCTAGGCGCGACTCAAATCCCTAGAAACCTTGGGCAATCTAACAAGCCCTGGCAACCCCAGACACAGACAAGCCCTGGTAACCCCAGGCACAGACAAGCCTTGGCAACCCCAGGCACAAACAACGCCCTAAAAACTACAGGCACATACAAAGCCCTGATAACCCTAGGCACAGACAAGCCTTGGAAACCCCAGGCACAAACAAAGCCCTGGTAACCCTAGGCATAGACAAGCCCTGGCAACCCCTGGCATAGACAAAGCCCCGGGAACTACAAGCATAGACAAAGCCCTGGTAATCCCAGGCACAGACAAGCCCTAGTAACCCAGGCACAAATGAAGCCCTGGTAACCTCAAAAATAGACACACGTCTCTGAAACCATTGAGGGACTCCGTTGATAGGAAGTATGACCCCTACCAAATCCACAAACAGAGATAGTCTGTTTAGCAGTAACAAAATCCAAGAGGACACTCTTCACCCACCCCAGCATCAACAATGACACTCCACTTACAAACAACACCCTATGTTCCCAAAGTTTGGTTGCGATAAACCGAGTACCCATGGCACACAACTCATGAAGGACCTCACCCTTTTATGGTACGGCAACACATAGCCCTAGAAAGGAAAACAAAACTACATTTCCCCACAAAAGCCACAAGTTCATTTTTAGACATGGGCAAGTCTCACACTTCGACTCTTCTGCTTAGTGTTCTTTCGCGCCTAATAACGTTCCGATACAGGCATAATTCCTTGATTAACTACTTATTCATATAAGATTGTTGGGGTCAACCCCTCCTGATTGGGCCTTAGGGGACAAATTCATACCGTTCGTACCCATGATGATTTACGACAAAGCGATGATATGCCTGCACCCGATCACGGGAAAACCAAATAGAGGGCTCATCAACCAACACCTACTGATCGCACTATTCCGCGCAGGAATCACATGCACCAAAAGCAACATGTTGCAGATAAGTTTTCATTATATCGCTATTTGGGGACACAGTCTACGCCAACTTACTTGACAACATCTCATAATAGCATCACTCAACTACCTTAATGCATTGTGATAAAGCATACTACACCCACACTGCTTTGTGGACAAATGTGCATTGCAATTAATCTGAAATTTTTTTCACACGATTATAAAATTACAAAGTTGCTTTACATTACATCATTATTAAGATTAAAAAATCGCCAAAATTAAAATCAAAATTGTCACACATGCACATTATATTGTAGCAGACCCCGGAATAGCCCATTACAATTCAGCACAATCCATGATCACTTAGCCCACTTTTCTCGTATCACAGATATGGTGTCTAACACCTGGCTAGTTTCTTCAAATTTCTTTAAACTTTTCAACTCTACCTCATAATTCTCAAGGATCTGCTTCTATCATGCACATTCCTCCCCTTGAGCTTATCTGCAACTCTGGTGACGCTTGCCTCAACTACTTTCTGATGCAAACGGACATCCTTCATAGAACGGAACAAATCAATCTGATGTACGTCCCGACCAGCTTTCCAGAAGGCAAGTGCTAACACCATGAAGCACTCCTCAATCTGCTCCGTGAAGAAACCCATCGATGAAAAAACCCGGCAAGCCTCTAACCAACAAACGAAGTCAGTCCAAGATAAATCCTCTACTGGGTGGGCCACCACATGACTCATTAGTGTGGCAATGGTGTTTAATGCAGGACCCACAACTTTTGGATGCAGCCTTCTTTCCGACAACCACTCATCATGAATAGGGGTTGACACGAACTGGGCAACCGTGCTGGAAATGCTGTACTGCACGCCTTTTCCCTAACCAATACCGGATCTAGTAGTAGGAAGTGCAATAGCGGGATGTTGTGATTATCGCAGTACTCTAACAACTCCCACCGTATCTAGACCAGCTCCTCCTTGCATGTCAACTCCTTCCTTAGGAGGAAAAATAATATCGGGTTCCACGTCTCCATCCTCCGAGTGGCATTCCAAGTCAATCGAAACCTCAGGCGCCGTAGAGTTGTTGACCTCAGGCCGTGGAGAAGCATCCACGAAAGCACTAGCCATTGCAACAAGGGACTAGGGCTCAACAAAGTCCCACCCCCTACACCCTTAGAGGCCTTAGCATTGTCAATAGCAATAGTGGACTCCGCATGATATATTGCCGCCTCCGATAGAACAATCGGCCAACCTGGTGCACCCCCTGGACAATAGCGAAATCAGCACTAGGGGGCTGCGTTGCCCCCAACTCAACTCCTCGGCCAGACGCCTGAAGAAAGGCGTGTCTGGCACCTTGGGAGGATACTCAGAGAAGGGCACTTGCGATACAGTCACATAACCAACAATCAATCATAATGGCTTTGGCCATACGTTAAATAGTAAACAAACAACAAAGAATAAAGAATGCAAATAACCCACCTCTTCATTCGGTTCGGTGATCCCCGCAACATCCCTGCTAGTCTGTGCCTCATCGCAATACACCTGCTTCAAAACAAAGGACTATCCAAACATCAGTCACAACAGTAAGCAGTGTACACAACAATCCAAACTAAACACACACAAACCTACTCACCAAATTTACCTCATGCAGGGAGTTACTCGAAACCCCTGTTGTTTGCCTAGGAGGAACAATGGGAACTTCCTTGTCCAATCGAGCGCCATCACTTTCCACAGACTGTAAGCAAGACAACCAACATTAGTCATATCACATTATGATAACACAGAAATACAATACACTATTTGTGGGACCCCGCTTGGGGCGAAGGGGAGCCTTTCTCTTCATTCTTCCGCTGGAGAACTGGACGATGGCACCGTCAGGACACTATAGCTAGAAATTCCACCAACTCCACATCCGGTGTAGTCCTACCCACGGCAACCGAGGCCAGGGACCCCTGGCCACCCTCACGAGCTTGCAATGAGATCACAACCAAAGTCTTTGGTGCCCTTCCGAACTGAAAAGAGCGGGGCACCCATACAGACCTAGCCCTCTTCACTGAAAGGGGACGACTACACTCCCCCTCTTCGGTGAACTGGTGCAAACAGCAACTCCACTTCCCCTCTAGCTAGCTGCGTGACCTTCAAGTGGAGCTGATGCATGACGAAGATGGGGGCTTGTCCACAGTATCTCCTAGAACCCCCCAAACAACGCATAGAGATATGACAAATGGAGAGACTTGCACACATGCACCCTTCCATATCCAGCCACTAGGAGTTGGGCGCATCCAGGGAATGCACGGTTGTGACGCCGAACCCAAAAAACATCCTCGCCACCAGACCTCAAAAATTGGGCGCCCATGTCATCATACCTAAACTGTCGGAGCACCCGATCCGGATGGTACACAGAGAGCTACACCTCACCCGAGCGATCAATATGGCCAATAACACCAGACCACAAGACTAACCGTGTCATACCCGCAGCAACGCTCTCCATATCAAGAGCACACTGGTTATCCCCACCATCCAGAACAGGCACACCAATACAGAACGACACAGAGTGGCACACCGCTTGGGCATACGGCCTCCACACAAGGCCATCCAAAGGGGCGAGCTTCACGCAAATCTCACTCATTTTGAAACTTTTGTGCCTCTTAGCCTGAAGCTAAAGCTTTCCCCTACAGACCTCAAACACCTTCTCTTCTACATCGTCACTGTTAAGAGTAGCAACGTGCATACGAAGAGGGCACAGACTCCGTGGAGTTACATTGAGCTTGAACCAATCACAAATGAACATCCAAAGGAAGGGGGCAAAAATATAGCTTGCACGCCTCTTGCAGTTGGGGTCATTAAGTTGTTGCATAGTGTCATCCAACTGCTCATACAAATACCCCAGAAACATTGATGCCAACGAAAGCTAATGTCCACCGGCAGCAAGGACAACTAGAGGAATCAGAACGGTGTGGAGACCATAGTCTAGTATCCCCAGGAACAAAAAACAAGAGGCTATATAGAGAATATAAGCAGCAAGGTGGCATTGAGAGCCAGCACCTCGCACCATGAAATCCCTCCTACCACAGCACTCGAACCAATATTGTTAGATAGTTGTATGCCCTTATCTCCAATCAGAATTATGTATATTATGACATTTATTTTAAATGAATAAAGTACATATATGATTCATGCTCTTGTGGTGTGTTTTTGTGTAATACCCTTAAACTAAACACTTATGAGACTCGTGTTAGTTTAGAATGTTCACAGCTATTGGATAAGTTTGGGGAGATTTATCTTGCCAAGGCTAGCACTGGTGTATTACCAAATGTGGGGGTGAACTATCTCAGCTGCCAGGGTGAGACCCAAGGCACATGCAGTATAGGTTTACTTGAAACCTTGAACCAGACCAGATTTTCAGTATTGCCCTGGACCTTAGAGATTGATGGGAAAAATTGGAAGGTTACACCCGACCCCTAGACTCGATTATGATACTGCACTAGGTGTTAGACTAGGCTATCTTTGATATGCCAATCAGTGAGATCCTTAGAGGGGGTCAAAACCTGGGTATGTTGGGACAGTCTGAGAATTCATCTGAGTGGGTAATCATAGTGACAGGATCAGCCCATTTGTCGGACAAGGGTAATGATTGGGGATAAACTCTCTCTAACGGAAACCAAGACTGCCGGCAGCCGATTTCAATCGTTGAGATTTGTTTTGCAAAATATATTTTATATACGGATATATATATATACGATTTCTAAATGTTTGCAAAAGGTTTTAATTCTCGGTATCCATGTGAAGGAGAGTGCAACACTGTTCCTTGCAGCCGAGGGAGAGGTCCTCTCTTGTCGAGCAGTGTTTGATCATTATAGGTTGAGAGGTTAAGTGTAAGACCATTGAGGGTTATGCCTAATGGGCTAATCTTACATCTGCCCACAGTCCCTGGGTGTTACAAGGTGGCTTGGCCTAGGGACAACTTAGTGTAAGTGTTGGACCTTTAGAGTCCATGTGATGGGCTCGGGGGTTCACTGGGCTTTCCAATGAATTCGGCTAGGCCTTGTAACAAAGGCTGGGTTGAACCCTTGTGGCTGATATGTAGATCAATGCTTGTGTCCCACACCATACAAGGAAGCCCAACTGGGCAGTAGTTTGGAAGGCTAAATGAGCACTTATACTTATCGGGCATAAAGCCCATTCGAACTAGGCTGATTTGATCAGTTAAAGTAGGGGGCGGATCTGAGATTAGATTAGCAGATAGGATAGGGTCAAGACCCTATCCACTTAGATAGTCTAGATCTAAATAAGATTTAGATTTGGAAACCTCCTAATAAGATTAGGAGAGGGTTGATCTAATTTGTAGATAAGATAAGGGTCTACCCTTATCACTTAAAGGGAATTCTGGTCCATATAGGATTTGGATCAGCAACTCTTAATGGGATTAGGAGCTGATCCCTTTAAGGTTATAAAAGGAGGAAAGGGCAGCAACCTCTACACAATTACATTCTCACTTACAGAGAGAAAATTACAGAAAAGAGGAAACAACATCCAGTAACACTACGCTGATTTTTTCCCTGCCACCACCATAACTGCTAATTCGATCTCCTCTTTCAAGTAGGAACGATCAAGATTGGATCTTGATAACAGCCTTTGGAGAAAGGCTGATCTGAAGTTGTGCTCTCAGCCTCCAGCAAATTCTTGTTAAGGGTTCAGTTCTTTGGAAGAACACTATTGATTCTTCTCCATCCTACACTGCGCCATCTTAAGTGGGAGCAATTTTTGGATCCTTCCTTGGGTGTGAACACCTTCGTTGGGAGATACTATTTCTCTGTATCAGGTATATCCCTCTCCTGCTTCTGGTTTCAGATCTGGTTCGGTTTATGGTTCAAGATTGATCCTTGAAAATGCAAATTTTCTAAAACAAGGAAGATGATTCCCAGATGAGGAGAGGAAATTTTTGAAATTTCGCCCAACCTACCTATAGGGTTCGGCCATCCATATGATGGATCTCTCATCCATTCAGTGGTATCAGAGCCATGGTTCAAGTCTTGAACCAAATTAAACCAGATCTGAACCTGCACAAATGATCAGAAGGCGTTCTACCCGATTTGTACAGATTAGGGTTCTTTTTGGAAAATTGTTTCTCAGATAAAGGGTGAATGATCTGAAATTAAACTTTATAAATCTGAATTTTATTTAGAATTGTTCTTTATAATTTTCTTGATTTATGGGTTGTTCGTACAACTGGAGATCGAAATCTTGATTGGCACAGAAAACTGCGATTTTGTAGTTCCTATTTTTTTTTGTCTGTAAAATAATTATTTTTATTTTTTAGATTGAATGTATAGGATTCGATCTGATGTAATATTAATAGAAATTTTTAGGGTTTCTATTTTATTCTTGGATCGAAGATGGTGGCGCAAGGAGATTTCATAGATGGAGATATCGCTATCTGCAATTTGCAGTTTGAGAAAATGCCTACTGTGATCTAACATCTGTTTTGCAGGATGTGATGTGTGAACAACCCTCTTTGACTGATTCTTACTTTTTCTTTGATCAGCATTTAATTTCATATCATTTTCTTGGATTAAATCTTTAATTAAAGATCAAACCCTAGACCCATTCGAACTAGATTGGTCCAAACTGGTTGGACCGAATCTAGGGTTCGATCAAGGCTGAATGTCAGCCCTAAGCTCCCACTGATGGGCCTAAGGATTGATAATTAATTAAGAATTTAATTCAGCCCAACCTGCAAGGCCCAATTTTTAATTGTTAAAATTGCTAAAAGCCTACTTTTGCAGGAAAGCTATATGGTCCGAACTGCTTACCCCTAATTCAGCCCATGTACCTAGATGATATTAATTGTTAATGTTATGGATTAAAATGGGCTTTATTATGGGCTTTACATATATTTAATTGATTGGATCAATTTATCCCTGCATGTGATGTATGGATGTGTGATGTGCAACGTTCATGGGCCATAAGTATTTGGCCCATGCAGATTCGACAGTGACTCTTGCGCACACCATGGCTGAATTCACATCATTGCCATGGTGTCCCTAAAGATCATTGGATAATCTCTCTTAGTGGTTGGCCCCACACCTCCTAAAGAGGTTACATGCGGAACCCTAGCCGATTAGGGCCCACCGAAATATGGCTTTATGAATGTCAGTGGGAGCCACTCTGGTTTGACCTAAAATGAACTAGGGTGTAATTCTTGTTCCCTCCAACAATATGAGTGCATGTGATAGGGAGATTCATATGGTGAACTCTCTAAAGGCCTTCCATCATTAGCATGAAGATGGGTCCTTCAGTAATGAGGAAACACACCAGAAAATGGGCTATCCATTTGCTGTTGGATTTGTCTGAGTATTTCATAAGATGATAGGAGCGTCATAGACCGATGTGGGAGGGGCTTCACCAGAAAATTGGAACTCTCTCACGGTACCTTGGCGTTCATGAATATGATAGGTAAGCACTCACTGGACAGAAAGGTTTAACCTAAAATGGCTATGAACCTTGTCTGACAGAGGCCAAAGGAAAAGCTCATATGATGAGTGGATATGGTCATTCATAGAAAGGTGGTGGGGTTTTGCAGCTGAAACAGTTGGCTCCATGCACCCTATGTGGTTTCCCACATGTCCAGAGAAAAGTTGTTGTCTCCATCACTGAGATAGGAGGAAAATCTCAGAGATGAACAAATTGGTTATGGAGCATAAATTAAAATTCATATCTATGTAATGAACATGAATCAAATTAGGTTATGGACTGATGTTTGCTCTTTTATCAGAAAATGGCAAACAGACAATTTGCAAAGCTTCTTGATGACAACAAGCTTAAGGGCCCTGACTATGCCAACTGGTATCATAACCTCATGCTGGTCTTAACATCTGAGAAGTTGGATAAGGTGGCCAAGAATCCTACCCCAGATCGTCCGGGAGATAGGGCTTCTGAGGCCCGAAGAAGAGAATACCAAGAATGGAAGGAGAAAAACTCCCTTCCCGCAGCTATATCATTGCATCATTGGACAATCCAATACAGAGACAGTTCGATCAGATCGAACTTGCCAAGGACATATTGGACAATCTCAAGACAATGTATGAAGAGCATAACCGTTCTACTCGACAGAAGGTCTTGAAGCAGTTCATGACCGCGCAGATGTCCAAGGGCCAACAAGTTCACGACCATTGTCTTCAGATGACGGGCTATATTAACGAACTGGTAACCTAGATAGATGCTATCCTCAACTCTTTTCCTTCGTCCTTCAATCCATTAATCATGAATTACAACATGAACAAGCTGAACGTCAGCTTGCAGGAACTCAGCAAAATGTTATAGAGGGCTGAAGAATTGATTAAGAAGGATGAGCCCATTGCCATGCTTGTTGAAGCAAGCAAATCGGACAAGAAAAGGAGGGCAAAGAGAAAGCCTCAAAAGAAGGCCACCAAACCCAAGAAGCAGACGAAGGACAAGGCATCAGATGCCTGTCACTATTGCAAACAGACTGGCCACTAGAAGAGGAATTGTCCTCAATACCTGGAATCCAAGAAAAGTAATTTTGAATCTTGTGTCATAGAAACCAATTTGTTGGTAGCTTCTGCATCCTGGTGTATTGACTCTGGGGCTTCAACTCATGTGTGTAACTCACTGCAGGGGTTCAAGGTAAGGAGAAGGCTAAGTGAAGAAGAAGTAATGCTTTACTTGGGGACTTCTGCAAGTGTTGCAGCTGTGGCCATAGGAACTGTAGAGTTGATTTTTAGAGAAGGAATAATTGTACTTAAAGATTGTCTTTATGTACAGAATTTAAGAATAAATTTGATTTCTATCTCAAAACTGTGTGCGGATGGTTATTCAGACTTCTTTAGTAATACGATTACTATTAAAAGAAACAACAAATTCATCATATACGATGAACTGGAGAACGGTCTCCATGTTCTACATCCTTCTCTAGAAACTAACATAGTCGAAACTACATCGGCTGAAATCCCCAAGAAAAGAATCTGTGATACAATTAATCCCACGTGCCTGTGGCATTACCGACTTGGCCATATTGGTGTTGACCATATCACAAGGCTGGTAAAGGATGGTCCTTTGGATTTTCTAATTGTAGAAGATCTTCCCACTTATGAGCCTTGCCTTCAGGGTAAGATGACGAAATGGCCATTTAACGGTAAGCCTGAAGATGTACATGCACGCTTAACCTTATACATAGTGATGTATGTGGTCCCCTGAGTGTTAGGACTCGTAACCAGCATGTGTATTTCATTACATTTACCGATGACTATTCTCGGTATGGTTACGTGTACCTAATGAGACATAAATCCGAATCCTTTGAAAAGTTCAAAGAATTCAAACAAGAGGTCGAGAAACAGTTAGGGAGAGAAATTAAGGCCATTCGATTGGATCGAGGTGGCGAGTATCTCTCTGACGAATTCAGGGACTACCTGAAGGTAAATGGGATAGTATCACAGTTAGCTCCTCCTACTACACCACAACTTAACGGTGTTTCAGAGAGGAGGAATAGGACCTTATTAGATATGGTCCGATCACTTCTCGTAGACTCAAAGTTACCCACATCCTTTTGGGGATATGCATTAGAGATTGTGATATACGTGCTAAATCGGGTTCCAACCAAATCGGTTCCGAACACTCCTATGAACTTTAGACCGTAAAGAAACCAAGTTTCAGACACTTGAAGATTTGAGGTTATCTTGCGCACGCTAAAAGAACGAGTGCGGACAAGTTGGAATCCAAGATCAGTCGTTGCCTATTTATAGGCTACCCAAAAGACTTTGTGGGTTACATGTTCTATGACCCAAGTGAGCAGAAGATGTTTTGCAGCCGAAATGCACAATTATTGGAGAATGATTATATCCTAGACTCACATCGTTTGGAAATAGTTCTTGATGAGGAGAGCTCAGGGTCAGTGGGAGGTGTCCCATAGGTTCCAGGTATTGACTAGCCTAGAAGATCTACACGGGTATCTAGGCCACCAGTCCAATTTGGCTATGATCAGGATAGTTACCTGGTGGAAGCCTTGACTAGTGAGGAGGATCCCGTGACTTATGCGGAAGCTATGTTGAACATAGATTCCTTGAAGTGGGTAGATGCCATGAGAGTTGAGATGGACTCAATGGAGACCAATGGAGTCTGGACTCCAGTAGATCTACCCCTCAGGGTAAAAGCAATTGGTTGCAAATGGATTTATAAGAGGAAGAAAGACCCCGATGGTAAGGTTGAGACTTACAAAGCTCGTCTTGTGCCGAAAGGGTATACTCAAAAAGAGGACATCGATTATGAGGAAACTTTCTCGCCCGTGGCCATGCTTAAATCTATTCGGATCCTACTAGCTATAGCAGCATACCATGACTACGAGATTTGGCAAATGGATGTCAAAACTGTATTCCTGAATGGAGATCTTACTAAAGATATCTATATGCAGCAACCGCAAGGTTTCATAGCTGCGGGTCAAGAACACATGGTATGTAAATTGAATAGATCCATATGTGGACTTAAACAAGCTTCTAGGAGTTAGAACATCCGGTTTGAGTCTATTGTCAAAACATTTGACTTTGAGCAGAACCCGGATGAGTCCTGTGTTTACAAGAAGTCTAGTGGGGACAAGGTCACATTTCTGGTTCTGTATGTAGATGACATTCTACTTATTGGGAATGATGTAGGAATATTGACTACAGTGAAAGTATGGCTTTCACAGCAATTCTCCATGAAAGATCTTGGAGAAGCCTCCTATATACTGGGTCTTCGACTCTATAGAGATAGATCGAAGAGGATAATAGGATTACCCTAGTCTACTTACATTGACAAAATAGTCAAGAGATACAGCATGGAGAACTCCAAGAAAGGAAATATTCCTTTCAAGCACGGAGTCACTCTCTCCAAAATGTCTCCCAAGACCTCTGAGGAGATTGAGGGCATGAAAGACGTTCCCTATGCCTCAGTCGTAGGGAGCATCATGTATGCCATGCTGTGCACTCGTCCTGACATTGCTCAGGCAGTGAGTGTGGTAAGCAAATTTCAAGCCAACCCAGGGCAAGAACATTGTACTACTGTGTAAAATATACTTAAGTACCTTCGGAGGACAAAAGAGTTTTGTCAGGTATTCGATGATAGCTCACTACAGATCCAGGGTTATACTGATGTCAATTTGCAATCGGATCCAGATGATAGAAAGTCTACATCTGGATATGTTTTCACGATAGGATCGTGTGCTGTTTGCTGGAGCAGCAAACAGGGGTCCACGGCAGACTCCACAACCGAAGCCGAATACATTGCCGCAAGTGAAGCTGCAAAGGAAGTCGTGTGGATGAAAAAGTTCATTCATGAATTGGGAGTAGTTTTGTCTAGCACATCACCCATCCCGTTGTTGTGTGACAACAATGGAGCGATTGCTCAGGCTAAGGAGCCACGAGCCCACTCGAAGTCAAAGCACATCGAGAGGAAGTACCACGTACTACGGGAGATTGTTGGTAGAGGGGACGTCCTAATTCAAAGGGTAGCATCAGCGGAGAATGTAGCAAACCCATTGGCTAAGCCACAAACACAAAAAGTGTTTGAGAAACAGGTGGAAAGTATGAGACTCCGGCTTATACCAGATTGGACCTAAGTGCAAGTGGGAGCTGTTAGACAGTTGTATGCCCTTAGCTCCAATCAGAATGATGTACACTATGACATTTATTGTAAATGAATAAAGTACATATTTGATTCATGTTCTTGTGGTGTGTTTCTGTGTAATACCCTTAAATTGAACACTTATGAGACTCGAGTTAGTTTAGAATGTTCACAGCCGTTGGATAAGTCTGGGGCGATTTATCCTGCCAAGGCTGACACCAGTGTGCTGCCAAATGTTGGGGTGGCCTGTCTTAGCTGCTAGGGTGAGACCCAAGGCACATGTAGTGTAGGTTTACTTGAAACCCTAAACCGGACCAGATTTCCAGTATTGCCCTAGACCTTGGAGATTGATGGGCAAAACTGGAAAGTTACACCTGACCCCTAGACTCGATTATGATACTGCACTAGGTGTCGGATTGGGTTGTCTTTGATATGTCAATCAGTGAGATCCTTAGAGGGGGTCAAAACCTGGGTATGTTGGGACAGTCTGAGAATTCATCTGAGTGGGTGATCATAGTGACAGGAACAGCCCCTTTGTCGGACAAAGGTAATGATCGAGGATGCACTCTCTCTAATGGAAACCAAGACTACCGACAACCGATTTCAATCGTTGAGATTTGTTTTGCAAATATGGATATATATATATATATATATACGATTTCTAAATGTTTGTAAAAGGTTTTCATTCTCGAGATCCATGTGAGTAGAGAGTACAGCACTATTCCTTGTAGCCGAGGGAGAGGTCCTCTCTTGTCGGGCAGTGTTTGATCATTATGGGTTGAGAGGTTAAGTGTAAGACCATTGAGGGTAATGCCCGATGGGCTACTCTTGCATCTGCCCATAGTCCCTGGGTGTTACAAGGTGGCTTGGCCCAGGGACCACTTAGTGTAAGTGTTGGGCCCATAGAGTCCACGTGATGGGCTGAGGGGGTTCACTGGGCTTTCCAATGAATTCGGCTTGGCCTTGTAACAAAGGCTGGGCCGAACCCTTGTGGCTGATGTGTAGATCAATGCTTGGTTCCCACACCATACAAGGAAGCCCAACTGGGTAGTAGTTTGGAAGGCTAAATGAATACTTATACTTATTGGGGCTAAAGCCATTTTGAACTGGGCTGATTTGATCAATTAAAGTAGGGGGCGGATCTGAGATTAGATTAGCAGATAGGATAGGGTCTTGACCCTATCCACTTAAAGAGTCTAGATCTAAATAAGATTTAGATCTGGAAACCTCCTAATAAGATTAGAAGAGGGCTGATCTAATCTGCAGATAAGATAAAGGTCTACCCTTATCACTTAAAGGGAATTCTGATCCAGATAGGATTTGGATCAGCAACTCCTAATGAGATTAGGAGTTGATCCCTTTAAGGTTATGAAAGGAGGAAAGGGGCGGCAGTCTCTACAAAATTACATTCTCACTTACAGAGAGAAAACTACGGAAGAAAGGAAACAACATCCAGTAAGACTGCGTTGATTTCTCCCTGCCGCCTCCTTCCTGCCTTCGCCATAACTGCCAGTTCGATCTCCTCTTTCAAGTAGGAATGATCAAGATTGGATCTTGATATCAGCCTTTGGAGAAAGGCTGATTTGAAGTTGTGCTCTCAGCCTCCAGTGAATTCTTGTGAAGGGTTCAGTTCTTTGGAAGAACACTGTTGATTCTGCTCCATCCTACACTGCGCCATCTTCAGTGTGAGCAGTTTTTGGATCCTTCCTTGGGCGTGAACACCTTCATTGGGAGATACTATTTCTCTGTATCGGGTATATCCCTCTCCTGCTTTTGGTTTCAGATCTGGTTCGGTTTATGGTTCAAGATTGATCCTTGAAAATGCAGATTTTATAAAACAGGGAATGTGATTCCCAGATTTGGGGAGAGGAAATTTTTGAAATTTTGCCCAACCTACCTGTAGGGTTCGGCCATCCATATGATGGATCTCTCATCCCTTCAAATATGCCATCCATTGATCCAATGGCATTTTACCCTGGGAAGTGGATTGGTCCACCAATGCTTTGTAAGGAGAAACTTCTCCAAGAACCTCCTCGCACAACTCCTTCAATTTTGCGGGGACAGACTCAACATGTTGCAAATACTGCATGGACACAACACTAACAATGCTGCCACATCCTCCACTGTGATGGTAAATTCTCCAAATGCACCCACGAAGGTGTGGGTACGAGAACACCAATGACTTTGAAGGTGCCCGACATACTTGACACCTTCCTGACTTGAGAGAGTTGTGTAGCAATCCATAAATCTGAGAAGCCTAGCGTCTTGAAGCATCTGGCAATACATAGGGTTCTCGAGAATGTATTGTGTTCAGGTAGTATAGCTAGTGGGAGATCTTGAACTACCGGTTCAGGATCTTAACACTTATAAGACATAGACACATCAACAATGTCGCAAAGACACATTAATTATGTGCCGGTGATGACATTAAATGAGCCACCCTTACCCTGAGACATAGGCACAGGAGGCCAGAAACCCCTCCCACCATCAACGACCAAGGTCGTCTCCCTCTCCACCAATAATGATACAGTATTGACTTCCCTAACGAAGTCAGTGAAAAAAGAGTCTGGTTTTCCCTGAGGAGCAGCCATTAGAAAGACAAAATAGACACAGAACAATGAGCGGAATAGGTTCCGAACAGCAACTAAGGGAACAAGACACTCCATAGAGGCAGGACACGGAAAAGGACAATGACAGATGAGAGAACGAAAACACATGGTTTTGCAAAGAAATCTAGGGCACGAAAAACACTACGAAGGCGATAGTAAGAGAAAAAGGAGAAAACCAATGCATTTTTCCTCCACAATTATAAAGCCCCCTCACACATGCAAAATGTCAAACGATGCTGGAGAAGATGAGAGGATGCCAGAACAAGACTCGAAAGGAAGCTTAGCGAAAAGCAACCGATGAAATTTACAAAAACACCCTCAATGGGGCGGGATGAAATTGCGCATTAATTCAAACATAGTGCCATGTCAGCACTCGTAATCTTGAGATATATCAGGTACCAAAATGCTGCCGCATGAGTAGCCACACCTCATTAATTGTGGACTAATGAACGGTGAAATCACTAATCATGACCGCCACACGGGCAGCCAGTAGATGCCGCCCCAACTTCCATCAGTGGCATAACATGCCAACAGTTACGTCAGCCACCATTGAAAAGGGGTTTCACCCTCCCACAAGTCACCAATAATAATGACACCCTCTGCCAAATGCTCTTCCCGAAACAAAGAGTCAAGGGGCTTGAAATTTTATTAAACGCAACCAGGCGAATTAAACTTCACAAACCCGACATGCGTATCACTAGTAGCAAATAAATTAGTTAGAAATAGTTTCCATCTCTTTCCATGATTGTCTTTTGCAAATTTATTTCCTGTCAACAGTCAGGGTGGTTGAAACATACAAATGGAGCATGGCATTGATCATTAACAAGAAGCAAATTACCAACAGACAGGGGGGCTAAATCATGGAACATAAGAAACTACCACCATGGACACAAGGCACGCATGACCTATACAAGCTACACAACAGGGAAAATCTCCAGACCCAATGCTACAAAAATCCATAGACGAGAGAGCAAAGTGATTATTGATAAGCTCCCACTTACCGATAAGCAGGGGGCTAATGTAGGTATGTGGCGCTCCTCAGAACACCAAACATCAAGATTAACACCACAAAGTGCACGCGAGCAACTCACAACCAACTCCATGCTGCGATGAACCTGCAGTACACCACGGATACAAGGCACACAAGACCTATACAAGCTACATAACGAGGAAAATCCCCAGACCCAACACTACAAAAATCCACAGACGAGAGAGCAATGTGATTATTGATAAGCTCCCACTTACCGATAAGTAGGGGGCTAATGTAGGTATGTGGCACTCACTCAGACCCTCAGAACTCCAAACATCAAGATTAACACCACAAAGTGCACGCGAGCAGCTCACAACCAACCCCCATGCTGCAGTGAACCCACAGCACACCACCATCCTTGTGATGAACTTGCAATATGTATCATAATAATCGCAATAAACCCGCAGTTCACTGAGTCAAGCTAGCGTTAGAACCCAAAGAAATCATAACCGAACCCTTCCAAGAGCCCCAAGCCCACCTAAACATGCGGATGCCCATTAAAGCATGCGATGAACTCATAGCCTGTGAACTCGCCCAAGACCCGGGTCAGGACGAACCCAAGCCAAGCCCATGGCAAGGCCCGCGTATGCTCGGAGACACATGGAAACCACGACAGCTAAGGACACAGTGAGCCATCACGTGGAGCCAGGTAAACGCTGGCTGTCAAACGATAACGCCAAGGATGCCATGCATGATTAGTTATAATGTGCGAAAAAGTAGTAACACATGTGAGTAATGAGGGATCTCAATGATAAGGACAGCCAATCCTTGAGAAGATCCTCATGAGACACATGGCGAAACCCCAGTAGAGCACTCAATAATTGACAGCAAATCAAATATCCCTCTTCCCGATACAGAGCGAATATCCTCAGCTCCCACCTTTTGGAATCTTGGGACCTCCCCCGTAAATAAAGGTCCTCCTCGTATTGAAGATCATCGGATCCCTGGCATTTTTAGCACCCAGCACTCTTGAGTACCCTCTCTAATTCCTCACTCTCACATCCTCAATCCCCAGCAAGTTCGTTATCCCGAGCCACAGGCCTCTCTCTCAGTCTTTCAAAGAGACCGTTCCCCATACAAGCCTTACCCTACCTACACATATAAGCGGCCTAAGTGAGATATTTGGGGTGTTGAGGGGGTGTCAACTTAAACTCAACCTGAATAAGTGTGTCTTCGGGGTGACCTTGGGAAAATTCCTGGGGTTCATGGTAACTCGACGTGGCATTGGAGCTAACCCCAAAAAGGTCAAAATATTTTAGAGTTGTGACCTTCAAGATCTGTTAAAAAAGTTCAACAACTAATAGACTGAGTGGATGCCCTTAGACGATTCATCTAGAAGCTTAGAGGTTAGTGTTTACCATTCTTTAAGGCCATCAAAAAAGCTAAGGACTTTGAGTGGACACAAGAGTGTCAGAGTGCCTTCGAATAATTAAAGTAGTACCTTGGCTTTCTTCTCCTGATGACGACAACAAAACCTAGAGAGGTGGTTTTTTTATACTTATCTACTAGTGATGAAGTTATTGGATCGGTGTTCACATGCAAGAGTGTTCGAGCAATGGATTCATCATAGCCTCTTTTAGAGGTTGGGCCGAACCCATATGGGCTTGTGTGATATCATTGCAGGTCCCACACCATACAACTTAAGTTGTCAAGTGCTCTAGGTTGAATATGGACTTGTAAGTGGGTATGGAGCATCCATTCTCTTAAGAGGATAAGGCTTATCTCTTAATAGAGTCTAGATCCAAATTAGATTTGGATAATCTCCTAATTTGATTAGGAGAGTGCTCCATAAGGAGATAAAAGAAGAAAAGGGTGAACCATACTAGAACACCTCTCTCTTGTTTTCTCCTCTTTTCTTTGTCTCCCAAGAAACCCTATCACAACCTAGGCATTTAAGAATTGATTTTTTATAAGTTTTTCTTCTAGTTTTACAAGAAAAACATTGAAGAAAAGAAGACTCACTTACCACATTTGATTCAAGCAAGTTGAATCATAGTTTTGCTAAAAACAATGTTGTTGAACTGGCTTCACCTATACACTACGCCATCTTTAGTGAATGTTGGTTTTATGACTGATTTGGGCATGAACTTCCACCTTGGGATCTGTGCTTATGGTATCCGTATTAGGTATAATTTCCCCTTTTTATTTGGTTTCAAACCGTATCCGGTTCAGTGCAAGATGATCCAAAAAATGTAGTTTTTCAAAACACTAGGAAATCAGTTCCCATAAGGGTTAGAAAATTTTTGAAATTTCTCCTAGCCATCTAGCATGGTTTATCCATCCATATGATGGATTCTTACCCTTCCAACAGTGGTATTAGAGCACAAGCCATAAGAAAATAAACTTGTAGCTACGAACAAAACTATAGCAATAAATCCAAAAATCGTAGCTATAGGTTTATAGCTACGAACTAGCTACTATTAGAAAATAGTAGCTACAGACGCGGTGGCTATAGGTAATAGCTACGAATGCTATTTTGTAGCTAAAACTAATCTATAGCTACGATTTGTCTATGGCATAAGCCTGATTCAATAATTATATGTGAAGTTTTAACTACAATTTTTTAGTTAATCATGGCTAGAAATTTGACTATATAACTACGGTTTGTTTTACAACTGTAGCTAAATGTTGCTCTATAGGTGCAATTTTGAAGTACTTAAAGCTATAGCCTTTAGATTTATAGCTATGGTTTTGAGATGACTGTAGCTAAAAATATGAATTTATAATTACAATTTACTTTGGCCGTAGCTAAAATAAAAAACTACAACTACAAACTTAGGTTGTTCATAGATAAAATAAGAACCTATAGCTACAGTCTAAGCAGCCTGTAGCAAAAAAAAACATGAATCATAGCTATAGTTTTTAACTATTCACAGCTAAAATTGTTGATATATGGTTGATGGCATTTTTTTTCCTATATCAAATACAAGCACAACATATTCCACTCATAATAAAAGATGAAACTTGAATACAAAATTCCAATCAAAGATTTTAAAATGAAAAAATGATTTGCATCTCAAGGTGATTTAATACATCCATGTGTTTAAAATCTATTACAAATTGAAGGTTCTTGAATACATGAAACTCAATCCCCCCGGAAAAAAAAAAAAAAAGAAAAACTTGATGTGTAAAATTTGTTCAAATTGGTGTGTAGCCGCACATGTGAAGTATGTCCTTTAGCATGTTTAACCTATAAGAAAATAATAGAAAATAAGTTAGAAATCACATTTTTTGAGATATAAAATCATGTATGAAAATATAATTGTTAACTATGCAAAATAAACTTACCTACTTCATTCCAAGCCTAATGTTTAAACAAATTACAAGTACAAGAGTAGAATATATCAACCACAAATTATGCATTGAGCAATATAATGGCGTGGCAATGTGTATTAATTTCTATTTTTCCAACAAATAATTAAAATCAAGTAGAGGAATTAAAAGCAAACATCAATAATCTACAACCGGAGGTGGACTCTTTGAGTGCACAAATGAGTGAAATGCAAAAAGAAAATAAACAGTTGAGAGAGGAAACTTGAGGAAGGAAATGACAAGGCATTTACAAAGATAAAGTTGATCATAGTACCACCTCCTCCTATCTTGATTTTCTCCATGATCATTTGCTTCCCACCTTATTCCTCCCAATAAAATAAACTTCTATTGCCTCTGTTCTCTTTCAAATGAAGGAGGCATCACATCATTTTACTTTTCACAAACAAACAAGACAACTCAAATCTGAAGCAAAAGTAAATCAGAATTTACACTCAGCCCATTTGTATTCTCCTACATTTACAATACTAACAAAAGGAGCTGGTTTATATTTTGATTCCTTTTTCCCTACCTTCTCTTGCAATATTGTTATTAGTGAATATCATTATCACTCATCTGTCCGTAATCTTTGAATAAGTGCTTATTGTTGACTTGTATAAATTGTACTGATAGTTATTTATAATATGTTGTAGGATTTTCCTAATAATGGTTTACGCTTTTGACATGTTTTTAGTTGAATATTGTAGTTTTTGTTTAGAGAACTCTTTGAATAGTACTAAAGCTAGAGGGAAGATTTTGGTTTGTCGGCATGCTAAGAATTCTTTTGAAGAGTCCGACATTGCCTTGGAAAAATGCAGATACCATCTTGGATAAGAATGGCAAACCCATCAAGGTGGACCTTGGAGGAAGAAGGGGGAATTCTTTTGATTATGGCTCAAGCTTCATTAATCCAACAGGAGTCCTTAATCCTAGTCTCGTCTATGATGCAAAACTTGTTGATTACAAAAGTTTTCTCTGAACAATTGGCTATGATGAGAGGTCAGTGCACCTGATTAATGTTACTGCCACTCCCAAGTTTCTAGTCTTCAACAACTATGGCCAAAAAATCAATTCCACTGTGAATTTCAAGGTGGTTTCTCCATCAAAAGGCTATGTATTTGGGTCCCTAACATGGAAGCAAAGAAAGCAAAGAGTTACCTCCCCCTAGTGGCCCTCATTGCATCTTCTGATTTGGGATTGATAAGATGATAAGGCCACGGTTGATTAAATTCTGATAATGAAGTTCAAAACAAAGCATGAAAAAGAATACAAGATGAGATGCTAATATGGACCCCATCGACACGAATTCATACAATTGATGATACTTTGCTTTGGAGCAAGTGGGATGTATTGTTGCTCGGTCATTAAACTATTAAGTCTTTGATTGACATTAAACAACCAGACAAGGTGAAGGGAATGGCATCTGTTATTTTTATGTGATTCTTCTACTGCAGATTGAACAACTTCTGTATACAAACTAAAAATTATTGGAGGAATGGAAAGAATATAATTTTATATTTTGACCAACAGTTTAGTTCTCCACTCTTTAATTTATTATTCTTACAATTTTATGCAACTAGCCTTTTTCATCTATATCTGAATAATCGGTGTGAGAATTTAATTCTGAAGAAATTGAACTGGCAAACGGTATTATTGTCTTTTGTTGAGTTAGAGTGGGAGGCCTTTTAGCACTTAAGTTTTGTTCTGTTGTCATGCAAAGGTAGGTTTGTTTTGGGGCAAGTTTTAATGTCTTTGCCTTGGCCCTTTTGACCTTTAGGAGTACAGTCAGTACAGGTTAGTGGTTAGCATTAGCAACCAGAGCAATGTTTAATTGTTAATTGGGATTATTGTTCTGACAAATTGTTAAATACACATTTATAAAATAAAATAGTAAAAAAGGCGATTTAATTATGTTTAAGCTAAAGAAAAAGTCATAAATCACAAGAATATTCAACTATTCTAGAACAAAGGCTACAACATCCTGGCCTTAACCCGTAGGTCAATTTTTTACTTAAATCTCCATCAATTCATTTGACACAATTGAGTTTTATCTTAGGCTCTTAAATGTGTTCTAAGTTTTGCAATTCTTACCATGCATAATTGCATATACATTTCAAATTTTTCAATGCATAATACAAAGTAATTATCAAATGCAGCATCGGACAGGTTGTCTTGTCGCTTGGCAAAGGAAATTGGAGAATTGGTGCTTGTCTTCTGTTTTCAAGGAGTACCAACTACTTGCTGGTGTCAAAGCCAGGGTTTCTGATTTAAGGTTCATTGAGATGTTTGATGGTTCATTGAGATGTTTGGTTTACAAGGTCGCACAATAGGCGTCTGGTTTACAAGGAAGAGAAATTAAAGAAGCCACAGATAGCTTCCAACTAGCAGGAAGTGGAATTCTTGATACTTCTATTTTGCCTTTCTCCAAGATGTTTGCTCTGTGTTTTCGTCTAAGAGCCAGATCCCATATTCCTATTGGACCTCTCCTTCATCACATTTCCCATTTTTATCCCATTCTTTTTCACACCATGTCATTTTCTTGCAGAGTTTCCTCTTATAGACCATCTAGAATTGCTTTACGGAATCCATGTAAATGGTTGCTAAAATTCTAAGGATACTCTCTGTGTTTGTGTTGTTATGATCAACTTTACTAGTTGTTGTTCTTTATGTAGCAGCTCTATATTCAGAATATTTTTGTTACAGAGGCTCATTTATCTGTTTTAGTCTCTGGAATGCAGGGAAGAAGCAATTTAAGTATGTTGTATATGGACATGCTTCAGTCTTCGGTCTTTGTAATCCTTCATATCAGCTTATATTAATTTTCCTAATCTTGTTTCCTGTATATATATTCGTCTTTTTTGGGGTAGTTGGTAGCACTGCCCCAGGCCCCAAAGCCCCCCAGTCCCTAGTGAGTGCGAGATTCATCCCAAGTCTCTGTTAGACCCATCCAGAGACCGTTACCTAGGGAGTGCTGGTTGACCATAGAGTCACAGCAGATGCTAACTCCTTAGTCCTTACCAACAAGCCTGCCTTCAACTTCAAGTATGGAAACTAGCTAAGTAATGAACAAAATTAAAAAGCAACTCTAATAGACAGATAAATAAAATGTGGTGGGATGCAAATGCAAGTGGTGATATCAAAAACATCACCTCTTAGGAGTTGAGCTAACACTGCTTAGTTGAAATTCATCGAGGTTGAGACAAAGACCTATAATTTGTAGGACAAGAGGCACAAGTGATTTAAGATCATTATTCCAAAGGAGATGGTGTGTTGTTGAACCTACAGGTTAAGGCCAAGCAAAATCACTCGTGCTTCTAAGCAACTGATTTTGGTTATCTGATTTCATGTACTAAGCAAGAGATCACATGACAAAGTACAGTCAGTAGCTTACATCATGATGATGATCAACATGACTGTTGGCATGAGGGAGAAAATAAAATGAAGTCACTTTTGAAAATTTGACACCAAAAAATCAAGCAAACAATCTGTGCATTTATGATTTCTTTAATCATCTTTGTTTCAGTTCCTTAATTGATTTAATGATCCATATCTGATTCTTATTTCCTGTAGTCTCATATTAAATTAAATAACGAATTATATTATCATTCTAATGATTCCTAAACCTGGTTCTTTAAAATCTGTGTAGAATTCTATATTCCTTGGTTTGTCCTAGATCAAATTTTTTTTGCGGCATCGACCTCCTAATACATTTCTTTAGATTCAAGGAAGATTTTTTCTCAGAAGTGATCCTCTAGGAGAAGGTTCGAAGTGGTGGCACCCAACCATTTAAACATAGAAAGTGTGTTAAAGATAGAAGGCTGAGATTACCTCCTTACACCAACCATTTAAGCATAGGTACATCATGAAATCAAAGTAAAGAATTTATGTTTTTCTATTAGTGCCTTGATAACATATCTACTTGGAATCAAAATCAGATATCATTGTCTCCTTGAACTCTTTGTGAGCTATGTAGTTGCATTCCATGATGACAGAGCTAATATCTTTGCAAATTTTATGCAATGGGCATCCAAATAGGCTATATCTATTTGATTAGATATTTTCGATGCAATAATGGATTGATTGGCTGAAGGGATGAGAGATCCATCATATGAATGGCCGAACCCTGCAGGAAGGTTGGGAAAATTTTCAAAAATTTCTCTCTCTTCCATGTGGGAATCACATTCCCTATTTTAGAAAACTACATTTTCAAGGATAAATATTGAACCCAAACCGGACCAGATCTGAAACCAAAAGGGAGTGGAGGGATATACCTGATACGAAGTAGTAATAACCTCCAATGAATGTGTTCACGCCCAAGGAAAGATCCAAAGACTGCTTCCATCGAAGATGATATGGTGCAAATGAAGAAGAATCAGCAGGATGGTTCTTCAGCAAGAACCGAATTCTTCAACAAGAATTCGGACTACCCCAACATACCCAGGTTGAAATCGACTGCCGGGAGTTTTGGTTTCCATCAGAGAGAGTGCATCCCCAATCATTCACTTTGTTCGACAAAGGGGCTGATCCTGTCACTATGATCACCCACTCAGATGAATTCTCGGACTACCCCAACATACCCAAGTTTTAACCCCCTCTAAGGATCTCACTGATTGGTATTTCAAAGGCAGCCCAATCCGACACCTAGGGTAGTATCATAATCGAGTCTAGGGGTCAAGTGTAATATTCCAGTTTTGTCCATCTACCTCCAAGGTCCAAGGCAATACTAGAATTCTGGTTCGGTTCAGGGTTTCAAAAAAACCCACACTACATGTACCTCAGGTCTCACCCTGGCGGTTGAGACAAGCCACCCCAACCAACTTGGCGGAACATCAGTGTCAGTCTTGGCAAGATAAATCTCCCCAGATCTACCCAACAATTGTGAAGATTGTAAACTAACACGAGTCTCATAAGTGTCTAGTTTAAGGGTTTTACACAGAAACACACCATAATAACATGAATCAAATATGTACTTTATTCATTTACATTAAATGTCATAATGTACACCATTCTGATTGCCCACTTGCACTTAGGTCCAATCTGGTATAAGCCAGAGTCCCATGCTTTCCACGTGTTTTTCAAACACTTTCTGTGTTGGTGGCTTAGTCAATGGGTTTGCCACATTTTCCACTAATGCTAACTTCTGAATCAGGATGTCCTCTCTTCCAACCATCTCTCGTAGTACATGGTACTTACTCTCGATGTGCTGTGACTTCGAGTGGGCTCGTGACTCCTTAGCCTGAGCAATGGCTCCAGTGTTGTCACACAACAATGGAATGGGTGATGTGCTTGATGGAACTACTCCCAATTCCTAGATGAACATCTTCATCCATACGGCTTCTTTAGCAGCTTCACTTGTGGCAATGTATTCGGCTTCGGTTGTGGAATCCATCGTGGACCACCGTTTGCTGCATTTCCAGCAAACAACACACGATCCTATCATGAAGATATAACTAGATGTAGACTTTCTATCAGCTGGATCTGACTGGAAGTCGGCATCAGTATACCCTTGGATCTGTAGTGAGCTACCATCGAATACCAGACAAAACTCTTTTGTCCTTCGAATGTACTTTAGTATGATTTTCACAACAGTCCAATGCTCCTACCCTGGGTTTGACTGAAATCTTCTTACCACACTCACTACCTGAGAGATGTCAGGACGACTGTACAGCATGGCATACATGATGCTTCCTACGACTGAGGCATAGGGAACGTCCTTCATGCCCTCAATCTCTTTGGGAGTCTTGGGAGATATACCCTTAGAGAGAGTGACTCCATGCCTGAAAGGAACATTTCCTTTCTTGGAGTTCTCCATGCTGTATCTCTTAACTATTTTGTCAATGTAAGAAGATTGAGATAATCCTATTATCCTCTTCGATCTATCTCTATAAAGCCAAAGACCCAATATGTAGGAGGCTTCTCCAAGATCTTTAATGTAGAATTTCTATGAAAGTCATACTTTCAGTGTAGTTAACATTCCTACATCATTCCCTATGAGTAGAATGTCATCTACATACAAAACCAGGAATGTAATCTTATCCCCACTTGTTTTCTTGTAGACACAAGGTTCAACCGGATTTTGCTCATAGTCAAACTGTTTGACGGTAGAGTCAAACTGGATCTTCCAACTCCTAGAAGCTTGCTTAAGTCCATATATGGATCAGTTTAGTTTACATACCATGTGTTCCTGACCTGCAGTTATGAAACCTTGCGGTTGTTGCATATAGATATCTTCAGTAAGATCTCCATTCAGGAACACAGTTTTGACATCCATTTGCTAAATGTCATAATCATGGTACGCTGCTATAGCTACCAGAATCCTAATGGATTTAAGCATGGCCACGGGTGAAAAGGTTTCCTCATAATCGATTCCTTCTTTCTGAGTGTACCCTTTCGCCACAAGACAAGCCTTGTAGGTCTCAACCTTACCATCGGGGCCCTTCTTCCAATTATAGATCCATTTGCAACCAATTGCTTTTACCCCGGGGTGTAGATCTATCAGAGTCCAGACTCCATTGGTCTCCATTGAGTCAATCTCAGCTCTCATGGCATCTACTCACTTCAAGGAATCTATGTTAAACATAGCTTTCGTATATGTCACGGGATCCTCCTCACTGGTCGTGGCTTCCACCAAGTAACTTTCCTAGTTATAGCCGAAACGAACTGGAGGCCTGAAAACCCTGGTAGATCTCCTAGGTTGGTTATTAACTAGAGCTTGTAGGACATCTCCCACTACCCCTGAGCTCTCCTCATCAAGAACAACTTCTTGACGATGATAATTCAGGATGTAATCATCTTCCAAGAAATGAGCATTTCGACTACAAAACACTTTCTGTTCTCCTGGGTCATAGAATAAGTAACCTACAAAGCCTTTGGGGTAGCCTATGAATAGGCAACAGCTGGTCTTGGATTCCAATTTATCAGCACTCATTCTTTTAACATGTATCGGACAACCCCAAATCTTCAAGTGTCTTACACTTGGTTTCTTACCAGTCTAAAGCTCATAGGGAGTCTTCGGAACTGATTTGGTTGGAACCCGGTTCAGCACGTATATTGCAATCTCTAATGCATAACCTTAAAAGGATGTGGGTAATTCTAAGTGTACGAGAAGTGATCGGACCATATCCAATAAAGTCTGATTTCTCCTCTCTGACACACCGTTTAGTTGTGGTGTAGTAGGAGGAGCTAGTTGTGATGCTATCCCATTGTCCTTTACGTAGTCCTTGAATTCGTCAGAGAGATACTCGCCACCTCGATCAGATTGAAGGGACTTAATTTCTCTCCCTAACTGTTTCTCGACCTCTTGTCTGAATTCCTTGAACTTTTCAAAAGATTCAGATTTATGTCTCATTAGGTACACGTAACCATACTGTGAGAAATCATTAGTAAATGTTATGAAGTAAACGTGCTGGTTACATGTCCTAACATTCATTGGACCACATACATCAGTATGTATAAGGTCAAGTGTGCTTGTCGATCTTTTAGGCTTACCGTTAAATGGTCATTTTATCATCTTACCCTGAAGGCAAAGTTCACAGGTTGGAAGATCTTCTATAGTTAGAAAATCCAAAGCACTATCCTTTACCAACCTTGTGATACAATCTATGTTGATATGGCCAAGTCAGTGATGCCATA
Organism: Nelumbo lutea; assembly: GCF_056320005.1. Taxonomy (NCBI): domain Eukaryota; kingdom Viridiplantae; phylum Streptophyta; class Magnoliopsida; order Proteales; family Nelumbonaceae; genus Nelumbo; species Nelumbo lutea. The sequence continues at coordinate 61,365,119 of NC_142688.1, forward strand.
GGCACATGGGATTGACTGTATCGCAGGTTCTTTACTTGGGGATATTATCCGACGTAGAAAATCCAAAGCACCATCCTTTACCAACTTTGTGATATAATCTATGTTGATATGGCCAAGTCGGTGATGCCACATGCACATGGGATTGACTGTATCACAGGTTCTTTACTTGGGGATATTATTCGACGTAGTTTCGGTTATGTTTGTTTCCAAAGAAGGATGGAGAACATGGAGACCATTCTCAAGTTCTCCGTATGCAAGGAATTTGTTACTTCTTTTAATAGTAATCATATTACTAAAGAGAACAGAATATCCATCCGCACACTGTTTTGAAATAGAAATCAAATTTCTTCTCAAAATGGGTACATAAAGGCAATATTTCAATACAATAATTCCTTCTCTGAAAACTAACTCTATAGTTCATATGGCTGTAGTTGCAACACTTGCAGAAGTCCCCAAGTAAAGAGTCACTTCTCTGTCACTCAGTCTTCTACTTGTCCTAAACCCCTGCAGTGAGTTACGCGCATGAGTTGAAGCCCCGAAGTCAATACACTAGGAAGCAGAAGTTACCAATAAATTGGTTTCTATGACAAAGGATTCAAAATTACCTTATTTCTTAGTCTCCAGGTACTGAGGATAGTTCCTCTTCTAGTGGTCGGCCTGCTTGTAGATGTTATAAGCATCTAATGCTTTGTCCTTCCTCTTTCTTTTGGACTTGGTAGCTTTCTTCTGAGGTTTCTTCTTTGCCTTCCTCTTCCTCTTGACCGATTTGCCGGCTTCAACAAGCATGGCAATGGGCTCATCCTTCTTCATCAGTTCTTCGGCCCTCTATAACATATTGTTGAGTTCCTAGATACTAACATTTAGCTTGTTCATGTTGTAGTTCATTATGAACTGATTGAAGGAAGGAGGCAAAGAATTTAAGATGGCATCAACCTTGGTGACATGATCAAGCCCGGATCCAAGAGCCTCAAGTTCATTAATGTATCCCATCATCTTAAGATTTTGGTCATGAACTTGCTGGTTCTTGGACATCTGCGCGGTCATGAACTATTTCAAGACCTTCTGACAAGTAGAACGATTCTGCTCCTTATACATCATCCTCAGACTGTCCAAAATATCCTTAGACAATTTGATATGATCGAACTATCACTGTATCAGATTATCCAAAGAGGCTATTATGTAGCAACAGGCAAGGGAATTTTTATTTTCCCATTCTTGATAGTCCCTCCTACGGGCCTCAGAATCCCTATCCCCCGAACGTTCTAGAGCAGGGTTTTTACCTACCTTGTCCAATTTCTCGGATGTCAGGACCAGCATAAGGTTACGGTACCAGTTAGTGTAATTTGGTCCTTTAAGTTTGTTGTCATCCAACAGTTTAGTGAATTGTCCATTTGCCATTTCTGATAAAAGGTAAAGCAAATATTAGTCAATAACCTTATTTGATTCATGTTATCTACATAGATATGGCCTTTTAATTTATGTTCCATTCTCATTTATTCATATCTGAGATTTTCCTCCTATCTTAGTGACGGAGATTGCGAATTATGTCTCTGAAAATGTGGGAAATCACATAGGGTGAATGGAGCCAATTGTTTCAGCTGCATAACCCCACCCCCTTTCTGTGAAGGATCATATCCACTCATCTTATGAGCTTTCCCTTTGGCCTCTGTCAGGCAAGGTTCATTGCCATTTTAGGTTAAACCTTTCTGTTTAGTGAGTTCTCACCCATCATATTCATCAACGCCAAGGTACCATGAAAGAGTCTTCCATTTTAGGATAGGCCCCTCCCACATCAGTCTATGATACCCCTATCATCCTATGAAACAATCTAACAAATCTAGCAGCAAATGGATAGCCCAATTTTATGGTGTGTTTCCTCATTACTGAAGGACCCATCTTCATGTTAATGATGAAAGGCCTTTAGAGAGTTCTTCATATGAATCTCCCTATCACATGCACACATATTTCAGAGGAGAGAACGAAAATTACACCTTAATTTAATTTAGGTCAAACCAAAGTGGCTCCCACTGGCTTTCATAAAACCAAATTTAGATGGGCCCTAAATGGATAGAGTTCCGCACGATTCCTCTTGGGGATGAAGCTGGTATGGGGCCCACCATGAAGGGAGGTCATACAATGATCTTAAGGACACCATGGAAATGATGTGCATTCAACCATGGTGTGCGCAAGAGCCACAATCGATTCAGCATGGGCCAAGTTCTTATGGCCCATGAACGTTGCACATCACACACCCATACATCACATGCAGGATAAACATAATTCACCCAATCAATTAATAACTGTAAAACCATAATTATCCATAATATTACTGATTAATATTATCTAGGTATATGGCCTGAATAGCAAAGAGCAGTTCGGCCCATATAGATTTTATGTTGAAATGGGCTAAAGCAGTTTTAACATATTAAAATTGGGTTTTACAAATATTGGCTAAATTGCATCTTGCAATTAACCATTAACTCCTGGACCCATCAGTGAAAAAAATAGGGCTGAGAACAACCCCCATCGATCCACAGATTCAGTCCAACCAGTTTGGTCCAATCTGGTTCGAATGGGTCTAGGCTTTGATTTTTTAATTCAAGAATTAATTCAAGAACATGATCTGAAATTAAATTACTAATAAAAGACATTCAATAATCAGTAGGAGGGTTGTTCATAAATCTGCTACCCTGTAAAATAGAGGTTAGTACGTAGTGTGCAGTTTCTAAACTGTAAATCACAGATGGTCGAACCCTAATCTACAAAATTCCTTTCCTTTGTGCAATCTGCTTCAACTTCGAATGGAATAAAATAAAAAACCCTAATTTTCTATTAATATTACATCAAAATTGAATTCCTATACATTCCATCTAAAAATTAAAAAAAAATTAATTACAGACAAGAATTAAAAAAACAGCAGGTGCGTAGATTTCTTGCGCCATTAAAGATTTCGATCTCCAACGTATGAACAGCCCAAAAATCAAGAAAAATATGTAGAACAATTCTAAATATAATTCAGATATATAAATATTTAATTTCAGATCAATCGCCCAAAATCTGGGAACAAATTTCCCAGAGAACGCTAATCTGCGCAAATCGGGTAGAACGCCTTCTACACATTTGCACAGTTCCATATCTGGTTAATTTTGGTTCAAAATTTGAACCTAGCTCTGATACCACTGAAGGGATGAGAGATCCATAATATGGATGGTTGAACCCTGCAGGAAGGTTGGGCGAAATTTCAAAAATTTCTCTCTCTCCAATGTGGGAATCGCATTCCCTATTTTAGAAGACTGCATTTTCAAGGATCAATCTTGAACCCAAATCAGACCAGATCTGAAACCATAAGGGAGTGGAGGGATATACCTGATATGAAGTAGTAATAACTACCAATGAAGGTGTTCATGCCCAAGGAAAGATCCAAAGACTGCTTCCACTAAATATGACACGGTGCAAGATGAAGCAGAATCAGCAAGATGGTTCTTCAGTAAGAACTGAATTCTTCAACAAGAATCTTATGGAGGGTAGGTGAGCACGACTTCAGATTACCTTTTTTGCCAAAAGGCAATATCAAGAACACTTCTTGATCGCTCCCACAGGTAGAGATTGAACTGGTATGGCGGCAAGAGCAGGAAAGGGTAGAAGACGAAAGCAGTTGAACTGCAAAATCTTCTATCTTGAATTCTGCAAATTGGAAGTTCTGTTGTGTGTTTGGAGGTTCGCCCTTGTTGCTCTATTTATAGCTTTTAAAGAGAACATCTTCTAATCCCATCAGGAGTTTCCTAATCCAAATCTTGTATTTGGATCTAGACTCTCTTTAAAAAATAAGGATAATCCCTTATCTTATCTACAAATAAAGATCAACCATTCTAATCTAATTAGAAGTTTCCTGATCCAAATATTTATTTGGATCTGGACTCTCTGAGTGGATAGGGATAACCCCTTATCCTATCAACTGATCTAAATCACAGAACTGCCCCCTTTTAATTAATCTCATTAAGCCAGTTCGAATTGGGCTTTAGGCCCATAAAGTCCATCTGCTCACTTACCTTCCAAACTACTGCCCAGTTGGATATCCATGCATGGCGTGGGACCCAAACATTGATCTACACATCAGCCACATGGGTTCAGCCTAGCCTTTATTACAAGGCCTGGCCGAATTCACTATAGGAGATAGTGAACCCCTGAGTCCATCAACATAGACTCTTAATGGGCCCAACATTTACATTAAATGGTCCCTGGGTCAAGCCACCTTATAAAAACCCAAGGACTATAGGCAGATGCAAGATTAGCCCATCAAGTATTATCATCGATGGTCTTACACTTAACCTCTCAGCCCATAATGATCAAACACTACTCAACAAAAGAGGACCTATCCCTCGGCTACAAGGTACAGTGATGCACTCTCTACTCACATGGATCCCTGGAATTAAAACCTTTTGCAAACATTTTGAAACCATAATATATATATATATATATATATATATGTGTGTGTGTGTGTGTGTGTGTGTGTGTGTGTGTGTGTGTCTATATAAATATATTTTGCAAAACAAATTTCAATGGTTGAAATCGATTGCCGGCAGTTTTGGTTTCCATCAGAGAGAGTGCATCCCTGATTGCTCACTTTGTCTGACAAAGGGGGTAGTCCTGTCACTATGATCACCCACTTAGATGAATTCTCAGACTACCCCAACATACCCAAGTTTTGACCCCCTCTAAGGATATCACTGATTGGCATATCAAAGGCAGCCCAATCCAACACCTAGTGTTGTATCATAATCGAGTCTAGGGGTTAGGTGTAACATTCCAGTTTTGCCCATCTATCTCCAAGGTCCAGGGCAATACTGGAATTCTGGTCTGGTTCAGGGTTTCAAGAAAACCCACACTACATGTACCTCATGTCTCACCCTGGCGGTTGATACAAGCCACCCCAACCAACTTGGTGGAACATCAGTTAACCTTGGCAAGATAAATCTCCTCAGATCTGTCCAATGGCTGTGAAGATTCTAAACTAACACAAGTCTCATAAGTGTCCAATTTAAGGGTATTACACAGAAATACACCATAATAACATGAATCAAATAAGTACTTTATTCATTTACATTAAATGTCATAATGTACATCATTCTGATTGGAGCTAAGGGCATACACTGTCTAACATTGGCTTCTTCTCCTTGTATGTTTTTCTGCCATCCTCATTTCAACATTGTACCATATCTTATATTTTTCCCTTTTGATTTAAATGCATGTCAAGAATAAAATATAATAGAATATTCTTAATGAAGGTTGCCATTTTCAATCAAAAGAAATAGAATAGAATATAATAATTGATTAAGCATTAGGTCAACTAAAGATGAATATGTTTCTAATAGGAATTCAGATACTCGGACTGTTCTAATATAGTATTAGAATGCTAAGGATAGCTCTAGCTCTAGAGCAGAAATGGAGGGTGAAAAGAAAATGAAATTGAAAAGAGCAAAGGTAACCATACTGAGAAGCATGAACAAATGATAGTTTCAGGTTTTGTGAGAAGGTGATTGAAATTGAAGAAAAAATAGATAATCTATAAAAATACAACAAACTACACAGGAAAATTGCATAAACAAAAAAAAAAGAAACACAGATGGGTTTCTTCACACGCTACGTGAAAAGTTATTGACCTGGAATTGATCTTCCCGTCCTAAACCAAATGTTGGTAGAAAAAGAATCGCTTTCAGCTGTCGAACTCTGGTCCATAATAGTGAGTAGACAACAAGACAACTGCTTAAACAATGCCGAATGGGTAGTCAGAGCGATCAAGGGCTATGAAAGGGTGGCCAGATCAATAAATAGTGGTGGTAGTGCTAAGTGAGAAATGAGAATGAGAGGGGCTAGGAATAGGGCTCGATTAATAGGGCTAAGCCACTACACTGGCCGGTGTGGCTAATGGCGACTTCAGTGGTCGAAGTAGTGAGACTGAGAGTGAGAGTAGGAGAGAGGGAGAGGAAAGACAAAGAACGGGAGAGGGAGAGAAAATTGTAGAGACGACAAGCAGAGAGGGTTTCGAATTGAACAAAACCCCTCTCATTTGGGATTGGTTGACAATGGGTTGTTTTGCCAGACCAACTGAACCAAACCAAATTGATTATGCCGGTTTGGTTCTTTCCCAATTATTGTAATATTTGATTAAATACTTTTTGGATAATAGAATAAATTAATATAATTTAAGAGTGGATTGTGTGGAAAATACTTTTCTATTGATTTATTATCCATTTTAAATAAATTAAATTCATAAATTCAAAGTCTATAACAACATATATCTTTTATTCTACCTTGAAATTTTTAATACAAAAAATTAGGATTTCATGCCAAAAAAAGGTGTTTTTCTTTCTTTTTGTAATTTAGTTTTTCTAGCAATTTAATTTCTGCAATTTTTTATTTTGGTCTGATTTAATTTCTTTTTTTATTTGTCTTTTGCAAATCTGAATTCGCCCAGTTCAAGGCAAAGGTGTTTAGAGAGGTTCGAGGCCTGAATAAGGGAGGAACGGCTTGCAGTTTGTCTTCTCGAAAAGATATTGCCACTGGATCCGAATTTCCGCATATTTTTATTTATTTTCTTGTTAATTTCAGTTTTATTTAATTTCTAAGATTTATTTCTTGTCTTTTTCAATTTTGAATATTTAATTTCAGCTTTAATAAATTTTAGTTTCTTATTTTCTACAAATCCCAAATTTGTTTTCTTTTTCTTATTTGTCCGGAACAAAATAATAATTTTTAACCTTGCTTCCCTAAGGATTCAACCCCTTCCTCACCACTAAACTACGTTCTTTATTTAGTTTTGAGGATTGGAAAAATATAAATTATTAAGCTGGTGTCCCGGGTGTTTGAACACGCATCCCGGGCGCACCAAGCTTTTGGCATCATGGCCGAGGAAGCAATGGATTGAAATTTTTTATTTCTTTGTTTTCGATCCGTTGACATTATTTTTTTTTTTATTTCGTTAGTTTACTGATCTTTGGAAATAAAACTCTCATAATTCTTCTTTGAATTCGTAGGACATAGTAGCCGAAGGAGGAGTGCAAGAACACTACCAAACTGTGCACAAAAAAAAAGAAAAAGAAAAATATTGGGTAGCGATTCAGATGTGGTCATCCCAACTTATTTCTGATTTTTCTTTTTATTTTCGGATTTATCTTGGTAGATTAGTGTTTTTGAATCTTTGGTTATTTATTTTTATTTTTATTTCTTAATAGATTTGGCTATAATTTAAAAATAATAATATTTTAAAATTTTTGCATTTGCATTCCAACATTTAGGGTTTGATATGTTCTAGTGCATGCATCATATAGGATTATTTAATTGCTAAAATCATCTTGTTAATTGTTAATGTGTGAAGGTTTTTCATTTTTTTATTGCTCTCTTTGCTTAATTAATTTGTTTTATTAGTTTATTTCTGAATTGCATATTAGATATAACTGTTCATGCATTGTAAATAGTTGCATTTATTTTGTTTATTGTGCTTTTCCATTAATCCATTTAAGGGCAATCCAATTTAAATAAGATAAGGTGGGGATATCATCACCCTTGCTTGGCCCAAAAACCACCACTCTTTCACGTGTGATTCACCATTAGTTGATTCAAAATCGTTGTTGGTTATCATTGTTGGTTTGGCTTTTCTCACCTAGAAGAGGATGGTGAATAGTTGATTGAATAGAATCGGTGGTGATAGAGGAGCAAAAACAAAGGAGAAGAAGAAGAGAGAAAGAGAAAGAGATAGTGAGAAAGAAAGGAGAAATCAGGGAGAAGGGAACATCGTTGCCGCTCTAGTCATTTCTAACTCGGTGGTGATAGAGTAACCAAGGCAAAAAAATGGAGAAGAAGAAGAAGAAGAAGAGTGGGAGAGGGAGATTGGAAGTGGGAGTTGCCACCTCATCTGTTCGAACGAGGAAGGCAATGAACAGTAGAGTAGGGTAAATTGAAAAGTTTGGCTTAATTTTATATAGGTAGCTAGTGGCATTTTTGTAATTTTTAGGGACCTCAGGGGGAAATTTTGTAATTTTGTAAATTCAGGTCAAAACCGGTCAAAGGGGGTTTAAGTTAGGTTTCTAATTTAGTGGTGGGTGATTCTAAATCAAAAAATTGAGGGTTAAGATGGGTTTGACCACAAAGACTGAGTTTATATGTGTGGACCCATGAAATCAATCGAAATGAAATCTTTTCAAATGGAGGGGTAAATTAGGGTATTTTTGGAGGTTTTAAATTGATTGGTGGGGTCAGATTAGGCTAAGTGGCCCAAATCAAGCAAATTTGGAACAACATTGTTTGGTCAAATTAGTGCTTCAAAATTGAATCTTGGCGAGATAATGGCACAAATAAAGGCTGTTTTGGATGAAATTTCACAGGGTAGGGATTTTTGAAAGTATGAGGTGATTGGTAAGGTCAGATTGGATCATCTGGTCTCATATCAGAAAGATTTGGAATCCGATTGATTCATAATCTTGAAACGAAATCTAGGTGCGATGGAAGGGTAAACAAAGGTGTTTTGGGCTGAAATTTTACAGGTAGGTATTTGGAGGTTTCTTGGATCTGATGGTGATGTCCGATTAGTCTTGGAGGGTCAAGATCATAGGAATTTGCATCAACGGGATATCCTAGAATGGAATCTTGGTTTGATGGAAGGGCAAATGGGGGAATCTAGGGTTAAAACTTTAAGGATAAGTGTTTTGATGTATTCAGAGTTTAATGGTATGGTTTGATCGGTTCAGATGCATTAAGATCAAGGGAATCTGAGTTTTGAGTGTTTAGGCAAATGAGAGGCATCGGAATGAAATCTTCGCTTGATAAAGGGATAAATGGAGGAATCTTGAGATAAAATTTTATGGGTAGGTATTTTGAGAGGTCTTGAGTCTAATCGTAGTGTTTGATTTGAGGTTAAAACTGTAGATGGAGTTAATTGGGACCATTGAATTGGTATCAAATGGGTTTAACGATGGATTTAGGGGTTTAGGGGGCTGAAAGTTGGGAATTTTAGGTTTTTAGGTGTTTTGCGAAGAGATTGGGAGGGTTTGATTAGGTGTTTGTATCATCTGAATTATGGCTGGTTTGATCTCAAAATTATTAGCAGCTATGGCTGGTCTCATAATGCTTGAAGCAGCCCCAGTAAGGGTTGGTTTGGCATTGTCCATCATAGTTCTTGGTTTGGCCATCTCTTCAAGTTCAGCTCTCACTTGCCTAGAAGCTATAAGGCGGATGCTGAGGGTTCTTTCAATCTCGAGATCGTAGGGGATTCCCTCCATTGTCCATCATAGTTCTTGGTTCAGCCATCTCTTCAAGTTCAGCTCTCACTTGCCTAGAAGCTCTAAGGTGGATGTGGAGGGTTCTTTCAATCTCGATCATAGGGGATTCCCTCCATTTCAGATCTGCTTGTCATAAACTGTACAAGTCAAAGTAATAAAAAAAAAAAACTAATGTACACCATTAACAGTGGCTAATGGTTCCTAATATTACTGTAAGAAGTCCCCGGCAGTGGCGCCAAAAACTTGATGCATAATTGCTACACTAGCAAGTGCACTTGCCGCTCAAATAATAAAGTGATGAATAGAGTATCGTTCCCATGAGGACTTATACAGCAACTACTAGTAATATATCAGCCATCTATTATCTGATTTACCGAAATGCTAACCTAATCAAAACTGAATTCCTAACTAACAAATTATCTCTAGAAAATTGGATCAAACACCTTTCATACAGTTGAGAAGACAAGCTATATGTGAATAGATTTGGTTTAGCAATTAATTTTCTAGGTCATTCGATTGGATTGGGATTCAGCCTTGGTTTGGTGAAACCCCAATATTATGGACAGCCTCTCTCGAGCGCATGCTCAATCTATGCATGAGTGATGATTCTTATCTCTCTATCAAGAATCTAGTCCTCATGCATGCATTAAGGTCAAGAGTTCTAGGGCATCATTGCAGAATTGAATGAAGACCAACCAAATTGTACAAATTATCTCTAACCTTATATTCAATTCGGTTCTTGATTAGCATATCCGAATTTATAAACTCTTTCTCAAGCAATCTAGAAACTCCAAGAATTAAGAATAGTTCGGCCAAACAGAAATCAGATTGTCTAAATTCTTCATCAAGCAATTTGGACAGTCCAGCATACAAATTCAATTCGACTAGCTATTCTACCAAATAAAATCCTAATCAAGAAACATCAAGATTGAATCTAATCCATTCGAGTAACCCTAGAGAACTAATTATAGATCTAAATTACATGAAACATGATTCAATTACAGCAAGAAAGAAGAATCAAGTGACAAAATATCATGAAACCCTAGCTGAGATCATTTACCACTCGCGCAGAATTCAAGGAAGAAGATAACCTAAATTGATCTCCTCCAATGGCTTCTTCTCCAAATTCAGATTCAGCACCACTTCTTCTCTTGAAGCTTCTTGAATCTCCCCCTTTCTTCTCTCTTGTGTGCCTCCGTCTCAATTCTCCCAAAAGGATCTCAAACTAAAGGAGTTTGAACCCTTTTTCCCTCTTTCTCTTCTCCTTTTATAGCTTACTCTTCAGCCCCTTTCTCTCTTCTAGAAAGTTTGTCGCCTTTAGGCTCCTTGGGCTGCACTTTGGCTGCTTTTGAGCTGTACATGGGCCTCCCTCTTGTTGGGCCGAATGGGCTCCCTTGGAGAGCTTCAGCTAGGCTCTCTCCTTGGGTTCCCCCATGGAGTGCTGCCTAGGCTTCATGGGCCGAATAGCCCTCCTTAGGCTTCTCGGTGGGGCCTTTCTCCCAGCTAGGCTGAATTGCCTCCACTTGGCCTCTTTCCTATGGTTTTATGTAATCTTTCCCCTAAGCTGGTCTCCCTTGATAATTTTCTGAAATCAAGCTTAATTGAGGTAAGAATTTACACAAATCAGCACCAAAACCATGCATAAACATCATAATTTATGTGTAATTTGCACACACATCAGGAGGCTAGGGTTAAGAGTGAAAAGAATGGGTTAAAAGGTGCCCTAGGGTTTGCTAATGTGTGGGGAGCATGCTAATACAGTAGAGGGGTGCCAAACTGGGTTTAGCAGCTTGGTGGCCTTGCTTTCAGTTTTTCACAAAACACCCCCTCTCTCAACTAGACTTAACACCAGCTTCCCAAAATCGACATGTAGCCATGAAAACTTCCCAGTTTTGCATAGAATTTGGACAGAGACCCTCAGAGGCCACAACATTGAAATTAACTGAGAAAATAACACAATTTGACTACTCTAAGGCTGAAAATACCCCTAAATTGATGCCCTTAAGGAATCAAAATGTAGGGTTATCACACCCCCCAACTTAACCATTGTCCCTTAGCAATGCAGCCTTAAAATTACACTGAGCATAGATCCTTCCCATCTCAAGATCATCCCTAATAGAATTAATAAGGCATCCCGATTCCAGCATTCTCAAATTCTGTATAGATCGGTATTGGGCTTTAGGGGTAAAAATTGTCTTGTTTTGAATATTATGGAAACTTGGCTTAAAAGTCTTATTTAAACTTTCATTTGCAAACTGTTTTGATAAGATGAGATTTATTTTAAATCATATAGGTATTCATCTTATTATTTTTGACAACGGATTTCTACCCCTGAACTTATTCTTATTGTTACCTTTCACCATTTTATGCGAATCCAGACACTTGCCTTAGGTGAAGAGACCCAATTACTAAGTGTTACGTAAAAGTCTTTGGCATTCTCTTTTTCGTTTGACGCGAATCTCGACACTTGGCTTAGGTGAAGAGACCCGGTTACTAAGTCTAGGGTATCCATTGAACTTTATCCCCCTTTTATTTTTTTTATTTTTATTTTGTTTTTTTTTTTTTGCAACACTGTTCAGGGTAGTCCACTGTCTCTTAACAATTTGAGGAATTTTAACTAATTTCTCAATCTTTCTCTTCCTATCTTTTTAGGGGCAAACTTGGGAGTATTTTTCAATTTACAAGCGGTTTTGAAAATATTCAAACAAGACCAATTTTTATTCCTATCACTTGCTACCAATTTCTAGAGAATTCAATATTCTTTTATCAGTTTCCTTAATTTTTCTGTTTGGGAATCTCTTTTAATGGAAAATTTTAAAAATTTTAGTGAAATTTTAATTCTTCATCTTTAAAGGCATAGCTTCACAAATTTTTTTTTTAATTTTTCTCTCTCCTTCCTCACCCCCAACTTAAATGCCATTATCCCCAATGACATGACTAAAATGATGAAAAGAAGATTTGGGCCAAAGGGAACAACGAGTAGGGTTTTCCTGAGGGGTTCAAGGTCTACCACCTAGTCTCTAATCCTAAAATTAACTGAAAATAATTACGTTGGGTTCCCTCCCAACCAGCGCTAAGTTTTACGTCTTCAGCCAGACACGTTGACGCGCTTTCTTCATCTAAACTCTTTGACTCACTTTCATCTTCATACAAATAGGGCTCAGACTGGGCTAACTAAGGGGTAGACAAGTCATCTAAAAAGGCATCCACTATATCTACCGTGAATCCATCTCTCCCTAGGTCTAGATACTTGGAATCACTAAAAACATTTAATTGGACCTCCTGCTCCCCAAATGAAATGTCCATTCCTCCGATTTATAGTTAGTGTTTGTATTGGCAGTTGCTAGAAATGGACATCTTAAGATTATCAGGATGTGGTTCAGATCCTTGGTTAAGGTCATGTATGGGACGAAAAAATCCACTGAGAAGTGACAACCCTCTACCCTAACAATGACGTCCTCAATAAAACTTCGATGAGTCTTGACTAACCAATCAGCGAGTTGTAGAATTACTAGGGTAGGTTCTAACTCGCTGATCCTGAACCTGTCATGAATGTCTTTCATATTCTAGGGGAGTTGATTTAGGAGAGCTGCACTAACATCTACCAAGAGCATCAATTTTTGTGGGGCCTATTGTAGCTCCATCATTTGAGTACACAACTCTTTCAAGCAATTGGCAAAGGACAGGACATGTTGGATCGCATTGAGGGGAGGGATATTAATATAGACTTCCCGACTCTCCTCGTTGTGAGTTTCTTTATTCTTTAGCACTGGCCCGACTGTGAGTGCAATTGGAAAGGGGACTACGAGTTGGTTTACTATAGGCTCTTCTTCTAAAGTTTCCTTTCCTTTTTCTTCACCCCCCAACTTAGGGTCTTTCTGCTCCTTTCCATTAACTCTCTTTTTCTCACACAGGTCCTCTAAAATCCTCACACTCCTTAAGGATGTAATGGCCTTGGTATTTTCACACTAAGGGTTCTTAGGAGGTAGCTGAATTTGTTAAGGAGGAAAACCCGGTGGCTGATTTCTAGGAGTTGCAACCGGTTGACTTGGTATTTTCCCAACTTATCTCCTCGCCTTGGCTTCGACTAGCTGTCCTATTTGGCTCTCTAATCTATCAATGGACTTCTGCTAATTTAGGATCAGCTACATGAATTGGTCATCTACTGTACGTGCTTAAGGAGGTTGTGGGTAAGCCTGATAAGGTTGGGCCGGTTGGTTCCTATGATGCATCTGCTGGAATTGACTTTGCATTTGTGGCCTCTAAAATTGGTGGGCTATAGAGTTAGATAGGTTGTATTGGGACTACGTACAGGTTTGACATGGTTGAGCCAGTTGAGTCCCATGGTAATCATTATACTCTCAGTGGGTCTGGGCTTCAGACCATTGGGAGTGCCTCTCTGGCAGGGGGTTTCTTGGTTTTGGGCCCTATAAGTGAAGTTGGGTTGATTTTCCCAGCCAGGGTTGTATGGGCTAAAGAATGGGTTAGCATTGGGTTGGAAAGATCTATTGGCCGCATGTACTTGGTTTGGAATGACTGGTTGACATGGGCCCGCCGCAAGGAACTGGCTAACATGATGGGCTGGGCTTGCATAGATGGAACATGATGGATAGGATGATAAGGTTGGGTATGGGCCACTTTGTTGATGATATGCAAGGACTTGGTCAATTTTGTGGGTCATCCCATTAACCTTGTCCAGATGTCGAGACACATGGTTCCAATCTATCTATGGCTCAGGTTGGAAGTAGTTTCTCATTCCACAAACTCCAGCCGTTGAATTCATTTTGTTTTAACCCCCCTCCCCTTTTTTTGAAATTTGAAATTTTAATTTCAAATTTAGATCTTGAAATTTAAATTCTGGAATTAAAATTCAAATTCGATTTTTAAAATTTTTTTAATTTCAAATTTAAATTCAAATTCAAATTTTGAAATTTAAATTCCTAAAGTATAAATTCAAATTTGAATTTTTAAAATGTTTTTATTTTCTCTTTTTTTTTCTTTTTTTCTTTTTTATTATTTTTTAAAGGCAAACAAATCAACCAAACGACTTAGGGACTAACCTAGGATTTCCTAAACTAGTGGTTCAACCAATGTGAATCCTTTTAGGTTCACATGGAATTACACCACTTCCTCTAGTTAGCCAGGTAAGAGGTGGGGACGTGGGAGGCTCCCCTTGCTCTTGCAAGGACCTAATTAAGTAACCACAAAACCTGCTTATGTGCAGTCGTTTAACCTCTTTCCTTAGACACCAACTGCCGGTTATGGAAAGTAATTTCAAGAGGGAAGTGTAGAAATATAAAAATTAATTAATTAAACTGAAGAAAATATAGAATTGCAAGGACCTAATTAAGTAACCACAAAACCTGCTTATGTGCAGTCGTTTAACCTCTTTCCTTAGACACCAACTGCCGGTTATGGAAAGTAATTTCAAGAGCGAAGTGTAGAAATATAAAAATTAATTAATTAAACTGAAGAAAATATAGAATTCGAATAATACTAAAAGTTAAATGTGCAGAAACATAAATAAATAAATGAAAGAAACAAAATAAAAATCTATAATCCGATCAAAGGAAGTAGTCTCCGGATCTCTCCTTTGACCCTCGAACTTCTCGAGCTAGGCCTTCCGTATTATCTGGCCAAATTGCAGATCAGCAAAAAGTAAAACGAATATCAAATGGAACAAAAATAAATTGTAGAAAGTAAATAACTAAACTGGAATTGAAAGGACGGAAATTAGAAATTAAAACTAAAATAAAGTAAAAGTGGTTGGGATCCGATTCCAGATGTGGCAGTAGTGGTGTTGGCGAACTGCAAGCAAGAACCCCTCCTCTTGCCTGGGTGTCCTCCTCTTCCTCTACCATTGAACTTCTCAAGATCAGCCTTCCATCTTACCTGGGAGCATAATCCAACCCTTTCTTAGAATCTCTTGGGTCCTTTTTATAGAGAAGGGTGGATACAACTGGGTTTTAGCAAAAATATGGGTGCCCTAGGGTTTAGAATGAAGGGTTAGGATGGTTCTAGGGTGATTCTAAGGCTGAGAAGAAAAGGAAAATGCACCCAATATTATGTAAGGCTAAGATTTAATGGCTAAAGGCTGAATGGTGTAGATTAGAAGTTAGGTGGCTCCTTGAGTTATAATGTTAAAAAGAGAGTGCCCTAGAATGGATGGTGGAGATTAAAAGGGATGGAAGGTGAGGATTTAGCAGTTAGGGGCGGCTAGGGTTTGTTAAGAGTGAAAAAAATGGGTTAAAAGGCGTCCTAGGGTTTGTTAAGGCGTGGGGAGCATGCTAAAATAGTAGGAGGGGCGCCAAACTGGGTTTAGCAAGTAGGAGGCGCCCTCCTACTTTTAGTTTTTCACAAAAACACCCCCTCTCCGTTAGACTTAACACCAGCTTCCCAAAATCAGCA
Organism: Nelumbo lutea; assembly: GCF_056320005.1. Classification (NCBI taxonomy): domain Eukaryota; kingdom Viridiplantae; phylum Streptophyta; class Magnoliopsida; order Proteales; family Nelumbonaceae; genus Nelumbo; species Nelumbo lutea. The sequence continues at coordinate 61,380,802 of NC_142688.1, forward strand.
TTTCAGCCATGAAAACTTCCCAGTTTTGCACAGAATTTGCACAGAGACCTTCAAAGGCCACAACATTGAAATTAACTAGGAAAATGACACAATTTGACTACTATAAGGCCGAAAATACCCCTGAATTGATGCCCTTAAGGCATCAAAATGCAGGATTATCACACACCAGATTGGAAAGTACAACTAGATGATTGAAAAACCAAAGAATCAATGGGTGGTCAGGTCACTAGAGAGACCTGGTCGCTCATGGAGGTCTTAGACTTAGACCCGACAACAGCAACTTCAACTTCTTCCCCCTCAGCATCACTATCCACATCAGTTGCTAAAGTGAGATCTATGGGCATGTCTGGGACTTTCAGCTTGCCTGGATGATCTAGGAGGGTAGCCTAAAGAAGCTTGCATAACCTAAAGCCCTTCCTTACAAAGGAAATTGCAAAACCAAGCTTCTCAACCTCAAACTCTAAGGACACCTAGAAGGTGGCAATCACTTCCTCACGTGCCATCTCCAGCTCAGCCTTTGACTCCTCCATAACCTTTTCAAGCTACACCTTCAAGACATCATCTTTCTCCTGGCTAGCCTTGAGCTTGGTGAGCAACATGTGGTATTCTATCTCAGAGACCTGGTGCCTAGACTCAAAGACCTCGAGTTTCTAAGTCAGCTTGGCAATAACTATTCAGTGATTGGAAACGATCACCTTATGCTTGGCCTTGAAAAACATAAGGTCAAACTCCACCTAGGCCTTCTTTGTTGCTATCTTGTTAATCTTGCTCAGGCACCCTTCCTCAATCCAAGCCAAGTTATCAACTCGATCTTTCTAGCTATGTGCCCTTGCATAGACCCCTTAAGGCATAGCGTTGGCCTAAAATGCCAAGATAACATTAAATGCTCTGCCAAAATAGAATAAAAGCAAAAGGAGGGAAAACAGTTAGTTTACCTTCATGATATACTTGAAAACGAGGGTCTCCATCACATCAAAGGGAAGGTTCTCCCTCTCTGCCTAAGACATAGGCAACATTGTGCCCTTACTCAGCTCACAGGCCACAGCATGATCTCCCACAATGTCACCTTGGCGGACAGACCAGTTTGGGGTCCAAATCAGTGTGTGCTCGGGGGACAGTGTAGACAGCTTATCTCTCAATGAAGCTGGAGTTGGGGCCAAAGTAGAGGAACTTAGAGCTTGAGGGCATTCTAAGGGTGATAAAGCCAGAATCAATTCATATTGAACTCACGCCTTTGATCTTACTAGTTGCTCGGTCGCTAGGGCCTATGGTGCCTCGTCCTCTACAGTGATAATTTGTGTGGAAGTGGAAACTGCCCATAGGGTTACAGTGTGGGAAGATTCACCCTTGGTCACCTTCCTCTTCTTTGGCCTTGGCTTCTTGGCATCAGCGATCCTATCCACTAACTGATTCATGTTTTTCTCTAAAAAAGAAAGAAAGAAAATGATTTAATTCCACATTAGCTTGGAAAATGGAGTGCATGAGTCAAGCACCAAGGACCAGATTCTAACGAACTAAGAGAAAGACTTCCTCGGCATACTTGGTTCATCCTATTCATAGGAGGGTGTCCTTGGTCAAACAATCATCTATCTCTAGCCCGAGATGTGTGATCTCCTACAACTGACTTTTTTCCTCCGAGGCCAAGTAATGTCCCTCAAGGTCGCCAACAGTCATGCCCCACCTATTAATGAACTTCCAGAGACTGTCATGGACAATGAAGAAGTACTTCAACTTCCAAACAGAGACCTTGCTTAGGAGACCCTCAAGGAACTTCTTTCATGACTTAAGGCAAAATAGTAGAACTTAAAATCACCAGGCGCCAAAGCGACACCGACTATGATTCGAATGGCACTAGCGGTGAGCTGCCCTAAGTGATCAAGAAGATGTTCAAGAGAATAATGACCAGACAGGTAAGGGGAAATCTCAACCCTGCAATGAAGTGCGGCTCAAATATACAAACTTCATTGGCATTATGATTCCAAGGAGCCTCGTTTGGGGTAGGGAGACTAAAATGAAACTCGTCAGGGACCCTGTAGTGAAGGCAGATCCTTTATAAATCAGCCAAAATACATTGAGTTGGAGTAAAAGGCCTGTTAGGGCTAATCACAAACTTTCTAGGGACAGAGGCAAACTTCCCAAAGTCCCTAAGATCTCAAGAGGCCGACTCCATGACTGCCCTTTCTGTTCTCTCCATCTCAACAAAATCATTAGTCATGGAGATCGACATGAAACTACTAAAAGAAACGAAAAGGAAAAGGAACTCAAGAGGAAAGGACTCACTCGAGACGGATCGAAGAACAAAGATGGGTAGGACATTCTAATGGACATCTTGTGGGGTCCTTGTTTATAGGTGAAGGAAGCAGATGGCGAACATAAGAGATAAAAAAAAAAACAACGGTCGAAGATTCGCAATGGTTGGACATTCTAAGGAACCAAATCAATTAAGCACATTTTTCAAGTCCAAATTAAGTTAATGAATAGTGTCAAATCCACACAACAATAGACGCATCTATTAGAGTCCTCCCAAGTGACATTACCAAATGGACCAAATGGAATTAAATGTAGATGGGCGACGAAACACCCAAAGGTAGCCACTACTAGAAGAATGACCTCCTTCACTCAAGCCGAACCACCTCACAGAAGTGGGGGCAAGTGAAGGGTGTAAAACCAACCTCTAGATAACTAGACATGTGGGATACATAGGAGAGATATCAATCGACTCACGAGCTAGACATCGTAAACCTAGTGCAGCCTCGGGTCGAGAATCACCTTAGGGGTTGTGAGCCCATCTCGTTGAGAGATGTGTGACTTGAGGAACGACATGCCCCAAGCTTCCGCGGAGTCCTGACAAAAGAACAACCACAGACAATTATTGAGCCAAGGTCCGAGGAAGCAATTCCCACTGAGATAAATTGTTGTCAAAGGCAAGCATAGAACTCCACCATGTTTCTAGAGAGAGACTGTTTGGTAGCCCATACAACAAAATAGTTGGCTATGTAAATTGTTGTCAAAGGCAAGCATAGAACTCCATCGATATGTAAGATACTCCATCAATTAGTGGGTCCTAGGCCCACATCATGAATTTATAACGTGGCACACAAATAAGCTAAGCACGCTACACCCGAGCACCAGGTGGCTAGATCGCCAAACATGTGGCCCGGGTTGAGCCCCAAGTGGCTTCACTAATCTCCAGGTGGTATTAGCCAAACTCTAGGTGGCCTAACATGGCTCTAGGTGTCTCGGAGCTGAGCTCCAAGTGTTCAAACCAAGCCTTGAGTGTTCAAGGCCAAATACTAGGTGTCTCAAGGTATGACAAATATCCCACACTTGTCCAACACGTATGATCCTAATGTGCATCCGAAACCTATATAATGGTCAGAATAGCATTCAATTCATACTTTATGCTTCATTGAATTCTCACCTACCGCCCATGGATAGCTCGGTGCACTGACTTAATCATTGGAGTTACAATCTTGGGATATCACCTTGGGCTCTCTAACCTTTCTTCTTTGTAGGCAAACTCCAATTTACTCTAAGGACCATGACAATTTTTAAGGGCATCGATTTTTGTCGTGAAAGTCCCGCTGCTTTCTTCTTCCCAATGCTCATTTTTCCTTTGTGACTTTAGGTTCTTCCTGTCTGTTCTTAGTCATTCACTCATCAATCTCCCGTTGCATCCCTTCTCCACATCAACATCACACCAAAGTTCTGAATCCTTGGTAGTTGCCTTGTCCATCGCATTTCGGCGATGCCCAATGCTTGATTGTAGTGGAACAGTGCTCCACCACCAGTTTTTTTACTCTCTCTTTCTCTCTATCCATTTTACATGTTTGAGCTCAGTAAGGCCCTTTCTTACCCTTTGGTGAGGGAGAGATATGATTCTATTTTGATGCCCTCTGAATAGGTAAAAAGTTAGCTCCATTGTCTTCTCCTTCAAAGGCTCATACTCATTACTTCGAATAAATCAAATAGTAAACAAAAGTTGAAGTTGAGATCTAGTGTTCTACCTGTAATCACTAAGTTGGAGAGAGCTGCTACCTAGTGGCCAAGATGGTGGAATGATGGATGGAGCTAACTTGGAAAAGCCAGGTGAGATTGAGAGTGATGAATCTTGAAGGGAACAAGATGTTGAGTCGGTGCTCTTAATATCCTTAGAGATTCTATAACAGAATATTCGAATTGTGAAGGATTGTCAAACATTTTGTGATCGATCGGCGGATGTAGATATAGTGAGATGATGGAAAAATGCTCCTTGGCTCAGGATGCGTCTAAGTCTTTCTTTCCCAATATCTTCTATCTCTGCTAGTTTGACTTCTTTTTCTCTAATTTTTCTTCTTTAAAGTGATTGTTTGTTTGGATTGGATGTTTGCTTTTCTTTGTTTTTTAAGACGAAAAGGCTTTTGCCTTTCTCTAGAGTTTGTTTGTTTTTATTTCCTCTCAGTGTTTCTCTCTTGAAAGAGTTCCTAACCGTGTTTCTTTCAGTCTTTTCACTTGGATTGAGCTTTCAGTAGGTTCCTTTTTTGTTGGTATCTCTCTAGTATTTTCCCTAATTTGCTACTAATGATGCATGATTTGGCTGCTCCCTGCTGGAAGGTGACTCAAATGCCAAGTTGGCTAATTCACAAGGTCAACCTGCAAAGAGAGAATATGAGAGTGCCCAAGTTGCTTTACCCAGGGTGGGCACTCTGATGCTTAAGTCAACAAGCTAGAAATTTATGAGAGAGCTAGAGAGCAATATAGCTAGAGTATTAGAGAGCTAAATCGCGCTTACCTTCTCTGAGGGAGGGGATGCCTTTTTATAGGTGTAAGGAACTAGGAGCTTCATGTAACGTAGCCGAGATTCTTGGGAAACTTTTCCCACCAAGTCTAGAGGAGATCTCTCAATCGGATACATTATCCATTTAGAGGGATAAGATCAACTCTGATGTAAACAATGCGGATAGACGGGTCTAACATTCGAGTGTTATGATCCCAGAGAAGTTAGAGACAATAACTCACATAAGGGGGAGATCCGGGAAGTTGCTAGCTAAACTCAGGTCAAGTCGGTAGAAGTAGGTCACCTCTCATGCCAACCTGATGTCTTGATGGAACCGGGGTAGTTCGATGGAAGTAGGTTACATCATACACCAACCCGAGATCCTATGGAGTGGCCCCGAGATTACTGATGCAAATAAAAAGTGTCTGAGGTGATCTGCTTACATGGTGCCAAGGTGTCAACCAATTGTTCTGAGATGCCACATGTCATGATATCATTGGAGGACCAAATTACCCCTCATCAATTGTCCCCCACTCTCGAGTACAAGGTGGTCAGTTCGACGAGGGAGTAGTTAAGACTTGAGGCAATTTGGTCTGTCCCCCATCCTTGCTTGTGGCTCAATTAAATACTCAGGATCGGGTCGGTTCAGCCAGTCCAGCCTAGGAACGAAGTAAGGTACCGGGGATGCGCGGATGTCATCCAACTGTTAGGTCGTGTGGACACCAAAAATGCTCTAAATTGATTTCACCTCGAAATACGAACTATCGCACTCTTGCGAACCATTGGATCCGACCATCCTTGCTTGTGGCTCAATTAAATACTCAGGATCGGGTCGGTTCAGCCAGTCCAGCCTAGGAACGAAGTAAGGTACCGGGGATGCGCGGATGTCATCCAACTGTTAGGTCGTGTGGACACCAAAAATGCTCTAAATTGATTTCACCTCGAAATACGAACTATCGCACTCTTGCGAACCATTGGATCCGACCAATCTCAACCATCCATAGTTTAGTCACCCTTCTATAAATAGGGCCCTTAGGAGCCCCTTTCCCTCGTCCCTATCTTTGGAGCTTCTTGTGATATTGTGGACCTTGGCTTATTGGAGAGCTTGGTGTTGTTGGCAAGGTCAATCTTGTTCTTCTTAGGTGAGTCATTTTCCTTTTGCTCCATTTTCTTTCATAATGTCTAGTAGTGAGTTCGGGAAAGAGGGGGTCCAGATCATCGGGTAGAGGAAGGGTCCTTAGCCCAAGACTGGTGTGGTTCTCATAAGAAGGCCCCGTCTTCTCGTAGGGCTAGAGCCCCGGATCAGTTCGATCCATCTGACTTTCCATTGATAATGTCTACGAACTCACTACTTGGTATAGAATCCCAAATGAGTTCAGCTACTCTCTTCCTCTTGAGGGGTACCCATGGGAGCACTGGGACGATGAGATAACTATCTTCGAGTAGAGCATAGAGGCAAGTCTTCACTTCCCCCTTCATTCATTGATTCCCGAGGTGTTGATTTACTATAATAGTAGTTTAGATCAACTTCACCCTAACTCTATCAGAACTATGGTCGACATCATTTCTGTCACCATGTCGGCTTCCCTTTATATGTAAAGACCTTTGTTGTCCTATGCCAAATAAAGAAGAATCCTTCGAGCACTCCTGAGAATTATAGTTATTACTTGTCCTACCGACATGGGTGCAAACTATTGAACGGCTTCCCTTCCAAGGTACTGGCCTGGAAGAGGAAGTATTTCTTTCTTGACCTGAATGGCGGTTGACCATCCTTGGAGACTTGGAGAGAGGGAGCGACGGACTCTGGGGAGGACATTCTGAGTGAGCGGATATAGGCAAGGGTGCAGGTCCTAGTGGACCAGAAGTCTATGTTGAGTGAGTAACTGAGTACTTAGCCGAGGAGAAGCTAATCCAGGCCGAGCTAAGTCCTTTGGGTAGGTCGTCACCTCAGGCTTGGGTATTTTCTTTTTCCTTTCTCTCTTTCTTATAGTTTGACTCATCCTTGAATTTCCTATGTTGGAAACATGTTAGGTGTGCCAACTCTTGGGCTATTCGAGGCTATGAGGAAGAAGAAGAGGAAGGTGACTCACCAAGAGGCACCTTCGATAGCAGCTCAGGAGACTACAGCGTGAACTGCAGAGGTCATGCCCGTCATCAACCTAGTCGAGGGAGACCGGCCATAAAGGACCTCGCCAGAGCCCAAGGCCACTAGGGTATCCGAGGAGCACCTTCCTCAACCCTCTTTTCATAACATTTGTATGATCTCTCTTCCCCACCTTTACCACAATGTCATCCACGAAACACTCAATTTCCTTGTGTATCATATCATGGAATACACTCATCATGGTCCTTTGATATGTAGCTCCGGAGTTTTTCAAGCCGAAAGGCATCACCTTGCAATTAAAGTTTCTTATAGATGTTCTAAATTCCGTGTGCGGTGAGTCCACAAGGTCCATGTAAATTTGGTTGTAGCAGCTATATGCATCCAAGAAAGAAAAGAGCTTATTTCCTGTTGTAGCATCTATTAGGATTTCCATATTAGGTTGAGGAAACTCGTCCTTTGGGCATGCTTTGTTCAAATCAGGGAAATCGACACAGCACCTTAGCTAACCATTTTTCCTTTTGACCTGTACTACAATTGCCAACCACTGGGGGTGTGCAATGGGCTTGATAAATACCACTTTTAGAAGTCGCTCTACTTCCTTCTTGGTTTTCAATTCTACTTCTATCTAAAAGACACACTAAGGATACTTCACGGGCCTATACATGGGGTTGATGTGTAACAAATGCTTGACCAATTCTAAGTTTAACCCCAACATCTAATCGTATTACCAGGCAAAATCGTCCTAAAACTCTTTCAGTAGTTCAATGAGTTTTTCCATGTCCACTTATTGCAACTTAGTGGATATGTATAGCGGTATCTTGTCCGCCTTCTCGGTGGCTAGGTTGATTTCCTTTAATGGCCCTTCTACTGCATTGTTGGAATCTTGCAAGTGTTTTGGTGGTGCATGGATCTCATTATAATATTCAATGGTCTCTTTGGGTCCCTCTGACCGAACATTTTTTTTGTCCTAGTCATTAATTGAATTTTTTCTTAGTGCGTCTTTATTTTTTATGTAATGAGTTGTGTACCTTATGTACTACCAATTGCACTTGTAATGGTGTGTTTTCTTGTGGCTATGCAAGCATCGCAATGTCATTGTATGGTGGCAACGAGATCATTGTCCTAGTGGACCAATGAAAAAAAAAAACTCACAACATGTTTGTTGAATTCAACAATTATTGGTGTCAAATTGGGCGGCTTCCTTTTGATGAAGCCATCCAATTTGACTTTCTAGGTGAATAGGCATCACAAAGTGAAACAATCCATTAGGTCATGGTGTGGAGAATGGTGGTAATTGCACCATCATGACCTATGTCTATCCTTTTTAGGGTCAATCCCAACAGGCAGTGGTGGTAGATTGATAATACGGCCTTCTAATAACATGTTCATGAACATAATTATGTCACTCTTGCTACATGTGAACGTTGGTGGGGGCAGCTATAAAAAGGTAACGTTTCGTGAACCCAGGTTGCAGCCATGATCATATGGTCCCTAGTCGAGTCCCCTCATGTTGTGAGGCTGGCGGTCAATAGTGTACACTTTTGGCCTATAATATGTTAGCCTTGCTGTAGCATACTGCACTTTGGGAGCAGTGATAGTTCACGTCGTCCTCTCGGTACACTTCTAGAGTTGGCTAAAGGTCTCAACTTTCACATTTACAATGTCGATCCTGTAGGTCAGATGCATCCCCGATATACACTATTCAATATAGCTTTCTCTATCGCATGTTCTTCAAAGATTGAGTGGGTTATCTTCTAGAACCGTATGACATAGGTTAAGAGGCCTTCCCCAATGCATTGTTTTATATTCTGGAGATCAGCCATTGTTAGCCTTCACTCGAGGTCAACCATTTGGAAAAGAATCTCATAGTGAGTTCTCCCTAAGAGTCTAGGCTTCCAGCCATTTGGTTGAAGAACCAAGAGTAGGTCGAGCTGGTGAGTGACTTCAAAAATTCTCGGTATGAGTGTGGTGGTTAGGCTATGTATGGGTGGTCTCCTTGAAAGCAAAGGAAGACCGAGTGTAGGAGGTAGTTAGAGGTTAGGGAAAATGTAAATGATAAGATATAGGATAGAATGATGATTCCGTTATGAGATGGACACTCATTTATAGAGAAAGATCCCAAGGTCTTGAAAGGAATGAGCCAAAAATATTTAATTCCCACTAGGAAAGGGAATATTAGATTAGTTGTCGGTTATTAAGAAGCACTACTAGGGTTTTTCCACGTGTCTTACGAGATCTCTCAAGGACGAACTTTCTTTTCGTCCAAGGAATTTCATAATCCACATATGTTACTTTCTTTCATGACCCATTTAACCGACGTGGCATGGGTGACATCATCATTTGCTGGGCACGCCTTTACTAGGTCCACGGGATGCCCTGTCACGTGTGTAATTTAAAGATACATGTGTAACTGATATTTATTCCCGGTCTATAGTGATTTCATGGTTTTGTAATGGTTTCGAATTTGTCGCAACTCTATGTGCACCTGCTATGCATCACAAATCCGTCTGCGTCTAAAGTTCATCATAGATTTGTGCGTGTCTAAGCTTTATTGCATGTGTGTGTATGTCTAAGCTTTATTGGATTTGTGTTAGCCGAAGTTCATCATGACCCATCTCAGGTATGAGTTTATCGCAATCATGCGATGAGTCATATACTCATTGCAGACGATTGATGAGTTATAAGCTCATCGCAAGCAAATTATGAGTTATGAACTCATCGCAAGCGTCCATGTGGTATCAATTTGGTATCCTCTGTACTTTGATGGTCTGAGCTAAGTCCATGTGTTATGAACTGATCGCTAAGTACCTACATTAGCCCCCTAGCTAACTAGTAAGTGGAATCTTACAGAAAAGCATTTTACCCTTAGATTTGCCTTGAGGATTTGTGATGGATTGATGTAGAGAGGAGTTAGTAGTGTACTGATTTTTGTGCGTTGGGTCCAGTGACCGTTCCTGCTTTGATTGGATCCTTTACAGACAAGGGAAAATTTGTTTGGATCTGTTATCAGCCCCCTGCTTGTTGACAAGCTGTGAAATAGTCAACAGGAAATCATACATTTGGATTATTGGTAACTTTGGATGGGAATTGAATGTTTGTTTTGGGTTAGTTTTTCATCCACTCTATGATTCAACCCCCTGTCTTTTGACAATTTGCATTATGTCAGTACGCAATTTTATGCTCGGTTTGTTAGCGAAGTTCTCAGTCCCCTTGCCTATTGGTAGGAAGAAAATTGTCAAAAGACAAGTGAAGAACAGCAAAGTATAGGCGTTTAGCCCCCTGTGTATGTCGAAATGGTATCCGTCGTGAATAAACAGTGTGGGCTGGTAGTTTTTCACTTGGTGACTTTTCGCATTCAGTTACCATTTGAGGGATGGGAAAATGTTATGCGTCGATGACGTAGCAATCATCATTAGGACTTTTCCTAACCGTCGTATCTTCATAAATGCAATCTGCTAATGCATATGGCTTGGATGAGGGATGTAAAATTAAAAGTGGTGGTTGCCAATGTGGCGTCACTTTTGATTTAATGCATTGGTTTGTCTCACCTATCTACGGATACAATCATAATTTTCAACGCTTTACTTTTCCATTAAGCGTCGGCAGGGGGATTGTAATCATGTCAATTTGTCTTCCCCAACGTCGTTTAGCATTCCTGACATGTGTGAGGGCTCTATAAAAGGGTAGTATGCCTGCTTTCATTCTCTTCTGTGTTCTCTTGCTATTCTCAGTTGGTTTACTCTCTCTGTTCCATCTTTTCCTTTCCTCCAACTGTTCCCATTCCATTTCTTCCTTGTCCTCTTACTTGAACTCTGTCTACCGACCATGGCTCCTCACTAGAAGAAAACTTAATGCCCATTTGTTGAGTTCGTTAGAGTTGTTGTAACAGAAATGTTGTCTGAACGAGAAGCGGCCAAGGTGGCTAATAGTGGGAAAGGTTTTTGGCCCCCTATGCCAGTACCAAGGGGTGAGGGTGGGGGTTTTGATGCCATTGATTGTAGTGAACTAATGTGTCTTATGGGCACTTGGATCGGTCGATGCCATTCAAGTGTCAGGAACCAAGGACCGATACCTCAAAGTCCTTAGTTATTCGGGTTGGGCACAATATGTCCTAGAAAATCCAATGTAATGCCATCTGTTGCAGGATGTCGGGCTACTCCATTCTGTGGATTGCTCCATGAATCTTCCTGGTAAAGAGGGTGTAAAGTATGTGAAGGCCCTTTTGGAACATTGGTGCTACCGCACCCACACATTTTTGGGGGCATTCAATGAATTCTCTATCACTGTAGAAGATGTTGCTACCTTGTTGGCATTACCCATTGGTGGGTCAGTGTCTACCCACCATATGCAGATCCCTGAGTCTGCTCCTACAAACTTGCAAAGCTCTGTGAGGACCTTTTGGGTAAGTTTGTTGCATTCAAGTCTCAGGTGGATCAATCAACCGCCCGGGGCAAAATGTTGCTTGAGGCATGGATTGTGTATTGGTTCAAAACCAAAGGTAGGGGAGATGTTATGGTACATGGTGCAGAGAGCCAGTGCCCTCTTGCCATGTTTATTCTCTACATTGCATCCTGTTACCTCTTCCCTGGGCTTCCATACTATGGTCTGCGCATGGTACTGGTTCAACTTGCCGTTCTTGCCGCTATAGGTCATTAACTCCCATTGGCATCAATATTTCTAGGATATTTATAAGAATAGATGGATGACACCGTCTAACAAATGATGGATCCAAGTTGTAAGAGATGGATCAGTTACGTTTTTGCCCCCTTTTCATACATGTACATGTGTGAGTGTTTTGGCCTTAGTGTCACACCCCGTTCCCTCTCTCTTATGTGCACCACAATAGCGACCTTGGAAGGGGACAAGACAGAGGATCAATTAGTGGAAGCCTGTTGAGGAAAGTGTTGGCTTCATGCCAGTAGGCAAAAGCAATTTGGGGTGAATGATATTGAGCTGAAGTTGACATCTCTTGAAGGCTTCATGTGGAGACATTTGATGTCGTTCTGTGTTGGCACTGTTGTTCTCGAGGATGGAGACCAACAGTGCATTGTGGAAGTGTTGAGTCCTCTTGTGGGCATAGCACGTCTCATTTTATGTCCTGGTGTACTCGCGTATTTGGACCGCACTAGTGAAGCCCAAAGTCATATCTTATCACCCCAATAAGGTCCTACGCCAGTTTGGGTTCGACGACCTTGGTGCCCAGTTTCTGCAGCCTTAAGGGGAAGACGTCTTTTGGACCCGGTGGCATGACCTAGCATTCCCGAGAAGCTCGTGGTTCCCCATTGGAGGGTATAGGAGGGTACAAGCTTATAAGTCCCTCCATTTTGCTCATATGTGCTTATTGTTCGAAGGCTTACAAATGTTCATGTAGACGAGCCCCTACGTCAAGTTATGGCTCCCCCTCAGGGTCATGCAGCAGACCAGGAGCATCCGCCTCAACCGAGCCCTCTAATTTCATAAGAGTGGGGATTCTTGGGTGTCATTCAAAACGGTAAACGCCCCATCTTGGAGAGAGGTGAGGGCAGTTTTCCTCCTGCAACGAAGAAGGCTTGGTCGGTGAGGGGACCTCGCACCATTATTCCACCTACTGCTACTATTCAATGCCCTCCAGAATCATATGTGACATCATCTTGGGATAGGGATGTTCAAGACAGGTGCTCGCCACAAGGAGACCCTGAGGTGGTCAGGTAAGAGCCTCCAACCCCAATACCTGAAGTAAGGGACTTAGCCAATACAGAATCAGCGTAGTCGATAGTGTCAATTCCTCTTAAGAAAGATACTTTCACTCTCAAGTGGACGTGTGAAGAAGATGGCTCCTCGTGCCCGTAAGAGGGAGCTTGAGAAAGTTGATCTGGTAATGATTTATACTTTGATGTATTTGTCTTACTATTGTCGCAATTACCATCATGTTGTTGTTGTTACTAATCTGTCTACAGTCTTTTATTTTGAAGCGGGTGGAGGCTGAAGACACTCAACCTAATGTAAAGGCCCCACAAGTCCCTTTCGAAGGCATTGTAGGTGGGAATGTATGTATAACTTAGATGTTTGCATGGCTTTCGTATTGCAATTAACTTATTGTGCTAATCATTTATGGTTTACCTCAACGTAGGTGCCTTTCGGTGTAGGTCCTTCCACCATACCAGTTTTGCCAATCATCTGGCAGCTGGTGCATGAGTTGCAATCATCGCAGCCCCCACTCAGGGTCAGGAAGCGACTGAAGACCCCCTAGTGACCTTGTGGGTCCTAGAGTAATTGAGGATGTCGTTGTCGATGACATTACCCAAGCATCCATTGCACAAAGAGAAGAAGCCTCACGGGTTTGCAGGGGGAGACCCCTGGTGATCCGGTGGGACAAACTGAGGTTGCCTAGGAAAGCCTGCTAGCCATTGAGACTTCTGAAGGATCGGTATTTGGGTTGGGGCAGCCTAGCATCACCACTCGAGGCTATCATATTATGAGGAACTTACGCTAGTACGACAAGAGCTTAAGGAGTAATGTGAGAAGCACAATATCGCTCCCCTAGGCTATGTGGTCGTGGACCCTATCTCTATCCACGGTCCTTGTAGAAACGACAAGTACTGCATATCAAGCTCTGTAGTGAAGCCTGCTTCAATCACTATTCAGAAGGGCTAGTTGTCAATTGCTGACATTTCTCCAATGGTCATAGGGACATCTCTAAACACAATCGCGACGATGATGAATTGCATCATGGATCAATCTACTGATGAGCTTTTGTGGTTTGTGTCTGCCCAATGGCTGAGGACTTGCGGGTCCTTTTTTGCTCTCGGCTTTCAAATGGACTGGATTGAGGAGCGGGTTATTTTGTTGTCCCATGCATTTTGGAAGGCTGGTCTCCAGGAGTCGCAATCTCTCTCTGGTGGTACGAGGCAGAATAGAAGGAACTGCTAGATTTTGAAGCGCAAAAGCAGGGTCTGGAAAGGATAGAAAATATGAGGATTAGGGGTATGCCATGTGAAATGCATGTGTACTTGATGTTCTATAAATCACTCAAATTTTGTAATGAGAGACTGTTGTGTATCTCAAATTGTGTTATGGATTATGATGTTGTGTAAATCAAACAACATAGGAGTGTTTAGTAGGCCTGCTTGATTGTGCGCATTGCTAATATGCCCTAGTGGGCTGATCGTGGTGTTAGTAGGCTATTCAGGCCCTGTGTGCTCCTTAGTTGCAATTTATAGAGCTTTTACTTTGGCGTCATTGCATACAAAGTCCCTTATTATGGTTGAGATTGCAACACAATTGTCATCATTAAATGTCTATGTGACAAAAAGGACTGTATGTGAGAAAGGTTAAATCTTATCGCATCTTCGAAGGTGAAGTTAAAAATTACCCTATGCAAGGGTTGCGATGAATATAAGCTCCGATATATAAAAATAAAGAGAATCGTGTAAGTACCATCATATGTGTCAAAGTTAAGTAAATGGTAAGGTTCAATGGAAATGCTAAAGTCGAGTAACTTTTACGAAGTACGACAAATGTTATCGCAAATGCCAAGGTCGGGCTCTTAGGCAAACAAAAGACAATTCAATCATATAAGAAGGGCAAGTACCCTTGTATAAATGTGTGAGAGGTATAGTTTGTTATATCAAAGGGATTAAGTGTCATTATGTAAGCGTCTAGCATCACCATGTATGGAAGAGCCATTGCATTGGTTAAAGAAAAAGGTGGAGTCTCCTTGCATTTTAAGGAAACGAAGCCTTGTCGTGTATACGGGACCTGACTAACATTGTATTCTTACAAAACAAAGTCTCATCACCACTAAGGCAATTGGGTTCCATCATGGTTTAGAAAATTAGGTCTTTATGCATCAGCACAAGTCGGATACTGTTGCATTTGAGGCAACCAAAATATTATCTCACATGCAATAGTTAACCACTGTGTTCTATCACACTCTCAATGAGAGCACAATTGCGCATAACAATGAGAATAGAAAAGGTTTAACCACATATTACTTTCCACATGTGTAAGGAATAGATCAAGTCTTTCTTGGATTTCCCAGGGTATTTTGTTGCACATAAGTCTTGCTTCAAGATGCCTTGTCATGTTCGATGCAATTAGATTTTCCCCGCTTTTAGAGTAATTATTGTACTTACTCGCAAAGGCAAAATGCTCAGCGTTCGTCATCATACTTGTGCCCGATGCGCTTTTCCCGTAATTTCTAGGTTGACCCATCGCAAGCTTAAATGTACTTTTCTTGATTTGCCATTGTTTCTTGGGTTGCTAGAGTACATAGGTGTGTGCTTAGGGTTTCCAGGGCCTTCGCATGGAGCATATAGCATCATGGAACCAATTGTGGCAACTTGGAACCGGCCAAGGTAAGTATGAGTGCGCCTGGGGTTGCTAGGGCCTTCGCGTGGAGCATGCGGCATCATGAAACCGGCCACGACATCACGGAACCAGCTAGGGTATGTGTGAGTGCGCCTGGGGTTGCCAAGGCCTTCGCATGGAGCATGCAGCATTGTGGAACCGGCCATGGTACCGCGGAACCGGCTAGGATATGTATGAGTGCGGCTGGGATTGCCAAGGCCTTCGCATGGAACATGTGGCATTGTGTAATTGACCATGGCATCGCTGAACTGGTCATGGCATCCTAGAACCGGTCAAGGTATGTGTGTATACATATATAGTAAGCATAATCAGGATTCATCACACAAATTGGAGTCAATGATATATTTACTCATAATAGATCATACGTACATCGCACAGTTCAGAATATATATCATATCTTCATTGCAGAATTCAAAATGCATCATAAGGTATCATATTTTTTTTCTCATAATTATATGTTAAACTTGGAATATATCCCGATGTATCATAAGATCATCGCAAAAGTCCAAAGTCAGTAATATGCATTCAAAATTAATCGCATTCTTGTTTCAGGAAGAATCAAAATGCACTATGTTTTAAATACAACACATATTTCATATACAAAACATATGACAAATACTCTTTCAAGAATGCGTAAAATGATCACATCATGCTTATTTTCAACACAAATATACATGACACTATTCATAATACGTTTTCAACCAATGACCATTCAAAGTTTTGTCTTCCTCTCCTATGTCTACAGTTTTTAGTACATAGTGCCCCGAAGAGTGAGCTTCTTGGATTACATATGGTCCAACCCAATTAGGTGTGAACTTTCTGGTAGATTTTCCTTATCTAACATGGAGTGCTATTTTGAGGACTTTGTCTCCTTCTTTAAATTTCCTAGGATTTACCAATTTGTTAAAGTTAGAAGCCATGGTTCGTTTGTATTTAATCTGTTTCTGTAGTGACTTCTCCCTTTCTTCATCGATGAACTCTAATCTGTCATTGAGCATCTGATCTGTATCCTCCGTTCGAAACCATTTTCCCATCACAAAGGCTACGCGGGCAGAGACCGTCTGTATTTCAATTAGTAATACTGCTTCCCATCCATACACCAAGGAATAAGGTGTTGGTTGTGTGATTTTTCTAATCATCATGTGATAAGCCTAGAGAGTCTCAAACAACTTTTCCGACTAGTCTTTTTGGTTATCTACCACCATCTTGCTCAGCATCCTGAACAATGTTTTCTTTATGGATAAGCCGTTATCTATCAAAATCCTCATTGGGACCCCAAACCAGTGGACTATGTGCTACCTAAGAAAGTTTGCAATGTTTTTTGCACAAATTCTTCATAAGGGTATGGCCACTGCCCACTTTGTGAAATAATCTGTGGCCACTATGATGAAACAATACCCCCAAGAAGGTGGATGTATCTTGCCTATTAGATCTACCCCCCATGTATGGAAAGGCCCTGGTGTAATGATGGGGTGAAGGTCATTGGTAGGTCGGTGTTTCTTCTCAGCATGCACTTGGAACTTGTGACACTTTCGCACATGCTTTTGGGTATCCTCTGCCATTGTAGGCTAGTAGAATCCTAAGTACAGAATGTGGTTATGTAGGGCCATTTTTTCTTGGTGTGGGGTGAGTTTGGAACCATGGGCTGCATCTAGGGCCTCCACTATCTCCTCATCAACTAGGCATCATAGAGGTTTTCTAGTATGGGATTTTCTGTAGGTCACTCCAACGTGAAGGTAAAATCTTTTTGCCTTTGCTAGAAGTTTTCTTTTCAGAACTGGGTCAGCTAGTATGGTCATATTTTCTATGTAGTCTATGTACATGCTTCTCCAGTCTTCTCCACCCACTGTGAGGCACTCATTTCTGTCCACCTCCAGGATACATTTATCACAGCCTTTCTATATCTTGGTTGCGTCTGACTCCATCGTAGGCCAATAATACCTCAACCTCAATAGTCTCCTATACAGTGTGCCTGTTACATCTTGGCAATAAGCCTTGTGAGTTTCTTCTAGGACCACTTTTGCTTCTTCAGGTCCTAAGCACCTCGTTCGAACCCCATCTGCCAACCTATGGTATAGCACTTTGTTCACCAGCTGAAAACTTAAAATTACTTTGCTATCTTGCATTGCCACCGTAGGATTGTTCAACTTCTATATTACACTATGCCTCCAATCATCTGCTGTGATTTCATCCTTCTTTTCTACCTAGTGCCCCAACCTATCAGTCGAGGGTTCACAATGCATTTGAATGGTAATGTTGATTAGGTTCTTGTTTGGTTGGATTTTTTATCCGAAGGTGGTTAGCGTGTCAATGTATCTATTCTTGGCCCTGTTCTAGTGCTCATAAATCACCTCCAAGTCCCTAGTCAATCACTGAGCTGCATCATTCATTTAAACAACCTTCTAGAAAGAGGAGGTCTACTCATGAAGAATCTGATAGGGTCACGCTATAAGATCAACTTCACCTTCTGGCCTAAGATGTAATGTCTAAACTTTTGTGCAACGAATACCAGTGCCAGACATTGTTGTTCCATGTGGGAATAATTTCTCTCAACCGGCTTCAGAATTCTACTAGCGTAATAGATTGGGAATTCAACACCTTCATCATAGAAACACACCAGATATAACATAAATCAATTATGTATTATTGTTCATTTATAATAAATGTCAAAAGTACATCAACCTGATTGGAGCTAAGGGCATACACTATCTAACATGTGCGAGGCTAGGGATAAACCTTTTGAGATATGATACTTTTCCTAGGAAGGTTTTCAGTTGGGACTCATTGCTTGGAGGTGGTAAGACTAGGACTGCCTTCACTTTGTCTTCGTCCGAATGGATTCTTGTATGGTTTACTGTGTACCCAAAAACTTTTTGGACCATACCTTGAACGTGCACTTCAGAGGGTTGAGTCTTAGGTTGAAGGTTCTACACCTATTGACACTTTTCTCAATACCTCAGAGTGATCCTCCTTCTTCTTTGCCTTGACTACTATGTCATCCACATAGCACTCGATCTCCTTATGCATCATATCGTGGAAGACACTCATCATTGCTCTTTGATATGTAGCTCCCACATTCTTCAGGCCAAAAGGCATCATCTTATAGTAAAAGTTTCCAATCGGTATCCTAAATGCCGTGTGGGGTGCATCTACAGGGTTCATAAAGATCTGGTTATGTAGGTATTTAGGAAGGAGAGTAGTTGGTTCCTTGCTGTCGAATCTATCAAAATATCCATGTTCGGCAAGGGGAATTCATACTTGGGGCAGGCTCTGTTCAAGTTTTTTAAGTCAACACAGCACCTACGACAGGGGTGAAAGGACTTAGTTCACAGTATTGTTTTAAGAAGCTAACTAGGTGACTAGAGTGTAGATACTAACCTGAGTTGCCCATTCTTCTTTTTTACTAGGACTATATTGGCTAGCCACTGTGGGTGAGCTATAGGTTTGATAACCCTACTTTTAGAAGTCATTCGACCTCTTCCTTGATTTTCAAGGCTACCTTCGGCTTGAAGATTCTCTGAGATTGATTTACTATTTTGACCTTTGGATCTATGCACAAGGAGTGTCTGACAGGTGTTAAATCTAGGCCCAACATCTGGTCATATGACCAAGCGAAGAATCTTGGAACTCTATGAAAGAAGACACAGATCAGTCTAATCCTAAACAAATCTTGGCATTTTGTAATGAAGAAAGGTTTTTACCTTTCAACAGTACAATTAACCATTCTTTGCCTTTGGGTCCTAACTTGGCTGATATGTACAATGGCTTTTTCCTTCTGTGGCCATGTTAATTTCTTCTAATGGCTCTTCCATCGCATTGATGGAATCTTGCATATTCTTAGGAGGTGTTTAAACCTCATCATAGTATTCCACGATTTCTTCTTTTTGTTCCTGTTATCGCAAGTGAGTTTTAGTATATCTAATTTTTTTATTAATTATGAATTAATATTTTTTAGTGTTGTACCTTTGATGCTTGTGGTATTTTTTCAAGTTGTAAGATGTCCTTTTGCAATGAGACCATCGCGATGTCCTTTTGTAGAGTTAACCCAATGAAATAGTTCTGGTTGAAACATTGTTCGCATACATGTTTTTATTAAGAAGAAATCACAAGCATCCCACTTAGGGTGCATGATCTTAGAGAAGTATGAGTGCAACATATGCAACTTGAGTACGATCTCAGATATGCACATGGTAAATATATTTTTCTTTTGACAGCAAAGCCAATCATAAGTCATATTTCATTCAGATAAATACAATGTAATTACCAGAAGATGGATTATAACTTGTGATCAAATATAAAGTCATACCTAAGGGGTGGCCTTTTTGGTTGCTAGCAGCTCGTCATCCTCGTAGTCTACAACAATTGTGTGGTAGCTTTTCCTATCATCACTGGTCACCCGTACGCACTTAGTCCTTTTCTTTCTCTCCGGCACGATCGAAAGTTCACTCACAAGGCTCGGCAACTACACTCTACCTTGGTTATCCTCGTCTCTCCTTCATTGGCTAGCTCAATATAGTAATAATCAAATAGTTATGCACTTTGTATTTCAAACTATTGTAGTTATTCTAAATAATTTACCAACATTTTAAGTCAATTGATGAAAATCACTTAACACAACTGTATACGTAAGTTCAAATTTTTAGTACTCTCAATGAGTTTGTTATCATCACAACACATAGGGTCAATAATAGCTATAATTATATAACCCTAGCAAGTGCACTAGTTATCAAGTAGTATAAAGATATCATTCCCACGAGGATTTAACAAAATAAGTATTATAACTATATTTTCCCTCAATTATTTGAACAACCGAATTCTAACAATAGGAATTACTGAAAAGATAGAAAAAGAAAGAATAAAAACAAAGGCAATTAATGACAAAATTTGCAACGATCTAGTTGGAAGCGCTAGGACTATTGGTCCACCTAACCCTTCCAATGGATACCAATTTATTAGATTAACCAAGATAAGTTATTATTTTTATAAGCTGAAATTTTTCCAAATTTATTTAATATTCCCTCTCAGGATATATCAAATCTACCTCTATCAAGTAACCCTTCGATCTCTCAACTAGAGTTCTCGTGATAGAGATGTAGTAAGTTCTATGAAAAACTCGTGTCATTAGATGAATCATGTATATACCATTCAATTCACACTGTGAATTATTTAGTCCACTATATGAATTCCTCTCTCGATTCATTCATATAAACCAAATCAATTAAGAGGTGATCAAGCTCCTAATCGCATTATGCATAGACAATAGGAAAATAACAATCTTGGATAAATCAAAATAAAAATCAATCCATTGCCGTGGTCAGGCTTTCCACAGCCCTAGCTACAAATAAATTAATTCATGATAAAGGAAATAAAACAAACAAGGGGTAAGAAAGAACTCATGATGTTGCCCTTGAAGTTGAGATCTATGAGCTTGTCTTCTCCTTGCCGCCGCTTTCCTCTTTTTCTCCTTCTTGCTTTGCTTCCAAGATGGATTGATTGATTGATGCCCAAAGCTAGTCCCCCCCCCCCTTTATATAGCTTTAGGAGGAGGGGCTGTTTCCAACTCTTTTTAGGAGTTCATTCCCAAAAATAGAAAGTTCTAATTAGTTTTGATATAATCATATCCTATTTCTTGTCTAGTAATCTCAACCTTCTTTATCTTTCTAGGATTACATTTGAAATTTAAATTTGATAAGACTCTTTATTTTTGAATTCGAGTTGGGCTTCTTTAATAAATTGGGCTGCTACAAGGCTTTTCTGTGAATTGGGCTTCAACTGTGAGGTGGGCTTCTCTACGAATTTGCTTCGACTTTGAGCCCAATTTTGACCTCGATGTAGACCGAATCTGTCAAAACCAAAAATATGAAAGTTGTGGAGTTCTCCCTCCGGTGCATCTTAAATCATCCCAATCGGAGTCCGGACGTGAGAGTTATGCCTAGATTACTGAATAGTGCTGAAACTGTGCAAAATCATCCGATTAACCTTGTTTTTCTCCTGACGCCTTTTTGCTTGCCCTAAATCGAAATATAAGAGTAATGAATCCATTTAAGTGTTAATTAAGTGTAAAAGAGTGAATATTTAGGAATAAAAATATGGTAACTTTTATTCACATCAGTCAATAATCCCCTCCCTTCTAATGAGATAAACTATTGATGGTAAAATGATTACAATAATAAGCTTATATAGAGAGAGTACACACTTAACTCCCTTGTCGTTACGCTACCAAACATATGTAAGCACACAAATATAATAATGGAAAAAATAATTAACACAATGAAAATATAGACAATACTATCTTGTTATTTCTCCTAGTTTCATGTAGGTAATGCATCATTTGATTTTAAGATCTTTTTTAGATCTTTGCCTATTTTATGGAGCTTATGCATCTTTACTTGACTTAGATTTAGGTGGGAGTTTGATTCTTAAATCTCCCCCTTTGTACACATACTTCTTAAGGAGGATATCTTACCTTGTTTGTATTGGAAAAGACAAAAGTTGCTTAATTGTGCATATCCCATTAAGATCTTTTTTAGATTTCTACCTACTTTATGGATCATATGCATCTTTACTCGACTTAGGTTTAAGGGAGTTTGATTCTTAAATCTCCTCCTTTATACATTTACTTCTTAAGGAAGTTATCTTACCTTGCTTGTATTGGAAAAGACAGAAGTTGCTTAATTATGCATTTCCCATAAGTAAGCATTCTCAAACACTTCCATCATTTGTCAAGATTATCCTACACGCCAAAATAGAATATGCTAGATAGATACCGTGTTTAAGCATGGTAACATTATCAGTTCACATATTTTCCCCCCTTTTGACTTGATAATATCATCTCATATATTATCATTTTTAACATCAATTACACATTTCTCCTCCTTTTGGCATTAGCAAAAAGGAAAGAAAGCCAGGAAAAATCAAATCGATAACATAATATAGGCATCAAAAGCACCAAGTCTCATAGATCTAAGCATTATATCAAGAGTATCAATTAAGAGCTAGAGTGCATAGATCACCAAAACACATATTATCCTTAAAGAACATAGATCAAACAAAGATAAGTTTAAAATCATATTAAAGTTCATGGATGATGGACAGAAGAATCAAGAAATGCAAAGACCATCCTAAGAGGAAGTCTAGAATAGTATTGATCCATGAAATTATCAACAATGTGAACATATATTCCATATAGCCTTCTAGAGCTATCAATCTCTCATCTACTTAAGTGGAATAAGCTTTAAACCTGGCATCATGGATATTAGAGAGGCTAATAGAGATTAAATCCAAGTAGTGATGCAAATTGATGTACATAAACATTTTGATATAAATAATATAAGTACATAAATGTTTTATGTTCAAATTGGGTTGTTTCTGTGAATTACTCCTTAAACTTGACATTTATGAGATTGCGTTAATTTAAATTTAAATTGTTCTCAGCCATTGGATAGACTTGTGGGATTTATCTTTACAAGGCTGACAATGATATGTTGCCAAATTGGTAGAGCAACTTGTCTTAGCTATTAGGGTTAAACCCTAAGCACAACCAGTAGGGATTTGGAAAAAAAAATGAACCTATATCAATTTCCAATTATACCTTGGACCTTAGAAATAGATGAGCAAAATTGAAAAGTTGCACTCAATTCCAAACTTGATTATGATACTATACTAGGTATTGGATTGAGCTACTTTTGATATGCCAATCAATGAGATTCATAAAGAGTCAAATACTTAGACATGTTAGGACAATTTAGAAAATTACCTGAGTGGTGATCATATTTATAGGATCGACCCCTTGTTATACAAAATGAATATAAGCGCTTTATTTTCTCTTCAATGGAAACCTAAACCACTAGCAATGGATTTTAGCTATACTTGAAATTAGATTTTCAAAATGTATTTATACATATATTTTATTATTTTTTTGAAAAGGATTTGCAAAAGGTTTTAATCTTGGGATCCATTTGAGTAGAAAGTGTGACAATGCATTTTGTAGTCAGGGAAGAGGTCCTTCCTTGTGAGTAATGTTTTGATTATTATGGGATGAGAGGTTAAGGGCAAAAGACCATTAGAAGGCTGATAACTTGATGGGATTCATCTTATGTAAGTTCATTATCCTTAGATTTTCATAGGGTAACTAAATCCAATGATTTCTTGTATTTTAGTGTTGGGCCCAACCGAGACCAAGCTGTTGGGTCAAGGGTTCACTACCCTTGGGAAGTGAATTCGACTTGCCCCTTTCCAAGCGTAGGGTCGAACCCATGTGGACTTATGTAAGACTTTATGGGTCCAATGCCATAGAATATTCATGCCTAAGTGGCCAAGCAATGTCTAAATATGTGAATCATTAAAGAATATGGGTCTTAGGCCCATTATTAATATGATTAGTTTAAGTAGTCACATGCATCGAATATGGGTAGGATATGAGAATGGAGCACCCATTAGTTTAATGTGCTTAGGCTACATTTGGTATTCCTTATTTTAAGGACTTATTTCCTTTCTACAATTAAAAACTCGATGTTCATAAGAGCATTTTAATTACAAAAATGAGACAAGTCCTTAAAATAAGGAATGCCAAATGCAACTAATATGGATAAGTCTTGATCTATATTTGATTTGGATTAACTCTTAATAGGATTATGAAAGTGTTCTATATAAGGGAGTAAGATGGAGGGGGCAAACTATCCTATTCTCCTCATTTTTTTGCTCCTTTTCTCCTCCCTTTACATCCTAAAACCCTAGTTTGAACCAGCCAGAGTAAGGGTTGATTCTGATCAGTCCTCTGTTGTGTTTTTGGGAAAAAAACATCAAAGAAGTTAAGGTTCACATAGCTACATCAATTTCAAAAAGGTTGGGCCTCTGTTTTGTAGAAATTGTGTTGTTGAATTAGCTTCACACGTACAACTATGCCATTTTTAGTTGGAAGTTGATTTGGATTTGATATTGGGTGTGAACTACCGCTCTAAGAGCTACATTCTGTGGACTTGTTATCGGGTATGTTCAGTTCTAAATTTTTGGTTTAAATTTGGTTTGGTTCAGTGCAAGGTTGATTCAGAAATTCAGATTTCAAAATACCGAGAAACTGATTCTTGACTTGGGTTGGATTTTTTTTTTTAAAATTCAGCCAGCAACTGTAAGAGGTTCAACCATGATTAATCAAGTTTCCAACTCTTCCGGCAGTGGTATCAAAGTAATAGGTTCAGTTCTTACACAAAACTTGATCAGATTTGTATATGCAAACTGAGAATTCAGTTCTTAGTTTGGGCTAATGATCTGGATATTCATTCTTTATATTTTTTTTTGCCATTATTTAGACTAATTTTGTGATAAAATGTTGAATTTCTGGTTTGGAGTGGGGTAGAGATTGAATTCTTTAATGGGTTGCAAGGTTGATGCACACCATGTGATTTCAATATTCATATACAATTTGTAATTATTTTTTTCTTTATTTTTCTTAGACATATTGTACTAGGATTTTTCTAATAGAAAATTAGGATTTTCTCAACTGATTTATATTGGAGAAACAACGGCAGATCACAATGCATGAAGAGAATAAGTTCGATGTGCAGAGAAGAGATCAACGTAGTTATACGGTTTTAGTTCGGATTAAATTCAAACCATCACACTCTCAACTCAAGTAGTTTTATTGTTGATCATATTTGCTGATTTGATTGTGAATCATGGTTGAAAATATTCAGATGATAAGCTTTGAATTTAGTGCATGTTGTGGAAATCAAACCCCATGCCGATTTGACATAGTTTTGGTCTGGCCTATATCAGTCAAACTTAGGGTTTTTTGGGGACTAACAACAACTCCTTACATCACTGGTTAAGATCACTGATTAAGTGATCATTTACAAAAATAAGTCAACGGATTGATGGGCCATTACACGAACCAATTCAGCCCACATTTTAAAAACCTATTTTGTTCTGATTAAAGCAAAAATAGCCCATTTGGTTAGTGACCGCTATATGGGCCAAACTGTTTTTTTAGATGGGCTGATATAGAATATTTGATAAATGAATCCAACAATGAATTGATAGTTTATTAATCTAAATGGAATGATAGTATGCCTACATGGCGCTTATAGGACCACAACACCGCAGTCCAAACACCTCCTAAAACATTCATACAGGACCCACATTAGCTCCCTAGTCCCACATGTGTCTGGTGTTTCTATCAAGTTCTGAGAGGAAGAATAAATCGCACCCCTCCCATCGGCGCAAGAGGTGAAATCAACGTGCAAATAAAAATCTCGATACTCAAGTTGCAGCAAGCTTCATCTGTTCTAGGTGGATGTCCAAAATGAAAATGTGGAACGAAGAAAGACGTAACAGCAAGCTTGAAGAGGCACTCGAAGTGAAGTCGTTGAGGCGAATCATCAGCGCCTATCTCAAGTAAGCTTAACCGCTCCTTCCATAT
Organism: Nelumbo lutea; assembly: GCF_056320005.1. Taxonomy (NCBI): domain Eukaryota; kingdom Viridiplantae; phylum Streptophyta; class Magnoliopsida; order Proteales; family Nelumbonaceae; genus Nelumbo; species Nelumbo lutea. Next base: position 61,406,428 of record NC_142688.1, read on the forward strand.
TCTCGTTTTCTGAATAGGGTTTCTTATTCTTTTGCTTCTGACTGGAATTTTCAGTTGGGCTTTTCTTGTTTCTCCATTACTGCTTTAGCATTGATAGGTGAACTTGGGTGATTGAATTTTGATTTTATTCTCAGTCTGTTTTATTTTGGTTATGAGGTTGACAGTACTATTCTTTCGTTTACATTCCCATATTTCCTTTTTATTTATATGATGAACTTGGTTACCTTGTTTTCTTTTGGCTATTGTTGTGTAAATATCATTTTTCCCCATTTCTATGGTTAAGTCTATTTATTTATTTATTTACCTTAGGAGAGAGCAAAGTTTTTGAGATTTTTTTTTTCAAGTTCCCATTCATCTGGTTAATTAATTATAATTATTTATTGCTTTAATTAAGCAAGGTTACTTTAGATTTTATCCTTATTTGTTTGTCTTACTTTATATTGAATTAGGCCTGTGTTGTTTCTTTTTCTTCTTCGTTGATTTTCGAAATGGCATTCCTTTCTCTTGTTAAGTAATTCCATTACCGTTGTTTGTCATTTTTGTTATTAGTAAGATGGTTTTTCTGTTGAAATAATTAGCCTTCTTTTATCATGTTATGTAAAAGAATAAATAAATAATCTCTGCTTGTCTTATGTAACTAAGAGAACTCTATTGAGCTCAGTTTGGAAGGTGTACAAATACAAATATGTAGAGTGCAAAACCTTGTTTGTTGTATTATTTTGTATGTATTTGTACTATGCATATTTGTATTTGTACTCTTTCCAAACTGAGTGGTAGGAACAAATCTTGAAAGTTCTAGTAATCCAGGGTCACCAAAGCCTGGAAGTAATTTATGGAAAGTATGTAAAGCAGATAATGGACAATGAAAATGTAAAATAGAAAGGAGAGCATAATAATAAATACAAGCTTGGACTTATTTTCGAAATTCTCCTTTAATGTTGAAGTTAGGAAATGGTAGCAAAAAGCTCTACTCTGAAGGAGAAGCCCTATGCTGTGTGGAGGGCCCCCGAGGAAGGCTTTATAAAATTAAATTTTGATGACAGCAGTTAAGGAAATCCTGGGCTGTCTGGAGTTGGGGGGGTGGTGTATTTAGGAACACAGAAGGTCATAATCATATTCTTGTCTTTCTCGATAGGATTCAATTCTAGATTCTCTGAAGACTGAATGACAGAACTCATGCAGACCACTTCCCACAACAATGTTTAGAAAGGTCTAAGCAATGAGTTTGCTAACAAGATCTTTGTCATGGTCAAGTGCCTTGTTAAACTATGAATATATAACAATTTGCACAATTGCATGCATGATTAATTGGCTCTCTGCCTCCCCGTGGCAGCAGGAGCAGGCCAAAAGAGTACAAAACAAGCTCCAAAAGACATGGAGCACAAAGACATAGCTACAGATCTGTTACAAAATACAACCCTGCCCTGGCTCCCCATTCAATATGTTATATGCCACATAATACATGCATGGAGGAGTTTTTAAAGGCCATGGGATGAAACCATCACCGTTCTTTCCAGTGAGGTTGGTTTTGGGACTCTCATAAATTTGAGATTTGTTCTCTTTGGATTCTGATCATATTTAGGTTGATGATGATTCTCAGTGTCATTAGGTGGTTACTGCACAATCTGATGGTCCTTGGATCTCATATCATCATGTTAGGGAGGGCTATGATTTTATGTCCAGAATGAACAACATCATCTATGAGGATACCTGGGTAAGCTAACTTGATGGTAGACCTTGAGGTTGGGTTGGAAGGAGTTGGTTGTGTTGTGCTGATGGTGGACTGATATATATATTTTTTTGATCAATAACTTTGAAAGAATTTCATTAATTTGAAAACTTTAGGATACAACAAGAAGTTGTGAAAGAAGTCAGCTTTGACCCAGGACAGAATTACAAATGTGCCCAAAACATTTGTTCTTTGAACTCCTTGCTTTGCTAAGCTATCTGCCAAACTGTTGGCAGATCTCCTAACTCATCCCACCTGGATTGACATGGTCCTTGACATCCATTTAAATCTTTGAAAATCATTCTTCAACTGCCATGTCACCCCTTCCCCTTTTTGCAGCCATTTTATCACAGTTTTTGAGTCTCCCTCGATGATCAGTCTATTAATACCTAACTCTTTAGCCTTCTCAACCCCATATGCTGCAGCTAGAAACTCTGCCTTTGCCACATCACCCTCCTCCATAGGACTGGAGTATAGAGCAATAATGAGTCCATTTTCATCTCTAATGGCCCCCCAATGCTTGAAGGGCTTGGGTTACCCACACAACTCCCATCAAAGTTCAGCTTCTTCCAACCATCTGTTGGAGGAGACCAAGCCTCAAAAAACTGTTGTCTCGTACATGATGAGGCAGCAATAAGACCCAAACCCTGAAAAAGTCTTCGACCTTAAAAGCTGAAAACAACTTCAAGCTTTTTACCCAATGTGCCACCCTCAATGTTATTGTTTCAACTAAAGCTTCCTTGCATTTTTCTTTACCTTCAAATATTCTATCATTTCTTTCCTCCCAAACGGTCTAAAGTATTGCTGCTCTAATACAACTCCATAGAATCCTAGTCCTCCTTGTCATGCCATTGATACCATTAGGGTTGAATAAACCTTCCACCCTGTCAGGAGAGGACCACCTGCACCCAAAAAGGGAAGTAAACCAATTCCAAATAAAACTGACAAAAGGGCAAGATATTAGAAGGTGGAAAGCAGTCTCACCACTTAGCTTACACAGGACACACCAGTTAGGGGACAAGCACCAATTTGGTCTTTTCCTTTGGTGTACATCATAGGTATTAATACAACCATGAAATACTTCACAAAAAGCACTGATTTTAAGGGGAGTAGGAGGGCACCAAATTTCTTTGATTGGGAAGGGAAGAGAAGATTGTGTGGCAACCAACGAATGTAGAAGGGATTTACAAGAAAACGACCCGTCAGAATTAGGACCTCAAATCCTAGAATCTGACCCACCTTCCCCCAGAAGTACTGAATTCAGCAATCCTAACAGCTCGGACACTGCAAGAAGTTCAGACTCTCTAAGGTTCCTGTTAAATCCAAAGTTCCAATTCAACCCTGGAAGGTGAGATGGTTGGCTTAGGAAATCTAAAATAAGCTTACACTTGAACTTGGACAGATCACAAAGAGAAGGAATTTTCTCACCCAAAGGAGTATCCTCAATCCACACATCCTCCCAAAATCTGATTTTGCTACCAGAGGACAAGTCATACTTGATATGATTTAGGAATGTAGGGAGAACATCATGGATGGCCTTCTAGGGAGCAGCCAAGGTAGCCCTACGGAGACATCCAACATCCCATCCATTGCTCGACATGCCACGAATGCTTGCAACCACTTTGTGCCACAATTTCTCATTTTCATTTGGAAGCCTCCAAAGCCATTTGCAAAGCGAAGTCTGATTCTTCAGTATAACATTACCTATTTCTGATTCCCCTTCCACCTTCAACTTCCTCACCTTTTCCCATCTAACCAAATGATCATTCTTTTTTTTTTCCCTTGGTTCCCAGAGAAAATCCCTCATTATTTTTTCAATTTTCCTCACTATCCCTTGTGGCATCCTAAACATTTTCATGTAGTAAGTACACTGGAAGATTTGCTAAAGTAGACTTAATTAGGGTTATTCTCCCCCCTAGTAAGATATAGTTCCTTTTCCACGCCGCCAAGCATTTCTCGATCCTTTCCATATAGTTCCTTTTCCACGCCGCCAAGCATTTCTCGATCCTTTCCACCACTGGAGACCAAAAACTAGCAGATCTAGGGTTGTCTCCAAGGGGTAAACCCAAGTATTTCATTGGTCACTCACTTTTCTCACAACCTAGGGAGTTTGTCAGAAATCTCACTTCATCCTCTTCAATGTTGGTTCCAGCCAATAAGATCTTTGACCAATTAATCCTCAAATTAGACATCATCTCAAAGAGTTTCACAACCAGCCTCAGATTTTCCACTCCCTCCCTACTTTCTCCATCACAAAAAATAAGAATATCATTTGCGAACTGTAAATGAGTGACTAAAACATTATCCCTCCCAACTGGCCAACCCTTGAATAGTTGCACACAATTTGCTCTTGAAATCAATTTACTTAGGGCTTAAACAGTCAAAGTAAATAGAAAGGGAGAAAGGGGGTCACCCTGCCTGATCCCCTTGAAAGAAATCATACACTGTTCCATTAACTATTACTGAAAAGTGACTAGTTTGTAGGCATCCCATGATCCATTTACACCACAAATTTCCAAAGCCACATCCCCTCATAATATCAATCAAGAAGTTCCAATCCACTAAGTCATAGGCTTGTTCCAAATCCAGTTTGATAGCCATTCCCTTCCTCTTTAATCTCTTTTCAGCCTCCACACATTCATTGGCAATTAAGATTTGATCAATAATTTGTCTATCATGCACAAAGGCCCCTTGAGCTTGAGAGACAAGTGGGGGGGGGGGATCACCTTCTTAATCTTCAGAGACAGCACCTTTGCTATCACCTTGTAAATACTGGTGATTAGACTTATTGGCCCGAAATCCCCTGGTTGGTTGGCATTGTTCTTCTTTGGGATTAGTGCTAAAAAAGTAGAGTTCATTCCTGGACTTATCACCCCTCTTCTATAGAATTCATTAAACACTTTGATTAGATCTCCTTTAATTATGTCCCAACAATCTTGATAGAATGCCATTGTGAAACCATCGGGTCTTAGTGATTTTGATCTATTCATAGAAAAGACTGCTTCCTTAATCTCTCCTTCTTCAAACCTTTTTTCTATAAATTGGACTTGAGTCTCTCCCAATGTCTCCCAATCGATGCCTTCAATCCTCCACCTCTCAATTAGGGGTCTTCTATAAATTGACCTAAAATGCTCTGAGCATGCTTTAGCAATCTCACCTTGGTCCGTGATCTCACTTCCCCCACCACTAAAGAAGTAATCATGCACTTCCTTCTCCTTCCATTTGCATTGGCATGGAAAAATTTTGTATTTCCTTTACCTTCTTTGATCCATCTCTCTCTTGACTTTTTCTTACAACATATTTCCTCTCTCAATAATGTCTCCCCTAGCTCTTTCTTCAAATTCAATCTCAATTCCTTCTCATCTTCACCTAAAGTTCCTTCTACCTCTTTGCCATCTATTGCCTCAATATGAGAAATCAAATCAGCTTTCTTCTCCTCCAATCTCCCAAACTTCTACCTATTCCACTCCTTGATCTCATTTTTCAACAATTGGAGATTCTTTAGGAACTTTTGGCCTTCCCACGTCGTGGGCGCAACCAAACTATTCCACCAAACCTTGACTTTCTTTTTAAAATCCGGGTGAGTGAGCCACGTATTTTCAAATCTGAATGGAGTTGGGCCACCATCACTGATTCTCTCAAACAAACAGATGGGCCAATGGTCTGAGGTGATTTTAGGTAGATTTCTCCCAACTAACCCTGGCCAATGCTCTTCTCAATTGGGTGAAACTAAAAACCTATCAAGCTTGGATATGATAGGGGATGTTTGAAGGTTTGACCAAGTATAGCAAGATTGCCCTAGAGGAATATCTCTTAGCTCAAAAGCTTCAATAAATGAATTGACCTTTCTCATACTCGATGTAGTTCTTTGCCTACTCTTGGTTGTCTCACTCACAAACCTTACTACATTGAAATCTCCCCCTAAACACCAAGGTCCTCCCCAGAGTCCCCTAATATCCCCAAACTCCTCCCACAATGGAATATCCCCAAGCTCAAGAAAGGAATTGCAAAATTTTGAACCTTGTTTCACCCCTTTGAATATCATCTCAAAATTTCAGCTAGAACCCTAGATATCATAGATTTTGGGTTTTCTTCAAAAGCAATTTTTTTGTCCTTTTGTGCAATAGGAGATAAAATGAGGGAAAGTAGACTAAGATGGTTTGGTCACATGCATAGAAGACCACCAACAGTACCCATAAGAAGAGGTGATTCATTGCAAGTTGAAGGGCTAGAAGGTCTAGTGGTAGACCGAAAAGGACATGGGTAGAAGTAGTAGGAAATGATTTAACAATGGATATGGAATTAAACTGAACAGAACGGCAAAAGAGGATTCATGTAGCCGACCCCATATAGTTGGGATAAGGCTTGGATGATGATTGTGCGAGACATACTTTGCACCTAACAAAATATTCTTTCCCTCTACAACTATCCATTCTAACCCAAACTGTGAAATTTAATTGACATTTCCATCAATATATTTTCCTCATTCCAAAGACTTTGCTAAAACAATTGGTCTTTTCTTCTAGTTCAAAGACCTTGCTAGGCATGCAAAATAAATCTGTTTTCTAGGTTAAGTTTTATATTGAAAAGTTAAAACTTTCAACGGAGACTATAATTGTGAAAACCACCAATACAAGGTGAGCTATATGGTTTATATGGACTATGGGATTGAACATGAGGTCAATGCTGTGGGTCCCCTATCTGATGGAAGGTTTGTATTTGGGCACAGGGTCCCTAAATGTGGCAGAAAGTTCTTGTAGGGAAGCTCACTACTTGACCTAATTTAGAATTTTCACTCTATATATTATAACTGTTTTCTTTTCTGTTTTCTTGTTTTGGTTATCGGCCAATTATGCAGCTATTCGGATGCTGCAGAAGAGGATGTTAAAAGGTATGAAAGATCCTTTAAGAAGCTTCCACCTGCCCACAAGGTACACTTCTTCTATACCGGATTACAATATTTTGTTAGATTTGGACTTGTAAACCGTTTGAAATATTATAAATTTGAATATATACTACTCTATGCTGGATTTTGTTGTCTAACTTCAGTTTTTGTTTGCAAATAATGACATAATGTTAGTGTTGAAGGCATTTTTTTAATCCAAATAATATTTAAATAAATTAGAACTTAAATAAGTGGGTTGGCTAGTCTGCTAGCCAAATCATTAAAACTATAAAAAAGTATCCCATATGGGAGTCCCCTCTCTTTAAGTGGGGAGTTCCCTCTCTTTAAGTGGGAGGGACAGGTGTCCTTCACCTAGGAGGAGGAGGTAGTTACATAACTATCCCACTCCCTATTTAAGCTCCTTAAGGGGAAGCTAGAAAGACAGACAGAGAGACTCTTTGGAGAAAATTTTCACAAGAGATTCTTAAGAAAAGCAAAGATAAGGAGAGAAGAAAGGAGAAGTGCTCAAGGGAAGGCAAGGAAGGAAGGTAGAGAAAAGGAAAGTCCTCTCTGTGAATACTTCCTATTTATGTCTTTTTCTATGTATCCTTCTTTCTCTCTCTTTTGTTACTACTTTTGAGAAAGGAAAAAGAGGGAAATAAATCATCTACAACCAGGTGCCTTTACTTGGTTGATTATGGTCCCTCTTTCAAGACAAAGTTAGGGATTAAAGCATCTACAGTTTAATTCTTGAAGACTGATTATGGTTCCCTTCAAAGGAAAAATGAAGAGTAAAGGGGAATAAACCATCTACAACCAGGTGCCTCTACTTGGTTGATTATGGTCCCTTCAATTAAAAATGAAGAGTAGAGGGATGAAAATCGTCTACAATCAAATATTCAGTTTGATTGACTACGGTTCCCTTTTTGTATGCAAAATTCCAAAGTTTAAGGTCGTCTACAATCAGAATTTCATCTGATTGACTACAGCTTATTGTGAAGAAAGGGGTGAGAAGGAAGTTTTCTTTGTGTTAAAAAGAAAAGAGAGATGTATTGCTGTATAGTTTTTCAATTGTGTTTTCTTTTTCTTTCTTCTCATTTTTGTACACTTGATGTAAAAGAAAAGCAAATGAAAAGTTCTTCTTCAGTACCCTATTGTTCTTTTCTTTTGTTCTATGCATTCATTTCTCCAAGTCAGAATCAAAAGGTGTTCTCTACTTTCTTGTGGAGATGTAGTTAAGGGGAACAATCCGGATGATTCCCTGAATGGGCCTTACCCAAAATAATAAAAACTCAATCACTTGATTGAGTGAATTATGTTGCATGAGAATTTATTAAAATTTTCACACCAACAGTTAGTAATAGTTTAAGAGAGTGCTGTGAAGTCATCATGGGCTCATGGCTTTGAAAGCCCATTTTATCATTGTCTACAACTTAAAAGCTGGATGCTGTTTGTGAAGATCATTGTTTGAAAGTTTATAGTTTTGGATCCAATGCAAATGTAGATCCTTCTCAAAACATCCAAACTGTTCTTAGAGTCGTGGGGAACAACCACAATCTGGAACAGGGAAACAAAGAAACATTGTCTTCATCCCCTTCTGGTAACCCCTGTAACCCTGCTGGTTTAGTTTTTGGGACAAACTCTTCTTCTAGTGTTTCTACAGATTCCCCAGATCCCATCCTTGGTTCTGCTTTGCCCATGTTAGTGTCTGAAGTTGGGAAGGGTATCATAGGAGAGAAAACAGAAGGGGAAGGGATTAATGTACTAGAGCACACCAAGGAACAGCTAGAGGAATTCGAGGGAGGGAGAGGGTGTGTTGAATTGTTAGGTGGTCAGCTCTCTGTTAAAACAGAAGAAAGAAAAGGAAAAAGGAAAGGGAGTTAAAAATGGAAATAGTGGAAAGAGTGAAGATGTGCAACATGATCCCAAAGGAGAAAAAGGATGATTCTTCTGGCAAGGACTCATTGGTGGATCTATCTGTCAGAATGGGTCTCAAGGTTGAAAATTCTAAGGATCTAGGGTCAATCACTAAGAAAGGCAGAGGGGTAAGACAAGAGGAGGAAAACATTGAACAGCGTTGAGAAGCTCATTAATGATGAGGAGGGGATAAAGATTTCAGATGATCAGATCTAGGGAGGGAGAAGAAGGGGGGGCTCTAGTGTGGTAGAGGGTTAGGCTATAGTCTAGTGCCGAACATGAAGATTATCAGCTGAAATGTTAGGGGTTTAGGGAGTGCCACAAAAATAAGAGCAATCTAGGAAGTTTTGAAAAAGGAAAGGCCTGATATGGTGCTAATTCAGGAGTAAAAATTCAGGTGTAGGAGTTTTTGGGGAGAGAGACATTAATTGGAGTTACACCCCATCTTGGGGTACTTCAGGAAGCATAATAATGGTCTGTCATCCGGAAGATTTCAGACCATTCAGTCTACTACCAAATATCTACAAGATAATTGCAAAGGTGTCCTCACTTAGGATTAAAAAGGTGCTTCCCTGACTTATCTCACGATTTCAAGGGGCCTTCATTCAGGAGAGAAAGGATTGGCCAGATTTTAATTACAAATGAGTGTATGGAGGCTGAGAAAAGGTCTAAGAAAAAGAGAGTTGCTATCAAGCTGGACTTGGAGAAATCTTATCATCTTGTGGATTGGGAGCTCTTAATTCATATTTGTCAAACAAGCTGTTCATACCAGAGAAGAGAAGAAAGAATTCTGGGGGTGAAAACTGAATGAATCGATCCCACCCCAAGAGCCATAATATATATAAATGAAATAAGGGTATTTACAAAAAAGCCCTTGTAGGCTAAAGAAGAAAATAACAAGAAATAAAATAAGTGATACAATACAACATGAACTACAGCAATATAATACATCAATGTGACTCTTCACACTCCCCCTCAAACTGGTGCAAAGGCATGAGAATGCAAGAAACTTACACATCGGAGGTGACATGAGGGAGAGTGAGAGAGCTTGCAAGAAACAAGTCGTAGATAAAGCGGCAGTCCACCTCAATATGCTTCGTCTTTTCATGAAAGATTAGGTTAGAGGCAATCTTTATAGCACTTAGCACTAGTGTTTGCATACAGAGGGATAGGTGTAGGAGAGGAATGATCCAATTTCTTAAATAGAGATTGAAGCCAAACAACTTCACTACAAACAGAGGACATTGCCAGGGGTAAGCATTCGGTTTATTCAGTTAAAAACTGAACCAAAACCAAATTATAGAAAAACCGAAATAATCGAAACCGAAATTTTCAGTTAAATCAAATTTTAATAATATATACTCTATATATATTATATATTATAAAATATATATTATGAAATCAAATTTCATTTTATTATATATTAATATGTGTTGAAGTTTGACCTGCCCTAGAATTCTGTCTTGTTCGTTGACTGTAAAATAAAGTAAACAACAAGAAGTAGGAGAGGAAAGAAGAAGAGAGAAAAGAGAGGAAAGAGAGAAAGGCTGGTTCGAATTAGAGAAAAGTTATCCCTAGATTCGACCAAACCTGTTATTATATTATTAACTTATTGGAAAGGACTTGAGTGCCCTTCTTTAAGTAAGAGGCGCTCGAACTAACATAACCGTACACATCAACATTCTCAACAAGTACAAAGACTGAAATACCCCTTCACTAACACCACTAACACTCCCCCTCAAGCTGGTGAGTATATATCATATAATCCCAGCTTGTTACATATATAGTCCACTCTCCCTTGACTCAAACCTTTTGTAAACAAGTCTGCCCACTGGTTTCCCGTACTAACATATGCAGTTTCTATCACCCCATTCAGCACCTTCTCTCTCACAAAATGGCAGTTCACTTTGATGTGCTTGGTTCTTTCATGAAACACTAGATTGGAAGAGATATGAACCGCTGCCTGATTGTCACAATAGAGCTTCATTGGAGTACTGATGTCATATCCTATCTCCTGTAGAAGGTTCCTCAGCCACACTAATTCACAAGCAGTATGTGCCATGGCCCTATATTATGCTTCTGCATTGCTTCTTGCCACAACTGTTTACTTCTTACTTTTCCATGTTACCAGGTTACCCCCCAGAAAGGTGCAATAGCCTGTGGTAGATCATCTATCAGACATAGAACCTGCCCAATCAGCATCGGTGTATCCTTCTACCACCAGTTTTCCACCACTCCTGTATAGCAAACCACGACCAGGAGCTCCTTTTAGATACCTCACAATCCTTAACACTGCATTCCAATGTGGGACCAAAGGTTTCTGCATGAATTGACTCACTACACTAACCGCAAATGAAATATCTGGCCGAGTAATGGTTAGATAGTTTACTTTGCCTACAAGTCGTCAGTATTTGCCAGGGTCTTCAAATACTTCACCTATATCACTGCTCAGCCTCGTATTTGTTTCCATAGATGTCTCAACCAGTTTAGTACCCAACAACCCTGTTTCTTCCAGTAAATCAAGCACATATTTCCTCTGACACAAATTAATGCCATGCTTAGATCTTGCTACCTCTATGCCCAAAAAGTATTTCAACTTGCCAAGGTCCTTTGTCTGAAAGTGTTCCTGTAGGAATGCCTTCAATCTGTCAATGCCTATTTTATCATTCCCAGTCACAACGATATCATCCACATACACCACCAATATTATTTTGCCTGCCGAAGAGTCAAAACTGAAGATAGAGTGATCAACTTGGCACTGTTTCATACCAAACTTCTTGACCACCTCACTGAACCTACCAAACCATGCTTGAGGGGACTGTTTAAGTCCATAAATAGCCTTCTTAATTCTGCATACCTTACCATCCTCCCCCTAAGCAACAAACCCGGGTAGTTGCTCCATGTAGACCTCCTCGAGCAAATCACCATGCAAAAAGGCATTTTTGATATCTAGCTGATGGAGAGGCCAATCATACATAGCTACAAGGGAGATGACGACACAAACTGACACTATCTTAGCAACCGGGGAGAATGTCTCTGTGTAGTCAATGCCATAGGTTTGGGAGTACCCTTTGGCAACCAGCCGCGCCTTTAGGCGCTCAACACGACCATCTGGCAAGTACTTAACACTATACACCCACTTACAACCGACAGGCTGCTTCCTAGGAGGAAGAGCGGCGAGATCCCAAATGTGATTATGATGCAGAGCAGAGAGCTCTTCTTCCATAGCACGTCCCCACTCTGGAGAGGTAAGGGCTTCCTGGACATCCTTAGGAACAACCATGGAGGATAACAAAGATATGAACTGGCGATGGGAGGCAGATAGGTGGGTAAGTGAAACAAAATTGGAAATAGGGTGAAGGGTGCAAGTACGTTTACCTTTCCGGAAGGCAATAGGAAGATCTAGGTCGGAGGCTGGTGTCGGAGCTGGAGCTGGATCTGTCGACGGTGATGAAGCTGGAGGAGCTGCAGCTGGTACACGTGGGCGATGTGTATACACGTGACGGATGAGTGGACGGTCAATCGACGGTGGCACCGGAGGCAAGGACGTAGGCATGAATGGAACCAGAGGAGGTGGATCAGCCACAGGAAGAGGAAGAGGAGGTGGTGATGTGGAGGAAGCAGCAGCACCGGACCCCACGAAGAACGGAGTAGACTCGAAGAATGTAACATCACCACATACCAAGGAACGACGAGAACTGGGATGATAACACTTGTACCCTTTCTGAGTTCGGGAATAGCCAAGGAAGATACACTTCAGGGAACGTGCATCTAACTTGTCAGTCCCGGGACCCAGATTATGAACGAAGCAAACACACCCAAATACCCGAGGAGAAAGCGGAAACGGATACATGTTGGGGAATAAGACACTAAAAGGAGAACGACCATCAAGGGTAGACGTGGGCATCCGATTAATTAAGAAACAAGAGGTGAGCATTGCATCGCTCCAAAAGGTTTTGGGAACATTCATGGCGGTTCTTTCTCTCAGCAACCCCATTTTGTTGCGGAGCGTAGGTACATGAAGTTTGGTGTATAATGCCATGTTGGTCCAAATATTCTTGAAAAGATGAAGACAAGTATTCATGATCATTATCAAAATGGAAAATTTTGATGTGAACGCCAAATTGATTGCGGATCTTAGCATAAAATTTCTAGAAGATGGCAAATAATTCACTTCTTTCTTTCATTAAATAGAGCCACGTCATTCTTGAACAATCATCAATAAAAATAACAAAATATCGGTATCCATTATATGACATCACTTTATAAGGACCCCAAACATTTGAATGAATTAAAGAAAAAAGACTTGACACACGGTTATCGACCCTAGAACGAAAGGGAACACGCTTGTGTTTCCCAAATTGACATGACTCACAATCTAAAACAGAAAGTTGACTCAATGAAGGGACTAAGGACTGCAACACTTTCAACGAAGGATGACCAAATCTACAATGCCACTGGAGAGGAGAAATGGATGACTGAAGGGCCGTTGACGTTCGTCCACCACCATCAAGATAATACAGTCCACCGGCTTCATGCCCTCCACCAATCTTCATCCCCGTCTTGAGATCCTGAAAAACACACATAGAAGGGTAAAATGTGATGGAGCACTTAAGGGACTTGGTCAGATTACTAACAGACATAAGATTAAGTGGAAGCTTAGGTACATATAAAACAGAGGATAGGGATACAGGGTCTAGGTCAACATTACCAACACCACAGATAGATGATGTGGAGCCATTACAAGGGTAACAGATTGTGATGTTGGCAATGAGTGAGAGATGAAAATACACCTGGAGTTCCCGTCATGTGATCGGAGGCTCCAGAGTCAATTATCCAGGGGTTGGGTGTGGATGCCAAACAAGCCATACCTGAGTGTGCAAAGGAAGCTGTGTTCTATTGCGACTTGGATTGAACAAACCTCCCATACTCATCCCAAGGAACACTCACCATCTCCTTGCCTGGACCATCTGAGGGAGTAGAAGGCATCGGGTCAGCTGACCGGTTCTCCTGTCTAGAGCTGAAACTGGTGTCACTAGTCATGGCATGGTTGGCCCACGTCGAGGGAGGACCATATAAGTCATAGCAGTAGTTAATGGTATGTCCATCTAAACCTCAATGAGTACACTTCCGTGGACCTGAGCCACGTCCTCTACCACGAGCTCCCCTTGAATCTCTACCTCCAATACGACCACCACCACGGATATGTGTAGATCCACCACTACCACTCCTGCCAGGCGGGGCTCCTCGAGCCCCACTTCTGCCACCTCGACCTCTCGACACTACAAATGCTGATTTATCGGAGACATTAGAGTCCATAGATCCAATGGAAGCCCTTCGAAGACGAGCAAACACCTCCTCTAAAGATGGAATAGTAGATCCCCCTAGTATCTGGGCTCGTATTGGTTCATACTCAGATTTCAGCCCCACCAGAAACCGTGTCACATCAAACTGCTCTCGCTGTTGCTGTTGAACTTTGACATCTGAGGTGAGAGGATGATAGACATTTAACTCATTACAGATATTCCTCACACTGGCATAGTACTCCTCAAGGCTCTGATTTCCCTGTTGCAGATTGAAGTATTCTTGATACAGTTGATATACGCTAGTGGTATTATCCTGACCTGAATACAGTTTCTTAGCATGATGCCACACCTCTTTGGCTGTGTCAAGAAACATGAAGTTCACACTGATTTTGGGTTCCATATTGTTCCACAACCATGTAATGGTCTGTGCATCTTCCTGTTCCCAGTCTTCATACTCGTGAGAATTAGCGGGGGGTTTCTTCTCTCTTATATGCTTCACTTTCTTCTTCACCTTCAGAAAAACCTCTACAGACTTGGCCCAAGGGACATAATTCTCTCCATTCAGTTTAATGGAGGTCATTTGGACATTCAGGTAGTCAGTAGATATCATGACACTAGGTTTACTATCACTGTTATCTGCCATTGCCGAACTCCCTTATCACTGAATTCTGAGCACTGAATTATGAGAACTACACACTGCACACTACACACTACACACAGACACTTCACCGAAATCTGCACACTAATTTCAACAGTAATAAATGCTGAGAACTGCAACACCACAAACCCTACTCATCGAAATCTGCACACTGATTTTAGCAGTATTAAATGCTGAGAACTGCAACACCACAACCCCTACTCACCGAAGTCTACACACTGATTTTAGCGATATCGAATGCTGAAAACCACACTTGTAACACCACTGACCCTAATCCACAACTACAGGAAGTTTCACCATTAAGTAGACACTGTTGCCCTTCGAATCACACACAAACAAGAATAAACCCTAGCATAAATCCTAGCATACTGCAATCTGAAAACTCATCATGCGAACTGTACTACACCTCTCATGTATTCCATAACAGAAAAATATGCATAAAAAAAACTTTACCTCATCGCTTGAAGGCCAACCACATGAAGGGCTGAGACACCACTGCACCACACGTACCAGCCCTAACTAGGGCTTAGAAACCACAACAACCAATCACCAACGATACAATCAGAGGCATAGGAACCTCCTAGGGAAGAGGGCGATCACTCCTTTTCAGCCCTTTTCCCAGTCTCCAACTCACAGCTGAGAAACCCAAGAGAAACCCTAATTCGAATGCGCAGAAGACAGAATTCTAGCAAGTCTGATTTGGTGAACCTCGCTCTGATACCATGTTGAAGTTTGACCTACCCTAGAATTCTGTCTTGTTCGTTGACTGTAAAGTAAAGTAAACAGCAAGAAGTAGGAGAGGAAAGAAGAAGAGAGAAAAGAGAGGAAAGAGAGAAAGGTTGGTTCAAATTAGAGAAAAGTTATCCCTAGATTCGACCAGACCTGTTATCATATTATTAACTTATTGGAAAAGACTTGAGTGCCCTTCTTTAAGTAAGAGGCACTCGAACTAACATAACCGTACACATCAACATTCTCAACAAGTACAAAGACTGAAATACCCCTTCACTAACACCACTAACAATATGTAAATATATTATATATTATATACTATATATTACATATTATATATTATATCTTACATATTATATATTATATATTACATATAATAATAGAAAGTTAGGTTAACCGAATTTCAAATTCTAAAAACCAAAACTGAAAACTGAATTAACTGAACTGATTTAACCAAAAACCGAAACCGAAATTTCCGGTTCAATTTTTCAGTTTTAATAGAATAGTGCTCACCCTTAGACATTCTCCTGTATTCTACTTTTGTAGAGGATTTGGAGACAAATTGTTGTTTCTTGCATTTCCATGAGATGAGAGAGTCACCCATGAAGGCACACCATACAGTATTGGAATGACGTGTGTCGGGGGCAACCAACCCAATCTGCATCAGCATAGGCCCTCAGTTGGATAAGAGAGGATGATGAGAAGAATAGACCCTGCGATAAAGTGCCCTGAATATAGCGGATGATCCGATGTACAACAATCAAATGGGGTTGACGAGGAGCAGAGACAAATTGACTTACAACCTGTATTGCAATTGAGATGTCAGAACGAGTCATGGTGAGATAGATGAGAGATCCCACAAGCTGCTGATAGAGGGAGGCATCAATAAGCAAGGAACCTTTTGACTTGGACAATTTAACATTCAGCTCCAAGGGAGTATCAATCCGTTTATCATCAGTAAGGCCAACCAACTTGACAAGATTAGAGGCATACTTGTGTTGGCAAATGAAATATCCCCGAGAACTTCGTTGAACGTCAAGTCCCAAGAAATAGTTAAGAGGGCCCAAATCCTTCATGTGAAAGGAACTGTGGAGAAGAGACTTGAGGTCCTGAAATCCTTCCATATCATCTCTAGTCAACATGTCATCTTTATGCAAGAGGAGAATTGTAAGACACTAGGCTCTTTTCCTAATAAAGAGAATAATTAGAAGCACTCTGGCTATACCAGACTTGCACAACATTTTTGAATTTTTCAAACCAAGCTCGAGGAGCTTGCTTCACCCCATAGAGAGATTTCTTTAGCCAACAGACGAGGGAAGGGTCACTATAGTACCCTGGAGGAGGTTTCATTTATACTATTTCCTTTAGATGCCCATGTAGAAAAGCATTTTTCACATCTAGTTGAAAGATAGTCCAAGAGTGTGCTGCAGAGAGGGCTAAAAGAACACACACTGTAGTGATTTTGGGTCTTGGCCACTAGAACAAATGTCTCCTCATAATCAATGCTATACTTTTGCATATAGCCTTGAACTAGGGGTGGATTTGAGCCGAGCCGAGCCGAATAGTACTAGGCTCGAGCTCGGCTCGAGACTATTCTACAAGGCTCGAGCTCGAGCTCGAGCTTAGTTCCAACCAGAACCTTGAGCTCGAGCTTGGCTCAAGTAAAGAGTTCATAAGCTCGAGCTTGGCTCGTTTTATATGTTATAAAATTATTTTGTAAATATTTTATTATAAAAATATTTAGAAAAAATATTTTATAAAAATAAAAATTATATATAATTTTTTTTATATTTAAAAAATAAGAATTATAATATTTTTATTATATATATTATTTTCTATAATTTTATTCTATAATATTTTTATTATATATTATATATATATATTCGAGTCGGCTTGCGAGCCTCACGAGCCGAGCTCGAGCAACTCGTGAAAAGCTCGGCTCGTTGCCACCCCTACTTTGAACCACAAGCTGAGCTTTGTATTAGTCTAGAGACCCATCAGATTTCAACTTGATGGAGTTGACCCATTTGCTCCCAATTATAGTCATTTGAAGGAGTTGGAACTAGGCCCTAGGTGTTGTTCTTGTGCTTGAATCTTTGCATCCATGGTATCTCTCTACTAAGGTTTGCTACTGGCTTGTTGGTAAGAGCAGGGGATATCTATAGAGGACAAAACAATAGAAAAGGAGCTATGGTATGAAGGAAAACCATAGCAAGGTCAGGTGGTCTAGAGATGCGAGTAGAATGACGCAAAGGAACATGAGGAACAATTGAAGAATCTAGTAGAAATTTGCTGAAAAAATATGAAAGAAAAGTAGTTTCTTGAAGAGAGAAGGAAGTGAGAAGGAGAAGAAGAGAAGAAGAGAAGTTGAAAAGAGAGCGATAATCTGGTCGCCCCCTTCACATATTATTTATACTAAAAATAATAGAATAGTACAAAGACAACTATGCCCTTATAGGGCGGCAAAACATGAAACAGCATATATAACACTCAAAAACATAATAAAATTTGGACTCACATAACTACTGTGGTCCCCACCTCCTATCTAACAACTAACATAAAACATCTACTCAAAAAAACATCATAAAACTGATTAATCTTCAACACTCCCCCTCAAGTTGGGAGTAAATGTCACACATTCCCAACTTGCGTAGGTCATGTTCAAGCTTGTTATTTGCCACCCCTTTAGTGAGAACATCAGCCAGCTGCAACTCCGAAGAGACAAGGCAAACAAACCTCTCTGGTTGTTACCCTTTCTCTTATAAAGTGTCTATCAACTTCATTGTGTTTTGCCCTATCATGCTGAATTGGATTGTGGGCAATATTGATTGCAGCCTGATTGTCACAGTATAACATCATAGGTTCCTCTGCTTTCACTCCAATCTCACTCAAAAGAGATCTAATTCAAAGAAGTTCTGAGACACCATGAGCCATGGATCTATACTCAGCCTCTGCACTTGACCTTCTCACAACCGCATGCTTCTTACTCTTCTAGGAGATCAAGTTTCCACCTACAAAGGTACACACTCCTGATGTAGACCTCCTGTCATCTAAGCATCTTGCCTAGTCTGCATCTGTATAGGATTCTAGCTTCAGATTCTCATGATTTGATAAAAGAGTGCCTCTGCTAGGGTGCTTTTTCAAATATGCAAGTATTCTCTCAATAGCTTCCTAGTGTTGAACCCGAGGTGCATGCATGTATTGGCTCACAACACTGACAACATAAGAAATATCTGGTCGTGTCATACACAAATACAACAGTCGGCTCACCATTCTTTGATATCTCCCCACATCCTTTACCAACTCACCATCCACACCATTAATTCTGTGATTTGGATCAATAGGAGTGTTTGCTGGTTTGGTCCCCAGCTTCCCAGTCTCCCGCAGTGGGTCAAGTACATACTTTCTCTGTGAAATGAAGATCCCATGCTTGGATCTTGCAACTTCAATCCTCAAGAAGTATTTGAGCTCACCAAGATCTTTGATCTCAAATTCTTGCTTTAATGATTTTTTGAGATCATTTCCTGTCACCACTATATCATCCACATACACAATCAGAATTGACACTAGAGCATCTCTCCTCTTCACAAAGAGGGTGTGATCAGATTGTGTTCGTGTGTATCCAAAATGGATGAGTGCCCCTCTAAACCTGTCAAACTAAGCCCTAGATGACTGTTTTAGTCCACATAGAGATTTTCTGAGTCTGCACACCTTTCCTTTACCAACATTTTCATAAAAGCCTGCTGGAATGTCCATATATACCTTCTCCTGTAAATCACCATTGAGGAAGGCATTTTTCACATCAAGCTGGAACAAGGGCCATGAATAGGTGGCTGCTAGAGATAAAAGGATACGAACTGAACTCATCTTAGCTACTGGTGCAAAGGTTTCCAGATAACCAACATCATAGGTCTGAGTATACCCTTTTGCTACCAACCTTGCCTTGTACCTCTCTATCTTGCCATCGACCTTATACTTCACTATGAATACCCATCTACATCCGAGTGTCTCCTTGTTTGGGGGGAGATCAACTATTTCCCAAGTTTGGTTTTTGACCAAAGCATCCATCTCATGTTGCATGACTGTTTTCCACTCAAGTTTGGAGAGAGCCTTAGTGACACTCCTGGGTATAGACACAATATCCAAGGAAGAAAGAAAAGTACGGTAGGAGGGTGATAAGGCACTGTAGGAAAGATGGTGTGAAATGCAGTGGGCTGTGCACTTTCTCTTCCCCTTACGAAGTGCAATGGGAAAGATCAAGGTCAGTGGGATCAGCTGCAACAATGGTGTTAGGGCAGAAACATTATCATCAGAAAACATAACGGCTCAGGCTCAAGAGGAATACCTGGAACTGTATCTGCCAAATCTGAAGTTTTAGAAGGACTGACAGAGAGTGGTGTGGAGTCAACCATCATCTGCTGGTGCTGATATTTCTGTGAGGTTGCTCGTAATGGCTCAGGTAATGAAACTGGAGGTGCATGTGTTGGTTGAACTGATGTAGATGCTGGTTGAACTGATGGAGGCACCACAGAAACAAGAGGAACAGATTGTGAGTTCTCCTCCCCAAAACTCTTCCCCTGAGGAGAACCACTCGAGAAGAAGAATGTGGATTCAAAGAAGGTAACATCCATAGTGACAAATCTGCTCCTCGACACTAGGTCATAACAGCAATACCCCTTTTGGTTCTGAGAATACCCAAGAAAAACACATTTCTTGTCCTTAGGATCCAATTTCTTGCGATGAGGGCCAAGAATGTGAACAAAAGAAACACAACTAAAAACCCTCAGAGGTATATGAAATATCCCTCCATATGGAAAAAGAAGGCTAAATGGCACCTTAAACCCCAAAGTTCATGAAGGAACACGGTTAATCAAATGCACGAAGAACTACATCTCCCTAGAACTGCACAGGAATTGAAGCACACACCATAAGACTTCTTGTCACCTGCACAATGTGTCTGTTTTTCCTCTAAGCAACTCCATTCTATTGCGGTGTATATGCACAACTGCTCTGATGAATTACACCATGTTCTAAGAGATGCATGGTCAGGTCCTTCTCAAAGTACTCCCTGGCATTATCTGGTCTAAAAGCCTTAGTTCCCGCTCCAAATTGTGTGAGAACCATCTAGTGGAACTGTCGTACCAAGTTAGGAACCTCATCACGTGATCTCATCAAATATATCCAAGAATATCGTGTATAATCATTCACAAACAAGAGAAAGTAACAAAATCCTCCCAATGAAGGTATATGATATGGCCCACGTACATCAGTGTGAACAATATTAAAAGCAGAAGTACTTCTTTTATTACTTGGTTTAAAAGACTGTCTACAATGCTTTCCTAACTGACAACTCTCACACTCCAAAGTAGATAACTGAACAAACTTAAACAACTTTGGGAAAAGACATTTCAAAGAACTAAAAGAAAGATGTCCCAAGAGATTGTGCCAAAGCATAATTTGGTTCACTGACTCTAATCCACTACTAATGCTGCTAGTAACATGACGGTTCTGATGTCTCGGAATCTCATCCAGAAGGTAGACTCCATTCACCTCACGACAACTCCCAATCATCTTCTTTGACTCCAAATCCTGCAAAACACAATTACTAAGAAGAAAGGCCACAGAACAATTCAAATTTTTTGTCAAAGAACTAGTAGACAGTAGGTTGGTATGAAGTCTAGGGACATGTAAAACAGAAGACAGAGTTATATCATTGGTCACTCTAACTGTCCCCTTCCCAGCAATGGGCATATGTGAACCATCTGCAGTAGAGACTTTGTCTTTACTAGAGCAAAACTGATAGGAACTGAAAAGGGTAGGGGCATTAGTCATATGCTCAGATGCTCTTGAATTTATAATCCAGGGAGGTCCCTCCTTACCTGAAGCGGATGCATGATTTGCAGTTGCATATGAACTACCTGTATGTGTAAAGGAAGTGGTGTAGTTGGTTCCTGCATTCTGCTGTCCATCTGGAAGGCTAGAGCTAGGTGAATCTTTCTTGCTCATAAGCTGTCCAAACCTCTTCAATTATGTTCTCACTGTTGCTATTGCAATGGATTCCCAATCAGTTTGGGAAAGAGGGGCTGGAGAGTCTCCTATAGCGACTACATTTGCATTTCCCTTCTTGTTTCTTATCCGAGCAGGCATAAGATTTGGACGAAGCTTCCAACAAGTGTCCCTGGTATGCTTAGGCTTCTTGCAATAATCACACACCAAGTCCTTATCTTCCCTTCTAGTCTCACTACTCCCCCTGTCTCCATTTGACTTGGGTTTTGTCGTACCAACCATAGCCGATTGGTCAATCCCAGGTTGTCTCAGAAAGAATATGCTGCCTGGCAATGTCAAATTCAGGGTTCAGCCCTGCCAAGAACTCAAAAACCCTATTTGTCTCTCTACTAGTTTGTGATAAGTTGCTGCATCATTTACACTTTCCCATACCACAGTTTCTAAGTGATCTATTTCCTGTCATAGGGTTTTCAGCATGGAGAAATACATAGCAAGAAGTTTTTCTCCCTGTTTCATACTTTTCACCTAATTTCTTAACTGATAGGCTCTAGCTTCATTTTGCTTCTGAGAGTAGGTTTCAGTCACTCCATCCCAAATCTCCTTAGCAGTATAGCCCATAGGAAATTTTTTGCAATATGAGGTAACATAAAATTACACAGCTAGGACATTAGCATGTAATTCTCCTGCACCCATCGGGAAAAGTCTATATCAGGTTTCTTCTCCTCCCCAATGAGATACCCTAATTTCCATAGGCACCAGTAGCCATCTTAGCTGATTGTGCCCACTCCAAATAATTTGTACCATCAAGTTTCACTGTAGTAATGATCCCAGACCCAAAAATATCACTACTATCTCCAACACCCAGTCCCACAGTACCGGTAGATTTCATCTCGGTATTCCAACTCTCCATCTTACTTCAAATAGTTCAACAGGAAGAAAAAAATAGTTTGGAGACCTTCAAAAAATAATTTAATATCACACACACAGAAACCAACCCTTCCGGAAGAAGAAAACCCTAACTGGAGAGAAATCTCTCTCCTCCCCACGCCTTCCAACAGAGAGAAAAGTGAATCGATCACTTCGAGAGGTTCAAAAAATTCCAGAAACCAAACCGCCCTCTTCAGAAAATCAAAAGATAACTAACAATACCTAGGCGCCCAAGATCAGATAAAAAACAAAGAGTCCAACTTTTCTGGGACTCTTCCTCGTACTCCGGTTCTTCCTGATTTTGATGCCGAATAGTAGGTCACCATCCTGATGACTAGATCCCACCAAAAAATCCAAGAACTGGGCAATCTATAGTAAATCGATCAGTTCTTTACTACTTCATGCAGTTGGCTGATCTAGGGCTGCATGAGAATGCTTCAAGAAACCCTAGCCGATGCTCTGATACCAAGTAGAAATCTTCTGAATTAAAAAAATATGAAAGAAAAGTAGTTTCTTGAAAAGGAAGAGAGAAGGAGAAGAAGAGAAGTTGAAAAAAAAAGAGAGCGATAATCTGGCCGCCTCACTTATTATTTATACTAAAAATAATAGAACAATACAAAGACAACTATGCCCTTATAGGGCAGAAGAACATAAAACAACATATATAACACTCAAAAACATAATAAAATTTGGACTCACATAACTACTGTGGTCCCCACCTCCTATCTAACAATTAACATAAAACATCTACTTAGAAAAACATCATAAAATTGATTAATCTTCAACAAATCTGAAACTAGAGTGTCACTTATAGGC
This sequence comes from Nelumbo lutea, assembly GCF_056320005.1. Classification (NCBI taxonomy): domain Eukaryota; kingdom Viridiplantae; phylum Streptophyta; class Magnoliopsida; order Proteales; family Nelumbonaceae; genus Nelumbo; species Nelumbo lutea. The sequence goes on from NC_142688.1 coordinate 61,429,404, forward strand.
AAGGTTCAAAGTATCGATACGATATGAGTTTCGGTCGTATCATATCAGTACTTAGAAACGGTCGAAACTATTTTTTTTTTCAGTTTTTTTTTTTTTTTTTTTAAATTTTGGTTTTTTGGGAAGCTTTTAGCATGCTTTTTATTATTAAAAAAATTGGGGGTCTGAAACCCTGGACCGTATCTTTTTCAAAAGATACGATACGATACGCCCTGTATTGGGCGTATCGTATCGATACTTTGAACTATGCTTATAGGGTTGTTTGAGATGGTTGAAGGATCTAGACTAGGAGGAAGGGGGGTCATTGACGTAGGCATTGGACCATGAACTTGCTTGCGAGAGAAGACGAGAAGATTTTTCATAGCATTCGATGATGGAGTATCCTGTGAGTCAAAATCATACAAAACAGAAACGGAGGGTGCAAATAACTTGGCAACTCTTAAGAAGAAAGAAATATGCTCATGAAAAACCATATTCTGAGAAATATGAATATGGCGTGCAGAGGGATCATAACAAAGAAATCCCTTGTGGTTAGGGCTATATCCCACGAAAGTACATGTGATAGATTGAGATGAAAACTTTGAATGTTCACGAGGGGGGAGATGTACAAAACATAGACATCCAAAAACGTGAAGATGGTAAAGATCAGGGGGAGCCAAACATCTTCCGATGAGGAGACATGTTAGCCAAAATCGATGAAGGGATACAATTAATCAAATACACAGCCATACAAGCTGCCTCTACCCAGAATGTGGGAGGCGCATGTGACTCTTCTAGAAGAGTCCTAACAACACTAAGAACGTGGCCATTCTTTGGTCTTTGCCACACCATTTTGTTGAGGAGTGTCTGGACAACACCATTGGACTTGTACGCCATGATGTTTAAATAAACTAGAAATTCTTCATCACTGTATTCTCCCCCTGAGTTGGAACATAAGATCTGCACACTTGATTGAAACCATACTCGAACCATAGTATGAAACAACCAAAAGGTTGGAAAAACTTTTGACTTGTGTTTGAGAAAGTAGATCCAAGTGTACCTGGTACAATCATCAATGAACAATACAAAATATTTGTATCCTAACTGAGAAACAACAAATGAAGTCTAAACATCACTATGTATAATTTCAAAAGGTGAAGTAGCATGTTCAGCTTTGTGAGTGAATGGCAAAATACGACTCTTATTTAAACAACAAGAAACACAAGATGTATCAAAAGTTTTCATAGAGGGAATTTTAGTTCTAACTAAACCAGACTCAAACAAATATTTAAGTTTTTCAGAGTTTGGGTGACCCAAACGTTTATGCCACAAATCCTAGACATAGTTTCTTTGACCCAAAACAGGACTCAATGTCGAAGAGTTCAAATAAGCAGAGGATGGTGCTGAATGTGATTTCCCAAACTCCAATGCAAACAAGCGGCCCGTCCTATGCCCCTTCCCTTTCACCTTCCGAGTGTATCGGTCTTGAATCAAACAACCATTAGATGAAAAGGTTAAGAGTGTGGCCTTCATCAACCAACTGGTCAATTGAAATAAGGTTAGTAGTATGTTTAGGAACAAAGAAGGTCATGGTAAGGGAAAAGGAGTTTGAGGGTGAGAGCTTGAGACACAAATTATCATTTCCAATGATGTCAAGTTTTTCAAGACTGGTAGTGACAATATGTTTATGGTGGGTCTTAGAAAGTTCGTTTGATGGTTCAGGGTAGGCTCTAGTCATATGATTCGTAGCACCAGAATAAGTTATCCAAATTTAAGAGGGAGACGTACAGTAACCAGAGAACTCACCAGATTGATGAATAACAGAAAGAAGAGGATACCAGTTGTCGTATTTCTTCCTTATTCATGGAAGCAGAAGATTCACCTTTGGCATTAGAGGCATTGGACATTTGTCCCTCAGACACTTGATAAGCTCGTGGGTGATTCTTCTTCATGGGACCCTTGGATGGACAAATTGGGCAGTCTAGAATGATATGACCATGTTGTTTGCAATAGGTGCATGCGTTCTTTTTCTTGCAATATGAAGCTATATGTCCAAACCCCTTACATTCATGACATTGAATTTTAGAGGGATCCTTTCCATCAGATTTCTCACTCCCACGTGCAATGGAAACAATATCAGTCCCTGAATCAAGTTGCTTTCCCTCTATGTTTGTAGTAGTTATGAGTCTAGTTTCTTCCTTCAACAAGTCTCCCATCACAGAGTCTAAATCTGGTGGAGTGCCTCTATCAAAATATTTGATCGGATTATTTCATATTCAGGTCTCAACCTCATGAGGAGCTGGTTCACATTTCTATTCTCAAAATGCTTCTGCAGATACTTGACACATTGTGGGATCAGATGAATCAGTGTGAACCAATTCATATTCTGCCCAAAGATCAATAAAACCTGCATAGTATTCTTGTATCTTTTTATCCCCCTGGCAGTAGTTAAAGATTTCTGATTCCTAGTCTCTTCATGGGAACACCAATGTGAGGCACAATGGAGCTTAGAATCCAGGAGACTAATTTTCCATTGTCCAGCTTCCATTGTGTTAAGGCTTTACTGTCTACTTCAGTAAAGCCTCAACAGTATCTATTGTAGTTAGTTCCACATATTGTAGTTAGTTCCATCAAATTTCACAGGAACAGTATCTATTTTTTCAGCCATCATAAATAAATAAAAGCAACCCAGGGAGTAAAGTAGCAGCACTGATATTTGTATTTCAAGGTTGTTAACCACTTCACTTAAATCAGCAATAATTTAGGTATTGAAAGCAGTATCACAACAACCAAACACAGAACTTTCTCAGAAAAAAAGGTTTTAATATCAAGGCTGAAGTAAGTAATGCAGACAAACAGCAATGAAATCTGGTCCAGGAGAAATATATGGTCCAACAACTTCTGCAGAGAAATGCCACTCTATATAGGAATCAAAATCTTCCAAGAAACAACCCGGAACAATGCCAACTAGATTGTGTGCTGTGTTGAGGGTTCAAACCCGAGTGTTTCAGGACTGCTGAACTGGGGAGAGGATTAAATACCCTCCAGAACAGATTACAAACTCCTATCCAGTAACTGAATGATGAAGATACCCTGGGGCAGCACAAAAACTAGGGTTCCAAGGATAAATAATAGTTGGTCGATAAAACAGGGAGATTCACCAACCTGATATGAGAAGTTTTCCAGAGAGGGAATTACTTTGTGCAGTTCAAGTCGGCCACCAAGAGATTTCAGATAAGCAGCTTGAAGACGAATGTAGTAAATCTATTGAAACTCAGTCTGAAGCAAAAACAACCAAAAGTTTAATGTTCGAAGTTTGTATGGCTATTTGGGAATGAACTAGTCCACAAAAAGAAGAAGAAAGCTGCTGCTGCTGCCCTGGAGAGAAGATCAAAACGCCTCCAAAACTTGTCCAATCCCAAAGAGATTTTCTGAGTAAAACTGGGCTGGGCGACACAACCAGTCAAGCTTCTCTCCAAACAGATGCTTTCCAAGAGAGTTCTAGGAAGACTTTTCTTGCTGAAATCGCAGAACAGAGAGCTAGGGTTAGGGTTGATCAGTAGAGCCCTATCTTCAGTTTAAGCACCCAGGAATCAGCAGCCCTTGAGAGACTAGTGAGTGAGCATGGAGCATGTACAGATTATAGAACAGCCTGCTCTGATACCATGTCAAACAAGCTGTTCTACCACAGAAGAGAAGAGAAGACAGAATTCTGGGGTGAAAATTGAATTAACCGACCCCACCCCAGGGCTAAAGAAGAAAATAACAAGAAAAAAATAAGTGATACAATACAACATGAACTACAGTAATATAATATATCAATGTGACTGTTCACAATATTATGAAGAGCTATGGATTTGGGGAATTGTGGTGTAAGTGGAACAGAAGTTGTTTGCAAACAAGTCATTTCTCAATAATTGTTAATGGCTTGGTGGTTGATTTTTTTGAGAGGATTAGAGGCCTGAGACAAGGTGATCTTCTGTCTCCTTTTGTCTTTATCTTGGTGGTTGAGGTCCCAAGAGTTGATTTCTAGAGCTAATTACTTGTAACTATTAAATGATTGGTTAGTGGGGGAAGATAGAATCTTAGTGACTCATCTTCAGTTTGCTGATAATATCTTAAATTTTTGTGATGGGGAGCATAGAAGTGGGGTTGAAAACTTGAGTTGAAACTGGTAGTGGATCTTTTTGAGAGAGTGTCCAAAGTAAGGATAAATTGGAATCATAGTTTTCAAGGCATCAAGGCGAGGCTAGGTGACAGAGGGGTACCTTGTCGCCTAGTCGCTTAGGCGATGGATTTTTTTAAGTAAAAATCACATATCCTAGGGTAGTTCCCTAGGTTCCATAACCAACTTTCTTTAATAACTATCCATAATTTTCACAAGAAAATTATAAACTAAATGTTTAAGTCTAGAAAGTCAACATATTTATGAGAAGTAAAAGAAGAAAGGAAAGAAAATTCAAAAAATATAGGGGTTGGACCCCTATTTTTGTTAGAGGAAAAGAAGAAAAGAAAAGGTGGAATAAGAAGAAGAAGAAATGTGCTGATTAGACAAAATTTTAAGTTCTTCCCTTATTGGTTAAGATTTTGAAGTCATTGAGGATTCAATCAGCAATTAGCAACGTTTGTGTTGATTAGATCCTAACAACTGGGCGAGGCGAGCCTCCAAGGGCACCTTGTCGCCTAGGCGTCGCCTTGACAACTATGATTGGAATAAAAGCTTAGTGGTTGGTGTCAACGTTGAGGAAGGGGAGTTAAGGACTATGGTAGAATCCTTAGGGTTTGAGAGAGGGGAATGGCCTTTGTGATACTTAAGGATTACCTTTAGGTGATAACCCTATATCAGCTAGCTTCTAGAATCCAGTGGTGGAAAGGTTTGAGAAAAGACTTGTTGCGTGGAAAAGAAATTATATTTCTCTGGGAGGGAGATTTACTTTGAAGCTTCTAGAATCTAGTGGTGGAAAGGTTTGAGAAAAGACTTACTGTGTGGAAAAGAAATCGTATTTCTTTGGGAGGGAGAATTACTATGATCAAATCTACTCTGGCTAACCTTCTAACATACCATTTGTCTGTCTTTAGGATGCCTCAGGTAATTGTGAAAAAAATTTAAAAAGATTATGAGAGATTTTCTCTAGGAATTGGGGGGGAAGGGAAAAAAGATAACTTGGTTAAATGGGAAAAAGTGGTAAAAAGGAAGGATGATTTTATCAAAGGGATTTTCCCAGCTAATGAAATATAGGTCCTTTTCCACTAGCTAATCTTTTTCTCTATCCTCTCCACACCATTCCAAAAGCTAATAGACCTTGGGTTGCCGATTTAGGTAATCCTAAATATTTTAATGGCCACTCCCTTCTCTCACACCCTAGAGTCTCAGCCAAGGAGCCTAGTTCCTCTTCTTCAACATTTATACCAACCACCAAACTCTTGCTCTAGTTGACCTTTAGATTAAACATTCTTTCAAAGAGATACACTGCCAATTTCAAGTTTTCAACCCCATCTCTGCTCTTCCCATCACAAAAAATCAATATGTCATCCACAAACTGAAGATGAGTGACCAACACTCTTTCTCTCCCCGCCACCCATCCTTTAAACAAGTACAATTGACTAGATCTAGATATCAGTCTACTAAGAACCTCTGCCACCAAAGTGAAAAAGAAAGGGGAAAGGAGGTCACCTTGTCTTAGACCTCTAATGGCTTGAAAAAATCAACCACCAACCCATTTATCATTTATATTGCTGTATCTTATATTTAGCTAGGTGCTTGCCTAGGCGGAAAAAATGGGCACCTTATATAATATCATTTGTATTGCTGTATCTTATTAATATATGTGTTATGCATTTTATTATATGCTATATATATCATTTACTTTGTTTTAATGTTTTACTATTGAAATTTAAAAGATCAAAGGTTTTTATGGAGACAAAAAGAAAGAAAGAATAGAAATATAAAGAGGTTCACTTAATAAAACAGAAATTCCATTCATGTTTTTTCTATTTTACTTTCCATCTTGAATATTTATCATATAAAGTTAATGACCTTCTTTAGCAGCTAATTGATATGAAATTGCTCTATTAAATACTTATTATAGTGGTATTATTTTTGAAAATAATGAAATTAATATATGTAAAAGATTTTTATCCTTTAGATGTGATGATTTGCCACATTTTTAGAAGAAATTTAATGTTCTTAATAAAGAGAATTGCTATTTTTTTTCAATTAATATACATGCTAAATGGTATATAAAACTAGGGAACTAGGCAAAAGTTAGTCTTCTATATTATAAAATTATTGTCGCCTAGCGACTAGGCACTTTAGTTTTGCCTATTGCCTAAACGCCTTGAAAACTATGATTTGCGTGTATTGCTTCAGCATCTTTTTTCCATTCTAGTAAATGGCATCTCAACAAAATTATTTCAGGCCTCTAGGGGCCTGAGACAAGGAGATTCCTCTCTCCTTTTCCATTTGTGATTGTGGCAGAGGTGTTGAGTGGATTGGTGGTTAAGGGAGTGGATTCAAGTATGATTGAAGATTTAAAGTGGGTAGGGAAGGACTTCCCATTATTCACCTTCAGTTTGCAGACGACCCATTAATTTTCTTGGATGTTTCAATTGATCAGGTTCTTCATTTGAGGGCTATTCTTAAATACTTTGAGGTGCTGGCTGGTCAGAAAATCAACTTAAAAAACAGTGTTATGATTGGAGTTGGAGGGATTTCTCAATCATTGTTGGAAGATTGTGCAGCTGCATTGGGATGTTTGGTGGGAGGGTTTTCTTTAACAATTTGGGTTTACTGATTGGGGCCAAAGTTTCTCTCCTTGCAACATGGCAGCCTGTGTTGGATAGAATTGACCAAAGACTTGTGGGGTGGAAGGGGAAATATTTATCCTTGTGTGGTAGAATCATTTTGATAAAAGAGTGTCTCTTTCTAAATCTTTTGGTGTTTTATCTTTGTTGCTCAAAATTCCAGCATTAGTAGCAGAGGCAATTGAGAAGATGCAAAGAGAGGATGGTAGTTTTGGGATAAGGAGAGTAACAGTGCAATATTAGGAAAATGTTTTTTGGAGGTTTGGGGTGGAAAGGAATTCTTTGTGGAGGAAGGTTGTGGCTTGTATGGAGTGTTGGATTTCGAGTGGGATTCGAAGGAGGTGAAATCATCCTATGGGGTGTGTGTTTGGGAGGGAATTATGAGTTTTCAGTAAGCATTTCTGGACTTGTTCCTTTCAAGGTCGGGAATAATCCTAAAATATAGATCAAGGATGTATTTAGAAATCAATATCCATGACAAACGTGATTATAACAAGAAATCTTTTTATTCATAATAAAAGTCATATGCAACAGTATTGGACTCTGAGGGCATGCATTGCCCAACAGAAAGAGCAAAAACTAAGAAGAAGACACAATGTGTGAGATAGGGCGGATCATACCCTTTTCTTTCTGTTAATATTAAATCCACCAAAAGGCATTACCATCAGTTCAAAGCAATAGAACTAACAACAGATTTGGAAACTACAGATTAAAAGGATGCTTTCTTTTATCTGATTAGGATTATTTTCTCATTGGTGTGTGTAATATTATTTTTATTTATTTTGAAAGAATGCAGTATTTCTTAAATTATAATCCTTTCTTGCTGAATATAGAAAATGTTGGCATTACATATATTAATGCTTTCTAATTATGGGGTATATTGGATGGATGAACCACTACTTTATTAACATGAAGATTGCTTGCATTTATTTGCCATAATTTATTAAAATTGTTGGATTATTTCTTATGCCTGTGCAGACTCTTTTGTCCCATCTTCCTCTAAAATTTCAAAGACTCAGACGGTATGTTCTTTAAACATATTTTTTTCATGCATTTAATGGAGTAGATGTTATCAAAGCATTTTTTTTTTGGTCAGAAAAAGGAGAGCTGAAACTTATGTGAATTTAACATGGAACTTTTTGAGGAGATATCTAGTAATACGGAAATACTTTTTTGATAATAAATAAAAAAGTTTATTAAAGAAAAAATATATACATCGAGGTGATAAAAGAAAAAAGAATTGAAATATAGGCAAACACTTAAATCTTCTTTTCAATAGGTGAAGCAAGAAAAAGAATGTGCTACCTCAAGTGCCCCCATTAATATACTTTTTGCTAAGCTGATAAATTTGTTATTCAATGCAGTTTTAGCATTCTGTCTTTTGTAACAATAGCATTAACAGAATAAACTTCTTTCTGCACAATGAAAGGCTGCTGCGGTTAGAGTCCTGGAGGTATCACACGTGTTTCATCATCTCCTACCTATTTGATCAAAGGCCATAGTTGAAGGAGTCGATGGCATCCAACATTCCAGCACTGATGGCAAATGTTTGTGACAGGAGTTGATGGTGATTTATGGGGTGTTTGTGAAGGATGTGGGAAAGATCAAAAGTACATTAGCCATGCTTGAAGCTTGTTTGGTTGGAAGCATCTTTGTTCTCCATCCGGGTGTAGGTGGACTCCTCAGGATGTGCTGGGCCTCTTTGATCCAAATTTCTTGAGACAACCAAAGAAAAGAGAAGATTACTTTGGAAAGCAATGAGGACAGCTGCGGTTTGGACTATTTGGGAAGAAAGGAATTAAAGAATTTTCAATGATAAGAGCTGCACTGAGGTGGAAGTTATTGATTCAATTAAAATAAAAGCTGCACACTGGGTGAAAACATTGGAGGCTTCTCACTGAATGATATTTTGAGATCTTGGAAAGAGGTAGCACTCTCGGCTCAATAAAAGGAAGGCAAGTTATGGTATGGAAACCCCTGGCTTCTAACTTCCTAAAGCTCCACTTTGATGGAAGTTTTATAGGCAATATAGGGCTGGCTGGGGTATAGGCAATAATGGGACTGGTTGGGTCTTCAGAAATTCAGAAGGAAGAGTTGTGGCTTTGTATTCAGGACCCTTGGAGCATGGTGATGCACTGACAGCAGAAATGGTCAGCTTATTGCAGGGTTAAAGTTTGCTAAACAATTCAGTTTCCATAATCTAGAGGTGGAAGTGGACTCTTAGATGGTCATCTCTTGGGCAAGATGCCTACCCAAATCCATTGGATTTTCTGACACATTTAGGGATTGAGAACTTAATGAAGGAGCTAAATGTTTCTTTTAAATGGGTGAGAAGAACAGCAAAGGGAATGAAAAACACTCTAGCCAAACAAGGGTCTTTAAGACGGCATTTATTTTGGGCAAATCTGTGCACTTTTGTTGTTTGTGGTGGACCTTACATCCACCTTCTTGTAACCTTTAAGTTTGCATTAATAAAATTACTTTCTACTGATCAGAAAAAAAAAACAGCTGAAGATGCTGAACTGGAATCCTTATTGCTTTGTCTTTTAGTGAACAAGTTTTTAAGGAGGTTGTGGGTTCGTTAGTGGCTGAAACCGGAATTGTATTGATCACTGTACCCTTGCAAGTTTTATTATTTATTTATATATTTTGTCAATTAAAAGACAGCAGTAATTCTTTTAGTTCAGCTACTTCAGTCATTATCAAACGTTCCCTATGTGTGTCAATTGAACCTAAATAAGAAAATAATAAAAAGAATCTAGTACAAGATTAATAATATTAGTACCATAAAACTACAAAATTAATAATTTAGTCTAATAATATTTATTGTACTACTATTAATAACATAAAATAAAAATATAAAAAACATTATATGGTGTCTTGCATATAAATCTTTAGGTGTTTGGGCGAGGTGACCCTCCAAGAGCGCCTTATCACCTAGGTGTGGCCTTGACAACTATGGTTTCTGGGGAATAATATAATTGATGTTAATGTTGCAATTTGAAACATGATATTGTCTAAGGGAAACTATTTTTTTTCTCTTGATTAGCATATTCATGTATAAATTCAGAAGGGAGGGAGCTTGTGGTCATTTTTAAACTGATTGACAAGAGGGGAAAATTTTCTGAACTAAGAAGCCCCTCGTAGTTTTCCCGTTTTATAAAATTATCTAATTTAATCATACCTAACTGATTTTATGATTTCTGACAATCAAAAAGAATTGATCATATGATTTGCAATATATAACTTGGAGGATTATGACCAGTTGGATCTTTACATTGCAGGTGTATATCTATAAATTCATTTTTCATCTTGAACATGCTTCAGGTGATCTGAATCTCTATCATTTCTTTTTTTTTTTATATTATATTTTTTTTATTGTACTTTCTTCCCTCTTTGATGCTCAGATGATTTTGCTTTTTCATGTTTTTATTCGTCTGGTGTATTCTCTGATGACATGGCTTTGTATTGGGAAATGGCTTACTCTAAAATCTATAAGCATCTGTTTGGAAAGTATTGTTAATTATTCTATCTTTGTTTTTATTTGCACTTGGCAGGCATTTGAGCCTCCACTTGACATGAGTCAGGACATAGACATTTGTGAACATGAAGATCCAGAAAGTGCCCCTGAATATCAACTCCACTCTGGGGAGAGAAATTTTTGTTCTTGTCAATCAGTCTCTACTAGTGGAAGAATGTCTTCTTCCAAAACTGATCTCACTAGTCCTGATTGTGGCAGAGATCTGACTTGCATCTCACTAAAAGGGAAGATTAACAATGAGGTGCCTATCACAACTTCTGAACAAATATTTATTTTGTTTTGATCAGTAACAAGATCAAGTGACCATTTATTTATATTTATATTTAGAATGTAAAATATATTGGCTTTTTTCATTTAGAAATTTGACTTATGTAGATAACAACAGGAGGTACGGATGGAAAGTGTCTCTGAACCTGTGAATGAAAGCCAGCCTGTGAACTCAGAAGATAGCAAAGTATCGAGTAGAGTTCATGATGATGCCAGAATTGTAAACAATCAAATGGAACTTTATCCAACTTCTGATTCCAATGGAAATGTAAGAATATTTTGTTATTGTTGTTGTGTCATTACTCGTTAAACCATTGTTGTTTACTGAACAAAAAGGCATTATTGTTGTTATCAAGATTATCAGAGGCATGGTATGCATAACCAAAAGGTAACAGTAAGAACTAAAGTCAGTTATAGCTACAACATATTGTTGCGGCTGGTTTTTGGCAGAAGTTTGGTCAGACTGCATATTCAATGGGATTATGTAGGTTTGCATTCAGGGCCATTACTGGGAGTAATGGTAAGATCTCAGGCAGTTAAGCATAAGAATGTGGTTTGAAGTCTGAGAGAGGCCACTTTGTGCAAAAAAAATGCCAATAGGTCTTTGATCTTTTTGGTCATAGGTGGATTGTGTCTCTGCAGATTGGAAATCTCTTTGACTCCACAACCTTCAGTTAGAGTCTTCTTCAGTGACAGAGAAAGGAGTGTGAAAGCATGTGGGAGTGTATTCTTAATAGAGCTATACATTGGGTTAAAGCCTCAAACTTGTTCTCAGATTTCTCTGTGATGACTTGTGGAGAAACTGGGGAGCTGTAGCTAGAAGTATTACCACAAGGAACAGACCAGTGGTAGCTTGGGAACCTCCTGACAAAGGCTCTATCAAGTTGAGCTTTGATGGTGGCAGCCTAGGGAACCCAGGTCCAGCTGGTACAGGAGGGGTTTTTAGGAATAATGAAGGACTTATTGTTGCTGTATTCTCAGGCCCGGTTGGAATAGGGGACTCAGTTTTTGCAGAGTTCCAAGAAGTCTTGCAAGCAGTACAGATTGGTAGACAGCTAAATTTTGACAGACTGTTCATTGAAGGTGACTCTAAATTGATAATAGGGTGGCTGAAGGAACCAGAAACAGTGAGTTGGAAGTACAATGAATCTATGAAAAAGTTCAAATGGCTACTTAGAGACATGACAGTTCTTGCGAAATGGGAAAGGCAGTCTGCAAATGGGACGACTGATTATTTTACGAAGATGGGGGTGTTTAAGTCTGAACTATTTTTGGCTCAGTTGTAATTTGGGTTGTTGTAGAATGGGGTCGTACCTCGCATCCCTATTGGGATGGCTTGTCTTGTAAATCTTGATGTAATCTCTCTTTATTAATAAAATTTTATCATTTATCAAAAAAAAAAAATCCGGTTCAATCCTCCCAAGATCCCATATAGCTGGGATCAACATTGATCAATTGCCTTTTATGTAGGTTTGCACTCAGGCCATGACCCAACTGAAATTGCAACTTTTGCATGGGTTGGCTTTGAATTTTCACTGTTGGCTGGGCCTTGGCTAGAAAATTCAGATTTAACCTCAATTAGTTTGGGCTTGGGTTGAGGCCTCAAGTAGCCTGAGATAGAATTAAAAACCAACTTGAGATGGGTTGACCTATAATATATTTACCCTTGTATAATATGCATTCTGTATTTGTTGAGATATTCTAGTGGTTTTTTAATTATTTTGCAGCAGAAAATAAAAATATGTAGAATCATGATAACCAAGATCACACCCGTGGTGGTGTACAAAACCCTAGTTTAAAAATTAATTTAAACTATATACCTTGTGAAGATTGATTTGCACAATACACTGTCAAGAAAACTTCTTTGGTTCTCTTTTGCAATCTTGCAAATGTTTGGCTTCCAAGATAGTCCACACAAAGCAATAGCAAATCAAAGCTCCAGTTCTCCTAGTAGAATTCAATCAAAGAGAAAAGGAAGAGGGAGAAGCAAGGTTTAAAGCATTGGAAATGCAAGGTCTATCAGAAAGACAATTTTAAGAGACGTATCGGTACACTTTGGATATGCATGGATACAGATGAAAAATCAAGATATGCATAAATATGCTAGTCGCTAGAAAACTCAAATAAATCCTAAAAAATATATTAATAGCAATAGTTACTAGTTTTATATGATTGTAAATAAGTTATTTAAAAGTAACAAATAAACTATAATTTTGATGGTTTATATAAAGTTTGAGATATCAAGACACACTTAGCAATTATTGACAAATGATGGAATAAATAAAATGTGAAAAAACAAAAAAAAAACTAAAATGTATATGGATATACATTAGTTTTAAAATAATCAACACAACTTATCTTAATATTTATTGATATATGAATTTTAATAATTAATTCTAACATTTATTGAGAAGCATACACTATGAAAAAGAGAAAATTTACTTAAAAAGAAAAATGCATAAACCTATAGCAAGCAAATGAACGTGGCTTAGTGGTGAACCTCTGGTCATTAAAACCTAATGGCCAAGGTTCAAATCTTGCTATTGCTAAGGTTTATAGTTTTCTACCAACAAAACGAACTTAATGAGAGAGATGATTATTAATTAACGAAATTAATGAGAGAATTCAAATTAGCGCTAAAATTGAAATTGAAATTTAAAATTATGCATTAATTATAGGAGTAATTAATTAGTTAATGAGAGAGAGAGAAATTATACTTAAATATGAGTAAATACGAAATTAATGAGAGATAATTCAGCCTTAAATATAGTTTAATGAAATTAATGAGAGAGGAGGGGACTTAATTGTATCAACCTGTACTGGACTGTTTCGGGCTTGTATCGGCCGATACAGACCCAAAACAGTCCGATGCAGGCTTGTATCTGTTTGATACATACGAAAAGGAATGCTATAGATGATTTCTATATGTTCTGTGTATCAGACTTGTGCTGGAACGATACGTATTGACCGATACGGTCCAATAAGTTGTGAAATTTTGAACCTTGGGGAGAAGGGGTTGGGCAGCTCCTGGAATTATGCTAATGATCCTATTAGTGATTAGGGTTTTAGATAGGCAGAAAAAGTGTCCCAAAAAACCTAGGGCCATCCCATGCACTCCTTTTATAGAGGTTGGCTCCTATTGCAGTTAGGAGAGCTTATCTCCTAAGTTTCCCATAATTGTAATTAGGTCCCTCCACTAAGACCCCTCTTAGTGATTACACCCTTCCATTATACTATGCCTGCGTTTTGTCCCTTAATGTGTGTGACCTCTTAGGTTCAATATTATCAGGTAGTTGCAAATGATGCGAAACCCCTTCAACATCCTACATGGAACTCCTTCCTTTTGAATTGAGTTAAGACTCCTTTAATTCTCCCTTGAATGTGAATAATTGATCATTATTAATAGGGGTTCCATAGATCATGAGTGACACCTAGTAGCATGTCATGACCATCCTAATAGTTTGAACTCGACAGATTGAACCTTTCCATCTACACTGTACAGTCACCATGCAATTGGATCCTTCTATCATACAATGTCCCAAAAGTGCAAATGTCCAACCCTATTGACTCAATCATATGTCCTACTCAATTGATGATGACTCATATGCTGACACTTGGAACTCTTTCTATGAATTATACTGCCTTGGCCAAAGACTTCTTGAGTCACATTGATCTCAGTTGCATAGGACATTCTCCTCTTCTTGGAGAGTGATAGGTTTCATTTTGTGCTTTCTCATACCTCCATGCATAAGACACTATAGCCAATGTGTGCATGCTTAAATCCCTTGATTAGGGCAAAAGTGTGTGCATCATCAAACTGTAGCACCTCATACATTAGATATCCATGATGCCTCAGGTCTGAGGATCATTTACATGATTGCGATGATAGAATTGGTTATTGACAATGGATTCCATGTAATTGTTCTATTAATGGGTCAATTTTAGAGAAATTGTTCTCTAACAAGCACCCACGTAAGGCAAGAATAATATGTGCCATTATCTGGATTACCAAAACCCTCTTGATAATCCTATGATTGGGAGCTATTTTAGGATCTTGTATCAAGGACAAATATATCTCAAATTTCTGACGCACTTAAGAATATACCAACTTGACGGCGATACTATGGACTACTCATATAATTATAAGCAAAAAGAAATGAATGAAAATTGCCTAATTTCTATTAAAGTAAAATATGAATAGTACAAGATTGCCCTTTTACTTTATCACTAAATTTGTTTTAAGGCATACGACTAACAATCACCCATTTGCACTAAATCCAATCTGCCATGTATCTCATACCCATCTTCTCAAGATGATTCTCCAATTGTTGTTATGTTAAGGCCTTAGTGGATTTGCAAGGTTATTACTTTATTTGCATATGCTATTTTCTGCATAGCCACATTGCCTCTGCCAATGATTTATTTGATGATGTGGTGACACCTCTCTAAGCGTTTGGACTTTTGATGAGACCTTGGAACCCTTGCTTGGGCTATTGCCTTGTTGTTGTTGCAGTACAATGGCAAAGGCTAAATCAATGTTATTGATAAAAAAAAAGGCTGAATCAATGTCAGAGACATAGTTTTCAAGGTGCCAAGGCGAGGATAGGCGATGGATTTTTTTATGTTAAAAACATAGATCCTAGGGTGGTTCCCTAGGTACCATACCCATATTTCCTTAATAATTATTCATAATTTTCATAAGAAAAGTATAAAGTTCATATTAAAGTATAGAAGATCAACATATTCATGAGAAGAAAAAGAAGGAAAATAAAACTCAAAAAATATAGGGGCTGAACCCTTATTTTTGTTATAGGAAAAGAAGAAAAGAAAAAGTATTGGTGGTGGTAGTAGTAGTAGTAGTAGTAGGAAAATGTGCTGATTAGATAAAATTTTAAGTTCTTCCTTACTGATTGGTTCAGGTTTTTAAGTCTTTGATGGTTCAATACAGCATTTAGCAGTGTTTGTGTTGATTAAACCCTAATAAATAAGAATAATAAAAACAAATTAGTATATAAACACACAAAATGATTATTTTAGTTTGTTGGTAACACTTGTAACATGTGCGGTATTGGGCCTTGTACATGGCATCGCATACATGAGGCTCTCAGTGCAGAAGCATGTGGGATTCTTCTCACATCTCCTTGGAGAGGTGAGTTCTGTGTCTAAAGGGCAGTAAACCTCTTTTGAAATTCTCCATATTGAACAATTTCAAAATCTTTTCTATGTACATTGATTGGGACAGCCCACACAACCTCCTAGATCCATCTCTATACCTTGATTCCTAAGATGTTGGATGTTTCATCCAGATCCTTCATGGAGAAATGTGACAACCAAATTTTGACTGATGTCATTAAGCCAGTTTCATCTATGTACTTGTCTTACAACCCTGTATGGTTCCAACTTCTCCTCCTCTCAGCATCAAATTAATTACTTACCAATTGTTACCAATTGGACTTCCACCAGTGAGCAACCTTGATGTGGTGTGTTCATTCCCTGATTCTGGTTCTCCTTGCAAATCACCTGTGATTCCAGACCCTTTTCTATTGCTATATCTCCCACTAGCCACACATCTTCTCTTTGATGGAATTCGTTCTCATAGACCTTCTCCTTCCCTCCTCCAACCACTGAAACCTTCTTACCTTTTCAAACCTAGTTATCATCCACATCCATAAACCATTCTTCCTTCGAAAGGTGAGGGGAGCAGCTATTTTGGTGTCGAAGGTTCAGGAGGCCATTGCTTGAAAGGGAGATAGAAGAATGCATTGCACTGTTGGAGAAGTTTGAAAGTGTGAAAATTGTAGTCCATTCAAGAGATGAGGCTGATGAGCCATGGTGGAAGGAATGTTCGAATGGAAAATTTACTATGAAATAATTTTACCTTGCATTTGTTAGGGACCAATTGGCCTCAAATCAGATTGAAGGTGTTTAGGGCAATCTGGTCCTTCCTAGGGTAGAGGAAGGATGGTGAATTGACAGCAGATCACTATTGGCTTCATTTGGAGCTTGTTCACAGCTATGGTCGGGATGAGAAACTTTCAGCCAAGGTGTCCTTCAGAAGTTTTTTTCACTATGGCCAAAACTTTGAGGAAATATATGGAAAGAAAGACATAGAAGTTTGTTCGAGGATAAAGCTTGGAAGTTGGATAGGCTTGTGGTGGCTAATGGAAAATCTGTATCAGATTGGGTCCTGGTTTTGCTAGAACTTGATCAAGTCAACAGAGAAGACCTGGGGGATAGTCATGGGAAAATTCTGGGCAAGGTTAAAATATTGATACAATACCCAAAAATTGCATATCATAAGTTTTCAAAAAGTGAAACTCTTTCGTTTTTCTTTTCTTTCTTTTTTTCTATGTTTTGGTTTAATACTTCACAAATAGGTATATTAAAGTCCCAACACTCGGTACTAATCATTTCAGTGACCCTCGATGCTTATACGATAGATACAATACAATGCGATACATACATATGGATACTTTGAACCTTGGTTTTGGGGTTACAAATTTGTAACTTGGATGATATGATTTGATGTGGTTTTCTTTTATTTTGTTTTGATATGGTGATATTAATGCTTTGTTGTGGTTAGGTGTTGCCTTAACACTTGTCTTGATTGTATTCTTTTTCTTTTTTAATGATTTTTTTTTCTATTTACCTATCAAAAAAAAAAAAGAAAATAAAAGAAGACCCAAGTCCACAATGCTAGGCCTCACACACTCCCCCTCAAGCTGAGCATAGATATCTTTCATTCCTACCTTGCATAACAGCTCCATAAATCTTGCCTTGGTGAGCCCCTTGGTAAAAACATCAGCCGGTTGCATTGTAGATGGCATATAAGGAATATAGAGGTTCACAAAAACTATTCTTTCCGGAACAAAGTGTCTATTAGTGACAAACATCCAGACTGAAATAAGAACTCTAGTTTATTAGCAAAAGGGTGGCCCAAATGTCCATGCTAAAGTGTCACAAATTGTTTCTGCAAACAACTTTTGAATTCAGAGTAGTAGATAACTAGATAAGATAACAAAGGAGAAGAAGAAGAATCATGTGGCTGTACAAATTCCAAGGCAAACAATTTTCTTAGCCTATGCCCCTTCCCCTTCACCACTTCAGTGTGTTGGGCCTGTATCAAACAACCATCATGGGGAAAAGAGAACATTACCATCATTGACTAATTAACCAATAGAAATCAGATTGGTAGTGAGTTTTGGAACAAAAAGGGTTTTATGCAGAAGAATCTGGGCAGTAGCGGATATAGAAAGCATAAATCAAGTAAGGTGTTTTAAGAGACTGACTGTAACCGGAGTATGCTCCAGTTATGTGATTGGAATTGGAGGCACCGGAGTCGATAATCTAGACATGACTAGGTGAGGAACAGTAAGATGAAGACATATTAGACAAGCCAATGACTAAGAATGCAGAGGAGATGGCCGAGGAGACAAGCTGTTGCATTTTTTCTTCAGTAAAGGCACCATACATATCACCTTTCGATCCAAAGGAAGAAGTTACAGAGACATCATCTGGTCCCTCAACAATAGTCTGATAAGCTTTCATCTGGGTCTTTTTAGTCCCCTGATTCTGGCCCTTAGGTGGTCTTGTTGGACTTTCACTGATTATATGTCCTTGTTGTTTGCAATAGGTGCACAAGTTCCTCTACTTGCAATGAGAGGCAACATGCTCCCTAACTATATGAAAATATTTTATTCTCAATTTGGTACTAGCGAGAAAGATTGGACTGCTGATATACCTTCTCTTTGTACGAATATCAAGATATCATTTGCAATTTACAGATGATATCCTGGTTTTTTGTGATGGGGGAGGTAGAGAAGGGGTAGAAAATTTGAAGCTGGTAGTAAAGCTCTTTGAAAGGATCTCCAATTTGAAAATCAATTGCTCTAAAAGTGTATTGGCTGGAATCAACTTGGGGGATGATGATTTGAGAGAAATGGCAGACTCGTTGGGTTGTGAGAAAGGGAATTGGCCTCTGTATTACTTAGGATTACCCTTTGGTGGCAACCCTAGATCAGTTAGATTTTGGACCCCGGTAGTGGAGAGGTTTGAGAAAAGGCTAGCAAGCTGGAAAAGGAATTATATTTTGTTGGGAGGGAGAATAACATTGATCAAATCCACTTCAGAAAATCTCCCAGTGTACTTCATGTCAGCTTTTAGGGTGCCCCAAGTAGTGGTGAAAAGGATTGAAAAGATTATGAGAGATTTCCTTTGAGAGCCTGGGGAGGGGAAGAATGATCACTTGATTAGCTGGGATAAGGTGGTAAAGTTGAAGCAGGAAGGGGGATTGGGCATTGGAGATGTTAGGTTAAAAAATTTGGTTTTGTTGAGTAAATGGCTTTGGAGATTCCCTAAAAATGAGAGGTTATGGAATATAGTTATCTCAAGTATCCATGACATTCTTCATGTGTTCCTCATTCATATAAGGTATGATTTAGCTTTGGGTCAGAGAATAAGGTTCTGGGAGGATATCTGGGTTGGGAATCCCCCTTGTTTGAGGTTTTTCCCTCTCTTTTTGGGCTCTCTATCTCTAGTTTTAAAGGAAAGCCAGTGTGTCATTTTATCTTGTCCTCTTCCTAGTCAGGCTTGAATTGGAATCTAGGCTTTACTAGAAATCTTAGTCGGAAATTCCCAGTGTTTCTTCTTTGCTTAGCATGTTGAATTCAGTGGTATCGGGGGATGGTGGTTCAGTTTCCAGAGTGTGGGCACTACTTAATCACTCAAGGGTTTATTCATGCAAATCCTTCTTAAATTCTCTTGTAGCCACCTCCCCTTCTCATTCTTTCCCTGTTAAGGAAATTTGGTCTTGGCCTATTCCTCCAAAAGTCAATGCTCTCTGTTGGAAAGTGTATCATGGTTCTATTAACACCTGTTATCAGCTCCAGAGAAAAAGACCACATTGGTGCTTGTCCCCAAACTAGTGCTCTTTACGTAAGTTGCATGGTGAGACTGCTTTTCATCTTCTAATTTCATGTCCTTTTGCTTAATCTATTTGGGAGTTTTTTCGTCTCTTTTTGGTTGCAGGTGGCTCTCTCCTGTTAACTTGGAAAGATTATTCAACTCTCACCTTTTTAGTTGGTCTAAAAGAAGAGGAAGGATTTTGGGGAGATGCACTAGAGCAGCAGTGATATGGACAATTTGCGAAGAAAGGAACTTATGAATCTTTGAAAACAAAGAAAGGAGTAAGGAAGCTGTGTTAGAGATTATAACCTTAAGGGTGGCACACTGGGTGAAAATTTAGAGCCTGGGGAACTGAGAATCCAAGAGATGGTTTTTCAGCTCATGGGGATCAATAGCTCGCTCATCCTTTAGAAGACAAAAAATAATTGAGGTCTGTCACCTCCATGTGTTGGATGGAAGAAATTAAATTTTGATATCTGCTGCCTGGGGAATCCTGGACGTTCAGCTGTATGGGGTGGAGAAGGCTAAAGAATTGGGGATTGACAGATTGATTGTTGAAGGTGATTCCAAAATTGTTCTGGGCTGGCTGAAAATGGGGGAAGGGGTAGTTTGGCAGTGAAAGAATGAATTTAGGCTCTTCAAGCAGGTTTCTAAAGACATTATTATCGAAATAAAGTAGATTAGGAGATCTGCAAATAGCAAGGCGGATGGGTTAGCTAAACAAGGAGTTCAGAGACAATCCATATTTTGGGCTGTTTTGTAAATATTGGAAGTGATTTTGGGCTTGCTCCTTGCCCACAACTCCTTGTTGTATTCCTTTTAATAATAATAAATCATTTTTATGTTACTGTTAAAAAAAATTAAAACATCTCCTTGGCCGTTCGGAAGCTACACATCGGGATTGCAATATCTATAGTAATGGAACTGAGAATCCAAGAGATGACCTTTGCATTGCTAATCCTCCATTTCTGTAGTTTCTAAGTATCAGTCCCGTCTGGCTTTTCAGTTGTACCATTGATGTCCCAAACCTTTTCCTTCAACATAGAGCTGGAAATGGAACTTCCATAGTGCATAGTTAGTTTCATTGAACTTGACAGACAAAATATCAGACTTCTCCATCTCAAAGGTTGAAGGAAGAATGAATAAGAGTTGCAGAAGATCAGAAACCACCGATATGTATGACTCCTGGCAGTTCTAGAGCCAAGAAAATGCAGGAAACAAGTCTGCTGCACCAAAGAAAGGGATCAAAACCCTATGAAAACTAGTTCAAATGCCACAAAATTTGTAGTTATGTCAAACAGGTTAGGGCAACACAAGTTAAGTTTCAGCCCTAACAAGATAGTCGATTGAGAGAAAGAGAAAGAAAACCAATCTGAATGGTTTCTTTCTCAGAAAAAACAGTGTCCTGATTGAGACTGCCATAAAGAGGAACTTGTAGCAGGTCCAAATGCTCGACCTGAAATCCCTATTCACAGTCCTATTGAACAAGAACAAGAGCTGTGTTCATAGGAAGAGGAATCAAATCTGCTCTTCTACATTGCCAAGCAGTTTGAGAGACCTAGGTTCGAATTGGGTGGGTACTGTTCACACACCCTGAAAGGATTATTATATTAATCAAAATAAATGAGTGAAAGTACAACTGTGCTATTCACATAAGGATAGTCCATGATCCATCCCACCTCATTAGAAGTAGTGTATGTTTATAATTTATGCTCAAAAGTTTGAACATTATTCATCCCTTGATTTTCCATTGTCAGCCAGTTTCTTCACTGATCTTCATGCTCAGGAAAAGGAGGATACCACTCCATTAGTCAGGTATCACATTTCCCTTAGTGTGTTGTTGTTGCTATATTCCTTGCAGTCCCCCCACTACCACCACTGTGTTATTAAAGAGATCTGCCTGGTCTCCAATCACTATAGAACTGTTGGCAAGACATTAGCTCTTGTGGAATCCCTTACCTATAGGTCTAGATGGCTAATATGGTACCATGGTAACCCTACCAATGCCTAATGATCCAAGATTGCCCAAGCTGCAACCATCACAGTTCAGATTGATTTGGTTGTGAGCTGGTGGATGCTATTCCTCTACATAGAGATTTGGCTGTTGTTCAGGATGCCACATACTGCCAAATGTTGAGAACATCATTTTTTAGGAAGGGTGCACAAATATTTTGTCTTTTGACACAATGCACCGCTTTCACTAATTTGTTTTCAACTATAGCCTCCTTTGACTGTGTTTTTTCATTAAAAGTTATTGCATTTCTTTCTTTCCATATTAGTGAAAGGATTGCTTCCCTTTTTCATCTCCACATAATCTACTAAAGGAATCCACTTGCAACTAGAAATAAAAAGGAACCAAGCCCAAATGCTAGAGATAAACACATAGAAGATTAGTAGATGCTTAGTAGTTTCTCTACTTGAATTTAGAAAATAAACATGTGTAGACAAGTAACAATTATAGGGTTGTTTGTTATTGTGGTGCAGTTGATAGGCTTTTGTTTCTTGTTTCTTGATAATGTGGGTTTGGATTCTTTTGGTATTAGGATATGTGTTTCTCTCTTTGCTTTTGTTGTTTGTCAGTCATTCCTTAGATGCTTTTCTACTCTTCATAGTACATTATCTGTGATCTGATTACTGGTCTCCTGCTGGTTTCTTTATGGTTTCTAGATATTTTTTTTTCTTTTTTGCTTTTTGAAGAATCTCATTTTCATTTTTTTTATAATACAGATGGTTGCAATTGATTGGCATGCTTATTTTTGTAATTATTTTCTCCCTATAAAAGGTTCAAGTGCTAATGACACATAAGAACCCTTCTATATTTAGCACTTACTCAGGATCTAAACTTGATATGTAGCCTTTAATGTTTTGTTTTCCTTTTATAAGAAATTAACTTGATGAGATTGGAGGATGGGAATGAATCTTAACTGGTTGGCTAGAAGAACATCTGTTACCAACATTTCAGAGATATCAGGAAAAGCATTTTTGTTGACAAGGATTAATATTTTGTGCAGTTACTTTTCTTGTTTACTTAACCATGAATCATGATCAAGGAGACAGATTCATGAAATATGACTGTAATATCATAGGCTTAAGTTTTTGTACATGGATTTTGAAGTGAAATTTATTTTCTTTTCATCAAAGTTCCACGTCTTATCTTTAACTCTTTTCTTTCAAAGATGTACATTCAAACTGCAATTAAATTTTGTTACCTTCTCTCTGTATCCAGGCAAGTGCACCCCCACGTGATTGGCTGAATCCATCATTACAATTAAATGTTCCATTGGTGGATGTTGACAAGGTATCTAATTCTTTTCTTATTCAACTGTAAGTCCACTAGGTTCATGCCTCTTAGTTTCACAATAATTAACCTTCAAACTATATCATCTTGAGCGAACTCTAGAGTGAGATTTTGTGTACTGCTGTCAAGGATACCTGGCACATAAAGAAAGTTGCATGTGCGTATTCTACAATTTTGCAACTGTAAGTTGCATGTGCGTATTCAATGGGGTGGAAGTTTCATATGTGGAATCTCCTTTTCTTTGCTGTGTACTTCAAAATATTCTCATGTCAAATATTTGCTTGATTTGTAATCCACCATCTCTTAGAAGTTAAATTTTGGTTTACCTAGATACTTTTCTGCATATTGAATAGTTTTGGTCTCTTGAATCTGGTGTGCATTCTTCTTCCTTGCTTTTCTGCATATTGCATTTGGCTCCTCTCCTCCACCCACCCAAAAAAAGGGCAAAAAAAAAAAAAAAACAAAACTAATTTGTGCAAAAAGATAATACATGGGGTTGACATCATGCTTCCATGTAGAAAATGGTGAACAGTTGTGATAATGCTGTCTGTGTTGACTAGGCTATGGGGTATTCTTAGAGCCAAGTCATTTTATTTATTATTGATAAAGTTTAGGTGTGATCACCTTTAAACCTTGTTTTTTGAGATCTGTACATCCTGTTCCCTTCCCAGGAAATGGATTGCATATTGTGTAAGGCTAAATTGTTTTTGTTTGTTTGATCAGAATCTAAATCACTTAGTATGTTGTGTTCTTTGAGAGATTCTGGTGGCAATATTAATCTTTATTTCTTTTAATGGGTTAATTTTATTCCTCTCTAGCCCATGGTGAATGGGGACTTTTCTAGATCTTAAACATGGCATCCGATTTGAACATCTGGTTCCATTGGCTTCTTATGGGATGCAGGGTAACCGGGATAGGGAGTATTTGTATTTTGATGTATACTCATTGACATGGTTTTATTTTATTTTCTTATCCGGTTCTAGGAGATCGTGTTTTTCTTATCTATGTTTAGTTATAATGGTGTTTCTTAATAAAACTTTGTTTCTTTTATCAACGGAATAAAATCTAATTTTTAGAGCCTTTGCCAAAGTTATCTGAAGTTATTATGTTGGAAAATGTGAAAAGACTAAATGCAATTAGGGTATGAACATCATGCATGGCATTAAATGGGTACCATTATTTGTGTCTTCGCTTTTGAAGAATGACTGCACTTTGATGCTTATCTTATTGAAAGATGGATATGCTATGATATAGCATTGTCATATTGCCTATGCAAGCCTAGGTACCTTGGCAACAGACTAAGGGACTACTTGGTCCTTTTGTTGCCATGTGCATATGGATTATATTATTTATTTTACAAGTTTCTAATGTTTATGCATGTATCTAATGAATAATGCAGAATGATTGAGAAGGATTTGTGCATCCAATCCCATGTAGTTGGGACAAGGTTGAGTTGTGTATTATTTGGGGAATGATATGATATTGGAAAGCATGCTTTTTATTAACAAAACAAAGTTGTTCTATTATTTATGTTTACTAAAATTATTGACTTAATGTTGTATATGAAGTTGCCTATGTGGTCAATTTTCTTATTCCTAGTTGAGTTCTGGGTGCCACTTTGGCAATAAATGGCAATTGCTACTAAGTAAAATTCCTGTGCAAGCAGAAATGAAACCCTTATATCTTTTCTATTGCTTGTGTCAGGTCCGATGTATTGTAAGGAATATTGTTAGAGATTGGGCACCAGAGGTATTGATTCAACTAATTTGGGTCTTCTAAGTTCTTTCTTCTTATTACCTCTGACCATGTTGGGAAATGCCCTTGCATTTTCTTTTCATTATGTTTATTATAGGGACGGAGAGAGCGTGATCAGTGCTATAAGCCTATTCTTGAAGAACTTGATAGACTATTCCCTTCTCGGTTTAAGGACAGGTTTGTTATTTTCATTGTTGTCATTACTCAGAACTCCAAAAGAAAGGCGTCTTTAGTGCTTATTCTGTTCCTTGAAGGCTTGTCCTATGAAACGAAAAGTGAAAGTGAAATTGTTTCTTTCCCTATCATGTGTGCATTATTTTGCTTTCCTCAATTACCCTTAGATTGTCTGAAACATGTAAAACATCTTGACAGGCCTCCTAGCTGTTTAGTTCCTGGTGCTGGACTTGGAAGGCTAGCTTTGGAGATTTCATGTATGGGTATGTATACGGAGTTGATTGTGTTGTGCCTTATATTGGATTTACTTCTGGACATTGCAGTGCCTGAGGTTGCCATGCAACAGGTTTCATAAGCCAGGGAAATGAGTTTTCATACTACATGATGATCTGCTCAAGTTTTATACTTAACCAGTATGGACCTTTGATGATCTCTTTCAGAATTTGTTCTCTTTATGAATATTTATTCACCTTCTTTTATGATGATAATTGTTGCTACTTTTTCTTTCTGGGTTCTTTATGTTTCTGATAGTACACAAAATGCTGGGGAATGGACAATTTATCCTTGGATACACAGCAACTGCAATTCTCTTTCGGATAATGATCAACTTCATCCTGTTTCATTCCCTGATATACATCCGGCTAGGTATTGTTGCCATTCTATTATTATTATTATTATTATTATTATTATTATTATTATTGTTGTTGTTGTTGTTGTCATACCCCTCTGTACTTTGGGGGTGTGACAGCCCTCTATACTTCTATGTATTGTCATACCCTTTGACAGTGTTACTGAATGAGAAATGACCTGATTGCCTGTAAATCATTTTCTGTTTCTATTCTTTTGTAATCTCTACATACTCAACTAAGCCTTGTCCTTCTATGCTTCAGTTGTCAAGGCGACGCCGAGGTGACAAGGCACCCTTGGAGGCTCGCCTTGCCTTATCACCAAGCAGTTTTCTATAGTGTGTTATAAAAACCCTTTAAATTCTTAATTTTTTGATGTTATAATTATAAAATAGACATTTTTAAACTAAAATATTCATTTTGTGTGTTTATATACTAATTTCTTTTTATTATTTTCTTACTTGTTAGGGTTTAATCAACACAAACATTGCTAAATGCTGTATTGAACCCTCAAAGACTTCAAAACCTGAACTGATAAGGAAGAACATAAAATGTTGTCCAATCAACACATTTTCTTCTTTTTCTTTACTAATTTTTTGTGTGTTATACTAATTTCTTTTTCTTCTTCTTCTTCTTCTTCTTCTTCTTCTTCCACCTTTTCTTTTCTTCTTTTCCTATAACAGAAATTGGGGTTCTATATTTTTTTAATTTTCTTTTCTTTCTTCTTTTTCTTCTCATGAATATGTTGGAATATGTTGATTTTCTATACTTTAACATGAAGTTTATACTTCTCTTATGAAAATTATGGATATTTTTTAAGGAAATGTGATTTTGGAACCTAGGGAACTACCCTAGGATACATGATTTTACTTTAAAAAATCCATCGCCTAGGTGATGCCTAGGCACCCGCCTAGGTGACAAGGCACCCCCTTGTCGCCTAGCCTCGACTTGGCGTCTTGAAAATTATGGTATTAGGCCACTTATACAGACCGGTTGTGATATGCCTAACCATTCTACTAAAAAATGATGATAGTGTGATTCAAACCCATGTCGCTTAACACACAGCACACCTAAGTCCTAAATACCCCCTTGTCACCTAGCCTCACCTTGGCGCCTTGAAAACTATGGTATCAGGCCACGTATATAGACCGATACATTGTGATATGCCTCACCATTCTACTAAAAAATGATGATAGTGTGATTCGAACCCATGTCACTTAACATGCAACACACCTAAGTCCTAAATACACCCTTAAACCACCAAGCGATCTTAGTTGTTTTGATTAAGTGAAATAAAAGAACTTTTATAAACTTTTTGTATCTACATGCAATCCAAATAATTAATATATATTTATGTTTAACAACTCCAATTAAAAATAGAAAGTATATTATTCTAAATTAGTATTTTATAAACTAATGGAGTAAGTAACTATCAAATTCACATTAAAATAAAAAATGACTTTAATCTCAAGAAATTTATACAAATAAAATATTAATAAATAATAATGGAATAATTATTTTCATAGTTAAAACTTACAAATTTGCACATGAGTATGTATCTTAAAATAAATGTATATATGTATATATATTTGAAGTATTAATGAATATTTTTAATTACATTAAATAACAGCATATTTTTTATTTATGAAAATAGTAATATTGTTTAAAAAGATTTGAGAATATAATATTAAATTGAATCTATCAAATCTACTAATCTACATTTATATAAAAAATGCTTTTTAATTTCAGAAATTTTAAAAAAATCAAAATATTAATAATGGAATAATTACTTTAGTAATTAAAAATTACGAATTTATATATGATATGTATCTTAAAAATTTTAACAGATTTGATATATTTTAAGGTGAGATTATAAATTTTTATAAATTATTAATTGATATTTTAATTTACATTTGAGAATTTAATATTTGGTAGACATTTTTTGTTAATATAAATAGTAAAAATATTAAAATAGAAAATAGTTGATATAATAATTAAAATATAGTGGCTACATATGTTTTGTGTCTTGGACTCTTGATTGATGCATTATCAATAAAATTGTATGACGTCTATGCATTAGGCGATATTATTGTATGATGTTTCCTAGTGTTTCCATATTTGTTGTCCGTATCCATGCATTTCCAAAGTGTATCCATATCTGTATCCGTATCCGTATCCGAGTTGTTCGGTATGATACCCAATATCGATACTTTGGTCCTTGTGTGGATGTATTTAGCAGGAATAATGAGAAGGTGATGATCTTGGTTTGGTTACTGGTTTCTTGTTAAAGAGGAAGCTCCTATTATTCCTCAAAATATGATATGACAAGCCATAAATTGTTCTTGGTCTCTCTTTGTTTAAGCTAGAAACCTTGGGTTATTTATTGATGATTTTAAGTGATCTCCAGCCTTCAGAACAATCTCCAAAATACATCGTTATTGGAGATGTGTTGGTAGCAATATTCCTAATAAGACTGTTTTTTCATGCTTGCTGCACGGGTTACCATGACTAATAGAATTGGATTCATTGTCTTCATTTGAAGACAATCAAAATTTTCGGAGATTAAGATGATAATTCACTTAGGGATTCTTCTTCTTGAAATTAATTCGTAGGTGGTCCATGTAATGAGTTAACCTTGGAAGTAATGGATAATTCCTTTGTTTGTTCAAATGGTCCTACATCTCCATTGAGATGTGGATGCCTCAAATTTTTTGGAACTTACTCCCAGGCCCTTATGGTTGCTAAGTCATTACTGGATTAAGATGAATAACATTGAATAGAGAGATAAGTCTGTGTATTACTACGCCATGTTAAAATCATTGTGGCAATAAACTAATTACTTAGAGACAGTTTAGTGGAATTGCTCCAAAGATGTAGGGAAGGTGCTTGTAGAAAGAGACTGGGCATTAGAATTCTTGGGAGGGCTGAATCCTGAGTATGATATTGCACATCAGACATCCTTACTCAGGATGATGTATCTCAATCATAGGTATACTCTCTTGTTCACAGTGAGGAGAGTTATTTAATAGGTATTCCATTCAGATCTTTAGGGTGAGCAATACACTGACATCCTCTTAAATAAAATGGAATAAGTAAACGAGAGTTGGCTGATGGTAATTATGACAGTCTGATAGCCTCTTAAATAAAATAAAGTATATCTACAGTTTTCAACAAAAGGGTAGCAATGATGACGCCTACTTTTGATGTCTAGCATCTAAATCACACAGCCTGTTATTAAGAAATGAAACAATGAAAGAGACATGTTTAGTCATACCATCCCATGGATGAGATGATCGCCTGTATTCTAAACAAGGCTATGTTTATGCAAAATTGGTTATCTTCTAATTTTTAACAAAGCATGTATAGAGGGGAATATGGAATATATAGTCTTCACATGGGTTATGGGTTATGGCAATATATTATTTTTATGAAGTGAGTCAACGAGTCCTGTTTTAGTCTTGCTGAGTGAGATTCTCATACATGTATTGAATTCTGATTCCTGTGTCTGAGTCTATGCAACACTGCCTGGAAGCTACTTCCACATATTGTCCTTTCCTGGTTGTACGAGAATAATACCAAACCAAATAAAATAGTGCAAATGTGGGCATTTTTTCAGTGAAGCTTAATATTCATTTTGCTCTTGGTGTCTCCCATCAATGGAGACTATAGTGGCTGCCCAGTCCAAAATGGGGAGGTATAGTTGGTATTTTTCCTAGTTAGAGAGTGTAATTGCTGGCTCTCCTGGTACTACATCTTTTACATCCACATTTGCTCCATCTATTGTGTTTGCCCATACAGGTAGTTGGGCCACTGCCCCAAGTAAGTCCATTCCTTATTGATTCTGAGACATTGGACCATTTCACGAGCATCTTTTCATTGTTTCATTCTTATCTTCTGTTCTTGGGTAGGAATTAGGTTTCCATAGACAGTGGGTCCCTTGCTCTTATAGGATAATGTTAAAATTAATGATGTGTTAACCTTGTCCTCTGTACTATATTTCCTAAGCTTATTGCGTACCTACTTTTCAATTGTTTAAACTAGGATCAAATCCAAGTGAACCGATCAATTCCCTGTTCAAGGATTCTTAACACTATCATACACTAGTGCGATTTGTCATATAGTTGTACCCTATAGTTGTATGTATGATTTAGTATGTTACTTGAACATGAGAAGTCACCACCTTCTTACATCTAAAGGTCAAAATCAATCAGGTTCAATGGCTATCCATAGATGCCTTAGTGATGGGGATCAGTCTAAGCCTTGTAAGACTTATTCTCATAAGAAGGCCAACAAACAGGTTATGATTGGCATGGGGAAGACTTTTGGGACTTGGATTGATGTGGGTCTGGGCCATAACATCTTGTTTCTCTACTTTAGTAGGGTTTCTCTTTCCATTTTCCATTTATTTACATTAGTAAGTAGAATGTTATTGTGTTTCTTGATGAACAATATTCCAGGCCACACAAGTCACTCTATGAATCAATAATCCAAACATGAGAGGGGGAAGAACGATAAGCATAAAACTTAGCAGATAAGCCAATAGCAGAAGATGATACCGGTTGACAAATTCTTTCTTCATCCAAAGATGTAGATTTACCTCTTAACATTGAATCCAAATCTAGAAGAGTTCCTTTGTTCAGGTCTAAGCCTAATTAGAAATTGATTCACCTTCCTCTTTTCTAAGTGTTTCTGAAGGTATTTAATGGGCTTTGAAGAATCAGAGCGATCAATATGAACTAATTTATATTCTGCCCACAAGTCAAGAAAGCCAGCATAATACTATTGTATCTTCCTATCTCCTTGGCAATAAGCAAAAATTTCTGATTCAATTTGATAATTGTTTAGACATGTTGGATTGATGGTAAACCTTCTCCTTCTCCTTCTCCAGATAAGAATACATCTCATAAGCTGTTTGAGTTCTTCTCATAGGTACAACAATATGAGACTCAATTGTACTAAGAACCCAAGAGACTCACCTACCATTATCAAGCTTCCATTGCTGAAATGCTTTAGCCCCAATTTCAGCAGGTTTAGTAACAAATCTAACGGTTGGGCCGAGGGCCCCACCCCTGGACCCCCAACCACGCCCCTCGAGGCAAGCCCGAACAAGTCTATGTTAGGGTCTGGAATTCTTATTTCTCACATAAAAATAATGATTTTATAACTTTCATTGCCTTTTAAGAAGATATTTTATTGCAATGAATGAACGAACAACATTAGTAAATAGGGGGTTCTCGGAGCTTGCCTCGAGGGGCGTGGTACAAAGGTGACTCGTAGAATCAAGAATACAATATGTTTTACATCACATTAGCTACTCAATGCAATGCAATTAAGGAGAAGAAAGAGATTGTGGGTTTTACATGCTTGAAAATGCTTTATATGCTTGCTTTTATTTTAAAAAATTTCATTTGAATACACTTTACATGCTATGTTTATGTATTTTAATTTTAGATAATAGATTTTTTAAAACATTTATTTTAAATTTTAAGTTTATATTTTTTATTAACTATGTTTAATATTTTTTGAATTTTTTGCGTTTTTTTTTAATTTTTTGGCATTTTTTTTGAATTCTCTGACTTTTTTTTTTTATTTGTTAGCTTTTTGTTTTTGTAATTTTGCGCCTTGCTTAAAAAGGTGTGCGCCTCGCCTTGTACCTCGGGCGCAAATTGGCTCCTACGCTTTTTTTGTGCCTTGAGCTTTTAAAACACTGGGTAAGAGGGAATGCATATCTCATTACATATCTAAATATCTTTCTTACAGCCTATTGTCCCCTTGCTATTATTCCTTCCTAGCCTTTGTTTCATCTCAAACCATAACCATGTCTGTAACTAAAGCCTTATCTAAACCAGATTGCAAGCATGCTATGAGGGCTGAGATAGAGGCACTTCAAAAGAACAATACTTGGGATATTGTAGATTTACTTATTCGGAAGGAGTTTGTAGGGTTAAGTTGATATATACCATTGAGTATCATGTTGATGGGATAATTAAGAGGTATAAGGTTCACCTGGCTGCCAAGGGATATACAAAGATATATGGGATACATTATATGGAGACTCTCTCCAATGACAAAGATGACTCTTGTGCAGGTTCTATTTTCTTTGGTAGGGGATTATGATTGGGCCTTATCGGTTTGATGTAAAGAATGCCATCTTGGATGGTGGTGATTTGACTGAAGAGGTGTATGGGGAGGAGATGAAAGACAAGGTGTGTAAATCACTAAATTGAAAAAATCACTCTATGACCTTAAACAGTCTTCACGATCATGGTTTGATAGATTTCGGGCTGCCCTTGTACAGTTTGGTTATATTTAGACATGGTTAGATCATAACCTCTTTCTGAGGAGGAGAGTCTGGGTTCCCTTCCTCATTGTGTATGTTGATGATATTGTTGTGACTGGAAGTGACACACAAGAAGTTCATGCCCTTAAGAGGTTCCTTAACTTTGAGTTTGAGATTAAGGGTTTGGGAAAGAGATATTTCTTGGGGATTGAAGTTGCTCAATCCAAATAGGGCATCTTTATCTCCTAGAGGAAGTATGTGTTGGATTTTCTTACGAAGATAGGGAAACTTGGTGCCAAGCTGGCTTCTACTCCTATTGATGCAAATTATAGGCTCTTTCTTAATGATGGTGAGCCCTTGGCCGACAAAGGAGTGTTTTAGAGACTTGTATAGAAGCTGCTATTTATCTTTGTATGACTTGGCTAGACTCATATGCTATGAGTGTAATCAGTTAGTTTATGCATTCTCCCAAAAGCACACATATTGAAGCTGTAGAGAGGGTTTTGTGCTATTTAAAGGGGACTCCAGTTAAGGGTATCATCTTTGCTAAACATGGACATATGAAGCTAGAGTATATAGGTGTCAATTGGGTTGGCAGTATAGATGATGGGAGATCCACATCTGTTTAGTATGTTGTGGAGGTAGGAAATATTGTGTCTTTAAGAAGTGAAAAGCAATTTGTGGTAGCTAGATCCTCAACTTAGGCAGAATATAGGGCATTTGCACATGGAGTTTCAGAGTTGTTATGGCTTAGGTCATTTCTGGAAGAAATGGGCATCACTTATGATAAGCCCCTCATGTTGTACTATGATAATCAGGCTGCTAAACATTCCTCACAACCCAGTACAACATAATAGAACAAAACACATTGAAATAGACAAACACTTCATAAGAGGAGTGGCATCAAGAGAAGTCTGCCTTCCTTTCATTGCCTTAGAGCAACAATTAATAAAAGTATGTAAGCAAACTTGGCATGATTGATATCTATGCTCAACTTGAGGGGGGTGTAGAGATGATGGGCAGAATGGGCCTTGGTCCTTTTATTTTATGGGTGCAGTCATTAATATGTTATGTTTTCTGTTAGTGGGCCAGCTCTCTTTCTTTTATTGTCTATTTAGTAGCCACCGTATAGAGGGCACTCTTGTCATTGTACTTGAATTTTACAAATCAGATTAATAAAAGTAATTAGGGGACTAAATGATGGTTTTGTCAACTCTTCTTGTTATCTCCTTTCTTCCCTTCTCTTCTATTTCCTCTTCTGAACTCTCTTTCTTCTATCTTCTTCTTCTTCTTCCCTTTTTTGGTTTATTTTTCAGAACTTCTGCAGGTGTACTGATTGGATCAAATCTCCTGATAAGGTTTGAATTTAGAAAAAATTATATGGTGTTTCGACTTGATTTGATACTATTTTCCTTTACCCAGAAGGACTACGTATGTTTTGACCCTAGTTTTGGGAAATACCATACCAAACATAGCCAACAGGAAAGGCAATGCACTAAGCCTTCTTTTGCATGTGTAACTTGTTCTATATCTTATTATGTTTCTTATGATTTGTTCTTTCCATCCTATTAAATATTTGTTTCTTCTATTTCTTTTGTTCTTGTTCTTGTTTTTTTTTTTAATAACAAGAAAATAAGCCTATTCTATTAATCCAAACAAACACTACATGATATAATCCAAACCTTTAGCTCTCATCAAAAGGTTTCAAGTACGCGAAACAAAAGAATGAAAAGATACCAGGAAACCCCATCCAATTACTGTAGTATCATCATTTTAGACGAAACCTGAGAGAACCCTTTGAAGGACCAAAAAAAAGAAAAAAAAAAAACTAAAAAAATACCACCAATATGTAGAACAGAAGGAACAAAAAGCCACAAAAAGGCAGAGCATATTCACTACTTAATTCAGTCAGTTTCTTGAACCACTAGGACATTCTCTGGTGAAATGGCCTTCCTCCCCATAATTGTAGCAGTTCCCACCACCAAATCCGCCTCCACTTGCCTGATAACACTCCCTCAAAAAGTGCCCAGTCTCACCACAATTGTAACAAGCTCCACCACCACTGCCACCACCACTATTTCTTCCACTACCACCTCTTCCGCCTCTACCATCACCCCTGTTAAGACCATACCCTCCACCACCATAACCACTGCTGCTTGCACCACTGTAACCACTTCCAAAGCCGTACCCATCACCACATCCACCTCTACCACCACCACCACCACTACCGTAGCAAACGCTCCTACTTCCTTGAACGTAAGATCCACCAGGGCTGGTCACATCCACAGTTTTTGTCCTCCCATCTTCGGCAGTATCAATCACGAATCCAACCCTTTCTCCCTCAGGAAGGCTCCTATAACCCTCAGACTTAATAGATGACTGGTGGACAAAGAGATCTTCGCCACCATCGTCCGGGGTAATGAATCCAAAGCCCTTGGTCATGCTGAACCATGTCACAACTCCAGTCATTCTCGCACTCCCCTGAGCCATGGATCGATCAATCTATTGACGTACGGGCGGAAACTTCAACAAAAACCCAAAACCCTAATACTCTAGAAAGTAGAAACAAACCAGATGCAAAACCCTAACCCCAAGAACACTAATGAAAGCATATTGTTACATGGGAGCTACATTCTTGCGAGAGAGGCATCTATAGCATATTTCAAACTCTTGCATGTGGGCTCTGCATTCAAATTTTCAATGTGGGTCCCACAACATTTACTAATAAAACTTTGGTGATAAATAATAAGACATGTATATACATGATAAAAACATGTTGAGTCCATACCAACAAAGCCAAAATTAATAATATCGGTCCCACAACAATAACTCATGAAAGTTGAAACAACTACCACATCAACAAAATCAACCTCAGTTATCATTCCCTTGGCCAATTGGGGGGTGGGGGTGGGTTGTTTTTTCATTTAAGTTCCAACTAGAGTTGCAGTCCATCAATTGAACCTAACTCTGTTTATAGAAATAGAAAATCGATACAATAGTTTCATTTCCATTCATATAAAACAATGGAAATGATTTTTTTTCCTGATAACCAGTAGGAATTCAGGTAAAATATCACAGAGTAACAGAGCAAACCTGTTTCTCTTAAACCTGTTGCCATTGTTTGGATTAAAGCACAAACATGATATGCTGAAATTGAAACACTCCAAGCTAGGGTTTAAAGACCGTCAAGTTCAAACCCCTAAATTAACAATGTAAGTGCAAACTAAACTCTTGGGTCATCTATTTAAATCTAAAATCAGGATATGCTGAAACTGAAAATGCAAGAGTGACATTTATGCACCAAAATAAGGGGCTATACCACTGGTTCTAAGGCATAAAAAATTGATGCCAACGTCATTCAAGCACCAAAATACATCTTCTCTAGTCACGCATCTTCCATAGAACTTTTGCACAAATACCACAGATACTATCTACCGAAGAATCTTCCATATAACTTTTTTCCCGATTTGTAATTCTTCCACAACTTAGGAAACAAATTTTCTGCCCAAAAAGGCCAAGATATCTTGCCCACAGATTTCTAGCTCCATAACAGTGTAGAAACAAATGATCAACTGTTTGTGGGTGTGCTGACCATAATACACAGAATTGTCCAGCACCAACCTCTCTTGTTGTGGTTATCATTTGTTAATATTTTTCTGATGCCATAAACTTCCTTCAAGCTTATAGTATTTTTTTTTTCGTTCAGCACACTAAAACATGTAGATGCCTAAATGTTTACATAGATGCATAAAACTGAGTCAGAAACAAGTAATGGATACACCTCCTATTGAATGAGTCACAAAACTCTATTTTTTATAGTAGGTAAATTGGGAATCCTGGTCCAATATGGATAGGTGGAGTTTTATCAAGGTTTCGTGGGATCTTTCTTTGAGCCTCATATATGATAATGATTCCATAGAAACTGAGCTGAGTGTACTCATTGGAACCTCCATGGGGAAGCAACTTTGTATTTCCTGACTAGCCATTGATTTGGTAAATGCAAGTAGACAGAATCTGAGAATGGGGAAATGGTCCATGAGATTGGGTGCTGATTTTACTGCTTGAATGTTCATAAGCCAATGGATCAGATTTTGGGGCAAGGTTTTAGAGACTTTTGATTGTTAAAATGATGTACCTTTGAATGCGTTTCAATACTATGTGTTCAGGTGACAAATCATTACCATGTTTAATCTTTGTACCTTTTTATATTTTCTCAATAAATTTTCTTTTGTTAAGAATAAAAAAATTTAGATCCACTGAATGTTAAAAGAATCTGTAAAATATTAATTCCATTAGATGAAGAATGGCTTTCCATTCTACCATTTGTAGGATACATCTCAAGTTTCAGCTTACACACATGGGTACTATTAACACCATATTAATTAGGTTGGATAATAATGGTGATTTTGAGGGGAGATGAAGGAGATATAAATTGATTCTTTCTTCCCCTCTATTTGCTGTATTGAGATTCTTTTATTTTTATTTATTTAATGGGAAAGACAAGTTTTCTAACAATATGGGAAGAGGGTATAAAACAAAAGGTGACCTATTGCCTTTGGAATGTGATATGTACTTCTTGCCTGATCTCTCTTTTTATTATATTGTTAAGATGCTTGAGGCCTGTGGTTGGTGGATTGATTTCAATGGGATAATTGGGCAATGAAGTTGACAGCAAGGTTTTACATCAACTGACAGTCCTGGCAGCTTATCTTTGCAGTTGAGAAGATGCTGTATTTCTAGGCTTTCATCTTTATCAGGGAAATCAACTCCTGCATCTTCTCCACTGTGATTGGTGAAACCTCCCCTGCTCAAATTGCCCATAAACAAAAGTCAAATTTGTTTTAACCCCTAAACATCCTTCTAGCATGAGTGTTAATTAGAATTTACATTCTCCAACTTAAACTGTTTTACAATGTGCAAGTTTCTAGTGTTTTGCATGGATCAGACATCCAAAACTAAATTATCCAAGTTTGCTTGACTGGTTTCCAGTGACTGGAAGAGTTGCAATTTCATATTAGAAAAACCAATACAACTAAAAATGCCTTGTGTCTAAACAAGCTAAAAAAGCAGTCTATCATAAATAGTCACAGATACCCAATTCTAATTCATATAGTTTGCAATTCCGGGAATAAAATTCACACAAGCAAATAAATGAACAGTTGGGTTGCAAAATCAGAAGTAAAGAAGAATATGGCAGTTCATTTGCAATCAAAAGCATAAAACTTCTTATAAATGACTCTAGATCTACTGACCTAAAAAATGGCCACGATAAAAAAGAACATGTAATTCGAAACAAGAAAAACCTTATGTAAACTTGCATTCAGAAATGGTAAGTTCCATTTGTTTATTAACAGTGACACGAGAGAGTTAAGTCTTGTACAATGCAACATGTTTCTCTTTTTCTGT
Source organism: Nelumbo lutea (assembly GCF_056320005.1). Lineage (NCBI taxonomy): Eukaryota > Viridiplantae > Streptophyta > Magnoliopsida > Proteales > Nelumbonaceae > Nelumbo > Nelumbo lutea. The sequence goes on from NC_142688.1 coordinate 61,466,435, forward strand.
TTCTCGCAGAGTACTGTCAAACTTTTTTTTCTTTAATGAAGATATTTATCAACACATGGAGATCAACCCGACTTGCAGAGAAGAGGAGAGAATAGAGAAAAAGAGGGTGAGGAGAGAGAAGAGAGAGAAAAAGAGATCAGACAGCGATCTTCCTACTTGAGAAGATGCCTGATCTACAGCCTTAGACGAAGGAAGAATATTTGTAGCAGAGAAGATAATTAACTTGACGAAGAAAGAACCTTGCAATGAGGATTTCACTTGAGAATCTTTGTCAATTCTCTAGTTGCTAGAGCACAGGTGACTGCTTTGCAATTTTTTCTATCGAACTTGACTGAAGATGGTCGTAGGGGGCCATTTAGCGGTAACCTGAAGTGAGAGAAGAGATGACCTGATTTTTTTTTGCCTTGGAGCTTCCTCTTTCTCGAGGGAAAAAGGTTTCCCACCAAAATGGGGGGATACCATTTCCTTATTTTTGTGATTTTAAATATTCTTATTTTGTTTTCTTTTCTTCACCTGAGGTCGAACCAAACAAAGGAAGATTTGGAATCTTTTGGAATATTTCAAAATTTCCTTTCTTTTCTTTCAAACCAAAGATAGCCTTAAGGCTCCAAAAACCATGGCAAAGAACCGTATAAATCAAATAGGAGAAAATTAAGAGACTTTAATAGGTATCTTCTCTTCATTAAATGTCACTTGTCATCTTGACTTTTGTCTTGTTTGTTACTATATGTTTTGGTTAGATTGAAAATACTCTTTTGTTATTATATGGAATTTTCTCTTTCTTTTTGAATTTTAGTGACTTGGTATGTTCTGGTTATTGTACTTCTGTAAGAGGTAATTTTATTTCATAAAGTAGTTCTTGGTAGCTTGTTCTAGTGCAGAAACTTAATATTCAAGGAATGGCCGAGGAATCTGACAGTAAAGATAGGTATTCCATATGAGAAACCAATGAAACTCTTGTTGCAATCAAGCTTCCATAAACGCCGCTCAAAATCCAGTTTGACATGATGGGGCCAAATGTATTGATATGCACAAACATTTTGTTCAAGCATTAATAGATAGTAGGGAGGTGTGCATTACCATTTATACTCTCAGCTAATCAATTAGTTGATTGCTTGACGAAAGGGCTTCCGAAAGGGCAAGCTTGAAAAGAATCTACGCAAGCTGGGCATGTTTATTATCCATGCTCAACTTGAGGACTGTTTATATAAGAGTGGTATTTATGTCATTGCAAAATTCATGCAACCAAGGGCTTTATTGTATTTTGTACTATTTTTAATTCTGATTAAATTGGCATGATTCCACAGATTGATTCATGCCTTCTCTCAATCATCAAATTACAAAATCCCCATTTGTTTTTTCAATAAGACATTTAAAACAATTTCAATAATTTTAATGAAATATCAAAAAGTTTCATTGATATTCTAAAATTTTGAATCATAGAAGGATAATTTATGAATGAAAAGTGAAATATTGCTGATATATCCGCAATATGTTGGCTCTATGAGAGAAAAAAACAGGGAGATTTCACTAAATCTTGTTGATATTGCAATATCATAGTTGAGAATAATTTGAGGCAAAATTTGCATTTTTCTATTGAGCAGAGAGGAAGAGTAAAAGGAGAAACATTCAATGCGTTTATATCTTCTTCTCAAGCTTGGGGAAGTAAGAGAGGACATACGGTGACCTTGTGAGCTGTGTAGATCAACAACTAAGGTCTGTGGCCAATTATCTGAGGCTAGATTGGGCGACAACACCATTGAGAGCTACTGCATTATTAGTTTGTGAAAGGTACTTGGCCAAATTGGTTGAAGTTATTGCCTTATTGGGGCTTCTGCTGCTAGAAACACTCTTGTTCTAGAGAAAACACCCCTAAGGTAGATTCACTCCTTAGAAGAAAATTCTTTCAGCCAGGATAAAATTTTGAGTTGTGAAAACAGTGGTATGCTGAATCATGTGGAGGCCCTGCAGGGCCCCATCTAAGTTACTTGGTGCTGAATTCCTGGGAACCCAACTTCATTTAACAAATATTGGCTCTAGACAGAGTGGAAGAGGGGGGGTGGGGATTCATTGAACTGAATGCATGTAGGTGGGATAAAGATAAAACACAATCATTCGTAAAAGAAATTGTGGTCCTACAAAATGGAATCAACTAACAGAATGATTGACTCTAGACAGAGTGGGGGGGGGGGGGGGGGGGTAAAGATAAAATACAATCATTCTTAAAAGAAATTATTGTCTTACAAAGTGGAGTCAAATAACAGAATCTGTGGAACTGATCCCACAAAATCGAGTTAAATTGGATGATAACAGTGTGATGATGATGATGTATATTGTTTTTCTAATGTTTCACTTTGACACTTTTGTTTTTTCTATTTATAAATGAAAGGTTACTTTATAATATTTGAATTATGCTAATTACCCATTGCTTATCTTAATTCTAGTGTAAGTGTTCAATAAGTATGTACTACACTATGTTTCTCTTTTAGCCAAATAATAATTGTCAAGTTTGTTTTGCAAACAGTGCAGGAATAACTGAAGGATTTTCTATGTGTGGTGGTGATTTTGTTGAAGTTTATAGTGATTCTAGCCAAGAAGGTAGATGTTCTATGTTTCTGATCTTTTTATAATTGTTTTAAGATAAATATTTAGTCATTATTATACCTTAATATATAAAATAGATTTGTTCATTATTAAAACAAAACTACAGCTGAAATTTAGGCAGTAGACATAGTTTTTGAGGTGCCATGGCAAAGCTAAGGCAACTGGGGGGGGTGCCTCGTCACTTAGTCACCTAGGCAATGGGTTTGTTTGTTTGTTTTTAATAAAAAAATAATACTAGGGTAGTTCCCTAGGTTTCACAGTAATAAACAATAATCTTTAACTAATAGTTACCATTATTCCTCATGCCATATGTATGAACTTGTTACTGAAACATAGAAAATCAATATAATTATGATCAGATAAAGAAGAAAGAAAAGAAAAAATAGAAAACATAGGGGCTGAGCAACAAGTAGACTACATTCCTCGGTTGCTCTTATGTGTTGATTGGATAAAATCTTCAAGTTCTTCATTACTTAGTGGTTCAGGTTTTGAAGTCTTGAAGGGTTAAAGACTACACCAGCTTGTGTGTTGATTGAAGAAAACGATAAAAAGAAACTAGTAGAAGAATTATAAAAATATTATAACTCAACAAGATGAATAGTTTAGTATAATAATATATTATAATAATATAAGTATCATATAATAACAAATATAAAAATATTGTGGTTTCTTATACAAAAACATGTAGGTGCTGGGTGACCCTTAAAGGGTGCCTTGTTGGCTAGGCATTGCCTTGGTGATTACGGCTGTCAACCACATTCTTGTATTGGTCAATTGTGTTTGTGGTTTGTATTTTCCCTAATGGTATTGTTTTTTATGGTAAAAGAAAATGTATTGAAATAAAAATAGAGAAGGTATACAAGAAGTCCATGGCATTCGTTGTAAAAGGAAGCAAAGGAAAACAATAAAAGGTATGAAGCGAACCACAAGTCCTGTACATTAAACTCTATGCATCAACTAACAACTCCCCTAACCTTGCCAATCCTATTAGCCAATGCAAGAGCACATTCCCTCAAAGAAATCATAAAATGCACTATTAGTGTTGTTAGTGAAGGGGTATTTCGGTCTTTGTACTTGTTGAGAAGGTCGATGTGTACTGTTATGTTAGTGCGAGTGCTTCTTACTTAAAGAAGGGCACTTAAGTCTTTTCCATCAAGTTAATAATATAATAACAGGTCTAGCCGAATCTAGGGAGATTATCTTTCTCTAATTCGAACCAGCCTTTCTCTCTTTCCTCTCCTTTCTCTCTTCTTCTTTCTTCTCCTACTTGCTGTTTACTTTACTTTACAGTCAACGAACAAGACAGAATTCTAGGGCAGGTCAAACTTCAACATGGTATCAGAGCAAGGTTCAACAAGTCAGACTTGCTAGAATTCTGTCTTTTGTGCATTCGAATTAGGGTTTCTCTTGGGTTTCTCAGCTGTGAGTTGGAGATTGGGAAAAGGGCTGAAAAGGAGTGATCGCCCTCTTCCCTAGGAGGTTCCTATTGCCTCCGATTGTGTCGTTGGTGATTGGTTGCTGTGGTTTCTAAGCCCTAGTTAGGGCTGGTACGTGTGGTGCAGTGGTGTCTCAGCCCTTCGTGTGGTTTGCCTTCAGGCGATGAGGTAAAGTTTTTTTTATGCATATTTTCTGTTATGGAATACATGAGAGGTGTAGTACAGTTCGCATGATGGGTTTCGATTGCAGTATGCTAGGGTTTATTCTGGTTTGTGTGTGATTCAAAGGGCAATAGTGTGGATTAGGGTTTGTGGTGTTACAAGTGTGGTTTTCAGCACTTGATATCGCTGAAATCAGGTTGTAGACTTCGGTGAGTAGGGGCTGTGGTGTTGCAGTTTTTCAGCATTTAATATTGCTAAAATCAGTGTGCAGATTTCGGTGATTAGGGCAAATACAACTAAGGAAATATGGGATAGGGTTGCAGAAACCTATTCACAGTGGGAGAATGTTGCTAGGACTTATTAATTAAGAAATCAGATTATTGCTACAAGGCAGGGAGATGGACCTATTGCAATTTACTTTTCAGCCCTCAAAACCCTATGGCAAGAGATTGACCATTTAGAGACATTTGCTTGGGAAACCACTAAGGATGCAACTACCTACCAGAAACACCTAGAGAAGTATAGGGTGTTTGAATTTCTTGCTGGCCTTAATCCCGAGTATAATATTGCAAGACAACACATTCTTTCTAGGGACAGTGTTACCCTCTCCCAGGCATATGCCTTTGTGTCAGGGGAGGAGAGCAGGAGAAATGTGCTAATGAAAAATTCTGGGTTTGATCAGTTAGCCATGGTTAGCACTATGAGACCTAAACAAGGTGGAGACCGGGGTGGCAGTGAAATCAAGAAGGAAGACAAAAAATATTTGATCTATGACTACTATAAGAAGCCTAAACACACAAGAGATACTTGTTGGAAGGTTCATCCACATCTTGTGCCGAATAGACTCAAAAATAAGAAGGGAAATGCTCATATGGCAGTCACTGGTGATATTCCGGCCCCTCCTACTACAGCTGCTCTGGAGTCTATTGTAGCTACTGTAGTAAGGGCCAAACTTGAGAGGTATGGGCAGTTTTTGAACCAGCGGGATACAGCCATTTCTAGTTCAGTAATAAGCAGACAACAAGGTACAAGTGGTGCTGGTAGAGTTCATTCTACTTCCTTTGCTCACACAGGTAGTTCACATGCCACTGCAAATTATGTTTCTACTTTAGGTAAGGAGGGACCCCCTTGGATTATAGATTTTGGAACCTCAGAACACATGACCCATAGCTCCACTATTTTTTCCTCTTACCATCTCTGTTCTGGCAGAGACAGGGTCTCCATAGCTGATGGATCTCATGGTCACTAATGTTCTTCATGTTCCTCTTAGTGATTCCATTTCCCTTTCCTCTGTCCTTCATGTTCCTAGATTGAGCACTAATTTGTTATCTGTTAGTAGTTTGATTAAGAACCTTAACTGTTCAGTAATTTTTTTCTCCTAGTCATTGTATCTTGTAGGATTTGGATTCAAAGAGGATGATTGGGAGTGGTCGTGAAGTGAATGGAATCTACCTCCTAGATGTGCTTCCTCCTCATCAGAGCCATCATGTCAGCAGGGATAGTGAGTCAGGGTTTGTGCGTCAGATTATGCTTTGGCATAATCGTTTGGGTCATTTGCCTTTTTTTTCTTTGAGTCTTTTGTTTCCAAAGCTATTTGAGTCTGTTAGTTTGTTAAGTCTGGAGTGTGAAGGTTGGCAACTTGGAAAGCATTGTAGACATTCCTTTAAAGCCAGTAATAAAATGTGTTCTTCTTTTGATGTTATTAATTCTGATGTGTGGGGACCTTATCATGTTCCTTCTATGGGTGGTTACCGATATTTTCTCTTATTTGTGGATGATTTCTCTCAATATTCTTGGGTTTCCTTGATGAGGTACCATCCTTGGTAAGGCAATTTCATCAGATGGTGCTAACAAAGTTTGGAACACGAATAAAGGTGTTAAGATCCGACAGTGCTAGGGAATATTTTGAAAAACACATTGCTTCATATCTGTCAGAATATGGTGTTGTCCATCAGAGAAGTTGTTCCTACAGTCCACAGCAGAATGGTGTTGCAGAAAGGAATAACAGGCGCATTGTTGAGATTGCAAGAAGCATGACGATCACATCTACAATTCCAGTTTGGTTTTGGGGTGATGCAGTTCTCACAACAGTATATTTGATTAACAGGGTGCCTTCTCGTATACTTGGATTCAACGCCCTATTCAGTCTCCTTTTTCCTGAGTGGGAGATGTTTCGTATTCCTCTCAGGGTGTTTGGGTGTGTCTACTTTGCACATATCCTTGGTCCTCACCGCTCGAAGCTTGACCCAAAGGCAAAGAAGTGTGTCTTCCTTGGATATGTAGAAAATCAGAAAGGGTACTACTACTATGATCCAGTCTCTAGGAGTCGATATGTTACTATGGACGTCACTTTTTTTGAGTTCACATACTTCTTGAAGAAGCCTTCTCAGGGGGAATGTTTTGGGAAAGTAGGTGAGCAGTCTATCCCTCTCCTAGTTCCAGTCCCTGTGTCCACTCCTGTGTCTGATCCTCCTGTGTCACCTACCTTACCACCTCCCTTGCATTCTGCTTCTTAGCGTTACTCACGACAGAGACTTCACAGGGAGGTTGATTCCACTGCAGCAGAACTCACATCACTTCCTATTGGTTCCTTAGAGACTCCAAATTCAGCTGACATGGATTCAGGTATTCCTCTTGATCCCTCTACTGTTTTAGTTCCCATTGATTCTACTAATCTCGTTATAGATAACCTGGACCTTCCTATTGCCCTCAGAAAAGGGGAGAGAAAGTGTATTGCTCATTGTATTTCACAGTACTTGTCATATAGTGGACTTTCTCCTTCCTATCGTGTTTTTCTTTCCTCTCTTGACTCTGTGTCTATACCCAAGGGTGTCAGTGAGTCTCTCTCCAAACCTGAGTGGAAAACAACTATGCAGGAAGAGATGGAAGTTTTAATTAAGAATCAGACATGGGAGATTGTGGACCTACCAGAGGGCAAGGAGACTGTTGGATGCAGATGGGTTTACATAGTAAAATATAAGGCAGATGGAAGTATAGAAAGGTACAAGGCTAGACTTGTTGCAAAAGGGTATACACGGACCTATGGCATTGATTACTTAGAGACCTACCAGAGGGCAAGGAGACTGTTGGATGCAGATGGGTTTACATAGTAAAATATAAGGCAGATGGAAGTATAGAAAGGTACAAGGCCAGACTTGTTGCAAAAGGGTATACACGGACTTATGGCATTGATTACTTAGAGACCTACCAGAGGGCAAGGAGACTGTTGGATGCAGATGGGTTTACACAGTAAAATATAAAGCAGATGGAAGTATAGAAAGGTACAAGGCCAGACTTGTTGCAAAAGAGTACACACAGACTTATGGCATTGATTACTTAGAGACCTTTGCACCTGTTGCAAAGATGACCTCTGTTTGGATACTTTTTTCTCGTTGCCACATACTCTTGGCCCCTGTTTCAACTTGATGTGAAGAATGCTTTCCTAAATGGGGATTTGCAAGAGGAAGTGTATTTGGATCTTCTTGCTGGCTTTTACAATGATGCTGAAAAGGGAAAGGTATGCAGGTTTAAGAAGTCACTTTATGGCTTGAAACAATCTCCCAGAGCATGGTTCGATAGGTTCAGGAAGGCCTTGGTTGCTTTTGGTTACACTCAAACTCAATCTGACCATACCTTGTTTGTGAAATGAAGGGGATCCTTGGTGTCAGTCCTAATTGTTTATGTGGATGGTATTGTTGTCACAGGGAATGACCTAAGTGAGATTGATTGTTTGAAGAAGAATCTACACAGAATTTGAAATTAAGGATCTTGGAGAACTTAGATACTTCTTAGGCATTGAAGTTGCAAGATCAAAACATGGAATTTGTATCTCTTAGAGGAAGTATGTCTTGGATCTTCTTCAAGAAACAGGGAAGCTTCGAACAAAGGCAATCAGTACTCCTATTGATCAGAATCACTGAATTAATGCATCAGAAGGTGAGCCAGTAGAGGACATTGGGAGATATCAGAGACTTGTGGGGCGGCTGCTATACTTGTGTATGACCGGACCAGACATTTCCTATGCAGTAAGTGTGGTAAGTCAATACATGCATGCTCCACAAGTCCATCATTGGGAGGCTGTTGACAGGTTTCTTGCTTATCTAAAGGGACACCCGGGTAGAGGCATATTGTTTGCTGACCATGGACAGTTGAAACTAGAGGCTTATACAGATGTAGGTTGGGCAAGATGCCTTGAAGACAGGAGATCTACTTCAGGAGTATGCACCCTTGTTGGGGGTAACCTTGTCTCGTGGCAAGATCAAGTGCGGAAGCTGAATACAAGGCCATGGCACATGGGGTTTCAGAACTTCTCTAGATCCATTCCCTATTAGGAGAAATTGGTGTACAGGTAGAAGAACCTATGATGTTGTACTATGATAACCAGGCAACAATTAACATTGCCCATAACCTAGTTCACCGTACTAAGCACATTGAAGTGGATAGACATTTCATCAGAGAAAGGGTGACTTCTGGGGAAGTTTGTCTCCCATACATTGCTTCGGATCTTCAGCTTGCTAATGTTCTCACATAAGGTGTTGCAAGGAACAAGCTGGAGCATGATCTACGCAAGTTGGGAATGTGTGACATTTACTCCCAACTTGAGGGGGAGTGTTGAGTTGGGTCGATTTCTAGTTATTGGGCCCAGTTGTTTTGTTCTTATTTTAAGTTGTTAAGTTAGGAAGTTGTTGGGCTTTAGGCTCATTAGCTTATGTTTTTTAAGTTGTGACTGTTCAACTACTTCAGTAGCCGCCCAACTAAGGGCATTCTTGTAATCTTTCATTCTTTTAAGTTAAGTATAAAATATAATGAGGGTTTGGTGGCTAGAACTAATCCAATTCTAGTTAGCATCTCACTCTTCCTTTCCTCTCTTTTCTTCTCTACTACTGAAACTCTTCATCTTCTTTTTCTTTCTCTTCACAAGGAATTCGTCCTGATTTACAAACAGTGATTTCTACTATTTTCTCAAGAAAATAATGTCGGGCTTTGGTCATGGCTTTGGTGAAGAGATCCTCAAGCTGTAGACCCGATGAAACATGTGGGAGAGAGATGCGACCCGTGTGGAGGTCACGAATGAAATGACAATCCACCTCAATGTGTTTAGTACACTCATGAAGTACAGGATTGGATAGAAGAAACTAGTACAAAGGCCGCCAGAATGGACATCCACACTATTGAAGAAAACTTTGACAATCCCTATAATCCCTAGCTCCACATCATCTCCTTCATGGAGGCTGGCATTGACCAAGCAAGACCCACCGGACCAAGAAAGTGATTCCAAATTCTAGCAGAAATTGAGAGTGCAGAAATAGATGACTGCTATCTTCCACTCCTTGACCACATAACACACATCTCTGATCCTGAATATGAACCCCTCTCTTACATAGGTGGGCTTTAGTTAAACACCTGTCTAGAACTGCAGCCCACACTAGAGCATTGATTTTTGAGGGAGAGGTTGGATTCCAGATTCTGGAGGCAGGCATATCTTCTGAAGTACTCATTGTCATGTGAGTGGCAAATGACCTGACTGAGAAGAGGCCATCTGTACTCCAAGTCCAGGACCAGCTGTCTTCTTTGAGCAGATTTAGGGGTTGAAGGGAGAGCAGATCGAGTAGGTCAGCCAGGACAGGAATTTACCAATCCTGAAAATTCCTTCTGAAAGAAGGGCACCAGGCTACTGAGTTTAACTCTGAAAGAGGAGTGTTTCCACACCAGGGATCTTTCTAGAAGGACAGCCTGTTACCCTTCCCAAGGTTGGGGCTTAAAAAACTACTGAAAATGGGAAGAGTGTCCACTATTTTCCTCCAAACCGAACACCCTAAGGATGGGGGAGAAGAAGTAGTGATCCAATCTCCTCTATTTGTATTGTATTTTGATATCATTAACTTCCTCCACCAGTGGTTTCTTTCCAACCCGAACCTCCAGATCCATTTCCCAAGAAGAGCCTTATTAAAGGTCCTCATACGCCTAATACCCAAGCCTCTTTTACTTTTCGGAGAGCACACCTCCCAACTCAAACTCACCAAGTGGATTTTCTTCCTATCCTCCTCCTAACCTTTCCACAAAAAGTCCCTTTGGAGCCTCTCAATTCTTTGGGCCACTTTGCTTGGAATTGGGAATAAGGAGAGAGAAAATGCTGGCAAGTTGGATAAGGAGCTTTTTAATAGGGTAATTCTGCCCCCCAAGGACAAGTATTTGGCCTTCCAAGTTGCCAATTTCTTTTCTAGCCACTCTAAGACTGGTTCCGAGATCAAATCAGAAGTACGTTTTGCTCCTAGTGGGAGTCCCAGATACTAGTTGGAAGAAACCCCACCTGACAAGCTAATCTCTCTGCCAAGTCCTCTGCATTTTCCACTTTTCCCAGTGGGATCAAACAGCTTTTACTCCAATTAACTTTCAGTCCTGTCACCACTTCGAACCAGCTTAGAACTCTCACTAATAGGTCCAAGTGTTCTTCATTGGCTTCCATAAAACATAAGGTGTCATATGCAAATTGCAGTACCTAAACCTTCTCCCCTCCTGGCACCACCTCAAATTGCAGTACCTAAACCCCTTCCCCTGCTTTTTGGATGAAAGTTGTAAATATTTCCATCACACAAATGAACAAAAGAGGGGAGAGAGTGTCTCCCTGTCTGAGCCCCTTGGAATTCTTAAAAAATCCTACTGATTGGCCATTTAGGATGACTGAAAACTTAGGAGAGGTGACACAAACTTTTATCCAGTTCCTCCAAGTCTACCCAAAATTTTTTTATCTAACAGACAGTCCAAACATCTCCAATTGACTTTGTCATAGGCCTTTCCGAGGTCAAGTTTGCAAAGCAGGCCTGGATTTCCCTCCCTTAACCTTGAATCAATTAATTCATTAGCTACCAAGACACTGTCCATCAATTGACGACCGGGGACAAACGCAAACTGATTTTGAGAGATCACACTCGGCAGCACCTTTTTCAACCTCTCTGCCAAGACCTTGGCCAAAATCTTATAGAAGCTGTTCAGGAGGCTAATCGTCTGAAATCTTTCAAGTTTGTAGCTCCTTCAATTTTCGGGATCAAGGAACATATGGGGATATAGCAAGTTAGAATATGATGGATGGACTGCAAAAGTCTGCAACCCTAGTGCTTTTTCTTGTCTGGGACAAACCACTACTCCTAATAGCCTCCCTGAATTCACAGCCAAAGAGGTAGACATCCTCAATCATGCTATGGCTCGATTGAGACAATCCACTATCCTCTTCATCCTTTACCAAGACAAGTATTGCTTTTGGCCTTAGTGCCATTCAGCCTTAATCCTATGGCTCAGGGGCCATTGGGTCAGTGACCTCCGAACACATGACAAATAATTCTTCCTATTTCTCAATTTACCATCTTGGTTTTGGACAAGATAAAGTGAGAATTGTTGATGGCTCTCTTTTCGTTATTCATGGAAAAGGGGATATTCAATTTGAAAGGATCTTTCTTTTAAGTCTGCTTTGCATGTTCCCAACTTTACTACTAATTTGCTTCTAGTCTCTCAAATCACCAGGACCATGGATTGTATTGTGACTCTTTTCCTACAAATTGTCTTGTAGGACCAGTTGACAAATCAAATGGTTGGGAGTGGTTTTGGGGGTTGGTTGTCCCTACTAACTAATGAAGATATCAATTCAGCTCTTAAAGCTTCAACAAGTCATAACGGTGAATGCAAGGAGTCTAGTGGACTATCTATGGCATGCCAGATTGGTTCATTTGTCTTTTATGTTGTTAAGAGTTCTGTTTCCAAGGTTATTTGAAAGAGTGTCAATTGAGAGTCTTTTTTTGTAAAGTATGTGAATTTTCTAAGCATTGTATAATAAACTATCCAAGCTATAGTAATGAAGTTAGTGCTCCTTTTGATTTGGTTCATTTTGATGTGTGGGGTCCTTCACCAATTATTTCAATGGATGGCTATCGTTACTTTATTAGTTTTATTGATCACTTTACGAGGTGTACTTCGATTTACTTGAAGAAAGAAAGAGAGGAGGTACCTAGGATCTCCATAGTCTTTTGCAAGATGATTGAGAATCGATTTGGGAAGAAGATTAAACAATTCTATTTTGACAATGCTGGCGATTATTTCAAGAACCCTCTGAATGTGTTATTTGAAGATGAGGGAACATTACATCAATCTTCTTGTAGTTACACTCCATAGTATAATGGAGTTGCAGAGAGGAAAAAATAGACATATTAGAAATTGCATGTGCTCCTCTTGTTTCAAAGCAAGGTTCCAAAGAAGTTCTGGTCTCATGTTGTTCTCACTATATCTTATTTGACCAACAGGATATTATCTCGACTATTCGGTATGAAGACCACCTTCTATGTTCCATGTCTAGGTCAAACTGCTTTTCTTTACCACCAAAGGTTTTTCATTGTGTGTTTCATTCACATTGAGGATCTTAAGTGAACCATGATGCTGGATCCTAAGGCAACATAGTTGTCAAGGCAACACCTAGGCAACTAGGTGCTTTTCAAGGAGCGCCTCGCCCAAACGCCAAGAGAAAATGTATTAGGCACATGCTGAGGGGACTGAAACACATGTATAGGACATGTTGCATGTTATCATATTTTTGTTATGAGGAAAGTAAAAACAAAATATCTCAAGGGTTTCACTTTGACAAAAGAATCAAATGAGGAAGAGAGAACAACAGCCCTCCATCGTTCCAACACAATCCTCTAAGTCAAGGTCAGTTGATCAGTTTTCTCCTTCGTTTTGTTCTCTTTTTCCACTGGTTTAAAACAGTGGTTACGCCCTATTGTTCTCCTCTTCCTTGTTGGACTAAAACCATTCTTCTTTCCTGGTTTGAATCATATTATTGGACTAAAACAGGGGCTCCGCCCCCTTTTTTTGTTCTGAAATTTCTTGTTTGCTTTCAGCACTTTTTCCCTCATATTGGTGTCTGAAATTCTTCAGTCTTCTTTTATTTTAGTATTTTTTTCACCAGCTTTTCTGGGCCTAGAACAGGGGCTCCGCCCCCTTCTTTTGTTCTTAGCTTCTTGCATTTTTCAGCCCTTCTTTTGTTCTCATCATTGATATCTGAAACAGGGGCAGAGCCCCTTCTTTTCTTCATATTTTTTCTTTTATTTTAATATTTTTTCACCTTCTTTTTCTGGGTCTAGAACAGTGGCTCCACCCCTTACTTTTCTTCTTCATTTTCTTCTTTTATTTTAGTAATTGTTCTCATCAAGCAACACTGCATGAAACACAAGCACAAAAGTGCAGAATACATAAAACCAAAAAAACTAGTACAGAAGGGGTAGAAATCCATCGGCTTCTTATTTTTAAGTTCCATCGCCTAGGCGAGGGCTAGAATTAAGGCAATTTGTAAGGTGTTTTTGGACTATTCTCCTACTCAAAAGGGATTAGTGCTTTTGATCCAATTACTAGTAGGAAGTTCATTACAAAAGATGGCACCCTTATCAAAATCCTCTTTAGGGACTTTAGGGAGAGACTAGTGGAGTGGAAGAGACTTCCTTAGGGGCTAATCCTTTTGTCCTTATTGCTGCTCCTCTTTCAACTGCTCCTAATTTGGTTCCTACCGAGCTCACTGAGTCTACTTGTCCAGTTGGGCCTCCAATTGATAGGACCCGTGTTGGTAATACTCCTTGCACAGAAGGCACTGCTCCTAAGCGTTGTGATGTAGTGTTTTAGGAAGCAAAAGAAAAAGAGATTTGTTAGTTCCTAACTGCAATAAATTGGGTGTTCTCATCCTAACCAACCAAGGTATGGTTTCTCATCCTGCGTCCACTAGTTCTGATTCAGATCTTCCTATTTGCTTTGTGGAAACCAGTTTGATCCTGCACTCTTTATCCTATAAATAGATTTTTCTCATACTCTCATTTGTCTCCTGTCTATCACTTTTTTGTTTGTGCCCTGTCCTCTGTCTCTACTCCTAGGTTTTTAGAGGTTGTTATTGATACCAAATAGAAGAAAACTATGGATGAAGAAATGAGAGCATTATTGAGAGCAAAAGCTTGGGAGCTATTGGATCTACTAGATGGGAAGAACATTGTGGGGTGCAAGTAGGTGTACACAATCAAACACAAGGTTGATGGTTTGATTGAAACATACAAAGGTTGGTTGCAAAGTGTCTCACCCAAAAGGAAGGTATTGACTACAAGGATACTTTTGCTCTGGATTCCAAACTTTTCTTGGGATCTACATCAATTGGATGTAGTCAATACCTTCCTTTTTGGGGAGTGGTGTCCTTTTTGGGAACCAACTCTTATTGGGTATCTTTTGGGTTACCTATTAGGTATGTATATTGATTTTTGGTGAGGGTTTTCTTTTTGCGAGAGTGACAGATTTGGGGGTGAGATGAAGAGGTATTTTGAAAACCAGTGTTGGGATATTTTGTTGAGCAAGGTATTTTGGCTCTTAGGGTTTTCTCTCTTGCTTCTTTCATCCATAGACGTAGGCAATTTTCCGAACCACATAAATGTTGTTTCTTTCATTTGCTTTTTTATTTCTCTATTTTCTATTTGCTTGTAATCATACCATCTCTTTGATTTACTATTATTATTGTTGGAGAAAAGTTTTTCACATGAAGAACTGGGTATTTGAAGCATGTATTACAGATTACGTGAGGCTATCAAATACCCCCTCCCCCCCCCCCCCTCGGAACATTTCTATCCTAGGATTTTTTTTTTTCTCATGTCATAGGAAAATGGGGAATTTGTTGGTTGCAGGATTTTTTTCTCATGTCAGCCTCTGATATTTTAATTAATACTTACATTGTTATGGTGGCCCTTCTGGTATGCTTGCAGGAGTTTGGGATGCTGTAGTGACTTGCTTCTTCCTTGATACGGCACACAACATTGTTGAATACATCGAGATCATATCAAGGATCCTAAAAGATGGTGGAGTAAGTTTAAGCTGTAAAGAAGTAATAACTGGGGGCTGCCCTTCAGTATCTTATACTCTCTAATTCCTTGGGACTTAATTTATCATTTGGTCGCTGCCTGCTCTGTTCAATCTATAAGATCTCTCACGATCTATATTACTATTGCTAATTAGTTCTCTTTCATCCTACATAGCTAACCTTTTTCTTGTCCCTTTTTTTCATAATTGGAACATATTTTATGTTAATTTTTGTATTCATAGGTATGGATAAACTTGGGCCCCCTACTCTATCACTTCGCAGATGCATATGGACCAGATGATGTAACTTGCTACACCCTCCATCCCCTTCCCCCTGCCTCTCCAGGCAATAAGTCATTACTCACTAAATGTCCTTGTTCTTTTCCTTTTGTATTCTTTCTAGGAGATGTCCATTGAAATTAGTTTGGAAGATGTGAAGAGGGTTGCATTCCATTATGGATTTCAGTTAGAGGTAAGACGCATATTTACTTTTATTCTTGTAAATCATCAGTGAGACTAATGATTATGTGTGCCTGATCAATTCTTGCTATCATCAGAGGGAAAAGACTATTGAAACTACGTACACTGCAAACTCTCGATCCATGATGCAAGTAAGTATTCCATTCGATGTACAAATTTGCATGCTTCTTTGGTTGTGCTTCATTTCCTTCTTTCTTTTGTCCCAAATAAATATTTTGTATTGGAGGGAGGATGATCAAAAACTATGAGACCTTTTAGGTCTTGAATTGTAGGCTCAATAGATAAAACGCACTACAGATGTTGCCTAATGCAAGACTCCAGAAATCTTTTACATTATGGGATGAATTTCATCTATAAATTGATCCGTGGCCACTAATTAATTATTCATAAATTGCAGAATCGGTACTATGCAGCATTTTGGACGATGACAAAGAAAGAAGCAATTTCAAAGAAAAGGGAAACAATATAAATAGATTAATCTGTCATGATAGAAGGCTACAAATTATATTCTTGTCAAGCAATGTAGTGGTTAAGAGCTGCTGATGTTTAATCGCAAGCAGTTGTTTAGTGTTGACTTCTTGTTTGATGTCATTAAAATGTTGAAGACTACATCACAAGGATATGGTTGATTCATCAATTTGTTGATAGGGTAAAGTGTAACCATTATCTACATTTGAGCAATAGCTCAATAGCTGAACATTTAAACAAGTAGAGGAAGAAATGGTGGCTTAAGCGACATTACATATTATTAGAGACAACGTTTATATTATTAAAAATGCAAAAAGTATAAAATATGCAATTTTAAGAGACTGTATCTGGATACACTATGGATACATATAGGTATGGTTGAAAAATCAATATATGATGGATAGGGAATCTCAAATATATTTTCTTTTTTTGAAATATATGAATAAAATTGAACCTAAGTATCATATGACAAATAATGTTTATGCACATGTATACATGACATGCCATAATTGTTTATGTGGATTGTGAACTATTGGGATATGATAAGGAGATAATTGGGACTTGAATAGTCGGCCCGTTATAACAAAAAAGATAAAAAAATAAAAAAATAAAAAAATAATGGAAAAATGGTCAAAACTGTTCGAATGGTTAACCGGCCGGTTCAGCGGTTTGTTGACCAAAATCAACAGTTTTGGGGAAAAATGGAACCGGTCAAGTGACTGGTTCCCGGTTTTTCTGTTTCGACTGTCCAGTCTGGTCCGGTTTTGAAAACCATGGGTAGAACAGTAGAAGAAATAGATCAGTTATTTAATTTTTTTTATTTTTTTTAATTAATAAAATCAATAAGAAAAAGTTTATAAAATAGTTTAAAGTCTTAAAAAGTTAAGGTACATTCCATTTTGGCAATTGTGGTATTGTAGCTTAGTGGAGGAATCTCTTTCATCGGGCGACTTGTTTTCAGGTATTAACAACTACATTTGCAGTGGCACGGCCACATAAATTTAAACAATAATAAATGATATGGGATTTGTACAAATCGTGGTATTGCATCTCTTTAAATGGTGTTTTAGTGTGTTGAAAAACCAATACGCATCACTTGATATGTGGGATTTTTAACAGTTTAGTATCGGCTTGCAATAATTGATTTTGTGCTTGATTAAGTATCAATTTGTAGTGTTGAAAGGCATAAGCCAAAGTTCATTGAACAATAAAACTCGGTCACAAGGAGATTCCCTCTAGATGGTAAGCAATATTTGGTCCAAAGTAGAGTTGAACATGAGAGAGTATTGAACAGCAATATTCAGTCGAAGGTGGCTATCTGGTCCCTGCAACTAGCAACAAAGGAGAGTATGAGCTAGTGAGGAGTGGTATCCTCGTCAGATAGGGTATGGACGATGTCCATTATATTACTTTCAGGGGTGTTCATTTTTTGGATTTTGAGAGGGGGGAAAGTTGGTCAATGGGATTTTGGTTCCCATTGACCAAGAATCCCATGTTCATTTTTCGGATTTATGTGGGGAGCAGGGAAAGTTTATTTTCTTGGATATCACTTACCCGGATAAATGATACCCATATCCTAGGTGGATAAATAACTTTCCCACCTAGAGGGAAAGTTACTGACACTTGAATGGAACAAAAATGCCCCTTTTAATAATAGATTTTTATGGCTAAAATGGTCATTACCTTATTTACCTAAGAAATAAAAGAGCATGGGTAAATAAACTTACCTACCTGGGTAAATAACTTATTGAAAAGCAAACGGGCCTCAATGATAACTTCCGTGAGGTTGAGTTGGGCCGTCAGTGAGAGTCCTTCAAGGAATGCTCGAGTTTTCGCTTCAACTGTAGAACAGGCTGGAAAAGGGGTGGTCTGAGTTGCTATGTGGGCATCCTTGCAGTCTCCGGTTATGATCACAGTCCTTTGCAGATGAAAGAGAATAGGCCCCATTGACATTAACTTTAAAGGCATTTGCCTCGGGAGGTGTCCAAGCCAACTAATGGGCTCTAGGCAGGGAAGGAGTGATTGTTGATTACGAGGGGTCCCATGAGCAGTAAACTGAAATAATGTGATGGGTTCTCACTATAGGTTTCAATGAGTCCACCGTTGCTTTGTTAAGAAAAGTCTCGTTCTGCATCTTCCAAATTTGCTTTACATGGATGGCAATAGCATCTTTGAGAAATCCATCAACATTGTGGAGGCTGTCTTCACTCAACAGCCAATAACTGAGCTATGAGTTGAAGGTTAGGATTTCATCATCTATCTTGAGTGATAGTGGGGATCCAAACCAAATTAGTTGAGTCACTTTGCACTTCAGAAAAAAGAATGATCAAAAGTTCCAAGGACCAAGGTTCTATCAATACAGGCCGATATGCCGGTAGGGTGTATCGTCCTATATCAATGCTTTTTTTATGTTTTATTTATTTTTTTAAACCAGTTTAGAGAGACCGATTTAAGTGCTAGCTACTCTCTGAACCATGGCCTGACTGTGTATCAGAAAGGCGCTGATACAATATGTATCAACCAAAATGGACTGTAACGATATTTAGATAGGGTCACTTTTGTAGATATAGCACCCCCAAATAAACACGGAAATCCTGGGGGTGCACTCTTCTTCGATAAATTCTAGGCTAGAATTTAGTCCCATAATAACTCTATCCACAATAAAGGGATCGAAGTATATCTGTAGCAGGTCATTGTTCCATTGGTTGAGATTGCTATCAACCAAACATGAGATGGGCAGTGGTTGGACTAGTACGGAAGTAGGGTCAGGTCGGAAGTTAGTAGGAATGCCCCTAGAATCCAAAGAACATGCCAGGCATCCAAAGAGACCCATTACCAATTAGCCAACAAGAACCATGAACTATCAATTCTTGACATTTAGGCTCCGTTCATTTTTTGGAAAGCCACTTACCTGAGTAAATGCACTTACTTGGGTAAGTGTTTCCTGAAAATACTGGACACACTTACCCAGGTAATTGTATTTACCCATGTTCTTTTATTTCTCAGGTAAATGAGACAATAATCGTTTTAGTTATAAAAAACCATTATTAAAAAAGACAATTTTGACCTATCTAAGTGTTAACAACTTTCCTCCAAGCAGGAAAGTTACTTATCCACTTGGGAGATTGGTATAGGTTACCTAGGTAAGTGATAACTAAGGAAAATGAATTTTCCGTAGATGCTACATAAATCTGAAAAAAGAACATTGGTACCTTGATCAATTACAATCAAAATCCCATTGACCGACTTTCCCTCCCCCCAAAATCCTCGAAATGAATAGGGCTCTTAAGGATAGCTATCTAGCAGGGTGAGTCAGATGGCTTTGTCCAAGAGCACCCATTGAGGTATTTGTTCCAAAGTAAGGTCACCCACAAGGTGTCTGGATTTTCAAGAAGCCACTACCCGAGTTTTGTTATCAGCACTAGTTAGTTTTTCTCATTTCTCAGATGCGTAGGCCTCCCAAATATTTTAGTTTTAAGAACTCTCATTTCTTTGACATAAAGGTTGTGTTTGGTTGCAATGCAAATAAATTTGTACTGATGCAAAACTATGGCAATGCAAATGATTTGAGTGTAAATTCTGACATATTTTTGTTTCAAATTTTAGCTTATTTTGTTTGATTGCATTATAAATGAAGTAAATTAAGACATGAAGCAGAATAGAATAAAATCCCAAGCAAAATTAAATAAGAATTTGCATTTTTTCATTTGCACTCCCATGCATTTGTACTGGTGCAAATAAAATTGCACTGCAACCAAGCACAGCCAAAGATGCTTTTTTGCCATCAAAGAAACCGTACCAAAAATCTCTAATGAATGAGTTTAGCTCTTTAGACGTATCCACAAGGAAGAGAGTAGTGGACATGAAGTACAAATGTATGGAGGCCAGCATAGACTTGATGAGTATGGACCTCCTTAATAAATAAGGTCTCTGCCTTCTTTTTAAGGGGATCCAAGATAAGATTCCTAATTTGACATTTATTCCAATTAAGGTTGTGTTTGGTATTATTGTCACTTCTACTTATATTTTAGGTTGATCAATACAAATTTTATGAGAATATATATATATATATATATATATATATATATATATATATATATATATATATATATATATATATATTTTTTTTTTTTTTTTTCTACCATAAATGCTTTGAGTTACAATACAACATTGAGTACCATTGTTGTTTCTTTACGAAACATTTGATGTTTCTATTATAAATGCCAATATCTAACCCAATGCCTATATTCTTTTAGTGGAAGTGGTTATTTAATGTGATGTAATAAGACAATTTCTCAAAAAAAAAAAATTGTGCTGGTCAACACAAAAGTAGAAGTACAATGGTACCAAATACAATCTAAATCAACCAACAGCAGTGAACATTTGGGCTTAAGTAGATAGCTGACTTGGAGAAATTAACTCCTTGTCTAGTCCAATTATAGGTGTGCCAAAATTATTTTACTCTCAAGTAGCTCAATGGTGCCGGCCTTATCAAATATTAATAGACTGTTTGCAAAAGGAAGATGTGATGGAGAAAAAGAGAAACAGGAGATATATGAGGTACCAATACAAAGCTTGATGAAATTGAGTATCCTTGGCAAAGAATCCTATCACCTCCTATTTGATGATACAAAGGCATTATGATTTGGGGATATAATATTGTAAAGTAGTGAAACGAGGTCTCTAAGAAGATATTTTGTATGAATGCAATCAGTTTTGGGCAAGTGACTCTAGATAGGTTGAAAGAATAAAGGGAGGGAGTCTATTGGGCCTAGGAGCTTTAAGTGGGTCCATTTCAAATCTAGGGTTGACAATTGGGGCGGGTTGGGTTGGGTTTGGTTTGGGTTGTGTTTCAACTCAATTCATCTAACCCGCTAACCCATTAATGACCCAGTTATATAAAATTAAATGGGTTGGGTTCAACCAAAACCGCTTTAACCCAATGCAATCCACCCAAACCCATTAGTCTTATATTTATGGACTTAAAAAACAAAATCTCTCTTAACATACAAGTTGGTTGTAGCTTGGTGGTTATTGTAGTTATTGTTTACATAAGTGGTGAAGATTCAAATCACATTACATGCATGTTATTTTCACACAAGTGGCAAAGTCATTTGACTATGTTTGGATTTTGGGTTTGACCGAACCACTTAGGTTCAAACCAGTCAGACCAACTTAAACAACATAGGTTCAAGGGTGATTGAACTGTTTAGATCTAGATCAATCCAGTCGAACCAGACCGGACCAGACCGGTTCAGTCAATGGTGGATTGACTTGGATCGGACCATATCAAGTTTATGCACGGGTATGGGACCGAACTGGTTGACCCGAGTTGGGTCAATGTAGCTAAATTGGGTCGGTCTGGCTTTGAGTCGGGTCGTGTGAATATTTGTCGGATGGATGGTCCAGATCGGGCAAAGCACGTAGAGGCCAAATCATCCCTCCCAAAACCGTTTTGTATTCAGGTAGACTCGGATCAACTTGTGCTGGGTCGGGTCGGAGTGTGTAAATATTGGTTGGGTCGGATGGCCCAAATCGAACAGAGCAAGCAGCACCAAACCATCTTGCCCAGGGTCTATTTCGGATTCGGGTTGACCGGGACCCACTTGTACTGGGTCGGGTTGGAGTGTGTGAATATTGGTTGGATCGGACGGCCCAAATCAGACAGAGCAAGTGGCATCGAACCATCCCACCCAGGGTTTATTTCGGATTCGGGTCAAGCCAAACTAGTATATACTGGATCGGATCAGACCGTGTTGAACTGGTCCAGACTCGGGTCAAATTGATTTGGATTTATGTTGGGTGAAATGTATTTATTGAAGACAAAACTAAATTTAGTCAATTATTAATAGAAAATTAATACATTAATTATAAATTATTTAATTCAAATGAAGAAATTAATACTTATATTTATGTCTATAATGATTAACTCAACAGTTATCCACAACCCAATCCAACCCAACCCATTTAAATGGATGGATTGGGTGATGGGTTATTACACAACCCACCAAGTAAATAGGTGGATTAGGTGAATTAGATATTAGATGGATTGGGTGGATTCAACGGGTTGAGTTCAAATCATTAATTTCTTCTGAAATGGGTTCATTTATAAAGATCTTCTTGAAGTATTGGATAATTATATTTTGGGTTTCACATGCCTCGGACGTCCAATCACCATTCTCATTGCTTAGAGCCTCAATGTCATTTCTCTTTCTTTGCCTAGGCATTGAAAGATGAAATTTCTGTTTCTGTCACCACTCTAAAGCAATTCCATTTTTACTCTTGGGCGCCAGAACAATTCTTCCTTTTTTTTTCTGATAAAGCTTCATAATCTTTTGAGGAGTTGTTGTCCCAACAAGAAATTGTCATGAGACATAGGTTAGGCTTGGACCCCAAGAATTTTCTTTCACACCTCATCGAGCTTGGCCTTAAAGTTGTCATATGTGGATTTACTCGAATCTCAAAAATTGAACTTGCATTCTTTACATTTTGCCTAGAAGTAATTCTTAGGCCTCGTTTGGTTTGTTGAAATAGGGGTTTGGAATTGAAATCAGAATGGGCTATTCCGATTCTAACTGTTGCTAGAGCGGAATCGGAATTCCATTCTCATTTTTGCTGGAATAGCATTCCCCCATTTAAGGGAATGGCTATTCTCAATCCCATTCCTGATTATTCCAATTTTCATTTCTATTCCTGTCTGAACCAAACTGATTATAGGAATAAACCATTCTGATTCTGATTCCGAAGGATTTTGATTCAAATTTCAATTCTGGCTACAAACCAAACGGACCCTTAGTAGAGTTGTTACAAGAGCGAGCAACCTTATCAATGTACTCGTGTCTACTTCTCTTAGGGTGAGCTAGAAATATTGGATAATGGTTACTCTCAATGGAGGGGAAATGATTAACATGACCTTTAGTCTATGTTTGATTTGAAGGAAAAAGTAGGGAAAAACAAGAAAACCTATACAAGGCTTGTAAAGGTTTCATTACCTTTTCCTTCAAACCAAACATAGCCTTAGGAAACATAAGCCACCAAGTTGGGATAGCTAGTATTCTATCCAATCTTTCTCGAATCAAACATTGATAAAACCTACGATTGGACCAAGGTCCATTAAACTTGTTATATTGAACATGTTTCAAAACGAGGATAAGGACTTGAGGACACAACCTACCTTTTCTAGAATTGAGGTGGAATGTAAATCAATGAGTTGTTGTCACGCTAAGGTCTTGTTTGGTTTGCAGGAATAGAAGTCTGGAATTGAAATCGGAATCAGTTTGGTTGGGCAGAATGGGAATCCCATTGCCATTCCTAGTGGAATGGCATTCCCCTATTTGAAGGATGGCCATTCCCTCCCCTTTCCATGTGAATAAAATCTTATTTCAATTGGTTTCAATTCCATTACAATTCCCATCTAAATCAAATAGATTATGAGAATATACCATTTCAATCTGATTATGAAAAAATTCGATTCTGATTTCAATTCTCACTACAGACCAAACAGACCCTGAATATCTCTAGAGACGTTTTGAGTCCCCATACACAAACTATCAACAAAGCCTCTATCACATGACTATGACCAGAATAGCCTTACTGTCGATGACAGTTATACCATGTCAAACACGCACCTAGTTCCCCAAATTACTGTTATAATTTTTTTGTCCTTTTCGCAATCATACAGCCAATCATTATCAATTATTACCTGTAACGGTCAAATGACTAACTTAATATTTGGTAATGACCATCAATTTCCCCTGTAATTCTTCCTTCTCTTTGAGCAGTAATTAAATCACTATAGCTCAGGGTGAAGCACCACTCTCAGCCTGGCAACGGGGGTGAGGTTCGTGACATCAGGGTTAGAGGAATGTTTGAGCAGCAACAAGAAGAATCTAGAGGAACTTAATGCCAAGTTGATAGAGATACTCGACCAATATATATGAGTCGGGGCAAGTTTCAAAATATCGATACGTCCGATAGGTTGGTAAAGGTGTATTGATAGTGTTTTTTTTTTTTTTTAATTCGTTTCTTAGTTTTTTTTTTTCAAATTCAGTTCAGAGGGGCCGGTTTAAAGTCCGTCCACCCCCTGAATTGGTTGAAATTCCAAAATATCCTCTGGAATGGTGTATCGAGAAGCCCCTAATACGATATGTATCGGCCGATATCGTCCAATACGTATTAAAATTTCGAACCTTGAGCCAGGGTTTTTCAGCAAATACTTATGCAAATGAAGGAAGCAGGCAAAATTTTCTTCTAGGTGTTGGACCAAGGGCTACAGAGAGCTCAGGATGGGGGACCTTTCAGTGGACTATTAAGATTGATCTGTTAAGGTTCAACAGGAACCCACGTTGATGGTTGGCTACTTCTCATGTGTCATTATTTTTAGCTTCACAACATTGTAGAAGAACAGTGGCTTGTTGGATTTTAATCTCATTAGAGATTAAACCCAATGGGTTTGATTGATCAATTACATAAAAAACACACTTGCACACATGTCTTGAAAAATAGTTTTTCTCTTACTAAAACCAGTTTTCAACATGTCCCACATTGGAAAATTACTAAACTTGTTTTAAGTTTTTAAATGGGAGTTTATTTACACTCCTTAGAAATATAAGAATAGAGTATAGAGGCTTGCTACTGCTGCAATGAGACGCGCTTTGTTCGCATAAGACAACTTTGACTTTTGGTGCGAGGCATGATCCGATCAGGTGTGGTCAAGAGGTACTATTCAAAGTTAACAGTCATTTACTATTAACTACCTTTTTAATAGTCACAATTTCTTTAGAGAGCATATTTTGAACCAATGCCTTCCTCTTCTCCATGACTCTTCAGAAACTACCTAAGGAATGTAAATCAAGTAATTGAACACAGGTTTTCAAAAATCACTCTTGTCGCTCTCAATTCAATCTACTACTGTTTTATAGAAGGTTTCTTCGGAGATTCTTCAACTTTGTTGATTGCAGATTCTCATCTAAGGCTCTCAGTTGTATTCTCGGAATGAATTTTCCTATAATCCAACAACAAACTCAATAAAACTGAGTGGGGGAAAATAGCGTTCTAAAGACAATGTCTTTAGACATGCCTTAGAGAGATTCTCCTCCAAGTTTCCATAAACCCAATTCCCAACATGGCTTACAATTTCCTCCATGGGGTTTGAAGGATGGGTCATTGAATGGTACTAGTGGCATTGTGAGTATCACCCACAACCTTGTTGGGAGATGCTAATTATTGTGATGGATGAAAGGTTTAATGGGCTGTTGAGCTTGAATAATGCTAAATGCCTCTTTAAGTTAACATATACCACCATTGTCATCGACTACTGGGAGGAGTTTCAACTACTTTCGAGCCAAGTGGTAAGTCTATCTAAACCTTATCTTGTTGGTTGTTTTGTTTTTGGGCTCAAATCAAATGTCTGAGTGGGAGCTGAAAAGTTTGAGCCTACAACTCTTCCTCAAGTGTTTTGTTGGGTAGTCTTAAGAAGAAGAAGAAGAAGAAGAAGAAGAAGAAGGGATATGTCATAACTATGAGTTTGCGATGAGTAGTATGTCTCAAAACATACATGTAAAAACCAGAAGATGTTTTGGGATGATGGATCAAATGATGATGAAGATGATCATTATCTCAACTTGAACTTTAGCATGAATAGTGGCTTGAGATTTTGAGTTGCAATTGTTGGTCAACCTATACTAATGTTAATACACTTGGGGTCCACTCATAATTTTCTAGACCTGAGGACTACTAAAAGATGTGGCCCCTCACCTACTCATGAAGCTTACTTCAATGTGATGGTGGCTAATGGTTAAAGGATTTCTAGTTATAGTAAGTGTTTAAGAGTTCAAATTGAGATGCAGAGCATTATTATAATTATTATTATTATTATGCTTACAGGGATTTGATATTGTGCTTGGTGCTTAATGCCTCCGAACTCTAGCTCCAATCACTTGGGATTTTTCCAATGATAATTCAATATTAGGACAATTATGGCTCCTATCATAGGTTGGGTGATAGTGAGGAGAACCTATAGAAAATTTGAAACAATTTTAGAGACTTGTAGGCAGGCACTTATATTTGTCCATGACCAAAGCCGACATTGCTTATGCAATGAGTGTCATCAGTCAATTTATGCACAATGCCAACACTACACATCTTGAGGCTATTGAGAGAATTCTTAAATACCTAATAAAAGTTCCCGGGTGCTAGTTTGTTGTTCCAGAAACATGGGCTTTTGAAAGTTAAAGTGTACATAGATGCTAACTTGGTAGGGGTAATAGATGACAGAAAGTCTATTAGTGGATACTATAATTTTGTAGGAGGAAACTCAATCACATGCAGAAGCAAAATACAAAGTGTGGTGGTTATGTCCAATGCAGAAGCAGAGTATAGAGCTATGTCCCATGGAGTTGTTGAAATTATGTGGATAAAGAGCTTGTTAGGTGAATTGGGATTTGTTGTTGGCAGTCCCATATCACTTTATTGTAACAACAAGGCTGCTATCAACATTGCAGCCAACCTGGTTCTTTATGACAGAACTAAACATATTGAAGTAAACAAGCATTTCATCAAGAAAAAATTCATCTGTGACACAACGACTTGTGTGACAAATTGGGCATGATTGACATCTATGTTCCAACTTGAGGGGGGAATGTTAAAATTGTTAATATTTAATGTATTATGGGCCACAGGGGTATTGTTGTGTTTTTACATTTTGTTATTTGTTTAGTGTGTTGTCATACTATATAATAGAAAGTTGGCGCCGCCAAACCCAACCACTATTTCATTTTCCCATGCTTATAAATAGTCACTATGCAAATAAACTATAAACTTATGAAATAAAGTAGGGATACCTTAGCCTTTGCTCAAAACCCACTAAAAAGGGTTCCTCATTGGCCCCTAAAAAAGGCTAAGTCCTAAGCTACATGCCTAAATGTAATTTTATATGGCATGCTATAATACAAGTAATAAAAGAAACTAATAGCCAAGGTAATGCATAATTATATTGTACACCAATGGGATGAGGATGGTCTATGTTGGAAGGTTTAAGATCCATCATATGAATGGTCGAATTATGTTAGATGGTTGGGTAAAATTTCAAAAATTTCCTAATCCTTCTAGGAATCAAATTCCCTATGCTTTGAAAATTTGCAATTTTCATGATCAGTCTTGCACTGAACCGGACCAGATTTGAAATCAAACAAAGAGGGAGATTTGTACTTGATACATATACCAAAAATGCATATCCCAATGTGGAAGTTCATACCCAAATTAGTCATAAAACCAGCCTCCATTGAACATGGCATAGTGTATAGGTGAAGTTGATTCAATAACATAGTTTTCAACAAAATTGAGATCCAACTACTTAGATCAAAATAAGGATGATGAGCCTGATATTCCCTAAACTTTTCTTGCAAAAATTAGAGGAAAACTGATCTAATTTAGTCACAGATAGTTGATGTCGATCTGAGAAAAAATTAGGAGACAAAAGGGTATAGAGAAAACCAAAAATTGTAAAAATATGAAGTTGTCTTGGACTGGTCCACCCCCTCCTCTTTTATAATCTTTTATAGAGATATATCCTAATTAGATTAGGAGATAATCCAGATCTAAATAAAATTTGGACTAATGATTAAAGATATACCTTATCTTCTTATAAGATTTGGTGCTCCATACCCATATCCAAACCCAAATTTGCCCCATGACACATTACAATTCTCCTTCACATAGGAACCTCACTATCTCTAACAACATTCATGTGGCTTCTTGGTGTAGAAAAACCGAAGAAGGTATTTTTTTGGGCTGCTCTTTGATACCATTCTCCTAAAATGCTTCCTGTCTATGACCACCATGGGCCTGGTTTTCATGGGCTCCGGATTGTGGGCTAACCGAATCCCTATCAGCTCCTCCCCTATGAAGATGAACCTTGTTCTCAAGATTCAAGTGTTTATATTGCAGTTGTAACTTGGAGTAGTTTTCCCAAGTGGCATCTTCAGTCGGGAGACCCTTCTAGAGCTTGCTTCACCCATCTAAAATCTTGTATCTGCTGTGATTTAGTTTCCCACATCCCCTAATCACTATATGGTGGCAGAGTTGGACTGTTTCTTATGTCACTCGGAAATGGTTTTAGTAGGGAAATGTGAAAGACAGGGTGGATATTTGAGGACAAGGGCAAGTCCAATTTGTAAGCAACTGCTCCCACCTCTAGAAGGGTCCAAAATACCATGGGGAGAGCTTAGGCCAGCCCCTTTTTTCAATGAAGGTTTATCGATAGGGCTGCAGCTTTAAGAACACCCAATCTCCAACCTTATAAATTGTCTCCCTGTGGTACTTATCATTGTTTTACTTCATTTGTTGTTGAACTTTTTGTAGGCAAATTTTTAGAGCCCTGAGGATTTCATATCTCTCTGTGAACTGGGCTTCTACCTCGGCTACTAAAGTGGAACCTTTTTCATAGGGGATAAGGGGTGAAGGGTCGCGCCTGTACAACACTTTGAAAGGGGTCCTTCCTATTGACATGTGATAAGAGGTGTTGTACAAGTACTCACCCCACGCTAACCACTTCATCCACTGTGTTGGCTTGTCACTGACATAACATCAGAGATAGGTTCAAGGCATCGATTAACAACCTCCGTCTGGCCATCCGACTGTGGGTGGTAGCTAGTGGCCACACGTTCACCCCTTGTGCCTTAAAATAATCTTCCCAAAAGAGGCTCATGAAAGTAGGATCCCGATCAGTGATAATCAAGACTAGTGTGTCATGGAGCTTGGCCACGTGCTGAACATAGGATTGGGCTACTTATGTTGTTGTATAAGGATGAGATAGTCCTATGCTATTGGAAGGGCCTCGGGTCTGATGGGAATATGATGGCCTTGATAACAAGCTGGGGATAGTTCCATGGGCTCGCAGAAAACATCTCTGAACTCGACTAACAACTGTTGAAGGCTATCAGCATGTGAGCCTAAGCCATCCAGTCCCTTCGGGCCTGACAGGGTTGGCATAATAGAGAGGGCCAATGTTCATGAGCACTAGAGTTCTGGTGTGCTGAAATAATTTGGTGGGCCCTAGGGAAGGGGTTTGGGACCCTCTTCCCTATAACCTACATTGTTGTCCATTCACAGTGAAATCCATGGTTTAAGCATCCAAATCACACATCACCAACCAAGTTGTTCGAACACGTACAAATCTACGATGAAGGAATGGCCTTGTAGCCTCAAGCTTGAAGATTTGCAAATCCCATCACAACAAAGTTGGCTCCCATTCGCCACATGTATAGAGAACATATAAACGGGTCGAATCGGTAAGCCCAACTTCTTGGATAGGTCTTGGGTAACAAAATTGAAGTAACTTCCACTGTCCAACACTAATACGGGTCGTCCGGCTAGAAGCCCATCTACCTGCATGGTGTGGTTCGACCTCACCCCGGTCAGAGCTTGCAACGAAATTTCACAATATTCTTGGGGCAGGGATTCTTTCGACTCATCTACGATAATTTCTGACGAGGGCAGATTTGGCCCTCGAATGATATTGTGACACATGGCACCTCAGAACAAATAGGTGACACTCGGAACTACTTTGGCAATAACTTGCCTTAGCCAAGTTGATGGTGTCCCACCTGGCGGCCCAGGCACAGCTTGGCACAGGTGTAGCCTAGCCACCTGGCCCTAGCGCGGCCTAGCCCTGACACGACCTGGCGGCCTAGCCCAGGCGTGACCTAGCAGCCTGGCACAGGTGCGGCCAGGCGGCCTGGCATAGGCACCGACCTGGCAGCCTGGCCCAGGCACGGCCTGGCAACTTACAAGACATGCTCGTCAACGAATTTGGCATGCATATCCAAACACTCCCACGATCCTTAGAAGTTGGCCCACGTGTCGAACGATCTAGAGGGTGGTCAACGTGCATGGCAGTTACCTCCAAGAATCTCGAACCACTTAGACGACCTCATAGAAATCTCGGATATGGTGCATGAATCCCATGCCAAACAATGCGTATATAAAGGCACCAACCCCAGAAGAAAAGGGGGAGGCAAGCAAGTAAGCAAATTCTAGATCTCATACTTTGTGATTTTTAGCTCGCAACCTACTATGAGAGTACTGACTTAAGCATCGGAGCGACCTCGCCGAGTTAGCCACCCCAGGTCCTCTGACATTTAGTTCCTTGCAGGCCTCTAAAGAGCAACAAAGCTCATCAAGGTAGCTCACCACCAAGCAGCTCATCAAGGTAGCTCACCACCAGGCAGCTCATCAAGGTAGCTCACCACCAGGCAGTTTGACACTAGGTAGCTCACCATCAAGCAACTCATCAAGATAGTTCACCACCAGGCAGTTCGCCACTAGGTAGCTCGCCACTAGGCAGCTCGCCACCAGGGAGCACCACTTCAGCCTCTGAGTCACAGGCCACTTAGCAGAGTAAATGACGAGGTACTTATTCAGAAAAAAATTGATACGTGACCAGAAGTTGTTGCATCATTTGGCGTCATCTGTGGGAAATGCTACAAAAAGCTAAGTTCTCATCCTCTAAAAGGCTAAGTCCTCTTCTTCTAGAAAGCTAAGTTCTCACTTTTTAGAAACTAAAGCTCTCACTTTATAGTTTCCATTTTTTATGAACTCAATGGCTATGTAGGAAGTGGATAACTAACAGACTAAGTAGCTCTACCAACTTGACTTTCAATCAGATAAAACCTCATCAGTCCTCTTCCCGAGGTTCCCTCTACAAAGATGAGCTCTTCTTGGCTTCCGTGGGAGTTAGCGGCCAGTAGACTGCATGGACGCCCCTATCGGTCGAGCGTTCCAAGGCTCCCGTGCGAGCTGGTGACCTAAAGTTAGTAGTGTTGCCCCCGTAGGTCGAGCTCCTAGTAGCTTCTTGTAGGAGTGGGTAACTGACATCACTAACAAGGCTGATGCAGCGCAACTGTGGCCCAGGCGTGACCTGGCAGCCTGGCCCTGGCACGACCTGGCGGCCTAGCACAGACGCAACCTGGAGGCTTGGCCCAGGCGTGACTTAACAGCCTGGCCTAGGCGACA
This sequence comes from Nelumbo lutea, assembly GCF_056320005.1. Lineage (NCBI taxonomy): Eukaryota > Viridiplantae > Streptophyta > Magnoliopsida > Proteales > Nelumbonaceae > Nelumbo > Nelumbo lutea. The sequence continues at coordinate 61,497,466 of NC_142688.1, forward strand.
ACCTGGCGACTGGCCCAGGCGTGAACTGGCAAGCTAATAAAAGACTTCTGCTCCACATAAGACCTAGTCGCCTCTTCGGCATGGGCAAAATCAAAGATCAAGGAGAGTGGACTACAAGTCGCTCCCATAGCCTAAGGGCTCAAATACAACATAAGACCTAGTCGCCTCTTCGGCATGGGAAAGATCAACGAGAGGGACTACGATTCGCTCCCAGAGCCTAAGGACCAAAATATTGAACTAGCAAAGACCTCCTCACCATATAAGACCCAATCGCCTCTTCGGCATGGGCAAAATCAAGGAGCGGACTACGAGTCGCTCCCAAAGCCTAAGGAATTGAATCGACGCTTACGAGCTCATTGAATTATTCATTCTGGGCCAAAAGAAGAAATCTACTTCCTTCGCCGAGTTACTTTCATCTCGGGAGTGAGGGGCAAATGATGAGGGCGGATTTGGCCCTCCAATGATATTGTGACACATGGCACCTCGTAACAAATAAGTGACACCCAGAACCACTTTGGCAATAACTTGCCTTAGCCAAGTTGATGGTGTCCCACCTGGCGGCCCAGGCATGGCCTGGTACATGCGCAACCTGGCACAGGCGTGGCTTGGCCCTAGCGCAAGTTGGCAGCACAGGCACGACCTGGCGGCCTAGCCCAAGCGCGACTAGGCCCTGGCACAAGCTGGCAGCAGAGGCATGACCTGGTGGCCTGGCCCAGGCGCGACCTAGAAGCCTGGCACAGGCACCGACCTGGCAGCCTGGCGACTTACAAGAGGTGCCTGCCGACGAATTCGGCATGCATATCCAAACACTCCCACGATCCTTGGAAGTTGGCCCACGTGTCGAATGATCTAGAGGGTGGTCAACGTATATGGCGGTTACCTCTAGGAATCTCGAACCACTTAGACAGAAATCTCGGATATGGTGCATGAATCCCATGCCAAACAATGCGCATATAAAGGCACCAACTCTAGAAGCAAAGGGGGAGGCAAGCAAGTAAGCAAATTCTAGCTCTCATACTTTGTGATTTTTAGCTCGCAGCCTACTATGAGAGTATTGACTTAAGCATCGGAGTGACATCGCCGGGTTAGCCACCGCGGGTCCTCTGACATTTAGTTCCTTGCAGACCTCTAAAGAGCAACAAAGCTCATCAAGGTAGCTCACCACCAAGCAGCTCATCAAGGTAGCTCACCACCAGGCAGTTCGCCACCAGGTAGCTCACCACCAAGCAGCTCATCAAGGTAGTTCACCACCAGGTAGTTCACCACTAGGTAGCTCGCCACCAAGGAGCTCCACTTCATCCTCTGAGTCACAGGCCACTTGGGAGCAGACCAAATGACGAGGTACTTAGCCAAAAAAAATTGATACATGACCAGAAGTTGTTGCATCAACTTCCTTAGACCCAACTTCCCTATCATCTTCCATGGTCTATAATTGTAACAGAGACCCTTGTCTCTACAGGCTTGCTTCTCCTTCTAAGACAACTTCCTTATTGAAGGGGTGGTTGGACTGGTTCCCTTAAGGCTAATCAGCTTGGTCTTAGCGGGGAGTGGCCTTGAGGCCAAGTGTGATTTGGGTCGAGGAACATGACTCAAAGTGCTTTCAAAATAGGTCCTAGAGGTTGGGGTAGTCTTCTGGTTTGTTCAATTTTCTCCTCATACAATTAGGCTAACCCCACCGCAACCATAACCATAGTAGGTTGCATAGCCTTTACTTCCAACCGAATGTCCTCACAGAATCCTCCCATGAAACATACTACTAAGGCTAATTCCGGCCATCCTTTGACTTTAGAGGCCAAGAGTTGAAACTATCTCTGGTACTCTCGCACAATAGAGGTCTATTTAAGTTGAGTCAAGGTTTTGTTGAAATCCTCATACCCCGAGGGAACAAAGCTGATGTTCAGTGCCTTAGTGAAGTCTAACCATGTAAGTTGAGGGTGTGTTCTTCGGAACCATTGATACCAGTGATTCATCTCCCCATCCAAATGTATGGAAGCGATGGGAAGTGTTGGGAAGTTGGTACCCCATGGAATTTGAAGTATTGTTTTGCTCGATTTACCCAAGGAGTTGGATCCTTACATAAACACATTGGGAAGTTGATCTTCATCATCCATCCTGCAATGAACCTTGTGATTCCCTCGTTCCCACCACCGGATCCCTCTAAATATCCATCACCACTTGTTACTGCCGACGTTCGATCCCTCTGAGAAACCAGCATGGAGAGTGCTTCCTTGATTTCCTTCATGTCGCCATCGAACTTCTACGTTCTACCTCTGAGTTTCCGTTTGATCCACTCAATCTTCCATTGAACTAGCTCTTGTGCTAAGCATCCTGGACCAATGCTCTAATACCAATTGACAAGCTTCAGTTCATTAAGGTGGAGCTGAGGGAGCTTATCCTCCTAAGAAGAGAAAGATAAAGGGATTGGGAAGAAAGGAAATATTCTTTCTATGATTCTAACTAACCACTGAGGCCTTATATAGTAGTGGCCCTATTACAATTCTCTCACACATGTGAACCTCCCTGTCTCTAACAACCTTCACAAGGCTTCCTGGTGTAAACAAACTGACCAAGTAGTTTCATGGCTTAAGGTGGAACCGAGGGAGCTTATCCTCCTAAGAAGAGAAAGATAAGGGGATTGGGAAGAATGGAAATATTCTTTCTATGATTCTAACTAACCACTGAGGCCTTATATAGTAGTGGCCCTATTACAATTCTCTCACACATGTGAACCTCCCTGTCTCTAACAACCTTCACAAGGCTTCCTAGTGTAAACAAACTGAACAAGTGGTTTCATGGGCTGCTTCCTGCTTCTGACCACCATGGGCATGGTTTTCATGGGCTCCAAATTATGGACTAACCGAAGATGGCAGACGGAGTAAGGGCATGATGTTTAGGGCCTAAGTGGTGATAGTGTTAAGAGAAACCCACAATACTTACTATGGAGACATCACCACCTCTCTTTATAGAAGGTTGGAGCGCATAGGTTACCACTGGCTCAAGATGAAAAGTGATGCAACTAAGTTACAACATGACTGCGAGAGATACACCCCAAAGTCAGACAAGAAAGAGCATCTCGTAGTAGGTGAGGCAGATTGGAGGGAAGCATATGTCACGTACCTAAGAGATTGCACAGTGTCCACAAAATCCATATTGAGAAAGAAGCATATGTCACATACCTCTGTGATGCATCGCAGGGGATGAAATAGAGGAAGTACTAGGTGCATCTCATAGTTCAGAACCCACCGTTCACCAGGGATAGATGGCCCAATACAATCGTATCCTGCACCTAGGCTTTTACTAGTCAGCCATGCTAGCAGATACACAAAAACATGTATGTAGGTGCCACACTTGCCAAATACATGGTCACCAAAGTCACCAACCAACTAATGAACTCCACCTAGTGATAGCACCTTGGCCATTCCACACATAGGAGGTAGATTTCATTGGAAAAATAAATCCTCCATCCAGGGGATACTACTTCATCATAGTAGCCACGAACTATTTCACCAAGTGGGTTGAGATGATCTCCCTTCGGAGGGTAGTCGATGAGAATGTGGCAAACTTCCTCAAGCAGTATATCGTTCATCGCTTTGGCATCCCTATGAGGATTCTGATAGATAATGGACTATCCATTAAGAACCAAGAGGTCCACGATCTGTTAGGCCAATATGGAGAATGACTAGGAACCTCCACTACCTACTACCCACAAGGAAATGGGTAGGTAAAGTCAACAAACAAGACTTTACTAAAGATGTTGAGCAAAATGGTGACCAAAAACCAAAAGGATTGGGCCGAAAATGTCTAGTACACTCTAGGCGTACTGAATGTCAATTAGAAAAGGAACTCAAGCGACCCCTTACTCATTAGTATATGGACAAGAAGTCATTCTACCAGTGAAAATAAAAACAGTGTCTACCAGGGTAGCCTATGTGATGGGAAAATAGTTCAAGATGGATGAAATGGATAAAATGATTTAGGATATGTTGGAGGTAATAGACGGGGTACGAGAAAAGTGTTTGGAAAAACAAGTCAAGTACAACCGGCTCATGTCCTCCAATTTCAATAAAATGGTAAAGCCAAGGAAGTACAAAGAGGGTGATAAGGTAATCAAGACAGCTATGTATGTCAGACAAGGGAAATCTGCTAGGAAGTTTGCACCCATTTGGGTTGGACCCTACATTGTGAAGGAATCCCACTCAATTGGATATTATGTATTATGGGATCCCAGGTGAATGAAAGGGATGAAACAATGAATAGGCATTGGTTAAATTTGTACAATGAATTACAATTGAAAAAAAAAATTACATGTATTGCCATGTGTCTCTTTTCTTTGAACATTCTTTTGTCTATTGTTTAATTTTTTTTGCATGAATACATCACATGAGTACAATAGATCATTTCCTCTACACTATTATCTCTATCATTTGTTGCTCATATAAATTTGTTCTAATTTGCATGTTGTCCATGAGTATTACACTCATTGCATAATGTCCTGGCAGCCCCAGGTGTTGCTACAAAGCCCTAGAAACCCTAGATGTAATCTTCATGGATCCCTAGCAACCCTAGGTGCTACTTCATAAGTTCCTGACAACTCTAGGCATTACTATAATGCTTGGCAACCCCAGGCATTACTGCAAAGCCTTGACAACCCCAGGCACTAATTCATAAATCCCTGGCAATCCCAAGTGTTACTACAAAGACCTAGCAAACCCAGGCACTACTTCGAAAGCCCTTGCAAACCTTAGGCATTACTACAAAGCCTTGGTAACCCCAGGCACTACTTCATAAGTCCATGGCAACCTCAGGCATTACTACAAATACCTAGCAACCCCAAGCGCTACTTCACAAGTCTCTGGCAACCCCAATCATTACTATAAAATATGACAACCCAAGGCGCTAATACATGAAGGGATGTGAGATCTATCATATGGATGGCCGAACACTGCAAGAAGGTTGGGCGAACCCTGTAGGATAATATTTGACAACCCAACCCCAATCGTTATCTTCTTGTTGTTTTCTTTTCTTCTTCTTGTGATAAATTTAAATTTTGTAACAATGTTTCACTATGTAATGAATTTTTTACATTCACGCTTTCATTCTATTTGTGATGGAATTTGATTGGGCAATCACATTCATGTATTCTAAGCATGATATTATCATTTGCTTAAACGGTGTAATGTCATGTGGGAATGTAATTAGGTAATGTTCTCAAGGGATCATTTTTGTGCAATTCGTAAACAACTTGCTTATGTTGGTTCAATCAAATCCTCATATTAATAGTTAAAATGAACTAAGTGTCAATTGAATGTAATTCCCCTTGATGGTGTTGCTCTTGTATACCATGAAGCATTTAAGTATAACTTATATTGCTAGTAAATATGATGAAATGGAGATTAGCACGAATATTTGATGTTTCTACAACTTATTCACTTGTCTTTATTAAGTATTGATCAACTATTGCATTTCTGTGCAATATGCGTAGTAGTTGGTCCATTAATGAACTAAGTGGTGTTACTCTTGCATTTTTGTGCAATGTGATGCTTGCCACCTATTTAGTTGTGTAGGCTATTTGTGCGCTTTGAGTAATGTGATGTATTGTCATAGAGGTGTCATGGAGCATGGAAATAGCATAAGGTTGGACTTGGTTATATGTTATGTACCATGTATCTTTGTAACTCTTGTTTACTTGTTGTTGGTGCAAGATCTACATCTATAGTGTATTTAGGGTTTCTATAAACTTTTGTATTGTATAAGAATATTCTAAACTTTTTAAATTTATTCAATGGCTAAGAACATTCTAAACTAACATAAGTCTCATGAGTGTCTATTTTAAGGAGTAATTCACAAAAAAACACACCAACTTGAACATAAAACAATAATGTACTCATGTTATTAATATATAAAAGTGTGTACATCAAATTTGATTGGAGCTAAGGGCATACACTGTCTAATAATTATGAATGCATGTAATCCCAAGAAAAGAAAGTTGTACACCACAAAGAAAAGACATGTGATACAACTTGAAAAAGAGGATTTGGCTTGAAAACTTATAGTAGGTGATAAGCATCAATAATAAGAAAAAAAGGCAATGATTATTGAAGTGACTAAGGGAATTTTATAGAAAGTTCCTCCACACTTCTACAAATACCTTGACAGAGAAAAGATGAAATAGAAGAAAAAGAGACAGATAATCACTTTTGCTTCTTATATATTTCCAAAACAATAGGAGCTTTTTAGAGTCTCGAAAAGATTCATGGGGTTCTCTTATAGACCATTCTAGTATTGAGACACAAACAAACCAACTTATGCTCTCATTCCATAGCTTCAATAATCTTTTATCTAAAAAGACAAATAATGGATTTAGTAGGTAATATGTCATAAGGAGGAAGCTTCCAAATAGCCGAAGTTGTGTTTTTTTTTTAACGGCTAAAGTTTTTCCCTAAAAGTGTACATTCATCATCATTCCCTACTAATTGGATAATTCGAACGTGATGATTGTAAAGATGGTTATGAAACCAATGACACATTGTTGACCCCATGTGTTTTGATGATAAATTCATTGAAGTACTAATGGTTTAAAAAGTAAGTCTGTAGTTGCATAAAACATATCCTCATTCGACCTTAACAAGAATGAAGAAGAAATTATTCACATGAGGCAAGAAAGGATAGCTGACAATCCTCATTTGTGCTTAACAAAAATGAAGAAAAACTATTTACATGAGACAAGTAAGAGCAACTAATTGCCATAATGCAATGAGGACACTTCAAATCACTCCAAAGAAGATGATGATTTAAATGATAAAATGAAAACACCAGGCACCAATTACAAAAGAAGATTTACCAAAGAATAAAGAGAAGATATCAAGCTCTAAAGTACTTAATTTATCTTTTTAGGACTCAATGTATTGGGGTGCAAGATATATAACATGGACTTAAATGAAATCATACTCAGTTAACCAACCTTAGAGGCCAAATGGCTAGAACTAAATTTGGTTCTTGGGCTTTCCTAGACTTCAATTGAATTAAGAATGAGAAAAATCATGTTTGGAAGCCTAAGAGATTGATTCCCAACCCTTTGGAATAATAATCTATAAGTATTCTAAGATTGCAGCTATCAAAGTAGTAGACTGTTATGAGAAAGTAAACTACTTTGCATGATAAAATGTTGTGAATACCCTTGACAATAGAGAGCAAAATCACTGCATAATCAACTACTTTGCATAATAAAAATGTAGTCAATTGGCAACTCATATCAATCGACTAAAACATGAAGAAAAACTTCACATGATTTCTACTCGACCATTTGAATTCCAGTGGCTCTATCCTCATTGAAAAATGGTTCAAACAAGTTTTAAAACATTTCCAAATTGTACTAGTAGAGGATTAATGAGCTATCATGTCCAAACAATGATAAGAATTGGTTATATTCCTTGACTTACAAAGATATGTAAGAAGAGAAAGAAGAGTGAGATTTGTGTGTCATCAACAATATTGATCTTCTATGTTTCCCTTGGGTTAAAAGATGAAAACCCTAGAGCTTTTGAGAAAGGTTTGCCCTACTCAAGCTATGGTTCATCAAAGTATTATCTTGCACTTAGGTTAGTTTTGAGCTATATTTGTTTCATCGGTTTATTGAGAGGTATATCTGTGTATATGATCTTACAATATAATATCCAATGAAAAATGAGGTGTTTAAGAGTGAAAACAGCATTCAAGATTCGATTAGCACCTAGAAGTCCAATCAAAGTTTGATAGACACCCATATTCTTCTAATTAGGCCTTTTTGGCACCCATAAGTCCAACTATTCAGGTATTGCAAGCACCCGAAATCTTGTTGGTTGTAAGGCTTTGTTGGTGCCCGTGAAGTCCAACTAGTTATTTTAGTGAAAATCTTCATAGGTGTCTAAGATAAAAGACTTAAGCAGGGGTTTCCGTAGAAGTTCTATAAAAATCTATTAGCATTGTATTTTCCTCCTTTGCGCTTTACTTCAGTTTTGCTCTGAAGTTTTTGAAATTATTTTTCCTTGCATTCTACTAACTACATTACATTTGCACAAAGAATATATTTGCACTTTGCAGCTATTATTTTGCTACCTTATTTTCTTGCTTTTGATAGCTGTAATATATTGTTACTTATACCTATTTACTATAATTACTTGTGTCTATTACTAATCTACTATGCATTCTTATAGCCAAGGCATAAAATGCCACATTGAATATAGTCTACCCTAAAATGTAACATTGAATATAGTCGATTACCCTAAAATGTATGGTTGACTGTTTCTAATTGCCAAGGCATGAAGTGCACACACTAAGCCTTCATTCCACTACATTTATTTCCAACCATTCAAGATGGCTTAAATATTTCTAAGATTTGAACAAGGTTTTCCAATTCACCCCTTCTTAAAGATGTAAATCGGATCGTGCCGCCCACGGCTTGACATGAACTTGGACCGACCCGACACGATGGCCCGCAGGCCATGCCAGGCCCGACACGATCATACGGGCCGTGTTGGGCCTGGGGTTTTAGGTCCATGAGCTGGCATGACATGACACGACTGAGCGGGTCGTATCTCCTACAGCCCAGCCCATATATATTATTTATATATATTTATATAATATTATATAAATTATAATTATATAATAATATATAACATATAATATATTAATAAAATAAATAATTTTTTTAATTTTATTACACTAATTTATTTAATTATTGTATATATAAGCAATTGTATACACAATTCATATAAAATTAAAATTTTAAGTTTTTTGTCAATTTTTTTAAATAAATAACTTTGGCCCAACGTATGGCCTGACCTAACAAAAAACTCGGCCCATGTGTCAACCCAGCCCGCGACATAGCACGACAGCACGGGCCATAGGCTGTGCCAGGCCGATCCCAAAATTTTCACCGGGAAAAGCAGCATGGCCCGTAATAGTCCATAGGGTAGCACAGCACAGCCTACACTTTGCACAGGCCGCTCACATGACCCACTTTACACCTCTAGTTTGGTCTAACATATTGGGCAACAAAAACCCCATGCCAACCATAATTGCTAATGAGAGATTGAGTTGTTGTGAGCCATATGCGCTTATTGGTTATAGAGCCCACTACACAACCATTGTGTTCGATCTAATCTCCAAAATCATTTGAACTTTTGATAACTACATTAACCTCCCTTAAACTGATTGCATGACACTTTAGAAAAGCACAAACTGATTCCTTTAGGCTATCTTTGCTTTGAAGGAAAAGGTAGGGAATGGAAGGGAAATATATAGAAGCCTATACAAGGTTTCTAGAGATTTTCCTACATTTTCCTTCCTTTCCCTACTTTTTCTTTCAAAACAAACACAGCCTTAGTTAATTTAGGTAGAGAAAAGGGTGTAAAATCACAAAGCTACCCTTACATAAGACATAATAATATCAATGCAAAAACAAAATTAATCAACTTGATGACAGAGGAGAGAAAGAGGTTTTATTCAAAGATATTTCTCTAATGCATAGTCTTTTGAGAGTATATTTCTCTAATGTATAGCGAAAGTCTCTTGAGAGATCAAAATTCAGGGGAAGTTGAAGCAGTTGTCAAAAACAAAACCAACCATGTTGTTTAACACCCCCCTAATTTAAGCCGGGCAGAGGCAGTTACTAATAAACCTATTAACCCGCCATCCCCCGTCCAACACAATTCCAAATAAACATTCCTTATAAGCCAACTCAGTCAACCCACCATATCCAAGCCAACTAGGCATTCCCCACAGGCAAACCCAGTCTTCTCAGAGTTCAGTTGGCAAGCCAACTAGGGCTGTATTTGGCATTCCTTATTTTAAGGATTTACCTCCTTTGAACACTGAGTTTTTAACTGCGAAAAAGGATTATGAAGAACATTAAAACAAATGAAGGCAGCCATGGAAAATCATGTCCAATGATAGCAGCAGATTTCCTTTCTTTACGGTTATGGAGTAGTTCTGTAGTCGAATTTATTCTTGAATTCAAATGAAAAATAAGAAAGTACACGTTCATGGGTCTATGAATAATGCATATATAAAAAAACATAACACAAGCTTTTAATAATAAATTCAATAAGTCATAAAGAACCAAACAGAGATTCATTTAGACCATAATGTACACAGAAATTTTATAGTCACATAAGTAATAGAGCTCCTTTCTTTCCCCACACCTAATGGTTGAATCACACAAACCAAGACCAAATCCACTTATCATAAAAAAAAAAACAAAAAAAATCCGAAAAAAAATTAATCTTAAATTAAATAGGACCAAAAATAAAAGAAAGAAACTGTATCATTTCTGAACAAAAACAACCCAACCCAGACCTTTAATCACTGTAAATCGATGTTGATAAAACAAGTATCTTGGGCTTTTCCACTGTTCTTTTCCTTATGTTGCCTTTTGAGTTCATTTAATTGATTGCATAGTAGAACCGTCTAATTGTGGAGACAATTTAATCTGAGGACGGCTTGGTCTTGGACCTGTATAGCAATTTCTTCTTCTTAGAGCTTTGGTTGTCAATGGTGAGAACGATCTTGCCTGGTTCACCAATTTTGAAGCTGTTACAGATAACTGGTTCTTCGGAAGCAGCAACCTTCCTCGACTTCTGAACGATCACAGTGTATCCATCTTCGGCGCTTGGTACAAACTCAGCGCCATAGGAAACATCCCACCCAACAACTCTAACCTCCCAGACCAGGTGGGATGCCTGCAAATCAATAATCTCAATTAACATAAAGGATTCAAAAATCAAACTACTCAAACACAGATTGAAAAAGATCCATCTCACCTCAGAAACAGGGAAATCCACAGTTTGCTTAGTTGCCGATTTGATGGTAATCTCGCTAGCGGTATCAGCGGTGGTAAACTCACCTTCACCCTCCCTGCTCAAGCCTCCATACTGAACTGGTACATACTCAGGAGCTATATATCTAAAGAACAATCAAACACATAAGCCAAGTCAATCCAAGCCAATCCCACTAACAGATTCCATCAGAAAAGACCATAAACATGTACACAGAAAACCCAATTCAATGAGGAAATAAAAACAGAAACTTGACTAACTTGAAGAGAGTCTCAGTAGATTTCGATGGCCCAGCATATACGAACTTGCTCCTGGTCCTCTGGGTGAGGAAAGGACTAATCATCCGATTGATTGCGAGGTACCACCATGGAACGTTGATCAGAATCTAAAACATCCCCAAATCAAAACCATCAGAAAAAAATAATCAAAACCAACTAAATCGAGCTCTTATCATGTATTATCATCATCAACAGTCAGAGAAGAGAAGAAGAACAAGGATTAACCTGTTTGGCGAGGAACTCTGGATAGTTATCCTGGAGCAGGTAGAGGGCGTGACGGAGTTCCAGAAGTCCGGGCACGACCAAGTTCTTGAGGTCGTTAACTTGAATGATGGTGTTGATGCCGTTGGGACTGAAATCAAGCTTTCTGATGCTCTTCTCAAGGAACTGAATCCTCCATCGGAGGAAATTTTTGCGCTTCTCCTCTTCGGAGAAGGTCTTCTGGTAGACGTTGTAGCAGACTGGGTGATCATCCTTGCCGACTCCGTGCATGAAAACCGCCTTGTCGAAATCGTTACCTAGGTCTTCTTCCAGGAGGGCTTCGATGCCGAACTCCTCCCTCCAACGAACCGCGTTCTTGATCATGGTGAAGGCGTCCTTGACCTTGAAATCTCGAGCTCGCAAGAATTTCAGAAGGATCACATCGCTCCTCTCGTCCTTGAGCAGCGGAATCCCCCAGATGAAGGCTTCCTCGGGTGGTGGAAGTGGCGCGGCAGCAACTTCTTCCTCTTTCTTCTCTGGTTCAGCCGGGGCAGCAGGGGCTTCTTCGGCTGCTTTTTCGGCTTCCGCTGGCTCCTCCGGAGCAGAAGAAGAGGAGATCGCCACGACGGTCTCTTCGATGGCTTCAACAGTCTTAGCGCCTTCATCATCGACGGTAGCCGTGACTGTCTCGACCACCTCAACAACCAACACAGTTTCAGTCTTCTCGTCCGCTTTTGCCTCCTTTGTTGGTTCCGGTTCCGTTTCCACCTTCGGAGGTTCAGTAGTTTCAGCCGGTTTCTCTTCTGCTGGATCCGCCGGAGCTACCTCCTCAGCACAAACAGCCTTCTCTTCCGCCGGCTTCCCTTCGTCTTTAGTTTCTTCGTTCTTTTGCTCTTCCTTCTTTTCTTCTTCCTTCACTGGCGCCGGCGGGGGAGGCGGAGAAGTAAACTCGTGCTTCTCGAGGGCTTGCTGGATGAGTTGCTTGAACTCCTCCAGAGCTTTCTTTTCATTCTCGGGAAGATCGGCAACCACGTTGCTCTCCTCCTTGAACGAAACCGATTCAGTAACCGTCACCTCCTCAGCAGGTTTCGCTTTCTCGGCCTCGACAACCTCTTCAACCACCGCCGCAGTCTTCACCGCCTCCGCTACTTCCGGCGCCGGCGGTGCCTCCTTCTCTATTGTCGTCTTCTCCCCCACCACCTCCTCCGCGTGTGCCTTCGTTTCAGCTACTTCAGCCATCACCACCAAATACTTGTAGAGCGAGCAACCGAGCGACCGAGCAGAGAGGAAAGAGAGGAAAGAGAGGAAAGAGGGAGGTTTGTGAATTGTGATATTGGGGTCAGAGAAGGGAAAAGAGAGGGGCTTAAAAACGAAGGGTTTTGTGGAGACGTTGCAAATTTGCGTTGTATATGGAAGGGACCAGTCTGTCAGCCAGCTCGTACTAATCCTCCTGGCGGGACCCACGCCTCTGGGCTCTAACCATTGCCGTTTCAGCGGTGTCGTCAGTCGTCACCGCTGCCGGTCGCACTCCCCGTTCACTGCATCGGCACGTAAGAGCGGCTCTCCCTGTTCTCTCTGCTTCCTGTGGCCCCCACTTGTTCCTCTGTTTGTGGGTCCCACTATATTGCAGTAAAGAAAAAGCTAATGTTTTTTGAGTGTCTCGTCTCGTCTCGTCTTTGTATTCCTTCCAGAAAATTTTCAAAAAATCCAAATTTTAAATTTATTAGTTAAATTAATTACGCAGCTTTGTCGTTACTTGCAAGTGGCAACCAAGGTAACGTTCGAAATTTGTTCACCACGCTTCACAGCTTTGCCACTTCGATAGCGTATTTCGTGAACTGTTTCACCTTGGAAGTCCCCAAATTCGACGGCTAGGATTTTACTTAAAATGTGAAAGTGAGACTTAAATCCATTCAGATCGTAATCCTAGATCAATCACAGCCACTGATTACAGGAGCTTGCACACGTCAGCTTTCTTGACCTGGAACCGCTGCCGTCTTTGTCGCCGTCAAGTTATCAAGAAGGGATTAGAAAACTGCGCCTGCGGTCGGGAGGGTTGGTGGTATCGTTGACGGAATATTAACGGCGTTAGGTTAGGTGGGTTCAGTTTGGGTGGTCCCCGAGGAACGAAGAAAGGAATAAAACGAACTGGCAGTTGCCGTTGGTAGGGGATGTTTGGGGCCCAAAAGCGAGTAGTGCCGACCCACGATTCTCTCGACCAACGTTACAAACTGAGTCCAGATCTCTTATTCACACAAATTCTGCCCACGTCTTTCCACATAATATCGCAGCCATATATAAAAAAACTTTTCAAGGGGAGATGTTCCTAATTCACGGAGGTAATGTGTTGTGAATAAACGTAGGCAGAGTGTGTATGAATCCGGAGTCAAACAAGCTAGAAGTGGTGCAAATGGTCAGTACAGGTAAGCTGGATTAGACTTTGAAGGAAATGGAATAAAAGGACAAAAAAACATGGGAGAATAACACCTAGCATGCCCATTAGCTGTGCCTACACATGGCGTAATTGAGGGAGGTAATGAAATGGGCTGGACCTGGGGCTTCACGGGTTGTAAGTTGAGCCCGATTAACCATCCACTTCGGGCCTCACCAATGAGTGAGAGATTCGGGTCTGCACGGGCCAAAACCCAAAAGTCAATCGAGATGGCAATAGTTTAGGGTTTTTCCTGTTTTTTTTTTTTTCTTTTTCTTTGACTTCTACAAGGGTTTAGGTAGTGCTTATGTTATTGTTGTTTGAGTGAAAAGATAAGAATTAGACTCTGGATTCTAGATGCTTGGACTTGGAAATTAAGGATTTATAGAATGGTCAAATAGAACATTGTCTAGATGTGATGATTAGGAAATTAGAGCTGAGTAATGCCATAGGAATATGGATTATTATTATTATTCAGAACCTCTTCGACGCAAGGTTTTTAAAATCGGACCGGACAGGTAACTGTTCTGGTCCGGTTCCGGGTGAACGGTCTGACCATCCAATTTGAATGAATGGTCTGCTCTAATAAAATGATAAAAAAAACAGTCAAAAATTATTGTCTTTATCAATAATTTAACAGTTTGATCGCCCGGGTTAGCTGTTTATTGACCAAATTAATAGTTTTTGGCCAAAAAAACGATTTTAAAGTGAAACAAAATCAGTCGGATGATTAGTTTTCAGTTTTTCTGGTCTAATCATCCGGTCTGATCTAATTTTAAAAGCACTGCTTCGACTATAATTTCTATCCATCAAAGAAATGGCTGAAACGCCATTTTTTCATGAAATAATATTTAAGAAGTGAGTAATTTCACTTCCAAACATTCTCAAAGACAGCTCTTTAACTTTATGTTTTTTTCATAGTTAATTAAATACCTATATCACATCTATTTTTAAATGGTGGGACCTATTAAAATATACCACAAACCCATTAAATACAGTTAATTAAATACCCATCCACGTTTGTTTTCATCCAAAGTTAATTTAATGGTTAAAACTTAAAAATAAAAAGATCACAAACTCATGTTTGTTTTTAATTTTTTTTTTCTTTCAGGAAGAAATTCTTTTTCTGTTATGTATGAACTTTCGTACATCTTTTAATGAATTTCTTCCTTCCGGTGAAACCGCCCTTAGGGCGTTGAATCCAAGCAACTTTTTAGTCATTGAAGCATTCTACTCAGAAATATATACTTTAGACGTAGTGCTCTTTTCTAACTTACTGATTTTTTTATATCAAATGGTTGTTCTAAATATTTCTCCCAAACACCTTATCCATTTAAAAGTGTTGGTAAATGGGGTCACTAAAACTTAGAGTAGGGATGGCAATTTTCTCTATCCCTGATGGGGACCCGACTTCTCCAACCCAATGGGGTCGGGGATGGAGATTGTTTTGGCGAGGCGGGGACAGGGAGGGGAATTAATAGGAATCCCTAAACAGGGTCGAGGTCGGGGATGGGGATTGAGGTCCCTGCCCTGCCCCCGCCCCAGATTATGTATATATATTATTATATTATTTATATTATATATATTATTTATATTATATATATCACATATTTAAAAAATTATTTATAATTTAAAATTTTTATTTATTTTAAGTAAATTTATTTTTCAAATAAATGTTGTTATTCAAAAAAAAATGGGGATTCAGGTCCCCGTGGGGAACCCATCCCCATCAGGGATCAGGGATGGAGGACAAACTTTATCCCCAACGGGGGTTAATTTCATAATCGGGGTCGAGGACGGGGAATATGACCCCCGCCCCGTTGCCATTCCTAACTTAGAGGAGAAGTTCTGAGGCGTGTCTGAAGACATTATCTTTAGAACGTTATTTTCTCTCACTCAGTTCCATTGAGTTTTCTATTGAGTTATAGGCAAATCCATTCCCAAGATACAACAAAGCCTTGGGCGAGAATTTGCAACCATCAAAGTTGAAAAGTCTCCGAAGAAACATTTTATGAGACAATAATAAACCGGATTGAGAGAGAGAGAGAGAGAAAGTAATTTTCAAAATTTGTGTGCAAATGCTTGGTTCACGCTCCTTAAATAAATTCTAAAGAATCATGGAGTAGAGGAAGGTGCCGGTTCAGAAAAGACTCCTTGAACAATCACAATTTTTTGTTAAAAGGTATTTAACAGTTAATGACTGTTAACATTGAATGATGCCTCTTGATCACACCTTATCAAATCGTGACCGTTGATGTGCCTTGCACCAAAAGCCAAAGCCGCCCTTTGCGAGCCACGCGAAGTGTGAACAAAGTAAGCCTCTAAAGCGCCTCATTGTGCCACACACACGCATGCACATGCGTTGCGCAGTAGCAAGCCTCTATACTCTCATTTTTATATCTAAGGAGTGTAATGTGTAAATCAACTCCTATTAAAAAACCCAAAACTATTCTTGTAATTTTCCAATGTGGGACAAGTTAAAAAGTGATTTTAATAAAAGAAAAGCTATTTTTCAAAATATATATGCAAGTGTATTTTTTCATATAATTGACCAATCCATTAGGTTTAATCTCTAATAAGATTAAAATCCAACAAAAAGTTCTTAATCACTGTAGTTACTAATTAGCTTCAGGAGACCTATACCATTTTCAATAATCAGTTACCCGATTTGCCCTCATTTTTTATCAATAATTTTAAATATAGAGGGGTAAATTTTGTCCTAAAAATATTACATAAACATTCTTGAGGCTATTTGTACTTTTTAAATTTTGCATACATATTTACATATACGCATAAATATATGTATACATATTTGCATAAATATACATATATGTATAGTTTTAGAGTGGGTTCATTGACTAACTTGAGCCTAGCCCGAGCCCAAACCTAACCCGAGTGCATCAAATTACAATGTGAGCCATTTTAGGTTGGAAAACTCGAGCTTGACCTGGATTATTGAGCCTTAAGCCCAAATTTTAGGGTTGGGCCTAGGTTGATCATAAACCCAGCCCAATCCACCCAACATGCACCCCTAATATTCCAACCCATAATCATCTATCCATTATAGATTTAAATTAATTATGTTTGGTATTTGGAAGACATGTTCTTACAATGAGTTAAGAGGTAAATATCAAACATGTTTTACAATAAGTATGGGGTAAACATGTCCATATCAATTCAAATGATGAATTAATAGTCATGTACTAATTATTGACTATGGGTAAATTTACCAACCCTTTGATTGGTATAAGTAAATATTAATAAATTTAAAATAAATAAAAAAATTAGTTAAACAATTAGTTTAAATGATTAAATAATTAATAAAATGAACAAATGAAATAATTAGCAAAGTAATAGAATTATTAAATAATTATTAATTATGTTAAAGAATTAATAAATTGATAAAAGAAATAAAAAGGTTACATAATTAATAAAAGGGATTAAACAATTATTAAAAAATGAAGCACATTAAAAAGATTAAACAATTAGTAAATGACTAAATAATCCCTTGGTTTATATTATTAATAAAATGTTAATGATAAATTATATTTATGACTACTTTATAACAAAACATAATGGTACCTTTTTTACTGTAATAGATTTTTACTTGCATAAAAGATAAAAACATATTAGTAACATTTGATAGTTATATTACATTAGTATTGCGCAATTAGTAAAAATTTCATTTTAATTTATTATATAATAATCTTTTTATACAGATTCTCTTTGTTTTATAGACCACTGCATGAGTTTGTTTTGCTTGCAATCCTAAAGAAGTAAGTTTCTCTAACCCTATGTTTTGATTCTAGAATTTTTATATTATGCATTTCATGTTTTCATTTATGCTGAATTTAGTTTTTTAGTTAAAAATGTTTTATAGCGTTTAATTCAAAAAATGCTATTTCTCCAATATAATGTATGCTTATTTTAATGTTATATGCTTCATATCAAATTTTACTATATAATTAAAAGATACTTTGGTGGTCATAAGTTAGGGGAAACAATTAAAATCTGATTAAAATAAAAATGACTAATTAAATAAGTTACTTAAAATATCAATATAATGGAGAAAGTGGTGAGAAAATGACTAAATTATAATTACTTAAAACTCCCCCGACCTTTACACTAACCTTCCTTCAAGTTTCAACACTTGAAACCATTAGACATAAACTTATGATGTTATTTATTACTTTATCTATCAATTTAAGTAAAAAAAAAATTCAAAAAGTCCATTTAATTAGAAAACTTAATAAGACTAGAAGTTGAAAATCAAACTGTAAGGGGTGAATTTCCCCATACTTAGTACATAGTACTTCACTAGTTTTAGTTATTATAGTATATATACTTGAAGAATGAAGAGTTAAGTGGCTATTGGCTAATATATATTTCATTGCCCGTGTATCGTATCCATATCATGGTCATGGTTATGGGATACATCATGATTGCATATATATTCCACAAGTTGTGCATATTGGCACGATACGTCTTTATATCGGGCCATATCACATCGCATTGGTGGATATATACAATTCGATACCACAATACATATTAATGTTGAAGCATATCTATGCCTAACTTGATGAAACTATATATTGACTACTTTTGAATTGTTTTTAAACTTTAATGAAATTTAAAAGTTATAATTATAAAAAATGAAATAAATATTTAAGATTTAATTTTCCCTAAATGTTATAAAAATAATATATTTTATCACCTTAAATGATTTATATATTTTATTTTACACATAATTATATGTTAAAAATGAAAACATATTTATTATTTGAAATTTAAAGTTATTATATAAAAATACTAAATATATAAATTTCCCCAAAAATATTGATAGAAAATAGAAAATTATAATTATAAAAACTAAAATGAATAATTTAACATTTAATTTTCCCAAAAAAATTAATAAAAACTTAAAATTATAAAATAATTTTTTCAAAAAATTAATAAAAAATGAAATATAATGATAATTATTGTATCATTTGCACATGTTCTAGAGTCATTGTTAAGTGTAATGTTTCTCTTCATATAACCTATTAAATTGTCTATTTCTCTTGTATTTATACAAGTTTTAAATTCACTAGATGATGATCAGATCGAGTTGTAAAGTTTCAAGTATTTTGTTATGTTTTATCTTTTCAGTGTATCATTTTTTTGTTCTTTATCAAAAACAGTAAGTTTTAAATAGAGAGAATTAAATGAGGTGAAAAATAATAGTTCAATTTACAATGTAAATCCTACAACTAATTAGAAACTAAATTGAAAAATGAGTATTTTAATCAAAAGAAAATTTCACAATTTTACACATATTTGTAATAGTAGTGTAAATATAGAATTATAGACATGTTCAATTTTTTCTATATATTTTTTTGTATAAAAATAATTCTACTATGTCACACTTACTTTTTGTTTAATATTATAATTATGTGATGTTATACATGTGCTTGAATTTTTTTTTGCAAAATTTTTGTATTTTTATATTTTATTAATTTATTTATTTATTTATGACATTAAATGTTAACACATTTGACTCATAAATTGAACTATGATCTTTGTCGAACAGTAATGTAATTTCGTTTTTGGTTAATTCTAAATTATGTATTTCATTTTCATTATCAATAAAAGTAATTCTTGTTTATTGCACTTATTTTTTAATTTAATTAATAAAAATATCATAAATTTGTCTAATTTTTTATATTATTGTAAATTTCTATATTTATTTTTATTTAAAAAATTTTATTATCTAACTATGACTTCATAGGTTGATCAATTTGATTCGGATGGTTGAATTGCTTAGCCACCACTTGGATAAAGAGTGGTTTTGTTTTTTGAGTCAGTTTTAACATATATGGGTTTATATTATTAAAAATATCAGCATAAATCTAATTAGTAGCATTTATTAGTGAAAAATAACTTAAATATAGGATTTAATAAGAGAAAATGGGAGTTAATACCTTATGTATAAAACTTAATGAGAGGGACTAAATGACGTGTAAATTAATAATTGAAGTTACATTTTCAACCCTTACAATTAAATATGGACTAAATATACAAATATGAGCATTTTAGTAACCATTAAAGTTGTAATCAAGGTTCAAAGTATCAATACATATCGACCGATATGTATCGTATCGGGAGCTTCCTGATACGCCCTTATAGAGGGTGTATTGGAGTTTTGATCGGTTCAGGTGTATCGATATTTTAAACCTATATTATAATAAAATGACTTTTATACCCTTTATCAAATAATAAAATATAAAAAATAATTTTAAATTAAAATTTTTATTTTTCATCCACTTTTATATATAATACAAATATATATATACAATTATTTAACATATCAAGTACTTTTCTATATTATTTTCGTATCTATATTTTTTCAAAATGTATCCATATTTGAGATATCGGATACAATACCTATGTTTTAAACCTTAGATTTTTCTTTAAAAAAAAAACGAGAGAAGAGAGAAAATTAACGGCTCCTGCAAGCGGTGGAAAAGTCATGTCACGTCTGTGAGTGAGAATCTTAAGCTTCACGTGATAACGTAGGTGATATGACCGTACACCAGCCGATAGTCCCACCTTCTTTCTTTCTAAAGTGAAATGATAGGGCGTTTCCGGTGGAAAAATGAAAAATCTGCTTTATTCATTCACTTTTTTATTAGATATAGATGACTGGATCATAAGCTGGACCAAGCCGGATGAGGCAAATCAAACTGGTTTAACCAGGGCGAGGGGAACCACTGAAATTGTCTGTCTAACGGTCAAGTGATTGGTCCGATCTGATTATATTTGACAAGCCTTTTAGATTGGTAATTTGATAAATAACCAATTAAATACGCATAATGAAAATGGTTCTCTTTTCTGCAACGTTTTCGAACTGTTATTGATCTGAATGTTTGGACCGTTTGATTGGAAAATTATCTAGTCAACTGGTTTCGTTTTACTCTAAACTTGATTTTGATAAAAAACTATTAAAAAAATTAACAATCTGTTTGTTTAATAATTTTGACCTTTTTATTTTTAATTATTATTTTTTTATTTTTTTATTTATTTGTTAGAATAAGCCATTCGTACGAACCCGAATTATCAGACCATCAACCCAGAAACCAATGGCCAAAAAAAGGTCACTTTTTAAAACATTGCTTTTCTGTTCTCAGAAAGGACAAAAACATTCTATCACAGTGTTACCAAATACTGCAATTGTAAAAGTAAGGAAAACCTTTTTCCCTTACTCATTTTTTATTTTTCTTACATCCCCCTTCTTTTCTATTATTTTAATTCTTTTTTTTTTTTTTTTTTACTTTTGTTGGACTTGCCAAAGAAGGATCCACGCAAATAGCAAAAGAATTAACCTGCATCCCAAAATTGTCAAATTTTTTGTTTAATAAATTTCGAAAATTATTTAGTTCTATTAAATTTATAATTTTCCAAAACCCAAAATATATTTTTAATTAAATTTAAAAAGAAATCAATAATAATTTACTTAAATTATTTTTTAGTAAATTATTAACTTTTGATTTACAATAAATGAAATTGAAAATATCAAAGTAGATAACAGTATATATTAATTAAATAACAATAATTTGCATTAGTTTCTAATAATTGTAAATTAGAGTAAATTTTGTTAATTTTTAGGATATCTTATTGATAATTTCTAGTAATTATCAATAAATTAATTAAATAAAAATAAATTACAACGACTTCAAAATTAATGACAAAATTTACAAAAAAACAAAAATAATGTACCATACTTAATAATCAAAATTACCAAAAATAATAACCAATATTACGAAAATTAAAATTCCAAAATTACCAAACCAAATTATTAATTTTTATTAGACTAGTTTTTTTTCCCCTCACGCCAACTCAGTATTATATCAGGAGCATTAATCCAAGTGTTGGAATTAAGATTTAAAAAGCATATATAAAAACAAAATGCAACTTGATTTCTCTGAAGTTGAATCCCTTGCAATACTTAGGCTCAGTTTGGATAGAGTGCAAATACAAATATGTACAATATAAATATATACAAAATAATACAAAATATAAGGTTTTGCACTCTACATATTTGTATTTGTACCCCTTGCAAACTAAGCCTTAATAGCTCTATGCCTCTATCTCTCATGTCGCTCTTCCTAAAAGTAAGAAACCGTCACTCGTTGGATATCCCCTTTCGGACCCTGTGCTGAAAATTAATGTTGGCAATGCTACATCAGGCTTCAATTTTGGCATAGAAAAAAGATCATGGTTTTGAACTGTTGTGACCCGGATGGTCAAATCATTTGGCCTGGAAATCATCTAAGCAATTAGTTCTGTTTTATCCCAGACTTGGTTCCTCATCAAAAACCATTGAATCGGTCAACTACCCATTGACCTAGGTGGTTGAACTTTCAATTTGTTCAGTGGTTTTTCTGTTTTTTATTTTAATTATTATTTTTTAAAATTTTAATTTTTTGTCAAAATGGGCCATTCATTTGAACCAAACAGTCGAAGTGTCAACTCAAAAACTGGTGGCCAGAACAGTTCCGGTTCTAGGTCGTTTTTTAAAACATTGGGAATAATTGCAAGAATAGCAGGGGTATGTTTATGGAAGAGCAGTTCGCCTCCCACCTTGCACAGCTAAAGAATCTGAAGCTCTAACTAGGGGTGTCAATTGGACTGGATTTGGTCCAATCCGATCCAGTCCATTTTTAGTCCATTATAAATGGATCAGGTCCAATTCAATGCAATGAATGTTTTGGACCAATTTGGATCAGTCCATATCAATGTTTAGATCGTCCAATCTATTCAAATTCATTTTGATTTAAATTGGTTTCAACTCAAACCCGGCCCATTAACAAATATATTCTTATCTTATATTAATGGACCAGATATTGGCTTAATTCAATCCAATCTAATATAAATTTGTTACAGACGAACAAGATCTAATCCAATCTAATAAGTATTTTGGACCGGATTGATCTAATCCAATACGTCTTGTTGATCCGTCCAATCCATTCAAATTGATTTTTGAACTAGACGGGGTCCAATCCAAAACTGGTCCATTGACACCCTTAGCTCTAACATGTCTTTATGCCTTGTGTTTTAGTGTTGAATTAGGACTCCACAGTATCTTTATAGAGAGTGATTGATTATCCCTCATTAAAACTCTTGTTAGTGGATGGTAATCCACCTTGGAGGAAAGAAAAATCATTGTTGATTGCAGGAGTTTAACATCTTCCTCCCTAGTCTGCAACTTCGGGCATGTTAGCAGCAATTTTAATAAGGTTGTTCACTGTCTAGTGAAGTTACCTTGCTCCATTTGAAGCATTTGTTCATGTACGTGACCTTCCTAATTAATGGATGCTTTGATGCTTAAAAAAAAGCCTAATTTAGTTGGTTTAATACAAAAGATTATTTTTTTGGTAGGTTATTTATTCGGGTAAATGCACTTATCTGGGAGAGTGTTTCTCAAGAAAGACTTATCTGGGTAAGTGTTTCCTAGAAAATACTTATTCGGGTAAGTGCATTTATCCATGTTATTTTATTTCCCATTTAAATAAGGTAATGAACATTTTAGCCATAAAAATCAAATATTAGAAAGGGCATTTTTGTCCCATTCAAGTGTTGGTAACTGATGTAGGCACGTTTGGCTCATCCAACCACGGCCCTACACATGTCCAAGGGTACGCTTCAGGTTTGGAGCAATCAGGGTGCGCGTGCCCAAATTCGGTGAGCTTTGCGAAACTAATGGTACGGGGTCACCTCGCAGCCTCGGATGGCCACACTCCCCGTGTACGGACTCCATCTCGACCGCCCGGGCTCTACAGCCCCCAAGCGACCTCAAGTATAAATAGGAGGTGACTCCCTCCAGGTAAAGGATCTGGAACTCAAGCTCTCACACTAGTCTTTGAGATCTCTTATTCTCTTGTGGCCTCGTCTGGGTGCTTGTCACCTTGGACCTCATCCACCTTACACCTCACTACTAGCTTGACCATCAGAGTCCTCACCTCGGGTTCCTGCCCAAGGCCTCTGACCCTTTCCTCATTGCTAGATTTTCTTGCAAATCTTCAGGCACCTCGCCCCGTGGACCTTGGACCTCAAACTTCAGGCTTTGGACCCCCCAGCCTCACCTCGGCTAGGGAGTGAATTGATAGTGTTGACTACGACCAATCTGAGCATCAATAATTGGTGCCATCTGTGGGAGCATCACTAAGAATTCTCTCCAATTAACCTAAAACTAAAAGAATAAACTCCTAAGCCTCAGCCGACATGGTGAGGAACACCAGGAACGCCCAAAACCTGGTCATAGCAGAACAACTCCAACCAGTCCTTGACAGGCTGGACCACCTTGCCTGACAAGTGGACGAGGCATACCCCTAGGCAGGAGGCCACTCCCAGGGCAGCTGCCCCGCCGGGATCTTGGGTCACTAGGGTGAGCGCGAGTTCGCGGACCCGCTATCCCTTGGCCCTACCAACCTCCCCCGGGTCGACCCTTCTGAATCTGGTAGCAGTTGGCGCTAGCCAACAACAGAGAACCTCAAGACCCCCCAGTCGAAGGGGGGAGGAACCAACACAGTCTCGCGATGAAGGTTGAGACTCTGATTAGCATCACCGCCACCAAAAAGAGAACCCCCAAGACGAGGGCATGCACTCGGGCCATTACAGCCCCCTCTCAAGGGCGAAGGGCCGACATTGCACCTCTCCCCCATAGTTCTTGGACCTCTGAGACCTCCTAAACAACTGATGAGCCAAAAGGAATGAACACGGCCCTGCATCCGAGTATTCTGGGATCTAGGCCAACCCCACCGAGTCTGTGAGGACCAGAACAGGGCATAGGCCCCCCTCGATCCATGGATTGCGGACTTGCAAGCCCAGCTTGGAGCCATCAAGGACGGACTCCACCAAGTTAGAGAGAGCCAAGTTGAAGCCTTGGCTAGTTAGAGCCACCCTTCTAGAAGGATAGACGCATTCGCCTTAGACATCATCTCCGAGCCCCTACCCCCACACTTCAAAGCCTCAATGTTGGAAATGTATGATGGGACGACTGACCCTTATGACCACCTAGAAAGTTTCAAGGCGCTCATGCTCATCTATGGGCACTCTGATGCCCTGATGTGCCAAACATTCCAGGCAACCTCCAAGGGGCAGCTTGGCGCTAGTTTTCCGGTCTCCATCCTCGATCCATCAGTTCATGGGAACAATTCGCCAACCTTTTCCTCGCTCACTTCATTAGTAGTAGGTGATTTTAGAAGAGCATTGTCACCTTGATGTCCATCAAGCAGAAGCACGGCGAGAGTCTGTAGTCCTATATCAACCACTTCAAGAAGGAAGAACGATGTCTGAGACCTCGATCTTATGGTCTCCATGCACGTCGCCATTAACGACCTCCTCCTCGGTTTGGCTCTCAAGTGCTTGGTTGCCAAGACCCCACCAAAGTCTAAGGAAAAATTCCTCAAGAATGCAAAAAAGTACATCGCTGCCGAGGAGGCCTCGCCCGACGATCGTCAGTAAGGAGAGGCCGACTGCCCCCACGGAGGCCCAAAGAAGAAGAGAAGGAATGGAGACCACCGCAACAATAACAACAACAAGGACAAGAAGCCAGCAGCCTCGGGCTTGGCTTACAGTCAGTACACGCCACTCAACTCCACCCGCACATAGATCCTGAACAAGTTGGAAAGGAGGAGTACGTGAAGTGGCCAAAGAAGATGAAGAGGAACCCTAAGAGCGGAAACCCAAGTACCACCATGGTATTGGCCATGACACTGAGGTCTGCTACTATTTGAAAAATGAGATTGAGTCCCTCATCCTTCATGGCCACCTCAAGTAGTATGTTGCTAGAGAGGCCAGGGCCTCGTCCTCCCATCAGCAACAACAACACCCGCAGCAACATCAGCGTCATCGACGTCATAGTCAGGGGCTTGGCCTCGAGTGAAGCCTCAACCTCAACCTAGGCAGCTAAACATCCAGGGGCCAACTCCCAAGAAGCCGAAGTAGGAAGAAGCCCTCTCCTTCACGGATGAGGATTTGAAGGGGGTCATAGTCTCCCATGATGACGCGCTCGTGATCTTGGCCGTCATAGTAAACTTCATGTGAAGAGGATCCTGGTGGATAGTGGCTCTTCGGCTGACATCCTCTTCCATGAAGCTTTCAAGAAGATGAAGCTGGCGCCCGAGCACCTTCAGCTGGCCGATGTTCCACTCATCGCTTCTCCGGAAACATGGTTAGGCCAAAAGGAAGAATCACCCTACCTGTAACAGTAGGGACAAAGCCTCGACAAGTGACGAGGATGAATGAGTTCCTGGTCGTGAGGATCGACTCCCCCTACAACGCCATCATTGGGAGGCCAACCCTCCAAGCACTCAAGGATGCCATTTCTTCCTACCACCTCGCCCTCAAATTTCCCATTGGGCACGGCGTCGGAGTCATTCAGGGGGATCAACAAGCAATTCGTCAATGCTATGTGGTAGCACTAAAAGGCAAGAACAAAGAAGCCCTGCCACTAGAGGGTCTTGACCTGAGGGAGGAACCAACGAGCCAAGGCCAGTCGACTGAGGACTTCGTCTCGATTCCCCTAGATGAGGTTGAACCCAAGCCCGAGAAGACAGTCCGCATTGGGTCCAACCTTCCCTTGGGAAGCCTATCCAAACTGGTAAGTTTCCTCAGAACCAATACTGATGTCTTTGCTTGGTCTGCCACTAACATGCCTGGAATTGACCCTTTGGTCATTATCATAGGCTGAACGTAGATCCAAGCTCTAGGCCAGTTCGGTAGAGAAAGAGGAACTTTGCATTGGAGTGTTAGAAGGCCATAGGAGAGGAAGTTGACAAGCTACTTGACGCGGGCTTCATCCGAGAGGTACATTACCTTAACTAGTTGTCAAATGTGGTCATGGTAAAGAAAGCTAACAAGAAGTAGCGGATTTGTATTGACTTCATAGACCTCAGCCGAGCCTGCCCCAAAGATAGTTTTCTTTTGCCGAGGATAGATCACCTCATCGACTCCATCACAAGGTATAAGATACTTAGTTTCATGGATTCTTTCTCTAGATACAATTAGATAAAGATGCACCTCGATGACGAGGAGAAGACCTCGTTCATCACCGAGCATGATACGTATTGCTATAGAGTCATGCCCTTCAGCCTCAAGAATGTTGGGGCCACCTACCAGTGCCTCGTCAACAAAGTCTTCAAGGACCAGATGGGGAGAAATTTTGAAGCCTATGTGGATGACATGGTGGTGAAGAGCCCAAAGGCCAAGCACTACACCTCGGACCTAGCCGAGACCTTTGGCACCTTGCAGAGGCACAACATGAAGCTTAACCCCAGCAAGTTCGCCTTTAGAGTCACGCCAGACAAGTTTTTAGGCTTCGTTGTCACCTAGTGAGGCATAGAGGCCAACCCAGAAAATATCCAAGCCATACTAGACATGGCACCACCTTTTCGGTCAAGGAGACTCGATGGCTGATTGGCCAAGTGGCCACCCTCAGCCGCTTCATGTTGAAGTCGGCCGACTGTTGCCTTCCTTTCTTCCGAGCCATTAAGAAGCTAAAAGATTTCGAATGGACTAAAGAATTTCAGCTCGCCTTCGAAGAATTAAAGCAATACTTCACCTCGCCTCCCTTCCTCACTTGGCCCCTACCAGGAGACATCTTGTATCTATACTTATTAGCTAGGGACGAGGCCGTCAACTCGGTACTAATCAAAGAGGATGGAATGAAAAGAATGATCTACTACGCCAGCAAGGTCCTCTGCGATGCCGAGACCCGGTATCCTGAGGTGAAGTTAGCCTTTGCCTTAGTGGTCTCAGCCAAGAAGCTCAGACCATATTTCCAAGCCTACACAATCACAATCCTGACTAACCAACCTTTCAAACCCATCCTAACTAAGCCTGAGACCTCGGGACGATTGACTAAGTGGGATATCAAGCTATCTGAGTTTGACCTTCAGTACCAGCCCAGGCCTTGGTGGACTTCGTGACAGATTGCACCTTTCGTAGAGTACGAAAGGAAGCCTGGCCCACCTGGAAGCTCTTTGTTGACGGATCATCCAACTCCAAAGGAAGTGGAGCCAGGCTCATACTCCTCACCCCAGACAACATCAAAGTAGAGTACGAGCTGAGGTTTGACTTCTCGGCATCCAACAACAAAGCTGAATACGAAGCTCTCCTCGTCGGACTATTGCTCGCCATGGACCTCAGCTCATAACACATTGATGTCTTTAGTGAACCCCAACTGGTGGTGAATCAAGTGAACGGCGAGTACAAGGCTAGAGAATAGAGCATGGCTAAGTACCTCGCCAAAGTGCAAGAAATAACCCGCCACTTCTAGCACTTTTCCCTATAGTAGGTACCAAGGTCAAGAACATGAGAGCCGACACCCTATCCAAGTTAGCAAGCACATTGGGCTTGGCCCTCAGCTGCACAATTTGTGTAGAGAAGCTAGCCCAGCCGTCCATCAAAGAAGCCTAAGTGCTTCTAGTACAGGCCGAGCCATCATGGATGGATCCCATATCATGTTCCTCATGATAGAGCAGCTGGAAGAAGATAGCAACAAGGCCAAGCGAGTACGAAGGCAGGCTGTGCACTACGCCCTGCTCGAAGGGAAGCTGTACTGGAGATCATTACCCTACCTCCGATACCTCCGTCAGGAGGAGGGCGAGTGTGTGCTCCAAGAGATCCACAAAGGCATCTACGACAACCACCTCAGAGGCAGAGCTTTGTATGAAAAAGAACTAAGGTAGGGATACTTCTGGCCGATAGTTCAAAAAGACACGACCGAGCTGGTACGAAAATGTGACAGGTGCCAAAGACACTTTAACATCTCCCATCGGCCGTCCACAACCCTATAAGCCCTCAGTAGCCCCTGTCCCTTCGCAAAGTGGGGCATGGACCTCCTCGGACTCTTCCTTCAAGCAACATGAAACAAAAAGTACCTCATCGTCGCAATCGACTACTTCACCAAGTGGGTCAAAGAAGAGCCCCTAGCCACCATTACAACTTAGGTGATCTAAAGTTTCTTTTGGAGAAACATCACCTGTCGCTTCAGCCTCCCTCACATGCTAATCACAGACAACATGAAGCAATTCGATGATGCGAGGTTCCAAGAATGGTGCGCCTCCCTTGACATTATGTAGCTATACACCTAGGTAGGCTACCCCCAAACAAACAACTTAGCCGAGGTCACCAACTGAACTATCCTAGAAGGGCTGAAGACAAGACTTGATAGAGCCAAAGGCCTATGGACAAACGAACTGAACAGTGTCCTGTGGGCATATCAGGTGACACCTCAGACAACTAGCAGAGATCGACAAGTCGATGCTCCAAATGAAGTGTACAATGAAGCCAAGAACAACGAAGAGCTTAGAATGAACTTGGACCTACTAGAAGAAATCCGAGAGTAGGCGCAAATAAGAGTAGTAGCCTACCAACAGAGAATAGCTCGCTACTACAACTCAAGGGTGAAAGAAAGACACTACCGAGAAAGATACCTCATCCTCAAAAAGGTCATGGTGCCCGAGCCCGGTGTATGCAAGCTCGTCCCTAACTGGGAGGGTCCCTACAAAATTAAAGAAGTCATTGGCCCTGGTACCTTTTGGCTCGAACACCTCGGTGGTAGACCTGTCCCTCGAACATGGAACTCAGAGAATCTCCGAATGTACTATCAATGAATGTAACTCCTATTGGCTGAACAATGAATACTACTACAAAGTTTCTCACCTTGGTTCAATCTTCTGGTGTAAAAGTTGTTAAATGGCTAGGACCCCTCAACCACATGCCTGACTGACGTGTACAACCTCCTTTGAAGCCCTACGCTTGGACTGGACTGTGGTCGGGATGCACGGCTTTTCATGAACTAAAATGTCCACCTAGCCTTCACATTTGAGATAGGGATGAATAGGGGCCTCGGCTACAAACACCGACCAGCATTCTCAACCCACAACAAATAAACATTAAAGCTCATTGCCAAGCGAGAAGGGCATGATGTCCTCGACTAATTATGCCTCAATAACTTTGGCCACCCGAAGGACCGCCCCCATGGCACCCTTATAAAAGTCGGCTAAATCAACCAATACCTACTCTTCGCCGTGAGCACCTCGGTGGCATCGAGCCAGCTCGGCCCTTTGCCCTGAACACCTTGGAGGCTATTTGGCCACCTCAGCTCCACAACACTTAGTGTGGTAAACCAAGAATACAATGACTACATCGGTGGTTCACCTTGGCCTCTCTTAGTCCATCCTTGAAGGATAAAAGCCTAGAGAGCTGACGACAGCCGCCTAGACCAATGCTCTCTAACTTCCTCAGATCGGCCTCGGCCAGCGTTCTCTAACTTCCTAAAGCGAGGAACTAAGTAATGAGCCACTTCGTATTACAACTTATGCAACTTGTGACCTCTTGAAAGGGGGCATAGACCCCTCGATAAAAGAAAGGGAGATACATGAAGGCAAAAGGTATGCAAAAAGTATATTTCATTAAGTATTCAATGATTCAACAGTTACAAAAAGCCTTGGCCTTTGATGGGGAGGCCAAGCCCATTTACAAGCAAAAAACAAAAAAGTTGAAGCACTTAAGGAGATCAGACTGCTTGTGCACCACCCTCGGTTGGAGGGATAGCTAGATCCTCGACAACAATAGCATTAGTAGGGTCCTTGTAAGCGCCCTTAGGAGGAAGGGTGTTGGGGAGCACCACCAAGTCATCCACATGGAACACTGCGACCAACTTTAGCAATGCCTTCTTGGTATTCTCGATCCCCTCCAAGTAGGCTTTGGCTGCATAGTCTGCCAGACACTTCTAGTATTTTGGCATCTGGTTCCAAGCAAGGATGGCGTCCTAGAAGTTGGCCTCGATTTTCATTGCTCGGGCCTCAGCCTCTGGTGCCCAAGCCTTGGCCTCCGTAGCACATTTGTTGGCCTCCAACGCGACCCCATCAAGATGAACTCGCTCCAAGTCTATTTTCTTCAAGTGCTCCCGAAGCTGGGTAATGCGAGCCTACTCCGCCTTCAAATTGTCCTCCAGCATCTCCCGGAGCTACCTTTCGTCTGCTAGGGCCTTGAGGGTGTCATCTCGGCTGATTTCCACCGAGGCAACTCGCACTACGAGCTGCTCGTTCTTCTCCTCAGCCCGGCCCATGCGGTCAAGGAGGAGGTTGACACGATCTCCCAGGCCAATGTAATGTTAATAGACCTGCGATGAGAACCTCTGTCAGTCAAGCAAATGAAAACAAGTAGAAAAACAAATTAAGAGTTAGCTAAAACTTACCTTGGCCAGGAAGTCCAGCCCCCGATCCTGGATGTGGAGGGGGTCTATCTGCATCATGCCAAGATGATTCCCCTAGGGATCATCCCCTTCACCAGAGCTCGGTTAACCCCCTCGACATCGATGGAGTCGCCCTCGCAAATGTTCCACTTTGGTCAAAATACCCGTTCCACTTTGGATGAAGGCTCGGTTGTGAGCCCCTTGGTCGAAGACCTCCTCAGAGTAACGGGAATGTCCTTCCTTCATTCGCGCCTTTGGAAGGACGGTCCTTATGTGCCAGTTTCTTCGCTGAGGGCGTACTCGGTGCCTCGGCTGGCCTCTTCCTGCCGGTCTCCTTTGGCCGACCTCCATCCATTGGTCTCTTCCCTCTGTCACTCCCTCCACTAGTGGGGGCCTGTAGTTGAGACATCCTCTCGGTGGGTCACCTCTCTCCACACATGTAGACACCCCTTTGGCTAGCCTCCTTGGTGTCTGCCCTAATGGACCCTCTCCCGGAGTCTTTTTCCTCGCCAGAGCACTCTCTAGTAGCATGTGCTTAGCGTCCAGTGGCATCTCTGCAAGAAGGAGCAAAGACTCAGTACCAAGTAGAGTGAAAGTTGACATGTCAAATAGCTGGCACGGACTTCTCCTATCGAGGAAAGCAGAGATGAGCACAACAAAAACCAAAGGGAGCTTGGTCTCCACTAGGGGCTTGGACCGAAGCGTTCCCAACAAAAGAAGATGGGTTACCACAGTAGCTTCATCGTCCTAAAGCATTGGCTTCAGCTTCTTGGAAGACAAGTAGATCTCCCCCCAGCTTGACTTGAAAGACCAACCCTCAAGACAGGAGATAAAGAAGAATTTGCTCTTCTAATTGTGGATGGACGATGGGTTGCCTACAGGTCGGCCTCTTTGAGGATAGAAGTAATACATGCCATCCTCAGTAGTATGTGCCCTCGTCATGAAAAGGGCTTGGAACACCTTCGACGTCAGGTCCACGTCTTGAAATCGAGCCACCACCACCATGGCGACAATGGTCCTAAGGGCATTTGGGGCTAACTGGCTAAGAGTGATCCCATACCACTTCAATAGCTCGGAGATCAATAAATGAAGGGGGAACCTGAGGACAAACTCAAGGAAATGCTAATAGATACATATATCCCCTCCTCTAGCATCCACGATCGGTCACCAGTGTCAGGGAGCCTCAACTTATAGGACTGAGGGATGTAGTACCTCCTAGCTAGGGACTTCACCTGGTCGGCGTCTAAGATACTGGCATGCTCCGAGCGCGGTAAACGCTGTATATGCAAATCTTGGGTGGCATAATCAGCCAATGTCCTTGGGCTCCACTTAGGAATCAGTTCCCCCTAAACCACCAGGGGGATCCCTAGGCCTCCCTAGTGTCACAGATCTGGTGTTCTCACGGGGAGAGCCTTCACTCCTTCAGCCTTACTCAAAGTCACTAGGGGCAATCCTCTCTTTGGGGTTGGGATCTTGGCAATCGATAAGTCTCAGTTGGAGCTGATAGGCGAAGGGGTTCGGAATGAGCTTGCCCCCGAGTGGTCTAGAAGTTCATTGCATTTTGGGCCAGAATCAGAGTAAGACATGGTGAGATGTTTACCTAGGATGGAAATGAAGACGAAGATTTCTAAAGACGAGAGATAAAGCCGAGGGCTCAGGGAAGCAAGGGTCTTGAAAGTGAAAGCACTTAGGAGAAAATGTGGGGGAAAGTGGCGACTAAGGTCCCTATTTGTAGAAGAATGGACAACCCATTCCGCACTCGATTCAATCGCCTCCATGGCCCCGTCTGTAAACCAACACGTGTCTCTCACCTCAAGAAGACAAAACGACACCAAGCGAACTACCCGACTGACCCATCGAAACCTGCTGACCCGCTGAAACCTGCTGACCCACCAAAACCCATTGGCCCAAAACCCCCATGGCACACCCTAAGGGGGGGGGGGGGAAGACAAGATGACGACACCACAGGCTACATCACAACACCACTCAACACCATTGACACACTCCCTTCGGTTGAAGCCGAGGCCCTCACCCTAGATCTCCACCATGGCCTCGGGAGTGAGAGGCAAATGATGTAAGCACGTTTGGCTCATCCAACTATGGCCCTACATGTGTCCAAGGGCACGCTTCAGGTTGGGACCAATCAGGGCACGTGTGTGCTCAAATTCGGCGAGCAGCCCCCAGGTGACCTCGGATGGTATCGCTCCCTGCCTATGAAATCCATCTCGACCATCCGGGCTCTGTAGCCCCCAAGCGACCTCAAGTATAAATAGGAGGTGACTCCCTCCAAGTAAAGGATTTGGAACTCAAGCTCTCTCACTAGTCTTTGAGATCTCCTATTCTCCTGTGGCCTCGTCTGGGTGCTTGTCACCTCGGACCTCATCCACCTTGCATGTCCCTACTAATTTGACCATCGGAGTCCTCACCTTGGGTTCCTGCACGAGGCCTCTGAGCCTTTCCTCCTCATAGGATCTGCTCACAAGTCTTCAGGCACCTCTTCCTATGGACCTCGACCTCTATTCCTTGGACCTTGGACCTCGGAGTTTGGGCTTTGGACCCCCCAGCCTCACCTCGGCTAAGGAGTGAATTGACAGTGTTAACCTTGGCCAATCTGAGCATCAACAATAACTTTCCCCTTAGGGGGGAATGTGATTCACCCATATAGGAGATGGGTATCATTTAATTACTTGGGTGCCTTTTACCTTCTCCCCCACTCTCATTAAGTTCATTGCCATTGATTGTGATATCCTTGCCTACTTCTCTGGTTTCAAAAAATTCCCTTCCAACAATTATAATGAGTTCCACTATAAAAAAATATCTAGTGGTTTTGGATTGGGCGGTAGGGAAACGACATGTGTGAAAACGCTCATAAAAGTAAAAGATAGGGATTGGTGCCTTATCTAGGGAGAGGTCAGTTATGGTTAATTACCTACAAAGAAAGGGATGCTGATGTGGCTATATGAGAGGGCTAAGAAGGGGAAAAGAAGGAAGGAGAGAGAGAGAGAGAGTGTGTAAATGAGAGAGCTAGGAAGGGGTAAGGGAAAAAGGAGAGAGATTTAAGGAGAGATGAGAGAAGGGAACGGGAGAAGGAAAGGGCTGTTGAGGTGGCTTTTAGCGATATATAATATGCTATAGATAGATATTTAATTTTTGCCTCATAGGGTTATGCAACGAGGTATCCCCCTCCCTTTAGGCTTTAACCCCCCTGTTGATGCTCGGATTGGCTGAGGACAACACAATAAATTGATTTTGCTTCATGAATGGGCTGGTTGGTAGATGGATTTGAGGGGTGCTGAGGCCAAGGCTTAGAGGGGCTCGGAGTGGGTTGTGGCCAAAGGCTAGCAAGGTTTGCTCGAGGTCGGCCAAAGTTTTCTGAGGTCGGTTGAGGCCGAGTACCTGTGAGAGAGGGAACATCAAAGTCCCTAGGTGATAACCCAAGGCGAGGACTCCGATGGTCAAGTTAGTGAAGGCGTAGAAAATATGGTGGACGGGCTCCGAGGAGCTCGGACAATGTCTCCAAAAAGGTGGAGAGCAAGAGGGTTTGGAGAGAATGAGAGAATTGGGCTTACCTTGGGGAGTCATGCCCTATTTATACTTGAGATCACCTGTAGGTGGACGCATGTGAATTGTTAGGATGTGAATCGGCCCTGACAGGGCAGTGATCCGAGCTTGCCGTGTGGGGTCACGCCATTCGTTCCGTGCTAGGTGCTAACATCTGCCCTGCTAGACATGCTGATTGGCTCAGCCCTTGGCCACTTGTTGACCCGCTGAAGGCTTGCCTAAAGAGCCTACAACATTTGCCCCCCACTCTCGAGGCCGTAGTGGAGGTCTTAGCTGAGGACCTCAGCTTCGACTGAAGAGAATGTTGTTCTTAGTAGGAGGCACTGAGTGGCCTTCTTTGGCAAGGATCCTAGCTATAGCTAGGTTGGTGAGAGCGGTTTTTGGGCATGGAGGTGCTTGTCCCTATTTCGGAGTTACTAGGGATAGTCTGGCTTGGGAGCGTGGAGACGTCGGCTACGACTGAGACCTTAGTGGAGGTAGTCTAACCTCTGAGCGTGTAAACGTTGTCCTCGGCTCCAAGGGGATTTTGCTAGCTACTGTGATGACCCTACTCCTTGGGAAGGTTGTGGAGGGGTGAAGAGCACAGAGGCACTAGCCACGGTTTCAGACAACTTAGTACTGTATTTTCTACGGGTACGAGGTGCACATATCCCCTAGTCATGTGCTTTAGATGAGCTGATGAGTCTGTGTGTGGGCCAGACGTTGGTTTCTGGCTGGTCACCACCGCATGAGGTGTAGAT
Source organism: Nelumbo lutea (assembly GCF_056320005.1). Lineage (NCBI taxonomy): Eukaryota > Viridiplantae > Streptophyta > Magnoliopsida > Proteales > Nelumbonaceae > Nelumbo > Nelumbo lutea. The sequence continues at coordinate 61,532,733 of NC_142688.1, forward strand.
GACGAGTGGATGTGTCGTGGCCGTGCATGAGGTGAATTCTGGTATTGGGTGTTGTTTGCATGCATTATGGGTCTTGGCATTAAAGGCCTGGGCTGTGCCCAAGGTGGGCATCGGGTCGTGATCGTACGCAAGATGGCGATGGTGTTCCCTTGCATTCGATGCAGAGGGCTGGTCGTTCAGGTCAGTCTGGTGGGGAGCTAAGCTAAGCTCCTAGTGGTGGAGGAAGCTTTGGTGTTTGCTGGCTTCGGCTTCACTCACCTTGGTAGGAGGATGTCGCTGAACACCAGAGATTTTCTATTGGAGAAGGCACTGGGTGAGGGTCCGTTTGGTGGATAGGTGTCGGGTGGGTACCTCAGCCAAAAGGGTTGTCGGCTAGGTTGGCCGAGAGGTTTCCTCGGCCAGGAGGGGTCCGTGGCAGCTGAAAAGGTTGCCAAGGTTCGAAGCCTCTATTTGCTAGGTGCAGAATTTTTGCGTATCTTGTGCCTTTGCTGCAGTTGCATTTCTTTTGTGTAGGGGTTGGTGCCCCCGTTCGAGAGGTTGCAAGTTCCAAAGATTCCATCACTCAATAACCATCTTCTCAAGCACCTAGGTGGGTAAGGCCGAGGCCGAGCTTCACCGCCGTAAGCACGGGGCCTCCTTCCTTAGCGAGAAGGAAAGGGAGGCATACGCCATAGCTCTCCTGGCTACCCATCCCATGGGGGACAGGCGCGTAAACCCATTAATGACTGAGGATGCATGGAGCCTGGTCGGCGCCGCTGACCACCCTAGTCTTAGCGAGATAGCGTTGTTCCCTTTATTATGTCTATTTTGACTACCCATCTAAGCTGAGGGCTGATGCTAGCCCTTGAGACTGGATGAGAACTCGCTTGCTTGGAGGGTCTTTCCAAGGCCAAGGCCAAAATCAAGGGCCACCCCATCAACTGCGACCGAGGTCCGTTAGATGCCCTATCAAAAGGGGTGAGCAGGCATGTGACCTCCAGCGGACCATATGCCTCGGGCCGATGTCTAGTCCAGGCGTTTAACCTTGGTGAAAGTTGTATGCCATGGCCTGTTGGTTGTCTAAGGGTGTGTGGTCTCTAGAGGGTCATATGCCTTGGGTCAACGTTCAGTCCGGACATATAACCTTGGTGAAGTTTGTATGCCACGACCAACCGATCGACCAAGTTGAGGGGCCTGGCGACTTGGTATATGACCTCCAAGGATCGTGTACCTTGGACCGAGGTCTACTCCGAGCGTGTAACCTTGGAAAAGGTTGTATGCTGCGGAAGGTCGCTCGGTTGAGACCAAAATATACACGCTGAGAGTTTAAAGCGAGGTGAGAGAAACTTGCTTTATTACAAAATGTTTACATGGTTGGCCGAGGCTGAGCTCTTGTGGTTACATGGTTCGGCCTGCGGGCATGCCCAAGGTTGAGGTGTTGATGATAAGTGACTGATTACAACCACTACTACCAAGGTGAAGTGATGAAATCGGTGTCAACATACTAGTTCAGATATCCACGAGGGAAGAGGGACTCGATCTCGTCCTAGAGGTCATAACAGTCCTCGGTGTCATGGATGGCGCCACGGTGAAACATGTAGTATTTTGTCGGGTCACCCCTCTTGGGGTTCCTCTTTCTCTTCCCAGGCCACTTCATATACTCCCTCCTTCCTATTTTCATGAGGATGTGCACTTGGGTGTCGTTGAGTGGCGTGTACTAGTCGTAGGATGAGGCTGGCGGCTTCACGTTGCTATCGTCACTGCAATTGTCTTCATGTTAGTGGCTGCCATGGTCATGCTCGGTCTCTCCATCTCGGTGCTTGCCGGCCGAGGCTTCCTCGACGGTGATGTACTTCTGCACCTTTTTCAAAAATTTCACCTTGGTTTTGGACAATGTCTTGGTGACAAAGCACTTAAGGGCTGACTCGGGGATGAGGCCTTGGATTGTTGCATGAATGGAGACCATGGGGTTGAGGTCGCAAACCTCAAGTTCTTCTTTCTTGAAGCGGTTGATGTAAGACCGTAGGCTCTCGCCGTGTCACTGTCGAACAGCCATGAGTGAGGCTATGCTCTTTTGGCATCATCAGTTGCTGATAAAGTGGGCAAGTGGCGAATTGGTCCCAGGAGTTGATGGAGCAAGACAGGAGTCCAGAGAACCAATGTTGAGCTGCCCACTTGAAGGTCGCTTGGAAAATTCGACACATCAATGTGTCGAAATATCCGTACAGGAGCATGAGTGCTCAAAAACTATCCATATGTTCGTCTAGGTCTGAGGTGCCATCATAAGTCTCCAATATGGGAGCTTTGAAGTGATGCGGAAGAGGCTTTGAGGTGATGGCGGTGGTGAAGGCATCCATCTTGTTGGAGGGATACTAACTTGCTGATGTGTCACCTTGGCTCTCCTTGATTTGCTGAATTTTGTCCTTCACCGCACTGAGCTATGCTTGTAGGTTGGCGATCTGTTGGCCGATGGGTATCTCAGCTTCGTCCTAGTCTCTTCGATTTCTTTTGTCCTGTCAGTCGTTGAGGTAGTCTCAGAGGTCCAAGGTGCAAGGTGGAGGTGGTGTTTCTTGTCGGCAGTGGTGTGTCCTTGGCTTTGGCATTGGTTGCAAGACCGTATTGATTCGTTCTCCCTTTGGCTAGGAGGTTGGAGGGTTCTCGGTGGCTGACTCACACTTCGGCCGCTTTCACCGGACGTTGAGGGGTCAGCCCGGTAAGGTCCGATAAGGCGTTTGGCTGGCGAAGCCCGCAAATGGTGTATGTGGCGATGCCCTAGGTTTCCAGCGGGGCGGCCACCCCACGGACAGCCTCTTTTTGGCCTCCCCACCTCATCCAACCTTTGTGTGAGGTCATCAAGTCGGTCGAGGACTGGTTGGGGTTGGTCCCTGGTGACCAAGTTTCACATAGTTTTCTTGTTTCTTTCCATTCCATTGGAAGCCAAGTTGTAGTGATGGGGGGAAGACTTAGCAGTCAATTCCCACAGACGATGCCAATTGTTGATGCTTAGATTGGTTGAGGACAACAAAATAAATTGGTTTTGCTTCCTGAACGGGCTGGCTGGTAGATGGATCCGAGGGATGATGAGGCTAAGGGTCAGAGGGGCTCGAAGTGGGCTATGGTCGAAGGCTGGCGAGGTTTGCCCGAGGTCGGCCGAGGTCTATTGAGGTTGGTTGAGGCTGAGTACCTATGGGAGAGGAAACGTTAGAGGCCTCGGGTGATAACATGGGGCGAGGACTCCGATGGTCAAGTTAGTGAGGTCATAGCAAATCGGGCAGACGGGCTCCCAGGAGCTCGGATGAGGTCACTAGAAAGATGGAGAGCAAGAGAGTTTTGAGAGAATGAGAGTCTCGGGCTTACCTTGGGGGAGTCATGCCTTATTTATACTTGAAATCACTTGTAGGCAGAAGCATGCAGACGATCAGGATGCGATCTGGCCCTGACAGGGCAGTCATCCGAGCTCACCGCATGGGGTCGCGCCATTGGTCCCACACTGGGTTCCGACCTCTGCCCACGCACTGATTGACTCGGAGTCTATTATTTTAGAGATCCGCCTATCAATTGAGCCACCATCAGTTGGCATCTATAAATGGATGCATCACTGATGTTTTAAACTCAATATAACTTTATGTCAGAAAACCCGTTTTCCTTCATTTAAAAAAAATAAATTAAAATGATCATTAATTTATATACTCTAAATGATTTTCATGGTAAGAAAAACCTATATATAAGATGGTTCTATCAATGACCTTTCAAACTCATTAACAAAAGTGTACATTTGATGGTAAGGAAGACCTAATATAATGTATCTCTTCATATAAACTATCAAATGTGCATTTCTTATCATCTCAAAGAAAAGGTGCATTTCTTATATGTTTATATGTTATTAATAGTTATTTCAACTTTAAATTTATTGTTACTAATGTATTTGTAGGATTAGTAAGGCTTTTACTGATGTATCTAAGCAAATCTATATCTTTTCACTATATCCATTTGTAGCCAAAGTGCATTGTGATATGCATCCATATCTAAGCTTAACCATTTGATTTGTAAGGGGGCGTTCTATATCACAAATGCTTTCGTTTTCATTTTCTTTTGAAATTGCCACATCAGCAGAAAAACAAAAACATGTTATTGAACTCTTTTTTTGTTTTCAACAGGTAAAACAAGTTGGTTTTGTTTCAAAAAACAATGCATGATTTTGAAATCAACAGAATATTGGTTTTGTTGGAGATTTGAGAAAAAGTGATGTTGCATACTTTACTATATATATATATATATAGATTAATTAACTTAAATAATTAAAATATATTAAAACAACTATTGATTTTAAATTATTTTTATTAATTTCAATTCTATATTAAAATAAAAACTTCATAAAATCAATAGATATTTATCTTAAGGTGCATTTAAAAATAATCAAAATTAATGCAAATTTTCTAGTAAAAAATATTCATAAAATTTAATATCCATCCAAAAATAATATATTTATTTAACAATACTAGAGTTGTCATTGAATTGGTTTTTGTTTCGGACAGGGTGGATTGGTCCTGAACCGGTTCTTAATTGATTTTATAAAACAAACCCAATAATAACAATTTGGAACATCAATTATTTATTGATAATATAACCTTAATAATTTGATAAAACGAGTTTTTTCAATCAAAATTGTCGTATATACTATATATGAAATTTACCCTTTTAGGATTAAAATCAGTTTGCAACAACAAGAATCAGCCCTCACCCGATTGTTAATTGGGACACACTACCGAACCAGGGCTAACATAATCCACTGGTTTGGTCAGTTGGGTTTTATTGGGTATACTCAACCTTTGATAGCTATAAGTTGGACAATTTTTTTTGGTAATAGCTATAGGTTGGACTTGGTTGGCTCCCTACAAAGGAAAATTGCTTATGCTGCATTTGGCATTTTAAGCAATGTTTTTGAAACGTTGTTGACGGGCGGTTGGACCGTTCGGACTGGAAATCATTCAGGTGATCGGTTATATTTTACCTCAAATTCGGCATTTGGTAAAAAACCATTGAATTAATCAACGAACCGTTGACCTGGATGGTTTGACCGGTAAACCATTCGACCTAGAGAACGGTTTGTTGCTCAGATCTCAGATCTGATAAATCTTTGAGATTGAGAAATCTCAGATCTGATAAATCTTTGAGATTGAGAAATCTCAGATCTGTCTTTCTTGCACGAGAAGGTGAGAGAGAGTGAGAACGCCGCCGCTGTTGCCGTTGTAGTTCGCCATCGCCGTTGCTGTCATCATCACCGCTGCAAGCCTACAAATCCTCCTCCTCCTCCTCCTCCTCCTTCTTCTTCTTCTAAACTCTTTTAGTTCACCCGACAGTTTTCTTTCAAGTTTCAACCTTATTTTCTCTTATATAGTATGCATCTTGCCCTAATATTTCAATCTAATGGGTAAGATGCTCAAACCGTTTGAACCATTTGACCCAGACAGTTGAACCGTTGACCTGGAAACTGGTGGCCAGAACAGTTCCCTTTCTGAGTCAGTTTTTAAAACGTTAATTTTAAGGACTTATCTCCTTTTTGCAATTAAAAACTCAATGTCCATAGGGGCATTTTAACTACAAAAATAAGATAAGTCATTAAAATAAGGAATGCCAAATGCAACCTTAATTAAATGCCTTGTACTTTAATTTTGTTTAACAAAACTAATGCATTGAAAACAATAATTAATAAAATTCAATTTTAAAATTAGAAATATTATTACAAATTTATCTAACAACAATGAAAATTAATACAAATTTATTAGACCAAAGCCTATGCATTTCAAGGGTTCTGACTATTGATTCGCTAAATGAATTTAAGCCTCCTTGACAATTTAAATTAATTACAGTACTTCTGTCTTAACTTGATAGCTAGGTTGCATGGGATAACACTTCAGGATTTTTGCTTTTAAAGCCCAAAGCCCAAAGTCCCAATTTAAGCTCTGCACTTTGGCGCTTAAAATTGTTTTGACCTGAAATTGTTATGATTTTAAAAGCAATTCTTATCAAATGTTCAAAACACTTTTAACTTATTCAAGTTATGCCTAGGAACAAATATGGAGTTCCTTGAGTAATAACAATTAATGAGGAACATAAAATATTGAGTGATCATGGAGCATCCTATACTTGGTCACAAATATCTCACTTTTACATCTATCTATCCATATAAAAACAGAGTTTTACATCCTAACTTCTGTGGATGTTTAAACTCTTATGTACCCAAAATATCTTTGTTATTTGCATAATTTGCTATTTTAGTTTCATATTTTATTCACTTCACAACTTAAATCAATGATCAAATCATCATCCACCTTCCGATGACACAGCAGTTCAGTAAAATACAGTTCAGTGTAGTTCAGTGTCCAATTCAGTGCAGTTTGGAGAAGATTTTCGACCAAATCAATAAAGTACAGTCTGAAAATTTTTTATCAAATCAAACTGTTTTGGTAAATATGAAAACCAAAGCAAATCATTTTATTATGATTTGGTGCAGTTTCTAATATGATTTGGGCCATTTTATTGTGCTTAATCCAATTAGGAATTTCTACTTTACCCAGTGGGATTTTTTTAAAAAACTTTAAGGATAGATTTTGGTTGGGGATGGGTTTTGGGATTCTACAACTCATGTTGGTACAGGTAGACAATATTAGGCTAGACCCAACCCTCTCTGACCCACATTTTGTTGGAAAGTATACAAACTTTATGTATTAGGTGTTGAATTTAATAATATTTTAAATTTTATGTGGAGGATAATTCATAGTTTATGCATTTTTTACTTGTCATAATAAAATAATTTAAAACTTTGATGTTTGTTCATGTTATTTTACTTATTTATTGCTTAAATGCGAGAAAGGTAAGGTTAGAGAGCATTTTGCTTTTACATATACAAAGAGGGTTTGCATTCTAAAAATCCAATCCACTACAGGTTTTGAGACAGGCATGGGTTGGGAGATTTAGAGAGGTCAATAGGATCTAGAATTTACAAAACCCTCCCTGAAATCACTCTGTTGTCATCCCTAAATCCAATCCAGCTGTTTATATGTAGTGGGGACTGAAGATAACATCCCACTCTCAACACGGTTTGGCGGTTTAAAGGGTTATGGAGATGGGCTACCCCCGGTTGTGTAGCCCCAAGAACATATAAATACCAAAAAAATCAATCAATTAAAAAGCCCAAAATAAATATAGTATTTCGGTCACCATAAAATCATTGAATGATTGTAATTGGTATGCTATATAAGCATTAAATTTGATTAGAACAATATATTCTTAATCCATTAATCATCAAACATAGTTTCAAGAGTTGATTTTATTATATATTACCATCTTAGTATAACAGGTTTTATTATATATTATGTATTGGTTTACAGTTTAGTAAAATTCAGGAAACCAAACTGAAATTCTAAAGAATCCCAAAACTGTTTTTGTGTCCAAATCAAACCAAACTGTCAATTTCAGTTCGGTTTGGTTTGGTTTGGCAGTCTTGACCATATAATGAACATCCCTACAGGTAGTGTTTTAAAATCCGATCTTGAGGCTGAATCATTTTAACCTTTGGGTTGTGGATAAGTAGTTTGACCATTTAAGTTGGATGGGTCAGATCATGGCATGTCAGAATATCATACATACATACATACATACATACATATGGTCTATTTTGTGCTTTTATTTCTGTAGGTATATGATGATTGTCACAACCATAATAGCACAGAGGGTGCTAAACCGGTGCTATAAAGACACTCACAAGTTCACAATTCGGTACACATCTGCGATGAGCTAAGAGCCCGCATAGACTTGCGATGAACTTAAATCTCGAAACGAGCTGCGATGAAATCAGAACTAGCATAGACTTGTGATGAGCTCAAGTTCATCGCAGGTCAAGAATGAATAAAGAAATACGTGCTTTACTAATGACTGAAAGAATGGTATGATCCATCGTATGGACACCAAAACGGTTACGGAATGGGTGGGCGAATTTCAAAAAAATTTCTACCTTTCGTCAAACTGGGAATCGTATTCCCTAATTTTAGAATCGAAATTCAAGGATCCTACTTGAACCAAACCAAACCAAACCAGATTTGAACCAAAAGAGAAGGGAGGGATTATACCTGATCCAGAGAAGCAGTATCTCCAAAGAAGATCCCAAGATCAGCTCCCACTGAAGATGACACAGTGATGATGGAGCCAAACCAGCAGTGTTCGTCCCACGAACCAGGTTCTTCTGAAGAACTTGATGGAAGACTGTGAGCACCACACGAACAATCAAGAACCTTTCTTGATTCTCTCTAATTGAGAACTCGAACTAAAAGAAAAGGTGGCGGTGGTTGCTGGACGAGAATGCTAGAGAAGAAAGTGGTGAACTACTATATTCTTCTCTAGGGTTATCTGAGCTCTTATCTCAAAAATTCAGAGTGTTCTACTAAAAACCCCTAGGGTTCGAATTCAAGTAATTCGAAATTAGGGTTTTCCTCATCTTTCTTAGTGATTAAGAAACCTTCTAATCCTATTAGGAATTGCCCTTATCCAAATATGTATTTAGATTAGGACTCCTCTTAATATTATCTGCAGATTAGATAAGCTTTTGGGCTTAACCTAATCTCAGATCAACCCCTTTAAGTGACTGATCAAATCAGCCCAGATCGAAATGGGCTTTAGGCCCAATATGTATTAAGTGCTCAATAGTCTTCCAAACTCCTGCCCAGTTGGGCTTCTTTGTCTAGCGTGGGACACAAGCATTGATCTACACATCAGCCACATGTGTTCGGCCCAACCTCTGTTATAAGGCCTAACAGAATTCACTAGAAAGCCCAGTGAACCCCCTGAGCCCATCACATGGACCCTATGGGCTCAGCACTTACACTAAGTGGTCCCTAGGCAAAGTCATCTTATAAAACATAGGGACTGTGGGCAGGTGCAAGATTAGCCCATCAGGTATTATCCCAAATGGCCTTACACTCAACCTCTCAGCCCATAATGATCAAGCACTGTCCGATAAGAGAGGACCTCTCCCTTGGCTGCAAGAAACAGTGTTGCACTCTTTATTCACATGGATCCCGGGAATTAAAACCACTTGCAAACATTTTGAAACCATATATAAGTATATATCATATATATAAATTTTGCAAAACAAAATTCCAACGATTGAAATCAACTGCCGGCAGTTTAGTTTCCATCAGAGAGAGTGCATCCTCGATGTCCGACAAAGGGGCTGATCCCATCACTATGATCACCCACTCAGATGAATTCTCAGACTGTCCCAACACACCTAGCTTTTGACCCCCGCTAAGGATTTCACTGATTGGCATATCAAAGACAACCCAATCCGACACCCAGTACAGTACCATAATCGGGTCTAGGGGTCAAGTGTAACATTCCAGTTTTGCCCATCAATCTCCAAGATCCAGGGCAATACTGAAAATCTGGTCCGGTTCAAGGTTTCAAGTAATCCTACACTGCATGTGCCTTGGGTCTCACCCTAGCGGCTGAGACAAGCCCAACACTTGGCAGCACATCAGTGTCAGCCTTGACAGGATAAATCTCCCCAGACTTATCCAACAGCTGTGAATGTTCTAAACTAACACGAGTCTCATTAAGTGTCCAGTTTAAGGGTCTTACACAGAAATATACCACACAACATGAATTAAACATGTACTTTATTTATTTACACTAAACATCAAAAATACATCAAAATTGATTGAAGCTAAGGGCATACAAAACTGTCTACCAATGACACATGTGACAGAGCATCCAACAGGAGTAAAAAGGACACATGAGATAAGTATTGACATCACCTGCACCACGTCAGTCTAAGAAACTCACGAAAGGAAGTAGCACACGTGTATAATGAGAATCCTTAGATGAAAGGAAACCTTGTCCTTAAGATATCTCATAAGACATGTGGCGAAACCCTAGCGGTGTTCCCTGACAACTGACATCGAATCCAAGATTCCCTTCTCTAATGGGAATCAAACACTTCTAGCTCATTCCTTTCGAAACCTTGGGATCTTTCCTTATAAATAGGGGTCCAACTCATAACAAGATCATCATGCTATCATTTCATTCACCCTACCCTTTAGCCTACCTCCTGCTCTCCTGTTCTCGGCTTTCCTTTGTCTTTCAAGGAGATCCCATACGTAGCCTAACCACCATATTTACAAATTCAGTTCTATTTTTTTATAAAAAATATAAACATTAAAATTTCAAACCACAAAAGAGATTTTTTAGAAAAATTAGGTGGCCTTTGGTCCCTTGGAAATACATGATGTTGAAAAATTACCCCCAAAAAAAAATCCACTCCACTCAAACAACTGAGCACAAGCTAATGTGATTCAATCACCCAAGTCAAATGGTGGTTTTTTGAAAAAGTCAATAATTGTTTTTTATCTAATTTTCTATTTTTAAGAAAATCATACTTGGAAACGCTCGTGGGTAACGATTCTAACATTGATTCACATGTAAGGGAAAGAAAAAAAAAAGAAAAAGAAAAAGGAATGAATGTAAAAAAGCAAAACCAGGCCAATACCATCCAAAAATTGATCAATTTATTTAATTTTTACACGTGCAAATGCACATGCCACTCAACTAGTGTTACCAAGTGCAAATGAGAAAAAGGACATGAGCCCACAGTAGATTGCCAGAATGCTGAGCTGCTGGCTAACTGATGTGAAACTCTCAAACTCTTGAGCCATCTACCTCACAAGTTGGGCCAAAGCTTCAGTCGGATCAATTTAATTGAAATTTATTCTAAACCGAGATAGAAAAACTCGGTTATGTTTAATCAGTGTGTATCAATATTTTATTACTGCTATAATTGAAAATAATGAATAAATAAGTTCAAGAAAACTGAGCAAAGCCTTGCCCAAAGCTACTGTTACGAGCCAAAGTAAAGGAATTCAAAACTGATCTCATGTGGAGGTTCCGTACAATTCAGGTGTCATGAGCATGAGCTGGAATAGACAATCTTGCCAATAAAATACAAAAACCCTTGCAGAGCCCCATGTGATACATGAGAAAATCAGAAATTTTAATTAATTTTAGGAAAATTTCCTAAATAGTATCTAAATTTAGAGGATATGTAGTCAGTCCTGAACTTCAAAACGTGTTTCTTGTAGTATCCTGAACTTTTAATTTGTGTTTAGCATCAGGTGCGCATAAATTTTTTTAAAATGGCAAAATTAATCTTTACGATATTTTGTGACCATTTTGCCCATTGCGTCTGAGTGTTAAAAGAATGAAAGGGGAAATCGGACATTGATCAAGCTCTCTGTCAGCGAGCTCCCTGTTCAAGCTCTCCGTCAACGAGCTCCCACCTTCAAGCTTTCCGCCAATGAGCTCCCATCTTCAAGCACCGTGATCCCCTGTTCAGACTCCCCCGTCCATCATTAAGATATGTAGCCTTTGAACAAACAGCTCTAGTCGATGAAGGCGGCCAAAATCAATATATATTTCTTTGTTGAATCTCTAATAGCACTGAAGAGTTAATCTCCCCCATCTGGTGATTTTCTGGATGAGAAGAGAAATCAACGAAGACCTTGAACACGTCTTCAGATCCGAGCTCTAATGGCATTGCAGAGAACAAAAGAAAGAGAAGTTTTACAATTTCTGCAAGTGGTTTTCCAAACTAAATCAAACTGTATGAACAGAATAAGATAATGTTGACACAATCATCAACGTGATTCTCATTTTATGTAATAGGCTTCAATTCCATAATTTCTATCAGACAAAGTTCATTATAAGTCAGAAGATACAGTAGGACCCAGCAGAGAGAGGGGGGAATCACTACTTATCCATTCATAAACAAACAAAAAAAAAAAAAAACAAAACAAAAGGAGAAAAATTAAAAGAGTAAAAGTCACAAACAACTGAAATTGGAGTCATTCATCATGTGGAGGACACCTCCTGCCCTCCACTCTCCACCCGTGTATTGGTCTCTGTCACCTCTTTGGTAGATTGCCCAGACTAGCACTTTTTCCAGTGACGCTCCCTATAGGATCCGACCGGCCGGTGAACAGGGAGCACTAGTGCATGGTGGTGGGTGCTCCACTTGGCAATTTTTACAGGTGGTTTCCCAGACTGAATCAAAGTGTATGAACAGAATAAGATGATGTTGATGCAATCCCTTGAGTAGCAGATTCAGTTGAGTCGTTTGGAAAAAATTCAAACAGGAATCATTGGCCGAAGCAAATTGAGACTCTTCCTCGGCTTCATTCTTCAAAAAAAAATTGCTGGTTGCAATGCTTTGCAGGTTGCTCTAGTCGAGGGTACTCCAGAGAAGAACAATGAATACTTTTCTTTAAAAGGATAGTTTTGACATTTTCAAAAGTAAGTGAGGATTGTTAATGGTAGAGACCTATTAGACACAGTTTGAAAGTTCAGGGTAACTTAGAGACACATTTACTATACACAACCCCTAAAGTATAGGGTACTGATCAAAAAACAACAAATAGGGATTGCAATTTCTCCATTTCCTTGATTCCTATGGGGCCCACCCTGAATGGGCGGGAATGGGGATGATTTTCTCCCACAGGGATGGGGATGTGGAAATTTTCATCCCTATTGGCGGGGATGGGGTGGGGACAAGGAGAGCACTCCTCACCCCATGGGAATTCCTACTAATATAATTGCATATTTTTTTTTGCTGCAATATATGTATATATGCATACATCTATATTACATATACATCTATATATGTATGTATGTATATTAATATTTTTACAAAATATGTTTAAATATGTTTTTAGCATTTTTTAATAGGATTGTAATTTTTAACTATTTATTTTAATTTTTAAATAAAATAATAAACAAAAACAAAATAGCTGACATAAAAAAAAAAACATTCAAAGGCCCGCAAGCATGGGGATCCCCGTGGGGATGGTGGGGATGAGGATAGGGATTTTTGTGGGGATGGGGATAGGGAGTGGCTCCCTGTCTCCACCCCTACCAGCAAGAGACTTTACCAACCAACCAATTGACACTTTTGCATAGGATGCTTAAAAACTTGAATATCTTAAAAATCCTTTCTACAAATATTGATATGAATAAATTACTTTTCAAAAAAATTCTAAATTAGCATAAAGAAAATTTTGAAAATTTATTGATTTGAATAAATTGATTTTAAAAATATGAATTTATAAATAATTAGTTTTTTACTCCATTAAATTACCAAAAACGTGAAAATTAGTTTATGGAAATCACTAAATTAAAATTTCCCAATATATACAAAAAATCAATGTAAACTACTGAGGTGGCCTTTAACTCTATATAATATACTATAGATAGATATTTAATTTTTGCCTCATGGGGTTATGCAACGAGGTATCAACCTCCCTTTAGGCTTTAATGCTCCCTAACCTTGGTTGCAGCGGGGTTTGAATCCAGGTCTCTATTCTAAATAGTCAAAGATCCTATCAATTGAGCTACCATAAGTTGGCATCTATAAAAGGACGCTTCACTGATGTTTTAAATTCAATATAATTTTATGTAAAAAACCATTTAAAAAAATAAATTAAAATGATCATTAATTTATATATTCTAAATGATTTTCATGGTAAGGAAGACCCATATATAAATATGGTTCTATCAATGATCTTTCAAACTCATTATCAAAAGTGTGCATTTCATGGTAAGGAAGACCTATTTTAATGTTTCTCCTCATATAAACTATCAAATGTGCATTTCTTATTATCTCAAAACAAAAGTGCATTTCTTATATGTTTATATGTTATTAATAGTTATGTAAAAGGATTAATAAGAGTTTCCTCGATGTATCTAAGCAAATCTCTATCTTTTCACTATATCCATTTGTGCCAAAGTGCATTGTGATATGCATCCATATCTAAGCTTAACAATTTGATATCTGAGGGCATTTTATAAAACTGTTTTTACAAAAGTGTTTTTGTAAAAGTATTTTCATAAAAGTGATTTTATGCTGTTTTAGTTTTGATCGGTTTTAAATTAGACAAGGGTTTGGCCTTATGAACGGATTATTGAAAATATTGTTTAGGCCCAATTCAGACTAATAAGAACATGAATCAATTTATTTTAGATTGGCCCAATCCAATAATTATAACGGACTGTCCAAATCCAACTTGATAAGGTTTAGATCAGATTAGATCCAATCCAAAACTGGTCGATTGACACCCCTACCCACTCATGCTCGTCCACCTAATTCTGTTTACCATCTAGCACTCAGAACAAACACAAATGTAAGATTTGTCTACTCACCGAGGAAACACACCTTTTCCTTCCTTATAACGGTAGATCCACTATAATTCCATGCACATTACTACAATGCAATATTTGAGGGCCGTATTTTTTCCCTACACTTATAGGCACCTTTTATTTTCTTTCTTTAGTTAATGACTCTCATGATGCCTAAAAGCCTACTACTACCACAACATCTCCATCCTTGACTCTTGAACAATATAGTAATTAAAGTTTCTTAACAAGGTCAAATCTGGCCCCTCACTAGCCAACTTTGCAGGTAGTTCCTTTGGCCTCCTCTCTCATCATGGTTTTTCTCCATCTTGAATCATTGATCACATCATCCTCTCCAATACCTACCTCTCCTATTTCCTCTATAGGAACAATTCCCTTGAATCATAGCATTCAATTGGACCTTGTTATACACTTACCTGTAGTTTGCTACATGTCCTATGCTTAGACGATTTGGACCTAGAATCAAATGGATGGCATATGGGATTTAGGGCCTTTTCGTTTACACTGAATTCTGAAGTCTGAATGCCCCTGAAATTGTAATAATTAATTTAAGAGGTGCATTGGACTTGGGTGAGCTTTTCTTGGTTGTGAAGTGTGACTGTGGAGAATGTTGCTCTGAAATCTAAGTGCTAAATTCTGAAAAGTAACTGATGGAGCGCGATCCGGCCGGTCTTAGCTGTCCGCGGCTTTGCTTTCGAACGGGGTAGCAAGGAACCTGAAACGGAGGAGATGGGGAAGCTCCGGGGGGAACCCAGTGTAGAGGCTCCGAAGCTCAAGTTAGAATCCTTCAAAAGCAAGGTAATAACAGATAGCGCAAAGTTTTTGCATACCTCTGTTGTCGGGGGGCAGAGGGCTCTTATAACCACTTCGTGCACTCGTCCCGGGGCCCTTGTCAGGTCAGGTATGATTACCCTTGTGCTTGTCAATTCGGCCATCGTCCTTTCTGCTGAGACAGAACCGTCACTGTCTAACCGTCATCTAACTAGAGATGGCGGTGTCAGTGGCGGTGGCAGGTGGTCGTTCAGGGTGCTGCCACCAAACGTCAGATCCCAAAGTCAGTCAGGCGCGGCGCCCTTGGGCATGAACTTCCTTAGTGTCAGGCGTGGTACGACTTGTTTGGTTTTGGTGCCAAGTGATGCGAAGTGCTGAGCGAGGCGGTCTTGAGCTCGGAGGTATCTATAGGGCAGGTCAGTTCGGCGAAGTGTATCCCGAGCTGTTACAAGGTGGGTCAGTTCGGCGAAGTGTATCCTGGGCTGTTACAAGGGGTCAGTTCGGCGAAGTGTACCCGAGCTGTTACAAGGTGGGTCAGTTCGGCGAAGTGTATCCCGAGCTGTTACAAGGTCAGTTCGGCGAAGTGTATCCCGAGCTGTTACAAGGGGTGAGTTCGGGCCCCCGGTAGGGAGTTCAGTCCGCTCGTGTCCCCTTGTTTCCGCTTAGGCTTGGCCCCTTTTTCCGAGCTATTGTTTCTGCCACGTGTCACGTAATAGAGAGGTCGGGCCAAATCTTCCTTCATCAATTGCCCCCCACTCCTTGCGCCGGGGGTCTTGCCATGGTGCGGGGAGTTTCGCGAGGTAGCAGGTGGATTTGTCCCGTCCTTCGAACCTTCACTGCGCGAGATGCTTTTGCTAGGGTTCTTTCGGTTTCCGAGAAGGTTGGAAACGTGCTTACTCAAGAACGCTGGTGGTTGTGACAGCGCGCGTTTTAAATTTCAAACCAATTCGCGCCGCTGGGACGTGACAGCGGGTCATTTCAAAAAGGCGCGCCACTGCTGTACGTGCGCGGGCGACTGTTAGGGAGACGTGGCGCGTCAGTTTCGGAAAAGCCGCATGTCGAAGCGACGTCGGTTTCAAAAAGACGTGCGCTGACGTTTCGCTTTTTTCGGAAAGACGTGCGCCAATCACGTCTCGACCTTAAGGGTTGTGCGGTCGGTAAGAACGTGGGCCGTCGGATCATCTTCGGTCTGCACGGTCGATTCTTGGTTACTGTAGCTATAAATAGTGGGGGACCCCGGTTGGTTTGTCACTTCTGCGGTTTGTCTACTGAGTTCGCGTCCAACCTTTCAGCTCGCGTCCAAGTCTTTTCCAGCTCGCGTCAAGGCTGGTTATACAGTCTTCACGGTTCTTTGGCTTGTTCTTCAAACTTTCCGGTGATTACTTTCTTGAATCCATCTTTTCCCCAATGTCTAGCTTTGATAGCTTAGACGATTCTTCGAGTAGGGCCGACGTAGGTTCCACCAACCGAGCCGTGTCCCCAGACTGCCTCAGTGATCCTGAGGTGGAGCTTGAGGACCATGAACCAGTAGGCCAAGTCGCTTCGGGCAGTTTGGCGTCTACCTCCCGCCGAGGTTGGATGCTAGACAGGTTTGGTCCTTCGACCATGACGCCTGAGGGGCTTCAATCCATACTTCTGTCTTACAATCTTCCTTGGGGGTACACATATTTTATTCCTTCGGGCAGCTTTCCTTGGGAACACGGTCCTGACGAGATCGTGATTTTTCAAGAGCAGCTCGCTGCGGGGTTGCGACTTCCTTTTCATCCCCTTCTCGTCGAATTCATAAACCACTTCGGTGTCACCATTGGTCAGCTTCATCCGAACTCTATTCGGAACCTGGTGGGGACAGTTTCCCTTTTTTGCGAGCAGAACTTCCCCTTGGACTTAGAGATATTCTCCTCTATCTTGATGCTCAAGAGACAGGCGGGTTCTCTTCCTGGGGGGAGACGGGCGTATTACCTTTCTCCTCGCCAAGGTTTTAAGCTTCTTCACGATCTTCCTAATAAGGTCCCGGCTTGGAAGCGGGACTACTTCGGCATGCGAAGTGCACAAGGATGGCCCTTTCAGACCGGGTGGGGTGAGGCCGCTCCCGATTTAGGCGTAACTCTCGATAAAGAGACGGTGAAGGGCCTTCGGCAATGGGCACGACAAGGCTTAAAGTGCCACCACTACTTAACGGAGGCCAAGCTTATTGCAACCGGCCTGAGTTCGGGTAGGTTTCTAGCTATGCGGTTCTTGCTTGCTCTGTTCTTTTCATTTTTTTTTATTTTTTTATTTTTTTATTATTTATTATTTTATTTTATTATTATTTTTTTGATGTTGAACTCGTTTCTACAGGTGTCATGGACGCGGAGAGAACTCGTGGGGGGCGTTTGTTTCAAGGTATGAAGAGGAGGAAGCGGGTCGCCAAGCGAACTCGTACCGAGCTGCCCTTGGATGAGGAGCCCCAAGTTCCAGACCATACGCCGGAGGATCTGCCCAGGGAGCCCGAAGTGACTCCACTGGTGCACGAAACTGCCGGGGCGCCTTACGCTGAGACCACTCATACGGGCGCTCCTGCGTACTAAAGTGCTCCTGCTCACTCCGGGTCTGCTCATACACAGGCTGGGCCCTCAGGCTCGGGAGCTCAAGGGGAGTTTAGGAGCGTGTTGACGCCGAACTACGCTCTTCAGAAGAGTAGGGACACTACTTTCCCTGAGGAGGTCGCGGCGTGGACCGATCTTCCCTTGAATCAGGTCGCTTGTCGTGCCGTAACACATGCCATGGTGGTAAGTTAGATTCCGTCTTCCCTTTTTTATTCTGTTGCTTCTGCTGTCATTTGCTCACTTGTTTCTTTTGGTAGGTGAATTCTTCAATTCATGCCTTGGTGGCCCAATTGAAGAGGAGCTCGCGACAGGCGCGAGCTGCTGAGGCTACTGCTTATGCTGCTGAAGAAGCCTTCCGTGCTGTAGAGGCAAATACCCAGGCTGCTGAGGCGGCTGCTTATGCTGCTGAAGAGGCTGCTCGCGTCGCGATGGCCAGGCAGGCGAGGTCTCAGCGTGACGCCGAGGCCATGGGGGTAGTTGTCAAGCATATAGCGGACTTGAAGTTGGATTTGCAGCATCAAGTTGAATATCTTCAAGAGGACATTAGGGAGAGAACATAGATTTTTTCCCAAGGCATTGAAAACGCCAAGAAGAAGGCAGTTGAAGACTACATTGCCTCTCCGCGTTTTGACGATCTGATGGTGGACTCTTACAGGAGGGGGTTCAAGTTGAGCCGGTGGATGATCCGGAATACGTACCCCGACCTCGATGTAAGTGCCATAACCACTTCGCGTATAACTCAGGAGATGGCCAATGCTGCCGATAGCGAGCCAGAATCTGAAGGAGAGGCAGGGCCTTCGGGTGTCGTTGAAGTGCCTTCCGATGGCGAAGAAGTGGCTCCGGGCATGTAAATTTTTTTTTTCAATGTACTGTTTCTTGCAATGGAATGTCTTTTTCCCCTTGCTCATCTTCCCCGAACTATTTCTTTGTCTGCCACTGTCCGGGTTATTAAATTTCCGTTGTCTTTTATGCCGCGAACTAGTTTTTTGCCGAGCTGATAATATGCTCTTCTTTGTTTGTCTACGCCGAAGTTTCTCTTGGGTTGCCTCGTGGCACCTAGGACCTGATTTCGTCCACTTCGCTTGGTGGTTTATAGGTAGTATCGCCTTAAGTTCACAACGTTCCACGCTCGAGGTACTCGTTTGCCTTCCAAGGTTTCGAGTTCGTATGCGCCCCCGAGCGCTCTTTTTACTTTATAGGGCCCTTCCCAATTAGGTCCAAGCTTGCCCATGCCGGGTTCAGGCACTATAATCTTACGAAAGACTAGGTCACCGACTCGGAAGCTTCGTTGCTTTACTATGCTATTGTAGTAGCGAGCTACCTGCTGCTGGTATGCCGCTGTTCGGATGTGCGCGAGGTCCCTTACCTTGTCCAGTAGGTCAAGGTTGGTACGTAACTCGTCTCCGTTCGTCCGATCGTCGTATGTTTCTAATCGCAATGTTGGTATTTCGATTTCCGTCGGGATCACTGCTTCAGTGCCGTAGGTGAGGTTGAAGGGGGTTTCTCCCGTGGCTGCTTTTTTGGTAGTTCGGTGAGCCCATAAGACACTTGGTAGCTCTTTGGCCCACTATCCCTTAGCTCGATCCAGATGTGCTTTCAGTCCACGCAAGATGGCTCTGTTCATTACTTCTGTCTGACCATTTGCCTGCGGATGCGCGACTGACGTGAAATTTTGCCGAATCCCCATGTTCTGGCACCATTCTTGGAACTTGATATCCTCGAACTGTTTGCCGTTGTCGGAGATTAGTACCCGAGGTAACCCGAACCGACATACTATGTTCTTCCAAAAGAAGTTCTGTATGTTTCGAGCCGTAACAGTTGCCAGAGGTTCGGCTTCTATCCACTTCGTAAAGTAATCTACTGCAACAACTAGGAATTTTCTTCCACCTATTGCTGGTGGGAATGGCCCTAGGAGGTCGATGCCCCATTGTGCAAAGGGCCACGGGCTGGCGAGGTATTTGAGGTCGGAGGTAGGTTGATGGTGGATATTAGTGTGCTTCTGACACTTGTCGCATTTTCTGACGAGCTCGACAGCTTCTGCCTTCATCGTTGGCCAGTAGTATCCTTGTCGAAGTGCCTTTTGGGCGAGTGCTCTGCCCCCCAAGTGTCCGCCGCACAGGCCTTCATGAGTGTCGTGGAGTACGAACTCGGCTTCGGCAGGTCGCAGGCAACGCAAATAGGGGAGCGTGTACGACCGTCGGTACAACCGTTTGTCTATTATGACGTATTTGGCCGCCTGGCGCTGCACCCTCTTGGCCGCATTGCGTTCTGCAGGGAGGGTTCCGTCTATCAAGAAGCTCGCGAGTGGATCGATCCAGCTCGGCTCTGCCTCCAAGACGGGAGCGACCTCCTCTGTCCCCCCGAGAATACTAGGCCGAGGTAAGTCCTCTATGTACACAGCTCTCATATTGTTGTGACTTGTATTGGCTAACCGGGACAGGGCGTCGGCCTTAGTGTTTTCTGACCTCGGGATTTGCTTGATGATGTGTGTCTGGAAGTTGAGCAAGGCTTCTTTTACTTTGGCCAAATATGCGATCATGGAGAGATCGCATGCTTCGTACTCGCCAGTAACTTGGTTCACCACGAGCTGAGAATCGCTGCAAATGACCAAGTGTTTTGCCTTTACCTTTCGCGCTAGGTCCAGCCCGGTGATCAGTGCTTCGTACTTTTCCGCGTTGTTGGATGCTACGAACTCAAAGCGTAGTGCGTATTCTAATTTTGTGCCGCCCGGGCCGCACAAGACTATTCCAGCTCCGTTGCCTTGCCGGTTCGAGGAACCGTCCACATGAAGGATCCAGGGCTCCTCATCCCAGTTCGCGCTTCGCCTGACCAGGAGAGATGCCACACTGGCTGCTACTTCACGGGGTTCGGACTCTATGGGCTCAGGAGCTCTGGGTTCGCCCGAACTGGGGACCTCAGGCTCGACTTGTGGGGCTTCGTGGCTGAAAGTGCACTCGGCGATAAAATCTGCCAAAGCTTGGGCCTTGATAGCGGTTCTCGGTTTGTACTGGAGGTCGTACTCGCTGAGTTCGATGGCCCATTTCGTCAGTCGACCGAAAACCTCAGGTTTGAGTAAAACTTGTCTAAGAGGTTTGTCAGTTAGGACGATGACGGTGTGAGCCTGGAAGTATGGGCGAAGTTTCCGAGCTGCTATTACTAGGGCGTATGCTAGTTTTTCTATCTCCGGGTACCTTGCCTCTACTCCCTACAAAATTTTACTAACATAATAGATGGGTCGTTGGACCCGGTCTATTTCTTTTATCAGTACCGAACTGATCGCCTCGTCGCTCGCCGAGAGGTACAGTTCTAAGACCTCGCCCACCTTGGGCCGGGCTAAGGTTGGCACACTAGCGAGGTAACCTTTTAGTTCGTCGAACGCGAACTGGCAGTCCTAGGTCCACTCGAACCCTTTGCCTTTGACTGCCTTGAAGAAGGGTAGGCAGCGGTCTGTTGACTTAGACAAGAAGCGGCTTAGAGCGGCTATGCGGTCGTTTAGCCTCTGAACCTCTTTTACTTTCCGATGTGGTTTCATATCTAGAATGGCTTTTATTTTGTCCGGGTTGGCCTCAATACCGCGCCGATTGACAATGTAGCCTAGGAACTTGCCCGAGGTGACACCAAAGACACACTTGTTGGGGTTCAACTTCATGCTAAACCGACGCAGGATTTGGAAAACAGAATCTAAGTCTTGTATTAATTCTTGTGAAAATTGAGTCTTGACGACCATGTCATCTACATAGCACTCTATCTTCGTACCAATCAGGGGCCGAAATAGCCTATTTACAAGTCTTCCTTCATTAGTAACAAATGACAATTTTAACTTTGGATATGAAAAATTCATTTAACTATCTAACAAATTAATTAAATGAATATAAAATAATTAAAAAATGGAATAGATGAAAATTAATAAAACAATTAATAATTATTTATTAAATGATATTTAGTACATAATATTTTATTAGTCATTTAATAAAAATCAAATAAGTAAATAATAATTATTCAATAATTGAGAATATAATAAAATAATCATTCATATATAATGAAATATTTAAAATATTTATTAAATTGGTTATTTTAATATTTAATATTAAATAAATAAAATAAATTATTTCAATAATTAATGATTTATTTTTAATATTAATATGAATGTTTAATTAATTAAAAATTAATATAATCATCTTAATTATTAAAATAAGTAAGATGATTGAAATGGTTATTGTAAGTATTAAACGTAACCATTTGAAAATATAAAATTGTTTTTATATTTTAAAATAATTAATTCTTCTTCTTCTTCTTCTTCTTCTTCTTCTTCTTCTTATTATTATTATTATTATTATTATTATTATTATTATTATTATTATTGTTATTATTATTATTATTGATGAGGGCAGATTTGGCCCTCCAATAAAATTGCAACACATGGCACCTTGTGACAACTAGGCGACACCCAGGCAACAACTTACCAAGTCGGTGTCCCGCCGGGGCACCGACCTGGCGCGCGGCCTGCACACGGCCTGCACACTGCCTGGCGCGTGGCCTGCGCGACCTGGCCGACCTAGATCAACCCGACACATGATCCGGTAGCTCACCAAGGAGCTCGGTAGCTCATCAAAGAGCTCGCCAAGGAGCTAGGCAGCTCTCCAAGAAGCTTGCCACCAAGGAGCAAGGCAGCTCGGCATAGCCCAAGGAGCTCGGCATAGATCCCCCATGCAACTCGCCACTTGTAGGGTAGCTCGGTACAAAAGAGTAGTTTGGCGTATCGTAGGAAGATCTCTTTCCTAACAACCTGGCCCAGACACCGACTTGCCGACTGACACAGGCGCCGACTTGACAACCTGGCCCAGGCGCCAACCTAGCCGCCTGACACAAGCGCTAGCCTGACAACCTCGAGGAGTTCACCACCGTACCCCGGTTCTGACGGGATGTAACGATTCTTACTATTTGAAGGCTTTACACCCACCTAACCCGCGAGGACACCACTATATAAGGACTCCGACCCCCAAAACCAAGGGGGAGGAAAAAAGGATGGTAATCCCTGCTCTCTAGCTCTCTCATTTCTCTCCAAACTCTCTGTAATCAGAATGCTAACTTAGGCATTGGAGAGTCTCCACTGGGAAAATACCCCCGGGTCCTCTGATTTAGTTCTCGCATGTCCCTTACCTCCCATCACCTACAAAGGAGAGGAAATCACCTCATGCAGAGGGCAATCGGGTTGCGCTGCACCAAGGAGCTCCACCATCCTCTGAGTTGCAGGCCGCCTAAGAGTAGATCAAATGACGAGTCCACCAAACAGTTCTCCCCCAGGGAGTTCGCCACCAGGGAGTTCGCCACCAGGCAGTTCGCCACCAGGGAGCTCGCCACCAGGCAGTTCGCCACCAGGTAGTTCACCACCAGGCAATTCGCCACCAGGCAGTTCTCCCTTGGGGAGTTCGCCACCAAGTAGCTCTCCACTAGGGAGCTCGCCACCAGGCAGTTCGCCACCAGGGAGTTCTCCACTAGGGAGCTCGCCACTAGGCAGTTCTCCATTAGGGAGTTCGCCACCAAGCAGTTCGTCACCAAGTAGCTCATCACCAAGGCACGTCACCACCGGGTCAAATAACGATGTACTTAGCCAAAAAAAATTTTACATCACAAAAAAATAATACGTGACAAAAAACGGTTACATCAATTATTATTATTATTATTATTATTATTATTATTATTATTATTATTATCAAAAGACATAACCCACGTGGGTCACCCGAAATGGGTATCTTGTGACTCCAGTGGAAGATGGCTGTGTTGTAGAAAATAGAATACAAATATAAAGAGAGGGTTAAAACTGAAATTAAATTTATAATGCCAATTGATTGATGGGATGTAGTACAAATTCAGAGGTTTGAAATTTTTGAGCAAACGAACGCTCTGTTAAATGTGATAATTGATCTATTTCTACCCAATGATGTAAGTCTCAAACCAGATCGGGCCTTATAACTTGGGAATCAACAACCATTTAATTTTTTTTTTGGCAAATATGTAGAGTGTAAAACGGTTGGGAATCAGCAACCGTTCCTCATCAATGATAATATGCTAACATCGTTCTAATATGTTATTTAGGCTGTGTTTGAAAATGATGCAAATAAGTGTGAATGCAAAAATGTAGAATGTAAAATTGTTCATATAAATTGCAAAACTGAGTTAGTTTTGCATTGACAAATTTATCTTCTTACCGAACAGATTTTTAGCTGTAATGGATGCAAACCTGAATTTTAATAAAGCATATGTTTTTTTTTTTTTTATCAAAAGCCCACTTGAATGCAAATTTACTTCTTTTTTATTGATGTACTTTTACATCTTATTATCAATGTAATATTTAACTGTAATGGATGCAAACATGAATTTCAATAAAGCATATGCTTTTTTTTTTTTTTTATCAAAAGCCCACTTGAATGCAAATTTACTTCTTTTTTATTGATGTACTTTTACATCTTATTATCAATGTAAATAAGCATTGGTCTGTCATTTGTCAATGTATAAATGTAATGTTGCCAAACACAAGCAAAAGTGAATGAAAGTGCAAATTTACCCTGAACCGGGATAAACCATTTGCATCGTTTCCAAACACAGCCTTAGGCTCATTTGAATGAGTACAAATGCAAATATGTAGAGTGAAAATCTTTTATTTTGTATTATTTGTATATATATATATATATGTCTTTGTATTGTATATATTTGTATTTAGTCTCTTTCCAAACCGAGCCTTATTTCAGTCATTGTAAAAGCAAAACCTCAACCTCTCATTTCATGGGGCTAGCCTAGATCTGAGACACTTATGTATTTGGTTTGAAGGAAAAGGAAAAGAAAGAAAATCTGTATGAACTTTGTATACATTTCCCTACCTTTTCCTTCCTAACATTTTTCTTCAACCAAACGCAGATAGATCATCGAGTATATGATAACATTGGTAACTTCAGCTTTGCATCTATGCTATTCATTAAAAATGGAAAAATTTTGGATTAGTACGTTGTACTTTGGGTCTACTGTCATTTTGGCTCCCGAACTTTAAAATGCGACAATTCAGTGCCCGAACTTTCAAAGCATGACAATCCAGCTGTTAAGTGACATTTGAAAAAGACAAAAATACCCTTTGAGTGACATCTAATTCAGTACCTAATGTTAACTAATTGTTAACCACCTGTTAAGTGACATATGAAAAAGACACAAATGCCCTCCAAGTGTCATCTAATTTTCTTTAACAACCATCCAAGCATTGACAAAAAAATTAACAGTCTCAAATCCTATTCAAGAAAGTTGGGGTCACCAGAATGCCCACTCAAATGTGACCCCAACTTTCTTGAATGAAAAAGACAAAAATTTGGGACTGTTAATTTTTTATCAACGCTTAAATGATTGATAAAGAAAATTAAATAAGACTTGAATGACATTTATATATTTTTCAAATACCACTTAACGACTGATTAACAACTAATTAACTGAAGATATTAGATTGTCACGTTTTAAAAATTTCGCATTTTAAAATTTGGGGACTAAAGCGACACTAAGCCTACAATAACTAATCGGAATATTTACCACCACAGTAATCCAGGCCCACTAAACAACCCAAACGGCCGGGACCAACGTAATATACGCCTCGTGTTTCTTGGATTCCACCTGAATTTCAGTAGGAGATGGGTCAGATTTGATCCACCGTCATCTGACACAGTCACAGACATGATTATATATATAGACCGCCGAGCCTATTACTAATTTATAAACTTGGTTTGTTTCTTGTGGAGGTAGGTAGCCTGGAAAGAACTAGCAATAATTAAGGAAGGGTGTAATTAAGAATGTAATGTTGTTGGTGGGAGGTAACGCTACCATCCCATTTCCAGCTGTCTCTTATCAATCATTCCGATGCTTCCAACATTGCAATCTTTTTTATTATTATATGGGTTTTGTTAAGAAAAGGATAAAACGAACCCTATGACATTGTCAATTGAGCTAAATTATTTCAAGTCAAAGTTAAGTATTAATTTTATTTCCTTTGTATATATTTAACCGGTCTATAACTACAACCCAAGTTGCAACCTAACTAGAGGGGTCAGTTTTTTTTTATTAATTTTAAATGAAGTCTAAATAGATTTTAATTAATAAATATTAATTATACATTTAATAATTTTTATTAATTTCTATTATTTTTCAAATGAGTTTTCAATTAGTAAAAGTTATGTTTCAAATATTAAACTTTATTAATTAATTTTAAAATTTATTAATGAACATTTTCTTAAGTGAATTTGAGGAAAATGGGGGCCACATGACATTTTCAATTGGCCAAGGCAATCCAATAGATTAGTGGTGGTAAATGTGTACATTAAAAAATGGAAGAGAAATAGGGAAGAAAATAGGTGTTCAAGAATTAGGGGAATGCAAAGGGAATAACTATCTCAATTTAAAAATAGATTGATAATAAAAGGAAATTAAATTTTAGAAGAAAAAATTAATGATATTTGAGTTAAAATGGCAAACAATATAAAGAAAGTAAAAAGGATGTCTTAGGAGAATATAAAGAGAAGTGGCAAGATACTAAAGAAACTTGATGGTAAAATGAAGAGGTTGAAAATATAATTAGATTAAAATGAGGATTCTATAAAGAATGACAAAAAACTAGAAGTCTAGAAAACTATGAAAAATATAAAACCATAAGAAAGAAAATTAAAAAGAAAGTGAATGAAGGTAAATATAAGGCTTATGGTGAGCTTTACTATAAAATAGGCATTAAAAAAGGAGAAAAAAGAATGTACAAATTAACTAGAAAAGTTGAGAAAGGAAAGGCAAAGATTTGAACCATGTTAGGTGCATTAAAAATGAAGATCAAAGAGTCTTGGTAAAATATGAGGAAATCAAACAAGGATGAAAAATCTATTTAAAAAAAAATTATTAAATGAACTGTAGGGAGAGGGTACTAATGGAATAGAATCTAGCAATATTAATAGTGTTAAAAATAATACATATCTTCATAGAGTTAGGTTTACTAAAATAAAAGAGATACAAAATAAGATGAAGAAGGGAAAGGCATTGGGACTTATGGAATTCTAATAGCAACATGGAAAGGTATGAAAAAGCAAGCTTGTTATGACTAACCAAGCTATTTAATAAGATAGTGAAAGAAAAGAAAATGTTTGGTAATTAGAGAAACTACAATATGTTGCCTATATTTAAGAACAAATATGATATATAAAATTGTCATAATTATCAAGGGATTGAACTTATGAACCACACTATGAAACTTTGGGAGAAAATAATTGAAGCTATACTAGGGAGATCAACAATGGAAGCTATATTTCTTTTGAGATGATTGATAGAAAAATTCAGAAAGAAAAAGAAGGATGTTTATTTGGTGTTCATTGATATAGAAAAGGCATACAATAGAGTTTCTAGAGAGAATATGGTGGGTCTTGGAAAAGAAAATGGTTCAAAATAGGTATATAGACCAAATTAATGATATGCATGAGGAGGCAAAAATCCATGTTAGAGCACCAGTGGGTGAGACTTTAAATTTTATAGTTACTATGGGTTTTCACCAAGGTTCAACACTTAGCCCTTATTTATTTGCAGTGATCATAGATGAATTGACTAAGCATATTAAGGAGGAAGTTCTATGGTGCATGTTGTTTGTGGATGACATTGTTTTAATTGATGAAACCAAGGAAGGATTAAATGCAAAATTAAACATATGGACAAATGACTTAAAAACAAGAGGCTTTAAAATAAGTAGGATTAAATTAGAGTATATGACATGTAAATTTAATAATAATTAGAGTGTAAATCAAGGTACATTTAAGATTGGAGACGAAGAGATAACTCAATGTGATCATTTGATATATTAGTTCAATAATTCATAACATGGGAGAGATTGAGGAAGATGTCACCCATGGGAAAAATGGAGGGGTGCATTTAAAATTATGGGATAGGAAACTACCACTTATACTAAAAGAAAAATTCTATAAAACAGTTATAAGGCCAATTATGTTGTATGGAGCAGAGTGTTGGGCAGACAAAGAACATGTCTAGAAAATGAATGGAGTAGAAATGTGAATACTAAATGGGAAAACTAGAAAGGATAGGATTGGGAATGAATTTATCTATACGAACCTACGAGTAGCTCTAATAGGTGATAAAATGAGAGAGTAGACTAAGATGGTTTAGGAATGTGCATAGAAGACCACCAACTACACCATTTAGAAGAAGGATTTGTTACACATTGAAGGAGCTAGAAGAGCTCGGGGTTGACCAAAAAAGACATTGATAGAAATAGAAAGAAATGATTTAATCACTAATAATTTAATAGTGGATATGGCTTAAATATAAGAGATTGACAAAACAAGATTCATGTAGTTGACTCCATATAATTGGGATAAGGCATGGATGGCGATGAATCCAAGTCCAATTCAAACAATCTTTGGTTGTCTAGTTGGTCTAACCATAATCAAAGTTGCAACCGTAATGTTAATGACCATAACAAAGATGGTCACTAGGCATCCCTTCCAATATAAAGGTGTAGGATCAAACCCACACAAGTGTAGTCTCTCTGTAGTAAGGTTAATGGACCATGCACACACCTTGCTGTCATTACCCATTAATCCCCTTGTAATCAGTAATATGTAATACAAAAAAAAGGAAAAAAAGTTGCATCCTCTAGTGAGAGTGACCAAATATAATTCTATTAATAGTCAATGGAATTTAAATATATTTTAAATTAATATAATTGTGCAACTAGTATTTTTATTTTTTTAAAATGAACTTTAAAATAGTAAAAAAGTTTAAAATTAACCTTTTTAGGAGTGTTTCTAGGAAGCTAAGATGTAGAAAATGGGGAGGAAATGTTAAGAGAGAGAGAGAGAGAGAGAGAGAGATATGTTGGGTATGGGTGGGGTGTGTTATAGGAAAAAGTAGTGGGGACCCATGTGAAGCATAGACTTTGTTAAGCAAAAGCTAAATAATAAGAACACATAAGAGTAAACAATTGTTTTATATTTTAATGTACTATTTTCAATAATTTTTTTGCAATACAAAAATAACAATAATTAATTTCAACTAGGGTATTCATCAAATTGATGAAACCAACCAACCCAATCCAACTCGACCCGAGTTGGTTGATTTTCTAGTATTTTGGTAGGCTTTAGTTCAATAATTCCTAACCTAACTAGGTTGGTTAGTTTTGGTTTGGCCATTTGTATACTAACCAAAACCCATCCAACCCAACCATAGATATATATTAATATTTAATATTTTAAATAATTTTTTAAGATGGGAAAGTGGAAAATTCCCATATTTCTTAGTCTAAAATATTTTATACTGTAAATTTAATTTTTTAATTATTTTTATAAATTTTTCAAATTTAAATTTAATTTTTTAAGTTTAAATCTTTTGGATCAACCGATTGAACTGAAAATCAACCCAAATTGGTACTATTGTTTTCAACCCACCGTTGGTGTGGTTGATTGAACCGTTCGAACCATCACCTGGCTTTGATTTTGGGTCTGGTTCTATTGAAACCCACCCTTTGGTTAAAAACTATTGGCTTGGTCAGAAAATGCCAAACCTGAATAGTTCAACCGTTGACTCGTTCGACCTAGTCATCAGGTCGCGGGTTGCACATTTAATGTATGTGCAAACTTTGCGAGGCCATAACATTGCACTATGATGTCTTATTGAGGTGATATTCTTTTTGATTTTGGGTAACATTTTGAGATCTATGTGTCCCAAGGTGTTGTGGGTGCCTAGCCCCACTATTTTTGCAAAAAAAAAAAAAAACTTTTTGGCCTCAAATCATAATTTCTAATATTTCTTATAAATAAAATAATTAAAAACATAAAATAAATATAGCATAATACATATATTACATGTGAAACATAACTATACACTATTTATTGATAAAATATGTATTTTCACACATATATGTACATACAAACACACACACACACACAAACATACATACATACATATATATATATATATATATATATATAATGATGATATAGAATGATCTAACCCATTTGATTTGGGCAGTCAAAATAGTGACCCGCGACCTAAAGTAAAAAGTTGGTCAGCCTCCGGGTTGTTTGTTAAAGCATTGACAATACAATTCGAGTTGGTTGGTTTTCCCGAATGGTCGATTAGTTTTGAGTGACCAACTAAATTAATGGTCTAATCTTTAACAAATAACAATAGTTTAATCTCCAATAATTATTGAAAATTTATAGCGAAAATACACAATTAGTAAAAATATATTTATTACAAAAGTACAATAAATATAATAGTTACAAAAATACAATAAATACTAAAAACATATTAAATTAGACAATAAATAGTGTAATCCCCAGTAACCATTTAATCTCTAACAAATATTAATGAATAAACTATAATGAAAACACATAATTACTAAAAGTAAATTGGTAACAAAAATACAATAAATCAAATAAGTACAATAAATCAATTTAAAAAGTTAAATAACAATAGTTATTGACAAATTTCTGTTAAATAACAAAATAAAAAGAAATTTATAAACAATTATTGAAAATATATTTATCACAAAATGCAATAAATAATAATTACAATATATATATATATATATATATATATATATATATATATATATATATATATATATATACATAATAAATTTATATAAACATTTTAAAATTATTATCTTTAAATATTAATTTTTCAGAAAGTTATTTTCTAGAATTGTTTATTGATATAAGTGAAATAATGGTTTTATTATTTAGTACATTAATAATTGCAACTATTGTTCTATTTTTTAATATCTATTCAAATGTGTTTTAAAAGTTAATAGATAAATTTGTTATTCAGGAGCTTTAATACCTCTAAGTTATTTATTTTATTTTTCATTATTTCAATAATATTTAATTTTTTTAAACTATTTATATTTTATTATCTTATTTTCGAATATTATTTTATCTATTATAATTAATTTTGTATTTTTCATAAGTTTTTTTAATTTATTATATAATTCTTTATTATCTATTTTTGGTTTTTAAATAATATTTAAAATATGATTTAGTTATTAACTTTTTTATATTAAAAAACATTTAGCAATTAGTTATTTACAACATTATTTAATTTTTAAATTATTTTTGTTTGATATTCCTAATAGAAAATATTATTACAACTATTATAATTATTTTTCTATTTTTTATTTTTATATTATGTTAATCATTTTTTAAATGGAAATTACATGAATAATTTGATTAATTAGTAATACACACACACACACACACACACACACACACACACGTTAGCATGCCTCTCCTTGCTCCAAACCCCCTTCCTAAATTCCTATTTTTTTGAATTTTTTATTTTTTTAATTCCACATAATTTCCTATTAAACCAATAAGGAAACAACATGGGCTAAATTATCTCTAGCAACCAATAGATAAAGAAAGAGAGATTTGATTTTCAAATGTCTAGCCAAGTGGCACCATTATCCCCCACTTTCTCCTAAATTATGTCTAATTCCTATTTATCCTCTCCTCCCACTTTTTATCTGTGTCTATCTAAAGAAAGTTTGAATTAACAAATTTAAATGTTATAATGTAGTTATAAAATAACTTCAAAATATTTATTAAAAACACCTAAATTAATTATAATAGATTTAATAATATTCATATTATTAATAATTTTACATTTTTTACAAAATTCATCATGAAATAATGTACTAACAATATAAATTATAATTATTATTCAATTTAAATGTTATTAAAATGATAAAAATTGAACATTAAAAACAAAATATTATGTAAATATTTTAATAACTAAATATCTTAAATAACAACATAGTAAGAATAGCTAAATAATTATATAACAAAATATTTAACATTGTGTAATAACTTTAAAATAAATAAAACTCAAATACCAAAAAAATTTAAATATTTTACTTATTAATTAAATATTTAAATAACTTTTGTATTTAAAAAAAAACAAAATATTTAAAATAACTAATTTGTAAATAGTTAAAGTAATAAAATTATGTAACAAATGTAAATGTAAAAGTGATTATAATATATTTCATAACATTCAAATTAATATTAATTTAATATTTTACAAAATTAATAATGAAATTATGTAATAATAGTATAAATTATAATTTTATAGATTCTTAAATTCAATAAATTATTAATTTTTAAAGAATGATATTATTTAAATAACAAAATAATATTGTAAACTAATTTCATCTATATCAATTACTAATACTAGAAAATAACTTTCAAACAAAATTAATAATAATTTTAAAATCTGTACCTATTTCTGTGGGTGAGATAGGGAGAAACAATGGGGGAGCCGCCTGGGGATTCTTAAGCTGCTCCTTCTTTTGCTTCGGTGGTTACTACCTCTACGAACCCTTTTCTTGCTATTCTTGATCTACCGGTGGTGGATATTCCTTTGAAGTTGTTCTCAGAGTAAGATATTGAGAAATCTCTCTCCCCTCTTCAATTCACACTGGTTGGAAAATGTTCATATGGTCGCCATTCCCTTGCTGAAATCAGGGAGTTTTTGGTAGGTACTTTCAGACTTTAGAGAGCTCTTGTTGTCATAGCCCTGGATCCTAGGCATGTACTTCTCAAATTCGAAACTGAAGAGGAATACCTTAGGGTTTTGATGCGAAAGGTGGTTTTTGTCAAGGTCTACATGCTTAGATTTTTGAAATGGACGCCTGGTTTGGAGTTGGGGTGGGAACCTTCGGTGGTTTCAATTTGGATCTCATTGCCAAAGATGCAGATTAATTTGTGTAATGACAGATATCTGAGATCAATTGTGTAGGTAGTAGGAAGAGTCCTAAAAATAGATCCAACAATTGCTCGCTTAACCAGGACTACAATAGCTAGGGTTTGTATGGAAGTAGATCTGTTGGAAGAAAACCCTAGTCGTTTTTGGGTTGGGCTTGGCAAGGAGGGTTTTTGGTAGAAAATAGTCTATGAGAACCTCCCCATATACTATACTTTCTACTTCAAACATAGTCACGACGAGGGTGATTGCAAGATGAAACTGAGGAGATCTTCAAAAACAGAGGGAGAAGTTGCCAAGATCAATGCCACTTCAGCCTTAAAGCCAGAAGAAGAAGAACAAGCCCCCCGGAAAAAATAAATGGTGAAACGAGTTTAGCAGGAAGTTCATAGAGCTCCTGCAATTATTATAGAAAGGGGACTAACAGAAACCCCAACGACGAAGGAGGTCCAAATCCAGTGATCTGAAGTTCCTGAACAGTTGGTGATTCCTATTGAAGGGGTGCAAAATTCCTTTGCATCCAAATATGACATTAGCTTGAAGCTTGTTTGGCCATTCAATCTGGAGATGACTCTGTTCTCTTCTAGGAAGCCAGATAGGCTCTAGAGTCTGGAGGAACTGGGAAAATCCAAGATGGAGCTGGATGAATGGCTTTCTCGATGAGGGCACAACACTGTCAACAATTCTGATGCTAAGTTGTTCGACAAAACTATTCAAAGAATGGAGGGCTCTTCTTGCGCCCTCTCTCAGGATGAAGCTGAGGCGAACTGGACACATGTGGTTCGCAAGAAAAGGCCTCGGAAAAAATATGTGCAGAGCAAGAATAGACCAGTTACCAGATCGCAGACATGCCAAGGTAAGCTTACCTCTAACTATACCCAATGAATTGTCTTTTCTAGAATATTTGATGGATTGCAAATGATCCCTCTATCACTCGCATAAAAAAACTCTGTAAACTGCATAAATTAGGTGTGGTAGCTATGGCCGAACCCATGATTAGGGATGGTAGACTTTCCTTGATTTCCATGAGACTTAACATGACTAGTTTCTTGGGTAATATTAGTAGCAAAATTGTTTTGTTTTGGAATAGGTTTTTCTCTGTATAGTTGATAGAGGACTGTGATCAAATGCTAACTGTGAAAATTACCACCTCTGCCAATGAGAATTTTTTTCTATCTGTAGTTTATGCCAAATGCGACTGGCTGGAAAGAACTATACTTAGGGACATAGTTTGGAACATAGCCTCTGGTATTTCCGACCCTTGGTTGCTAGCTAAAGACTTTAGTGTGATTGCTTGTAGAGAGGAAAAGGTGGGAGGAAGAAGTCATTATATCTCTGCAATAGAGGATTTTGTTGATATGATAAATGCAGCAGGTTTGGTTGATTTGGGTTACTCTGGGAGCAGATTCACTTAGTGCAATAATAGAGAAGGGTTAGATTGTGTTTGGGCTCACCTTGATCGAGTTCTAGTTAATTCCAGTTGGGATCAATCCTTTCCTTGAAGCCAGTAAACCATCTCAACTGAAACTGTTCAGATCATTCCCCCTTGGTTTCTTCTATTGAAGAGGAAAGACAGGTGGGTCCCAAGCCTTTCAGATTTCAGTAAACCATCTCTCATCACACTTTTCACATGGTTGTCAGGGACTGCTGGACTAAGGATGTTCATGCCAATCCTTTGATGAGCTTATTTCTCAAAGTACATAACTTAAGGAATAAGCTCAAGCAATGGAATTGGGAGATTTTTGGGAATGTTCATCAGGCAATGAAGGAGGCAGAAGACAATGTTCAACATGCAGAAATGAACCACTTACAGATAAACTCGGCTGCTAGTCTCACTGAACTCAGAGAGGAGAGGAAGAAACTTCATGAAATTCACAAATTGGAGGAAATTTTCTAGAGACAGAAATCTAGAACCAAGTGGCTAAAAGAGGGTGTAGAAACTCAAAGTTTTTTCATCTCTCTATTAAACTAAATAGAGTGAGAAGTATAATTTGTAAAATCAAAGATTCTATAGGAAACGAGATCACTAAACTAGAGGAAATGAAACAGGGTGCACTGAATTATTTTCGCATTGTTCTTTCAGAGGAAGGGGTAGTTTGTGATGATGATTTGCTAGTGATTATTCCATGTGTGGTAACTCAGGGAGACAATGATTTCTTATTGGCCATTCCTTTTGAGACAAAGATTCAAGAGGTGGTTCACGCCATGGATAGAGACAATGCTCCAGGTCCGAATGGTTTCACATGACACATTTTTGTCTCATGTTGGGATATTGTTGGAGCTGATGTGGTAAGGGCAGTCCAATATTTTTTTAATGGTGGCCAACTTCCGGTGAGCTACACTTCCTCCTTTATTACTCTCATCCCGAAAAGTAAGGTTCTTGAAAGCTTCATAGATTTTGTCCAATTAGCTTAGGTAGTTTTTGCTACAAAATTCTTGCAAAGATTGTTACTAAAAGACTGGTAGTTCTTAAACTAGATATGGCAAAAGCTTATGATCGGGTGAATTGGGACTTTCTCTTCACTGTCTTGAGATGGTTCGGATTCAATAAGGCTTGGATCGAGATAGTGAGAAAAATAGTTGATAACTGCTGGTTTTCTATTCTGTGGAATGAAGGAACCATAGCATACTTTCAGTCCACCAGATGCTTGTGGCAAGGGGACCCCCTCTCGCCTTACCTGTTTATCATTGCAGAGGAGGTCCTTAGCCGAAATTTATCTAAGTTGGGTGAAGAGCACCCAACAGGTGTTTTTGTGACTCACAGGGATTGTCCGGCTATCACTTATAATCTCTATGCTGATGACACTATTATCTTTACTAGGGGATCCAAGCAAGTCTTAGAGAAAGTCATTACTGTAATCCGGAGGTACGAGAGGTGTTTGGGTCAATTGGTGAACAAGGCAAAGAGTTGTTTTTTCATTGTAGCAAAAGCTTCACACAATAGAAACCAAATTATCACATCGGCCACTGGCTACATGCATAGGCAACTTCCCTTCACTTATCTTGGTATTCCAATTAGTAAAGGTCGTGTGAAAGCAAAAGCCTTTGATGGGGCAGTGTAGAAAGTAATGGCAAAAATCTTGGGATGGAAAGGGAAAGTGATATCTGTAGGAGGTAAGCTGGTCTTAATTAGACATGTTTTAAATAGCATTCTTATATATTTGGTGTCGGCAGTTGCTACTCCAAAGAAGGTTATAAGGTGTTTGGAATAGCTAATGGCAGGCTTCCTTTGGTCTAATTCGAACTCAACTAATCACCATCATTGGGTCACTTGGAGAAAAATTGTGAGACCTTTTTTTGAAGGTGGCCTCCAAATTAAAAGCTTATTTGATGTGCAAAAAGCTCTTAGGCTGAAAGCTTTGTAGCGGGTGCTCTTTCAAAAATCCTTATGGGCTGATTTCTTCAGAGCCAAGGTTTTGAAGCATGGTCATTTCTACACAACCATTCCTCCTTGCTACACTTCTCGTACTTGGAGAGTTAACATGGAATTAAGAGGTGATCTAGTCCACCTCTTGAGGTGGATGGTGGGAAAGGGAGAAATCAGTTTCTGGTATGATAAATGGACTATGGATGGTCCGTTGATTGATAAAGCCATTCAGCTAGAAGGCCTAAATATGTAGTTGAGAGTTTGTGATGTTGTTTATGATGCAGGAGTCTGGCGCCTTGATCAGGTCAGTGGCTTTCTTGATGAGAAGGTTCTTAGCAGTATTCAAGGATTCGGGTTGAAACTTACTAACAACCAAGATAAATTAATTTGGCTCCTGAGGCAAAGGGGGATTTCTTTGTAAAATCGGCTTGGTCTATCTATAGATCTTTTCATCCCATGGTGAATTGGTACAAGGTGGTCTGCAATTCTTTAATGCCAACCAAGATAAGTTTCTTTGTTTGGAAACTTATGGCTGAGAAGATTGGTGTGGATGCTGATATAAAGGAGCTAGGTCTGCCTTTAGTCTCTAGACGTGTTTGTTGGTGCATAGATACTTGGCTCAAAAAGTGTGGCTTTTCTTTAGTAGAATGCTAGGGCTGCCATTCAGGGGAAATGAGAGTATTAAGGAGCTTCTCTCCACTTGGTTTTTAGCAGCTTTGGCCAAAACTCAATGGGCTGTTGCGTTAGGGCTGATTGCTTGTTTTGTAGTGTGGGAGATTTGGAAAGAGAGAAACATGCGCAAAATGGAAGATAAATATAAATACTCTAAGTTGGTAATTTGGGTGATTGTGCGGTGGCTTCATGAGATTGGGGTTGCGGATCCAACCAACTAAGGGAAGGAACATCAAAAGTGGTGCATTTATTGGCAGTCCCGGAGGGTTACATGAAATTGAATGTAGATGGTATCTCTAGAGGAAACCCGGGCCCCTATGGTGGAGGGGGTATTATCAGAGATGGAAAGAATGGATTTGTTTGTGCCTTCTCTAACGCTTATGGCACTAACACTAATTTAGTTGCAGAAGCTATTGCCTTACTGGATGGCTTACACCTTGTGGTTGCTCTTGACTTAAATAAGATTATGGTGGAATCAGACTCCAAAATTTTGATTTGCATCCTCAATGGTGATTGTATAGCCCCGTGGAAGCTTTGGTTTTGGTTGACTCAAGTACAGGAGCTTAGGGATAGATTGGATTTCTTTTGTGTTCATATTTATCGAGAAGCTGATCAACCGACGGATGCTCTTACAAAGCTTGGTTGCTTAACTTCTTAGAGAAGTTTTTATGATTGCATAGAAACTCTTTCTTCACACGTACATAAATTGGTTACAACAGATGGTCTAGGTCTTCCTTTTTTGAGAATTCATTGTTGTTTATATGAGCCGAGTACCCTTTGTATAGTGCGAGGGGTAAGGCCTCACGTCCCCATATCAATAAAGCTTCGGTGGCCTCCCCTCCACCGGGAGTAAATTTTGGGGTTAAAAAATCTATATTTATTTTATATTTATATATATTAAAATTAATATTTATTGTATTTTCAATAATTATTTATTGTTTTTGTGATAAACATATTTCCAGTAATTATGTATAATTGTACTTTTGTTATGCCATTTAACGAAAAAATTTCAATAATTGTTGGAGATACGTATTTAATAGAAAAATTTCAATAAATACTACTATGTTAGTACTTATTGAATTTATTGTAGATTTGTTATAAATTTATTTTTTGTAATCATGTATTTTAGTTGTATTTTTATTGATTAACATTTATTAGAGATTAACTATTATTTGAGATTACACTATTTTTTGACTAATTTATTATATTTTTAGTATTTATTGCATTTTTTGACTATTGTATTTCTATTAGTTTTGTATTGTATTTTCATTATAAATTTATTTTCAATAATTATGTATTTTTAGTATAGATTTTCAATAATTTTTGGAGATTAAACTATTATTGTTTATTAGAGATTAGAATATTAATTTAGTTGAAATTAGGAGTGTTCATTGGTTGGTTTGGTTTGGTTTGATTTGTTTGGCCAACCAAATCAACCCGGTCAGGTTGGGGAGTTGGTCACCCAAAACTGACTAACCATTAGTGAAAACTAGCCAATTTGGGTTGTAACGGTTTGGGTCAATTTTTAGTTTGGTTAGTTGTTCAAATGACTTAAATTAAAATTTGAACAATTATAGTGGTATTTAAAAAAAATAAAAAATTAAATTTATGATATAAAATAATTTAGACTAAGGAATATGTGAGTTTTCTCACTTTTCCCTATTAAAAATATATTTAAAGTATAAAATATTAATATATATCTATGGTCATGTTAGTTCAATTTTGGTCAGTTTACAAATGGCCAAACCAAAACTGATCCAACCTAGTCAGGTTGGGAAATTGTTGAAATAAAGCCAATCGAAAATATTAGAAAACTGACCAACCTAGGTTGAATTGGGCCTGATTGGTAAGTTTCTTTAGTTTCACAAACAACCCGACCTTAAATTAATTATTGTTATTTTTGTATTATAAAAAATATTAAAAGTAGTGGGTCAGATTGGTCAATTGTGTGCTTTTATGCATTCCTATAATTTTGTTTTTGTAAGTACATGTGCTTCACTACATCTATGACTGCAATGAAGGCATCAAACCAGAATGACAGAAATGCCCATGATGACACAGAAGCCACCGAGGGCCTGCGATCAGCCCATAACCCATCACAAGTTTGTGATGAGCTCAAAGCTATTGCGGACCTGCGATGGACTAAAGGACCATTGCAAGATTACAACAAGTCAAAGGCACTCATGACGAGACACCCAACAAATTAAGTAAAACACGTCAAATTAGCTCTGACGTCATTTGCGCCATGTCGACACTAGAGACACGCGAGAGGAAGTAGCACACATGTACCATTAGAATCCTCAAACAAAAGGAAACTTCGTCCTAGGAAGATCTCAGGTGACGTAGCGAACCCCTATCATCCTGGTAACTAACATCGAATCGGAGATCCCCTTTCCTAATAGGAATCAAACCCCTTTCTGGTTTCTTCCCTTTAGGGCCTTGAGGTCTCCCCTATAAAAAGGGGAATAAACCATGATCGAGACACGATTCTATCTATTCTGAGACCCCTATTCACTTGTGCTACTCAACATCCCTCGGTCTTTCTTTGTCTTTCTGGGAGACTACCATACTTAGCACACGTGTACCACTCCACTTACATTAGAATCTTTGGTTTGCATCCTTGATCACGAAGAATAACTGTCTGAAGAATCAATCTTACCCCCATGCCAAGGGAGCAACCTGAGAACCCCGAGAAATCTAACATAGAACTTTAAGACCAGGACAACTAAGAAACGACATAGTAAGTAGACATCGTCATCTTGTCCCACAAAGTCTACATCATCTAGTCTCGCTTCAACCGAATGGAGTAGTTGTAAGAGAAGATGAGTAGTACCTTGCAGCTACTACTACAGAGGTCAAAAACACCTAAACATCCTCCCTTCAACCCTATGGACCCTCTTGCACCAACCCCTCCCATCTATCCCTTGGCTTCAACTAAGCGACACTTGTTCGAAAGCAACCACCCAACTATACCCAAAATAGCCCAGAGAACCCAGTGTTTTTCCACTCAACAAACATAAGTGACATCATGCAACCCGGTAATGATTGATGCACCCATTAGTTGGTTGGAAATTAGGGAATATTTATTAGGCCTAATAGAGGAGAGCTAGAAAAAAACTCAGGCAACCCTTGCCCTACCAAAGCCATACTCCAACCACATCTTGTATAAGCTCTACTCGGCCAACTACGTCCCTCCGCAGTAGTGACCCCGGTATGATGGGTAGAAAGGGAGCCCGTAGGAACATGTCAACAAGTTTGAAGACACGCTAGGCACATTCTCTCTTGATGGAGACCTAAAGGTCTAAGAATTCTCCAAATCCCTAACTGAACTTACTTACTCCTTGTTCATCAACTTGATGGCAGCAGGAAGCATCAATTCATGGGCAAAGCTCACAAAGAAATTTTTGTCTAAATGGTTGACCCCAGAGTGGAGGCTGACCATGGCCAACCTTCGCAACATGGAGCAGCGCGCCAGCAAGGACCTCTTGGCCTATGTCGTGCGATTTCAGAAGCTGACCCATTCGGTCTTCGAGGAACATGTGACAAAGAAAAGTTTTGTAGAGCAATGTAAGGGATGCACCCCCGCCTACAAAATCGACATAAAAAATATGGAAGTCAAGACCTTTAGTCAACTTTGGAAGTGCATTGGGAGGAAAACGCGAATGGTGAACACCCTTAGATCAACCACCTCCATGCAAAGGCTTCCCTACACTAAGCTAGAAGCTTACATGGTAGACTGCAAGCCTCATAGCGCAAGAGGACCCAGTCCAATGTCATATTATTGTAGTAGTAGCTAGCGAAACAACTCACTCCAGTCACCACCACCAACGTCCCTCTACAGTAAAAGTGAGGTGATCATGAACAAGATGGTGGAAGATCGCATCATGATCTTTGGACTCATGGACTACTTCACCCTATGGTGCCTTTTTGCACAAAAAGTCAAGCTAGATGACTGTGTCAAGAGAAAGCTCGCCCAGATAGAAATTGATTCCCTACTAGCACATTCATAGGGGGTTAGCATCAATGTGGTCGGGGCGCCATCTACTAGGGACAGAGACATGTTAATCCAGCGGTTCGAATAAAGCACCGAACTCCAACAGCATTTTAGCAAACAAGGAGAAAGCAACACATTGCGAAGACTCATTGTCAGGGCACTCACAGAAGCTTTTAGGAAGCCCCTAGAACCACATCTCATGGACAAGCTGAAGGTAGAGTTCACGCTGGAAGATATGCTCGTGACGGACCCACACCACAACTACCCCTTAAACATAACAACTAAAATGGGGCGCTACAAGATGCATTGGTCCTTGGTTGACCAGGGAAGCTCCGTGAGCATAATCTCTGTCCAGACCTTGCAGCTGATGAGCATACCCCACAATACCGTCAAAGGCCTGTCCATGGAAGTCACCGACTTCAATGGCAATGCATCCGTCATAGAGGGTTCCCTCATGCTACTGGTGTCAATCGATCCTTTCTCCATAGAACAGGAATTCCAAGTGGCGTCTAGAAAAACTTCCTACCATTCCTTACTCAGACACCAACTGATACACGACTTAACACTAGTCCCACCCACTTACCACCGGTGTATCAAAGCCAAATACAGAGGCAGAATCATCAAGATCCCGGTTAATCGCATCCCGTTCGAGAAATTAGAAGCCACATACAAGACGTGATTTACTATATTGAGATTGCCAAGGATGGAGAAACCTGGATGCTAAAGTCGAGGTGCTGCAATTACCAGAACAGCCAAGCAAACCCCTAACAACGACAGAGCGGAAGAAGTGATCCAGATGCGTAAAGGTGACCGAAGAAAGTAGTAAAAGCTACAACATAGTTGTTGAAGAATACGAAGAAGTTAGTCATCCCATTGTGAAGAAAGCCATCCTAGAGGTATGGTTTACAATTAGTTTGCATACGCATCAAGTTCAATAACTATTGTAATCTCATTATTTTTTCATTAATGAATACCATCATGTTCCTTTGCTGAGAAATATTTTGTCAAAAACACATTACTGGAATCACTATACAATAACATCGCGATGTACGCATCACAAACAGAGCATAACTCATTGCAGTAAAACACAACAAAGCAGAAGGTACAAAATACAACACCCACTGTCATTGAAAATAAGCAATTATAAACAAACAACTGAAATCCCACCTACACCAAGATCAACCAAAAGAATCAATAGAGTATTATGATGAAATCCACGCACCACCTAAGCATATGCAAGATTCAAATAGCATAGGGAAGGAACCATTAGAAGATTTTGACATGGCTATGGGTGTTAGCACCCAATTTTTTATCGATCCACCACCTGAGCCTCCAATTCACTCCAAACACCCGATCAGACCCTTTCGACCTCTCCGAAACACCCAAAAACCCAGAAAACCTAAATTTCACCCCAAGAGCCCTCAGATCCACTGTTAAACTTGCCCGATACCTATCCGATGACTCCGATTGACCCTCACTTACACCTCAACCATTAGATCAGACACAACCATCAGATTCAGGACATCTAAAAACACCTACAATGAAATTTGAACTCAAGATTCCTTCGTTTACCCATCCATAGCTGTCAACACACGATTTCTCCTCGATACGCCTTCTGAGCCTCTAATTCACCCCAAACACCCGATCAGACCCTTCCAACCACTCCAAAACACCCAAAAACCTAGAAAGCCCAATTTTCACCTCGAGAACCCTCAAATCCACTGTTAAACCTACCCAATACCTATCCAATGACCCCGAACGACCCTTACTTACACCTCAACCATTAGATCAGACGCAACCATCAGACCCGAAACATCCCAAAACACTTACCCATGAAATTTAAACTAAATATTCTTTTGTTCACCCATCCATCAAATAAAGATTCCATTTCAACCATTTTCGCACCTGCAACCCATATCCACTTGACCTGAACACATCTAAACCAATCAAATTTTTTCAATCACCCCAGAATACCAAAAAACCCCTACATATGAAATTCCAGCCCAAAACACCTTCATTTACCCTCGATCAAACAAAGATTCCATTTTAAGGTTCAAGATTGACCGGATTCCAAATCTGCCCGATCCGGGCCCATTTGTCTTAATCTAACCTTAAAAGTCACCTCAAATTACCCAAAGATCTTATCCCATGAAATTTCACCCAAAACTGCCTTTGTTTGCCCCTTCGTCGTACAAAGATTCTATTTTGAAGCCCCAAATTAACTGAATCAAACCCTTTCTAGATCTAATTACTCCAAGCCCAGTTGGGCCAATATGACCCCCACCAATTGACTCAGAATGTCCAAAAACCCCACCCCATGAAATTTCATTCATAACTACCCCTATTTGCCTCTCCATCTAAAAAGATTATTTTTCAACCAATCTTACTAGCCCTCACACACAGAACCCCCATTTACAGTTAGACCCATCTCAGCCCTCCATTCTTGACCCAAAATCTTAGCCACTCATCCAAAACCCCGGTTTGACCTTCCTCAACCCGATTTAACCCTCTTAGACCTGGTTTGACCTATTTTCTCAAAATTACCAAAATACCCCTAATTTTTTCTAAAATTACCCCTGCCCGTTATAAAAGCTTTATTTAACCTAATTCCAAGAGGCACTATAGCTCATCCCCTTCATTCGAACACAGAAAAAGTGGCGGCGGCACCCCATCTCTAACCTTCCTCCCCCATTCTCTTTTTCTACTTCTTTGTTTTTCTTCTTGTTCTTTTTCTCTCCCCTACGCCTTCTCTCTCATTCTCTCACTGATGCCAGAGCGGCGCGACTAAAACAGCCACCGCTGCTGTAACTTCTAGTAGCGGCGGTAGTTTTTTAGCTTCTACCAACCATCCTCCATCTTCCTCTCCCTTTGCCTCTCTTTCCGTCCCATTCCGCCCTCACTTCTTGCCATTGAATGGCCATTGGACACCTTCCCCAACAAAAATAGAGCAGCAGTAGTGGCCATTGTCCTAGTATTTCCTTTAGGCCGAAACCATACCAAGATTGATTGCAGCAATGAATTCCAAGCGTCTCCCGAAGACTTCCCATCCGAGAGCTCATCGGGTCCTCCCTGATTTTCATATCATACCCCTAAGAGTCCCTATGCTCGGCAGTGAATAAAAAGTGATGAAGCCAAGTCAGATCTCCCCTATTTTAAATCTTCCTAGTCATACCAGAGCCATTCCCTTCAATTTGCAACATTCTGTCTTCCACCCTACATATCGATCAGGAATTTGATCAAAGTTAGTTAAATCTTGCTTCTTGAGCTCATGTCATGAGGTTGTTTTCTTTGTTATGATCTGTTGAGTTATATATGATAAGGTTAGTTATAGTGTTTAATTTTGCTTCTTATGTTTATTATTATTTTGTTTAATTAATAGCATACTTTATTTGTGTTTGTTTGGGATCACCATGTGGGCCCCACCTATTGGACTCGGGAGAGGGGTGCCTAACCCCTTCCCTCTCCCATCCAAGACCTACTCGTACTGGTTTAGCTAGTGCTTTGGGCTTTGGAGTCACTATAACAAATAAAAATGCTTTTTGAAAATTATTCCTAGAGGTCCCATCACCTCTAGTTCCTAAAATTGATGGGTGACAATTCCATTTCTTGCCCAAGTAGCAAGTGAGCCCATTTTTTCAATGCTCGTAGACTGTTGACTCTACTAGGGAATTCTTGGACCATAGGTGGGGCCCACATGGGGCCCATTTGGATTTATTGCCATTTTTTTTTATATATTGCATGTTTATCTATTAGAATAATGTCCGCTTATATTTTTATGTTTGTTTGATAGCTCTTTATTGCTTTATATCTGCTTACACAAATTTTTAACATTACCCTGCATTAGATTCTAGAATCCTATCATCCTATTGGGAGAAGGTCCCAGGCTTAAGCCACAGGATCTAAGTACTTACTGGCCGCGGTTAT
Source organism: Nelumbo lutea (assembly GCF_056320005.1). Classification (NCBI taxonomy): domain Eukaryota; kingdom Viridiplantae; phylum Streptophyta; class Magnoliopsida; order Proteales; family Nelumbonaceae; genus Nelumbo; species Nelumbo lutea. Next base: position 61,577,047 of record NC_142688.1, read on the forward strand.
GGTTCTCAACCAGCCACCAACTTGAGAAGCCCATTTGTCCGATGGGTGGAGGTTTGAAGGATGGCAACCTTGTTGGAGCCTTTTGAGTCTAGGTGTCAACCCTACTCTCATGCATACTCCCACGTGTCAGCCTAGTCATTTAGGATATCAAGCACCTAGTTTGTTTGCTTGAATACCCTTATAAAAATATAAACAGAAAACAAAAATAGATAAAATGTAAGAGTCCAACAAAATAAAATAGGAATAGAACAATAAAATAAAATATATGTAGATAAAAGCACTAAAAAAATAATAAAATCAAAAGTTGAAAAAAGAGAAAAAATCATTAAAGAAAAGAATTCAAAAGAGAGTAGGAAGGTTAGGCACAAATATACCTACAAGAAAATAAAAATTAAAAATTAAAAAATCCAAAAAAATAAAAAAAAATAGAAAAGAAAAAGAAAAAGAAGAAGAAAAAAGAAAGAAAAAATAAAACTTAAATAAATAAAACTTAAGTTATTTAAAACAATAAAAATCTCCAAAAAATAAAATAAAAATAAAAAAGGTAAAAAAATATAAAATTACAAATAAAACACAAAAGAGAAAAAATAACAACAAATAAGCATAAAAGGGCAAGTTTAAAGAAAAAGAAAAAAAGAAAGGAGAAAAATAGAGTAAAATAAAAAAATGGTAAAAGAATGATTGAAATAAAAGAGGGGTAGTAAGGTTTAGTTAAGCATAAACACACAAAAAATAATAAAAAAAATTAAAAAGATCCAAAAGAAATTAACAAAAGACAAAAATAGAAAATAAAGAAAAAGAGAGAAAGAAAAATCCAATATAAAATATACAAAATAATTAAAATTCTCAAAAAAATCAAATAAAAATAAGAAAGGGTAGAATAATAAACCCAAAAAAAAAAGAAAAAAAAAGAAAAATCAAAAGAGAGAAAAATTAAAGGGCAAGATTTTTTTTAAGGAGGAAAAAGAAAAAAAGTAGAAAAAGTGATAATATAAAAAAAAGTTAAAAAATGAGTAAAATAACAAACTTCTTGAAATCTAAATTAAAATGTTAAAAAAGTAAATTAATAAAAAAGCAAAAAAAATTGAACATACAAGTATAGGAAAAACCATGATAATAATGAAATAAGGAATTCAAAAGATCAGAAAAAAATAGAAATATGATCAAAATAAAAAAAAGGCATAAAAGAGAAAAAAGAAGAAAAAAATAAATAAAAAACTATTCCTAAAAGAATTCAATTAAAAAATTAAGAAAAGCATAAAAAGATTAAAGGTGAAATCTAAAAGAAAAAAAAAGTAAAGAAAACAAAAAATAAAGAAAATGGATTTTTGAAAAATATAAAAATAAAGTGATGTTTTAGAAAAACAAAATAAAATATTACCAATATATGGAAAAACAAAAGAAAGATCAAATAATAAATTAAAAAAAATCAGCAAAAATAGAAATACAAAAAAAAAGAAAAAGAAAAATGAAGGCATACAAGGAAAGGAAATAAGAAAAAAATGAATAAGAAAGAAAACAAGAAGAAAACATGACCATTTAAATAAGAGAAATCTTGAATATTTCTTACAACACAAATACAAGAAAAAAATAAATAAAAAAACGAGAACTGAAGATCTAAGAAGAAAAAAAAATCAATAACAAAAAAAAATTAAAAAGTCAAAACCAGATATTAAAAAAAAAAAAACAAAAACAACAAAAGATTAAATCACCTTAGATCAATCAAGGAGTCACAAGTCAAAAATTGATAATAGATAAGTAGATGGTAAAATGTACATCTATGTAGAGTACTGACATGAAATAAAAAAAAAAAGATGAAGAAATATCATAATAGAATAAAAAATCAAAAAAAATAATAAAATAAAAATTATATAAAGTTGAAAAAAATGAAAAGATATTAAAAGTTAACAAAAAACAAAACACAAAAGAGAAAAACAAAAAGGAGAAAAAAATTCAAAATCCACAGAAAATACAAAAAGAAGAAAAATCCAAAAATATATATAAAAAATACAAAATACTGAAAAGAGAGAAAAATACAAAATCCAAATAAGATAAAATTCAAAAAGAATGATAAAATGAAAAATCTAAAATTCAAAAAAAAAAGTGGAAGAACAAAAAGTAAAATACTAGAAAATAAGAGAAATCCAAAATCTAAGATAAAAAAAAGAAAGAGAAAAAAATCCAAAATACAAAAAAAGGGGGGGGAGGAGGAAATTCTATATTCAAAGAAAGTACAAAAAAAAAAAAGATGAGGGGAAGAGATGGGTAATATCAAGGAATAAAAATAAAATTAAAAAAAATCAAAATCAATGTTGATAGGAGGACGCCATTGGGAATCTTAAATCTTCGACCCTTCGTATAATAACCTGATCGATTTCCCGAGCCATGGCAAAAGACTCAATCAAGAATGATCCTACAACTACCTCCTCATCTGTAGGTTTTTCTGTTTCGGCAGACCCAAACATACCAACCTTGGTTCCATATACTGATTACCTCAAACTCCAAGAGCAGTTAAAAGATGCAATAGCCCAATTTGCGACCTTCCGCAAAGAGCATAGTCGATCAATACCACCTCCCCCTTCCTTAATAGGTCAAAGCACTCATTTGTCGCATTGGGAACCTTTCCTACCTTCACACCTCCAAACACATAAACTTTCCCACCTTTCACATTGTCTTCGTTCCCAACATCTGCCACACCCAATACTACCTTTACACCTCCCCCTTTTGTGTTCACTGCTTCGTCACATCAGTCTCCACCCCAACCAGCTTTCAGCTTCACAAAGCACCCTTACTGTTAGCCTTCCTCCCAACCAACTCATAGCTTTACTAAACAATCCTACTATCAACCCCACGTCAGCCAACCTTCAACTTCCTGGGACAATCTTGTGCTCAACCCTCTCTAACCCTTTTTGGTGAGGACGATCCCAAGTTCACTACACCACATCCCCTATTCCAAACCCCCTCAAGGATGATGTAGAAAAGTTAAAGGAAGAGATGAGGCAAGTAATGGGGGTCCACAATTTGGAAGCAATGGATTTTAAGGAATTATTCTTGTACCCGAATGCCAAATTGCCTATGAAATTCAAGATGCCCGATTTTGAGAAATATTGGAAAAGGTTGTCCGCAAACTCACTTAAAAATCTTTTGTGGGGATATGTTTCAGTATGGTTCTGATGAGAAGCTTTTGATCTAGATGTTCCAAAAAAGTTTGACTGCGAATGCTATAATGTGGTTTTCCAATCTTGAGGGAGAGAAAAAGAAGTCATGGAAATGATCATCTGAACCATTCTTAGACCACTTTTCTTATAACATGGGATTAGTGCCAAATTGAGCAGATCTTAAGTCCATGACTCAAAATCCTAGAGAGTCTTTCATAGATTATGCCTATCGGTGGCGTGAAATGGCATCCAAACTACGACACCCCATGCCCAAGGAAGAAATGGTTAGGCTTTTTCTCAAGACTTTGAAAGATCCCTACCATACTCTCTTGGTTACACAACCGCTTAAGGAATTTAGTGAAGTAGTGAAAGGAGCTGTTAGAATCGAGGAATCTCTTAGGCATGGATGGATTAACCCACTGATGATTGGAGTAGGGGAAACCACCTCTAAGCCAAAGAAGTTTAGAATCAAGCTTCAATGAGCGAGTGAAGTACAATTCATATCTGACCACCCAGTTAGCTTCGCAGCCACAATTCCATCTAATCCTTCTTTCAGGGTGCCTACCTCACTACATCCACATTCACATCAATAGCAATGCACCCCAAGGATACAACAAACACCCCAAACAAAAAAGAAGTTGTCCCCACTTCCTTGTTCATATTCTCAGTTGTTACCTACCTTGTTGAATGATAGATATCCGGAGTTGCTTGAAGAGAGACCTCCCATGGTATGTAAACCAAAGCATTACGATGAGAATGCCTATTGTGACTATCATAGAAGCCTAGGGCATGACACTGACAATTGCCATCAGCTCAACATTGCAGTTTGTAAGCTAATTGATCAATGTCTCATTGCATTTCCTAAGCCTTAGGAGTCATCTTTGAACTAAGTCCTCCCTTTCGTCAACATATTTTGAATGTCCTCTTTGGTCAGTTTTGAGAATCATCTGTAATGTCAAGCCAACTGCATGAATTTGAATGTAAGATCTGAGACAGGGGTCAATGCTCTCTACCCTATCTCCAACCATCGAGAGTTCCCTTTTGTTATTGCATTTAGTGTACTATTCTCTCTTCTTTGCCATTCCAAGGCATTTTGAACTATGTTGGGCCTAGTCCCTTTTAAAGGGGTACGTAGAGCACCCCATCTCATGGGTCCAGCCACTTCCATAAATAAAATATTATTTTCCCTATTTCTCTCTCTCTTACTTGAGATACTTGTTTATAAGAGAGTGATTAGTCCATTCAGGGGTCATCTACCAGCAAAAGAAGGCAGAGTCTGCCACCTCTCAGAATCCCACAAGCATGCTTGGGTAAAGTTAGTCTTTGATCAAGAGCCCATAGTTAAAGCCTCCTATTGTCTTCTCAACCTATCATAAAGTTGTCATCTTTGTCCAAATTAGGGAAGATTTGCAGTTACCGAAGAATGTTACATTCCCTTTGAATAATGCCTAACCCGGCACAGAATAAAGGCACCATCCTAACCTAGTGCTCTATCGATTAATCAAAGAATTGGAGGCCATCTCTGACTGTTCTTTTTTCCTCAATAATCCCTTGAATTCACAAAGACATTTTCTAGCAAACTAGCCAAACCCACAGATACACCTCAAGGATCATCAAAGGGTTAAAAAAACAAAAAAAAAAGAAAAAATAGAGAGAGAAGAAAAAAAGGAAACAAAATAAAAAAGAGAAAGAAGGAGAATGCTCTAGGGGCTTTGCTCGACATATACTATGCTCAACATATTCTTCCTTAATATGTGACGTGTAGTCAATAATGAAATGAAGGGATGCCATCATTGACTGCTTGTTTAACCTTGTGAATTCAATCCTATTGATATATAGTAAAACCCCCTAATTGGCTCTTTAAGCCTCCATATCATCTTTTTCTTCACAATAAACACTTTCTAGCGAGTGGGTATCAAAATAGGCAGAATGCGATTAGAACAATTGAGCAAAAGTAAAAAATAAAAAAAGAAAGAAAAATGAATGAATTGTTGACAACTTTGCTAAGAATGAAATACTCGAGGAAGGTTAGGCAACGGAGATCAATGCAATAGTGAATTGGCAAACAAAGAATCAAGAAATAGTTCAAAGAAATTGGGGAAGCTATGATGATTTTATTGCTATGGGATCTTCCATGATGATACACACATGCTAGTTTTGATTTTCTCTACCTACTGGCATTTCATCCCAAAATAAAGTCCTCCCTGATCAATAAGAATGCACGATTCATATTGATGAAGAATATGAAGAGCAATATACATTCATATGGCTATGAATAGAGCCTTAATAAAAAAAATCAAAAAAAAAAGAGAAAAAAAAAGGTGTAAACACGATGATAAGAGTGGACCTTGAATCAAATTTCCCAAGAGGTGATCCATACATTTGATGCCTCCCTTTAATTGTTATTTAAGCCTTTTAACCCATCATTTGTAATCTCCACCCCATACCACGTTTCGTCCTAACGAGCAAGACATCATCGATCTTTAAGAAATTGGAAGATCAGCACTGGACAAACCTATTTAGCTGGCAATGAAGGATTGTATATGTCACTCGCTTCATTAAGTATCAGCTTCATAGCCCACCATTGTTGTTAACCAAAAGAAAAAGAGAGAAAAAAAAAAAGAAAAGAAAACTGGAGCAGACCCCTTGTGGTAAAGCCTTTCTTACAATAAAACCCTTGTTCAACAATTCACAATTTTATAATGCATGCTTTTGAACTCAATGAGTTTTAAGGGACGATCCTTTGAAGAGAGGATATACATTCTCATGTTATGCGAATCAGACATAAACCATTTGGACATGATTACTCTCATATGAGTTGAGTTTAAAGGCACATTGAATTTTGAAGCTTTTCCTTTTTACCATTCCATTATTTAATGACCCTTGTGCATTGCTTGATATTTGAAAATTTCTTATACCATAGTTTGAGGAGATGTTTTTACCGTTTTAGTATATACCTAGTTTCTACCATCATATCATATCATTTTGCTTACATGTTGGTTATTTCGAGTTCTTTCATGCAAACCATTGCTATATTTTTTAAAAATCTCTTTGGGTGTTTATCTTACACTTCGATGTTCTACTTCTTGAGTCCATCATTTGATTGAAGATTTGTTAGTTAAAGTATCTGAATTCCAATTTCATTGGTGATATTCATGATGGTTTCCGTTGGTCATGCCAGCCTCTATGCTTTGACCCGCATCTGTCTTCTGTTGGTCATGTCATCCCTTATGCTTTGACCTGCGTCAAAAATTCCGTTGGTCATATCACCCTCTATGCTTTGACTAGCGTAAAAAATCTCGTTGGTCATGTTAGCCTCTATGCTTTGGCCCACATTAGAAATTTTGTCGGTCATGTTAGCCTTTATGATTTGACTCATGTCTGTCTTCCGTTGGTTATGTTAGCCTCTATGCTTTGACCCACGTCTGTCTTCCGTTAGTCATGTCAGCCTCTATGCTTTGACCCGCATCAAAAATCTCGCTAGTCATGTTAGCCTCTATGCTTTGACTACGTCTGTTTTTTGTCGATCATGTCAGCCTCTATGCTTTGGGCCTACATCAGAAAATTCCATTTGTCATGTCAGCCTCTATGCTTTGACTCACGTCAGAAATTTTGTTGGTCATGTCAGCCTCTATGCTTTAACCAGCATAAAAAAAACTTGTTGGTCATGTTAGCCTTTATGCCTTAACTCGTGTTAGAAATCCCGTTTGTAAATCTCGTTTCTTTGACCAACACTAGTTTTAATTGAATAAATAGAGATGATATTAATGATAATAAAAAATCAGAGAAAAGAGAAAAAAAATAAAAATAAAATAAAAAAGAAAGAAAAAAAAGAATGAAATTAATGATGAATAATACCTGAAACTCTTATTTTACATTATGCCATGTCAAAAAGCAGTTATTACAATCTTTCAAAATATTCTAAAAAAAATAAAGAATATTTGCTAGTGTTTTATGATGGTGCTTTGCAAGAATTTTGAACCTTTGTCTTAATGAATGATTTGTTTGACATGGTTTTCTTAGTGATAGATTTACATTGGTCTAGTTTTTCATAGTTTTATCCCAGTTTTAGCAGTTTAATCCTAGAACTAGTTTCCATTGACCTGCATAAGAAAATTCCATTGGTCATGTCAGTCTCTATGCTTTGACCCACGTTAGAAAATTCCATTGGTCATGTCAACCTCTATGTTTTGACCCATGTTAGAAATTTTTACAATTTTATCCCAGATCCAGTTTTTGCAAATTTGCCCTGATTCTGCAAAGTTTTTTATACCTAGGACGGGTCCTTTTTCAAGCTAAATAGTTTTCATATTATCAGTAGTTTTTTTTTTCTTTTACAGCAAATGTACGTTGATTCCAAAGGTTCTTGATACCTAGGGTCACTTTATGAAGAAAAAAATGGCCTGAACAAATGAAACGGTTCTGCATGGGAACTCTTCTTCTTTGCCTTCCCTCATCGTCTCGTCCTTCTTTCAAGCCTTCCCTTCGCAAAAATCTTTGTTTGCTTCTTTTTAGTTTTTGTTGTTTCGTAGTTTCCTACCTTACAACAAAGAGGGGCAGCTGTCAGCACCCGATTTTAGCTCAGTCCACTACCTGAGCCTCCAATTCACCCCAAACACCAGATTAGACTCTTCCGACCTCTCTGAAACACCCAAAAACCCAGAAAACCCAAATTTTACCTCGAGAGCCCTCAAATCCACCATTAAACATATCTGATACCTATCCAATGACCCCGATCGACCCTCACTTACACCTCAACCATTAGATCAAACACAATCATCAGACTCGGGACATCCCAAAACACCTACCCATGAAATTTGAACTCAAGAATCCTTCGTTCACCTATCCATCAAAGATTTCATTTCGACCATTCTCACACCTACAACCCATATCCACTTGATCTGAACACCTCTAAACCAATCAAACTTTTTCAATCACCCCAGAATACCAAAAAACCCCTACATATGAAATTCCGGCCTAAAACACCGTCATTTACCCTCGATCACACAAAGATTCCATTTCGAGGCTCTAGATTCAAAATCTGCCCGATCCAGGCCCAATTGGCTTAATCTAACCTTACAAATCACCTCAGATTACCCAAAATTCCTATCCCATGAAATTTCACCCAAAACTACCTTTGTTTGCCTCTTCATCTCACAAAGATTCCATTTCGAAGCCCTAAATTAACCGAATCAAACCCTTTCTAGATCTGACTAATCCAAGCTCAGTTGGGCCAAGCTGACCCCACTAATCGACCCGATTTGACCCATTTTCTAAAAATTACCAAAATACCCCTAATTTCTCTAAAATTACAAAATTACCCCTGCCCCATTATAAAAGCCCCATTTAACCTAATTCCAGGAGGCATTGTAGCTCATCCCCTTCATTCGAACCCAGATAAAGTGGCAACAGCGGCACCCCCTGTCTCCAACCTTCCTCTTCCACTCTCTTTTTCTACTTTTTCTTCTTCTTCTTCTTCTCCTTCCCCTTCTTCTCTCCCCTTTGCCTTCTCTCTCATTTTCTCATTGATGCCACTACTTCGCTTTCCTTCCTCCCACCATCGGATTGGCTATTCTCTCTACTTGACCTCACGACACAGCGGTCGATTGGCGAAGCGACAGCTACTTTACGCCAGCTTCACCCCCCTCTTCTTCTTCTGTTCATTGTCATCTTACTCTCGATAGTGACAAGCCAGAGTAGCACGACTGAAACAACCACTACCACTACAACTTCTTGTAGCTGTAGTACTTTCGTAGCTTCTACCAACCACCCCCCATCTTCCTCTCCCTTTGCCCCTCTTTTCATTCCATTCTGCCCTTACTTCTTGCCATTGAACGGCCATTGGATGCCTTCCCTGGCGAAAATAGAGCAGCAGTAGTGGCCATTGTCTTAGCATTTCCTTTAGGCCGAAGCCATACCATTGATTGCAGTAGTGAATTCCAAGCGTCTCCCGAAGACTCCCCATCCGAGAGTTCATCGAGTCCTCCCTGATTTTCAGATCATACCCCTAAGAGTCCCTATGCTCAACCGTGAATAAACAACGATGAAGTCGGGTCAGATCTCCCCTATTTTAAATCTTCCTTATGCCAAGAGTCAGGCTAGAGTCATTCCCTTCAGTTTGCAACATTCAGTCTTTCAGGCTACATATCAATTAGGAATCTAATCAAAGTTACTTAAATCTTGCTTCTTGAGCTCATGACAAGGTGGTTTTCTTCGCTATCCTCCCAAATAAATTGAATCTCAAGTCTAATCTCTTTGGTCTCATCTGTTGAGTTATATATGATAAGTTTAGTTATAGTGTTTAATCTTGCTTCTTATGTTTATTATTATTTTGTTTAATTAATAACATACTTTATTTGTGCTTGTTTGGGATCACCATGTGGGCCCCACCTATTGGACTCGGGAGAGGGGTGCCTAACCCCTTCCCTCTCCCCTCCGAGACCTACCCGAACTAGTTTATTCAGTGCTTTGGGCCTTGGAGTAACTATAAAAAATAAAAAAAGCTTTTTGAAAATTATTCCTAGAGGTCCCATCACCTTCAATTCCTAAAATTGATTGGTGGCGACTCCATTTCTTGCCCAAGTAGCAAGTGAGCCCATTTTTCCGATGCACACAATGGGAGAAAGGGAGAATAGGCCATTGTACATATCTGCTAAACCGAGCCAGGAAGAAAAGACAAACTTGATAGATCCCTTTGAAAGGTACTAAAACTTATATTCCAATCAAAACCAGAAATCCTACTATCTTACTAAACCCCTTTCTTCCTCTATTATTAACTATCTTACTGAACCCCTTTCTTCCTCTGTAATTAACAGAGTTCTAGGATGTTTTTGCTTGGTTGTACGAACAGTTGCTGAGGTAAGATCCAGCATGAGTCAAGCACTCGCTCTGCATCGACCCCAAGATCTGACTAGTGAAACAATCACAACGAGTCTTCAAACTAGAAGTTGCCCTAAAGATCAAAGAGGAGGTCAAATGACTCCTGAATGTAGGCTTCATAAAGCCAATTGCACACCCACAGTGGCTAGCTAACATCTTCATGGTCAAAAGGAAGAGCAAACAGCTAAGGTTAGTACCCACTCCCAAACCTCGTCATCTTAGTATTCCTAAAGTTAGTGTGTAACACCCTTTCTTCCTCCCAAACATCCTAAGTTCTATAGAATTCAGAGATCTAAATAAATGCTACCCCAAGGATGAATTCTCACTGCGCAACATGGAGATCCTAATTGATGCCATAGCAGGGAGCCTCCAGTTGTTCTCTTTCCTAGAGGAATATAGTGGCTACAATTAGATTTACTTGGACCCAATAGATGCACCCCACACAACATTCAAAATGTCGATAGGGAACTTCTATTACAAAATGATGCACCTCGGTCTGAAGAATGCTGAAGCCATCTACCAGAGAGCCATGACGAGTGTCTTCCATGATATGATGCATAAAGAGATAGAATGCTATGTAGATGATATCATCGTGAAAGCAAAGAGAAAAGAGGATCACACTGAGGTGCTAAGGGAAGTATTTACACGATGCTAAGCCTTCAACTTGAAACTCAACCCCCTCAAGTGTGTGTTCGGAGTGCAATCAAGAAAATTTCTAGGCTACCGGGTCGACCACACTAGAATCCACCCAGACAAAGGCAATGTGAAAGCAATTCTTGACCTCCCTCCCCCAAGCACTGAATCGTAACTGAAGGCGTTCCTAGGAAAAGTGTCTTATCTTAGGAGGTTCATCCCTGTCTTGGGACACGCCGCATCACTCCTTAAGCTCAGCAAGAAATTTTTAAAATACAAATGGTCATTACAACATCAGAATGCTTTTGACCATGTAAAATAGGCCCTAGCTAAGGTAACAACCATGTCCTCACCAAAGAATGGCCAAGAGTTCTGATTATACATCACATCCAATTCAAAATCCATAGGGTGCCCATTAGCCCAGGAAAATGAGGAGAAAGTAGAGTGCCCCATCTACTATGCCAGTAGGACACTGAAACTTGTAGAGAAGAACTACACCCACATGGAACAACAATGCCTAGCACTAGTCTTCACTACCCAGAAGTTTAGGCATTATATACTGGGCCAAAAGGTGGTCTTGATAACAATAAGTGACACTCAAATATTTCATTGATAGACCACCACTATCTAGGAGACTAGTGAAGTGGATGATGCAATTGAGCGAGTATAACACTGAGTAAACCCAGCCTAAAGCAATCAAGTGTCAAGTCACCGCCGATCTCTTGTCATCTCTCCCATCTAGTAGTGACTTCCCTATCACTAAAGAAATACCAGGCAACCTCCCCCTCATCACAACAATAGAAAATGCTTAATGGACCTTAACCTTTGATGGCAATGGTACCAATTCTTCCACAGGCCCGGGAATAACCTTAACCTCCCCCATCGGTGAAACTTTAGCTTATTGCTTCAAGCTACAGTTCCCTTGTTCACACAAAATTGCAGAATATGAAGCCCTAGTATTGGGCTTAACAGTCACAAGAGACTCTGAAGCAAAGAATGTGAAAGTAATTGGGGATTCAAAGCTAGTAATTGGACAGATGGGAGGAAACACAACTGTGAAAGAGCTGAAATTCTTCCATATAGAACCTTGATACAAAACGTGACTAAGGACCTAGAGGTGAATTACGAACACCAAAACAAATCCACGTGCAGATGCACAAATGCCTTAGCCACACTATGTTCTAAAATTTAGTCAAGTGAGGGTCCAATCAGCATAACTATTCAGATGCAATGTGAACCATCAACAGAAAGACTGGCGCACTAGGTGGAGTCTAAAAACACTATAGAAAAAGGTGATTGGAGATAGACTATCATTGAAAAACTCAGAAACCCACAGCATAAGATACTAAGGTGCTATTACATTACCAATTAGTGAACAGTGTACTATATCATAAAATGGCAAATGGAGTCAAGCCAGGTGCCTAGGACCCACAGAAGTAGCAATACTACTAAGGGAGACCCATGAAGCCTACTATGGAGATATCATAGCTTCACTATATCGCAGACTACAAAGACTAGGATACTACTAGCCTGAGATGAAAAAAAGACATAACCAAAGCACAAAATGATTGTGATAAGTGCATACTAGAGACTAACAAAAAAGAATGCCTTGTTGTAGGCGATGTAGATTGGAGAGATGCATACATAACCTATCTTAGAGATGGCGTCTTACCCCTTGATCCCCCATCATGAAAAAAGATCCTATCCAAGATCAAGAGGTTCTACGTACAAGATGATCTATTATATAGAAAGTCTTACATAGGAAAATTCCTACGATGCTTAGCTAGTGATGAAATAGAAGAAGCCTTAGAAGTATCCCATAGCTCTAAGCCATCCACCCATCAAGGACAAATGGCGTTGCATAATCACCTACTACACTTAGGATTCTATTGGTCCACGATGCTCTCAACAACATATAAGGCAATGTCACACAAGCCATAGACACAGCTGGAGAATACACTAGCTAGCCAACAAGCTTCATCCCATTGTATCACAATGGCCTTTTCATGCCTAAGGCATTGAACTAATAGGAAAAATCCACTTACCCTCTAGGGGATATTGCTTCATAATAGTCACTACAGACTACTTCACCAAGTGGGCAAAAGCCATACCATTGAGGTGGATCTGCACTGAGAACGTGGCTAACTTTTTGAGGCAACATGTTGCCCATAGGTTTGGTGCCCCAATGAAAATTCTCATTGATAATGGGCTATCAATCAAAAATCAAGAGGTCCGTAATTTATTAGGACAATACAGGACACGACTAGGAACCTCAACAACATATTACCCCTAGGGAAATGGACAGGTAGAAGCAACTAACAAAACATTATTAAAGATGCTTAGCAAGATGGTCATAGAAAATCATAAGGACTAGGCTCCTAAATTATTAGAAATGTTATGGGTGTGTCACACATCACTTAGGAAAAGTACATAAGCAACACCTATTCCTTAGTCTACAGACAAGAGGTGGTCCAACCAACAGAAATACAGATAGTCTCGACCGAAGTAGCTTATGCGATGGGAAAACACTTTCAAATAGAGGAAATGAATAAAAAACTCTATAATAAATTAGAATCCGCAGAGGAAGATAGAGAGAAGTCTCTCCAAAGACAAATAAAGTATAAACAACTCATGGCATCAAATTTCAACAAGTTGGTGAAACCCTGAAATTAGAATTCACAGTCGGAATGTTTGCACCCAACTAGGCTAGACCAAATATCATCAAGGAAGCATACCCAACAGGATATTATGTGTTATGGGATCCACACACAAACGAGCAGGATGAAATGATGAATGGCCACTAGCTCAAATTGTACAACGAATAGTGTTGTGATTTCATTCTTTTTCTGAATCATGTACATTGAATAATCATGTAATTATCAATGGAATCTTCTTTTTCGAATGTGTGTGCATCAAATAACTGGTATTTATTTACTTTTAGTCATATGATACTCCATCATTCATCCATTTCAAATTATGGTATCTGGATCAACATAAAAATTGCCCTTTCTTACTAACCATTTGTCTTGTTTGAACTTGCGAATATCTTACATACCCTAGCAACCATAGGAAGGCCCTAGCAACCCCAGGAGTGATCTTACATGCCCTGGCAACCCCAGGAGTGATCTTACATACCCTTGCAACCCCAAGAAGGCCTTGGAAACCCCATGAGTGACCTCACATACCCTGGCAACCCTAGGAGCGATTTGACATACACTAGCAACCCCAAGAGCAATCTTATGTACCCCCAACAACCCTAAGAAGGCCCTGGTAATCCCAAGAGCAATCTTACATACCCTGGCCATAGACCAAGTTCATGACTTGACTACACCACACAACAAATGCTCGAGCCAATCACATACCCTACCCCTTCCCCTACACATTGCCTCTTCGCCTCGAGAGACGCCTCTTTTCCCTTAACCTCTTCAATAGGCCTCTTCTCCCTCTTCTTCTCCACACGAGATTCTACAGATGACTTCCCTCCATCACCATGGTGTCACTCATGCTGTGAGGTATCGGTGCATTGTTTTGTTGCATGACTAGGTGGTGGAGCCTTAACATGACGCGGATGGGGCTATGTGATCATAAACATCTGCAACCCGCCATATAGCGCGCACAGATAGCTGCACCGCAATGAGAAGCATACTTCAACCCACCCATAGCCCGTAAGAGGGAGGCATCCCGCCCCGAGAAATGCCAGACCAGTGTAGCGACACCAAAATACATCCCTACTGGCAGACCGCAAGAACTAAGAACCCAAGCTGTCATAGCCAAACTGCCTGAGAAGATGATCAGGGAAATACGCTGTAGACTGTACTTCTCCAGATTTAACTAGATAGTTTATGACGCCATACCACAATATAAGCTGCGATGCAGCTGCTATAGGATTCTCAACCAAAACAACACACTGTTGGTCACCGCCTTCAAGGACGTTCATCCCAACACAAAACCGCATCGCATACAGGTGGAAAATGAAACCCTTAACACAAGACAACTAAGTCTCGATATCATTAACCGCGAACCACTTTCCCCTGTTGGTGCCCATCCAGCGCTTACCTCTACACACATCTAACGTCGTGTTGGAAACCTCACCATCTGAATTAACCATAAACACAGCCAGGGGAGCCAACTGTTGTGGGGGAGACATCTACAGCAAACCACTCACACAAGTACATCAATAGAAAGAAGTAACAACATAGGATGACTTTTGCTTACATATCGGGTCCATTATTTGGTGAACTGCCTTACTGCCTTATCCATATGATCAAACAGATACCTAAGAAACATCGATGCCAGTGGCAACTACTGACCACTAGCTTCCATAACGGCAAGAGGCGCTAATATAGTACTAGACTAGCATCAGGACTGCCCGAAAACAAGAACCTCGAAACAATATATAAAATAAACGCAACCAAGTGAACTTGAGAATCCACCCTCCGCACCATCGCATCAGTAGCACTTTTGCACTCAAACTAATGACCAATCCACCCATCAAGAGGCCATTTGCCACGGGCCGACGTTGCATCCACTTTGGCTTTGAACTGGTCAGCTTCACGCATGAGCTCTCGATACATGACGTCAAGCTCACCGATAAGTGATTCTACATGCTGCAAGTGTTCTGTAGACAGAGCACCCACCGGTGGCAGCGCAAGCAACGCTGAAACATCCTCCACGATGATGCCGAATTCCCCACAGTCAATAAACCACAACAGATCGGCGTTGTAGAGCAATCTATAATACATGAGGTTCTCTAAGATGTACAACACACTGGATGTGAAATTAATCGGGGATTTTGAACCGTCTATCTTCGGTTCTGGACTACGGAAAGTCATACCCCACTGGTGCACACCATACAAATATAGTAACTCATTTCCTTCCATGACTTCGTACTTCCCCTCCTCACCCCTCGAAACCAACACCGATGGCCAAAAACCCTCACCCCGGTCCTCTAACCTCGTTGTCTCCAAATCAAATAACCTTGCATTGGGAATATCTCCCCATGAAATAAAGCACACACGTATGGAAATATTTTTAATGCAAGGCAGTAAAAGCTGTCCGAATGGGCTTTGCCCTGACTGAAGCCGAACTCCGATTTGCGATGCCCAGATCCAGCAAGTAGTCTGGGCTTTAGAATTAAGATTAAGGCTGCATTTAGTATTCCTTATTTTTTAAGGACTTATCTCCTTTTTTCTATTAAATTGCCCATATGAACACTGAGTTTTTAACTGCAAAAAGAAAATAAATCCTTAAAATAAGGAATGACAAATGCAGCCTAAAAGAGCTGAACCCTCAAATAATTGAGCGAGAGTATAACCTTTCTTTCGTCCAAACCTCTGACAGTCTGACTACGTTCCATGGGTTTTATATCTATACTTTCTTAGGATCTCTGCATATATACTATCAAAATAAATAAATAAGTATATAGTAAGACCCACCCCATCTGTAAATGCCTGTTAATGCTTTGGATTCTAGGCTGTATTTAATTTTGTTGGATTTAGGTTTCAAAAGAAAAAAAATAAAGATATACTAAAAGAGAAAAGAAGAAAGAGCCGAGAAGAGAGAGAGAGAGAATGCCCACTACCAAGGTTTAAAATATTGATACGCCCGATAGCCGGTATGGGCGTATCGAGTGAATTGATACAATGTTTCAGGCCTTTTTTTTATTTTTTTCGCAACTAGTTCAGGGGGGCTGGTTTAGGTCTCCTCTATCCCCTGAACTGGTCAGACCCCCGATACACCCATTTATCGGAGGGGTCTTGGAATGATACGTATTGACCGATACATGTCAATACTTTGAACTTTGCCCACCACTCACATAGGGTATATTTTAAATATTTGAAAGAAAATGAAGGGCAAAAGAGTCACAAGATATATAATTCAATTTGAAAAACTCAGGGTATCTTTAATTTAATTTATGAAAATTCAGGATATGTTTAAGTCTTTTACCCTACTGTTATTACATTAGAACTATTAAGAGTACAAATATTCTTTTTATAAGTAAATATACATGTATTAATTAACAAAAAAAGAATATACAAGCGGTTCAATACAAACAGGAGAAGAGGGTGATCCCACCAAACAATTTGCCTTCTGAACTAAAATATGAGAAGCTAAAGTGTTATTATACTACCACCCTACAGTCGAAGCTAAATTTAACATCCACAGAATATTTCCTGACTGAAACTATACATCATTATATATACTGCCACCCTAAAGTTGAAGATTGGCCCTGAAGAAAAAAAAAATGACATTTTGGACATAGAAAATGCCCAAAACAACTAATAGCATTCACTCTTGCAGCATTGCAAAAAGAAGTCTGCAAAATAACCACATGCTCATCCATGACTGATTCAAATACTCCTAAATAGGGATGGCAATTTCTACCCTATCCGAGGGTACCCACTCCTACCTGTTCCAATGGGAGAGTTTTTTCCCTTGAAAAATGGATTTTGGGGTAGGAACAGGTTTTGGGATTTCATAACCCGTATGGGTATGGGTAGGGTATGGTATTAGGCTAAACTCAACCCTCTCCGATCCACATACTGTTGCAAGGCATATTAACTTATGTACTAGGTTTTAAATGTAATAATATTTTGAATTTTATGTGAAGGATAATTGATAGCTTATGTGTTTTTACCCATTTAAGCAAATATTTGCAAAATTCGATGTTTGTTCATACTATTTTACTTGTTTATTACTAATATATAATGGAAAATAATAAGAAATTAGATGTGGATTCTAGACCCAACCTGCCAATTCGACCCACCCCACCCTCAAATGTGGGGAGTGTAGGGTCAAAGAGGTTTTTCCATTTTCATGTATGGGGGTTTAAATTTTGAAATTCCAACCCACGACGAATTTTGAGGAGGATACGGGTTGGGAGGTCTAGGGAGGTCGATAGTATTTAGAATTTACAAAACCTTCCCCAAACCAGCCCCGTTGCCATCCCTACTCCTAAATACACAACTAGAGCCACCAAGAAATCTTGATCAGCATTATAGAAGCAACACTGAAAGGTACATTAACCTCGTCGATTAACACCTCCATCACATTGAACAAATTCAACCTGCATCCTAAAACATCTGTGTCAAATACATTTAGTCTCCTAGGATGAAAAATCAATGAATAAAAATTTTAAAATTGAGGGTGCAAGTGTGCAACTTTAGCAGGTTAGAGTTGGGATGTTGTCAAAATTTCAATGGGCTCAACCCAAAGCCCGAGCCCAAAACAATGTAAATTGTTAACTTGGACCAATTCTAGAGGCAATATTCCTTCTAAGGAGTCCGGATCTCCTGCTCACCCACGTCTACCCACATAACATTGCAGCCACACATCGAGAACGTCTCGTCCTCTTACATGGTATTATGCAGGGGGAGATGTTCCCAATTCACGGGCATAGTGTATTGTGAGTAGACGGGGGTAGAGTTCTCATGGGCAGATGATCCGGAGTCCCTTCTAATAGCATATGGAATTGCCACTTCAGCATGGCAATCTCTAATTTTTTGCCCAGGAAATTAGAAATGTAAGAGTGGGTAAACCCACCTTCAGAATTCAAGTCTATCCACTAACAAAAAAAAAAATAGGGGTGTTTAACACGTCTCATCTAAACTATAGAGCCATGTACGCTGGCTTTTTTTTTTTTTTGTAGCTATTTTAATTTTTCAATATTTTTTTCAAAATTTTGGAGAACACACGTCTAAATGTGTACATCAATGTTGGAATTTTCTCACTAACTCCAAAGATTTTGTTTTTTATTGTTTTAACTTTCTATTTTCTTCTTCCCACATGCACTTGTCCAGGGGTGCAAATGGATCGGATTGTGATCTGATCTGATTCGAATCTGATCCTATTTTTGTCGGATTTGGATTACCCTCAGTCAGATTTTTGGCTCGGATAATATGATCCGATTGAAAATTGGATCGAATTTCGATTGCCCCCTATTTGATTCGAACCGAACTATATATATGTATATGTATAAATATATTTGCTTATAAAAAGACATTACATATTAGCATATTTATTTATAAAATATACATTACATTTTTTGTAAATTTTTTATAAAAAGATGTATATATATGATAAAAATAATTGAAAAAAAATACGTTTTTTGTTTTTCTTTATATAAATTGATATGTTTTTTTTCTTTCAATAAATTTATTAAAATTTTCAGAACTTGAAACAGATTGGATTAGATTTAGATATATGACATAATGGATTTGGATTCAAATTACCATTTGTGAGATCCGACCTGATCTTCAGATATATGTTATTGGATCTGATCATCCCATAACTTACCAGCATTGTCATGCAAGTATATTGTTTCCTTTTTGTTCTCCTTGCAATGTTCTTTTTGCTTTCAACTGATTGTTTTTCATTTCATCTAACTTGCAGGTGCAGGTTCTTCATCGTGCACTATCATTTATTTTCCATTAATCATCTTTTTCTAATCAACAGACCTACAATAAGTGAGCCCTGCAAACTCTTATATCTTCATATCTAAGAGCAAGTAACAACCACCAATCGCAATTTCTATGAATGCATGTGTTTCGATCATGGTTTTCAAAACTGGACCAGACCGAAAAAACTGGGAATCAGTCATGTGACCATTTTCGGTTTTCCCCAAAACCGGAAATTTGTCTAAAACCATTGATTTTAGTCAATAAACCGTTGACCTAATGATTAACCGTTCAAACGGATTTAACCATTTTTTTTATTAGAACTGGCTGACCTCTTGGGTCGATCAATCGGACTGTTTGACCCAGTAACCGGACCCCTGACCGGTTTGGTCTCTGGGTCGTTTTTAAAAGCCATGGTTTCAATTGATTTAAAATATTATTTTTATCATATATTGGCGAGACTAGCGGTTGCCGGCAACATTGCCGAAGTATAATTGGTTGTCAGACAGGGACAACCTATATAGGCTGTAAAACAGGCCCAGTATGGAATTATACAGGTTGTGTATCTTGGAGTTGCAAAGCCCTATACATTCCACCCATTTTGGCAATGTAGGGTGAAGGATGTAAATATGGCCACAGTGGATTTTGTTTATATTTATTTATTTGACTTTTCATTGTAGATTAGGTTTCTGTTATTTAATTAATGATTTATTTAAAAACATCTTTAATGCTTTCTTCTTTTAACTGCAGGGCAGAATCCCCATTTTATGTCGGTTTTTGTATCGAAGATTTATGAGAAAATGACTTCCATCAACAAGTTCTGCTTAGATTACCTATACTATGTTAAACTCAATTAATAATAATACTTTGAAAAAATTAATTATTTAGTTAATTAATTAGCGGGGATCCGTGTAATACATGAGATTTGTTAAGCGAAAGCTAAATAATAGAAACACATAAGAGTATAACAGTATAACAATATTTAATTTCAGCTAGGATTGTTCATCAAACTCTTCTGATACATACCATATCTTCTAACCTGAGTTGGTTGGTTTTCTAGTATTCTCGGCCGGCTTTGGTTCAACAATTTCCCAACTTGATCGGGTTGTATTAGTTTTGCTTTGTCTATTTGTAAATCGACTAAAATTGAACAACTTGACCATAGATATATATTAATATTTTATATTTTTAATATAGTTTTTTAATATGGGAAAGTGGGACAATTACCATATTTTTTAGTCTAAAATATTTTATATCATAAATTTAATTTTTTAACTTATTTTTTAATAATACCACTATAATTTTTTAAATTCAAATTTAATTTTTAAATCTAATTTTTTAAATTTACATCTTTGGAACCAACCGAGTTGTCCGGTTTTGACTAATGGTTAGTTGGTTTCGGGTGACCAACTCCCCAACATAATTTCAGCTAAACCGAACTGAACAATAGTTTAAATTAATAGTCTAATCTCTAATAAATAACAATAGTTTAATCTCTTGAAAATTTATAGCGTAAATACACAATTATTGAAAATATATTAATAATGAAAATATAATAAATAATAATAATTATAATAATTACAAAGATACAATAAATACTAAAAAATATATTAAATTAATTAATAAATAGTTTAATCTCTAGTAATTTAATCAATAAATTATAACAAAAATACAATAAATACAATAAGTACAATAAATTAAATTTAAAAAGTTAAATAACAGTAGTTTAATCTCCAATAATTATTGAAAATTTTATATTAAATAATAAAAAAATAAATTTATACATAATTATTGAAGAATATATTTATCACAAAAAACAATAAATAATTATTGAAAATACAATAAATATTACTTTTTTATGAAAGTTACTTTTCTATAATTATTAATTCATATAAGCGAAATAAATTATTTACAATATTATTTAGTTATTTAAATAATATTAATATTTCAATCTTAAAATATTAATTATTAATTGAATTAAATAATCCATAAATTATAATTTATAGTATTATTACGTAATTTCGTTATTAATTTTGTAAATTATTAAATTATAATTAATTTGAATATTAAGTTATAATTATTTTTCTACCTATAAGATTTTTTTTAAATTTATTACCTTTTTTTATTTCAACTATTTAAAATCTAGTTATGTTAAATATTTCATTATTTAAAATATTTAAAGAATATATAAAATATTTAATTTTTTTATATTTGAATTATATTTATTTAAAAGTTATTACATAACATTAAATATTTATTTTTCTATTTATGATATTCAGTTATTTAAATATTTAAATAGTATTTTATTTTTTATTGTTTGAATATCATTTAAATTGAATAATCCAGTAAATCTTAATTTCTATTGTTAGTACATAATTTCATGATGAATATTGTAAAAATGTAGAATTATTAATACTATGAACATTATTAAATCTATTATAATTATTTTTTGTGTTTTTGATAAATACTTTAAAAGTTGTTATGTAATTTTTGACTATTTAAATAATTTTTTAATTTTTAATTAAAACTTTCTTTCTTTATTTATTCATCTATCTATCTATCTATGTATATATATAAAGTGAGGGAGAGGATAAATAGAAATTAGAATTTTAATAATTTTATTTACTATTAATTGATTGATAAATTAATAATCAAAATTTGCTATTAATTAACTAAAAGTATTCAAAGTTATTGTTAATATTTAAAATTTTAATAACTGTATTTTTATTTAGTGTTGATTACAAAAAATAATTATTGTTAATTTAGTATGAACAAATATTTTTTAATAAATTTAATTTTATTAATCATTTGTAGTAATTTTAATAACTATTATTATTTTTATTATTTTAAATTGAAAATTTGATTGACTTTAAATAAATAAAAAATTTACAAAAGGTAACATTTTTATTATTTCACTAATAATTGACAATTATATTGGAATGGAAACGGGGCAGGGCACCCCATCCCTATCCCTACCCTGTTGTCAAGACATTCTACCCCATCCTCACCCCGTCCCCAGTGTCGAGAGGGTTTAGGGCAAGGCACCCACTCCCCGTTAGGAACGAGGAATCCTCGTATTTCCCCACCTTGTCCTCAATGTCATGTGAGTTCGGGGCAAGGCACACACACTCCTCATCAAGGATTGAGAATCCTCGAATTTTCCTTGCACTGTCCCCAGTGTCAAGCGGAATCAAGGCAAGGCATCCACTTCCCGTCCAAGGTTTTTAAAATCAGACCAAATAGGGAACCATTATGGGGTCTAGTTCTTGGGTCAAACAGTTTGACTATCTGGTCCGAATGGACGACCCACTCTAACTTAAAAATAAAAAATGGCCAAAAAACGTTGTCTAGTTTAACGGCTTGACCGCCCAGGTCAAAGGTTTGCTAACCAAATCAACAATTTTTGGCCAAAAAATGGTTTTTGGGTGAAATAGAATCAGTCAAGTGACTGGTTCCCAGTTTTTCCAATCTAACCATTCAATTCGATCTAGTTTTGAAAGCATTGTCCCTATCAACCCAATATTCAATTTGATGACAGAAATGATTAAAAGGATATATTGAGTATCAACCACATGGTAAATTTCTAAAAGTACACTAAATTGTCTATAATTTTCAAAAATGTAATTTTATGTAAATTTTAGAAAATTTATTAAACTTGTGTAATTTTGAAAATTTGTTCAATTTTATTTTTAAATTGTTATTAAATGATTTATTTTTATGTGAAATGGTTTACTTATAGAATTATACTAATTTATCTTATAATCTCTAATATAAATTAATCAATGATTTCCTTTTTCCAATATTATACTAATTTATCTTAAAATTTTCTATAATTATTGGTTCAAATTACAGTTTTCCATTTCCCATAGTCATTTATCTTTAATAATATTCAATAATTTACAATCAAAATTACCTAATTTTCCCATAACTATTTAATAATTTTAAATAAACTTCCAAAAATTTTATATCTTTTAATTTCCAAAATGTTATTTTACAAAAATGTAGTTTTATAGAAATTTTTGAAAATTTTATTACATTTGTGTAATTATGGAGATTTGTTGAAAACAATTTTAAATTGTTATTAAGTATTTATTTTTGGTAAGTATTTTACTAACAAAATTACACTAATTTTTCTTTTATTTTCCAATATAAATTAATTAATAATTCCACTTTCCAACATTATAATATTTTGATCCCCCATATGCATTCAGTTATTAACTATAATAATAGCAATAACTAAAATTTTATACTTTTTAATAATTGTTAAATATAATTATCAATTTTATAGAAAGTTAAAGAGTTTCCAGTTTCTATAAAATGTTCTTAATTAACATGAATATAATAATATTTACTCAAAATACTTTAAAAATTCATGATGAGTTAATTAATAACAATA
This sequence comes from Nelumbo lutea, assembly GCF_056320005.1. Classification (NCBI taxonomy): domain Eukaryota; kingdom Viridiplantae; phylum Streptophyta; class Magnoliopsida; order Proteales; family Nelumbonaceae; genus Nelumbo; species Nelumbo lutea. The sequence continues at coordinate 61,600,509 of NC_142688.1, forward strand.
TTTATTAATTTTTGGTAATTTACTAAACATATTTAACTATTTATTAATTAATATGAATATTTTAAATGAGAGAAAGTGGATATAGATTGGGGTTGGGATTTTAAGAACTGATTAGGGAGCGGGGGTAACATGATACATTTCTAATGGCTTAGAGGAGATACCTTAGGAGAGAGATTCTAGGAATATTTTTAGTTAAGTGGGTTGGGAATGGTGACATGGGTTAATGGGAATAGTGGGAAGGAGAGATGAGAGAGAAAGTCAGGGAGAATGCAAGGTGGGGGTAATGGAGCAAGGAGAGGCATGTTGACATGGACCATCTTGCTATATATATAGATAGATAGTGGGGACCATGCGATGCATAGGCTTTGTTAAGTGAAAATTGTAAGTGGGATGGTAAGGCTAAGTGTCACCCCGAAAGACGAAGAAAGGCTGTGGAATGTTGAGTAGCACAAGTGAATAGGGGTCTCAGAATAGACAAAATCGTGTCTCAATCATGGTTTACTAGGGGTTGACCTTGTGTCATGACATCTTTCTAGGACGAAGTTTCCTTTCGTCCAAGGATTCTCATGGTACACATGCGTTACTTCCTCTCGTAGGTCTCCAGTGTCGATGTGGATTAAATGATGTCAGATCTAGTCTAACATGTTTTGCTTAGTTTGCTGGTTGTCTTGTTATGAATGCCTTTTAATTGTTGCAATCTTGTGATGATCCTTAAGTTCATTGTAGGTCCGGGATGGCTTTGAGCTCATTACAAACCCGTGATGGGTTATCGGCTCATCGCAGGCCCTCGGTGGCTTCCATGTCATCATGGGCGTTTCTATCATTCCGGCTTGATGCCTTCATTGTAGTCAAAGACGTGGTGGACCACGTGTATTTACAATTAGCCCCTTGCTTATTGGTAATAGTATTCTTATCAATAAGAAATTTTGCACTCGATGCAATTTTTTGCTTGTTTTATCGCATGTTCCATGGTTGAAGTGAGGGGAGGTACTTTTGGGTTTTGTTTCGTCCGAGTGACGGTTATCTCTTGAAGTTGGGCATCACGTATTGCTTTTGTTTGATATTATTTTGGTTGGGTGCTGGGAGTGTAAGTGGATTCTTTTCTGTTATTCATCTACTATGGAGACTGAAATTTTGAAAAAAAGGAAAAAAAATTCTTGCTAGTGGTGTATTTGTTTTGGGGTGCATTGTTAGGAGTGGTCGGTTCTTGTATGATTATTATCTCCTATTTCTTGATAGGAAGCATTTTGTGAGGAGACAAGTTTGTCAGTTGTGTTTCTTCAGCTGGCACGTGTGTGTCTTAATTTAAATGGGATTTTTGGGGGAAGGTTACTTCTTCCCAAAGTTTCTGTGTCAGTTGAACGAGACTCTCATTGCTGTAGAGCAATCCATTTTTCTTCGTCATTCTCAACCTCCATTGAAGTCCTTTATTGTCTATAGTGAGATGGCTCGAAAGTCCAAGAGCAAGGTTAGGGATGTTTTTCCCTTTGTAGATTTTGTGCGAGAGGTTGATACGACTGAGTTGTTGTTTGTTTTGTTTCATATAAGCCAATACCACTAGGATTATTAGGTGGTTTTCCAACCAGTTTACACTTATATGGGAAAACGCCTAAAGTCTTGCATTAAAAGGGCAGAAAAGTCATTGGAATCAAGAAGAAGAAGAAGAAGCAGAAGCAGAAGTTATTGCTGCTGCTGATGATGATAATGATGATTAGGATGATTACAATGATAGCTTGTTTTATTTTTCTAGCACATACATTCACATCCAACATTTCTATCTCCTAAACACTTTGGGCAAGTTATTATATGAAAAAATACCCGAGATCTTGCGTTATAAAGGAGAAAGTCATTGGAAGAAGAAGAAGACAATGATGATGATGTTGACAACAACAACAATGATGAGTGTGATTTTTATTTAATTTTTCAATTTCAGTGTGTGAAATTCATGGTTACACTGATTTGTTATTGGATTTGTGATTTTTTTGTTTGGACTAATGGGTCTAGTGATTTTCTCAAAAGTTGGGGAAACAAAACCATAAAAAAAAAAAAAACAAAAAAAAAACAATTTAGGTTAAATGGTTCTGATGGTAAGGAAAGAACCATAAGATGGATATACAGATGATCTATCAAATTCATAGATCCATCAAAAATTTGTGTCAAGTAATGCTTTTTTTTGCAACTTACATAACTAATAGCAACAACAATAATAATACAGAATAATTATTTTATAATTAATATTTATGAACTGTAAATGATATGTTTCCTGGAAATTCTTATGGATCTAATATATTTTAAATTCAAATTATATTTTTTGTAAATTATTAATAAGAGTTCAGGTGAATCAAGAACCTTGAGTCAAGCACATTGAGTAAGTTTTGGGTGCATTTTCAAGTTAGGATTCAGAAATATTGTAGTCAAATTATGAGATCTGGTATAGAGAAAATGAGTTCACAAATTTCTACTCACTCGCTTTAACCAAAAAAGAAGAAATTGTAGGTCTTTATCAAACTATTATTTATTTATAGTAACTTCTGGGAGCGACCACTTTGCCATAAAATAATATGCCAAGATTAGTTCTGTATCCAGTCTACCCCTCCCCCAAGACAGTCAGGATCATCACCGAATAATGGCCTTTTGTGCCTGTATTTACTGTCATAAGCTTCTGGGCTATTCTAGTTTTCTGGTTTAGTTTAGATATTGCAAAAGGCAAGAACCTCCTATTCAAGAGAACTTGCAAATTTCTCAGTTACATGTAAACTAAAAATTATAATTCCCAATCCAACTATATCCACTATCCTTCTTCACACCCTTACCCTTCATTTTCCTCCTTATATCAGCCTTTTCTTCCATCTTCTCAGCTAAAGCATAAATATTGGAGAGGAGAACATAAGCAGATGAATCATGAGGTTCTAACTGCATTAACTTCTCAGCGGCCTCCTTTCCAAGCCCAACATTTCCCTCCATCCTACAAGCACTAAGTAATATCCGCCAAATTAGTGAGCAGGGATTAAATGGCATGTTTTCTATCAAACCTTTTGCTTCTTCCAATTTCCCTGCTCTGCATAGAATGTCAACCATGCAAATGTAGTGTTCCTCACTTGGAACAACTCCATGATCTTGATACATGGAACTGAACTGATCCTGAGCTTCCGATATGAGGCCAGCATGACTACATGCACAAAGCACACCAATAAAGGTTATCTCATTTGGCTTTTCCTCTGAAACTTTCATCTCTGTAAATGTATCAAGTGCTTCCCTACCACATCCATGATAAGCATATCCACAAATCATGGAATTCCAAGTGATCACATCTCTAATATCAATATTGTTCCTGAAAATTGTACAAGAGTGATGGAGGTAACCGCACTTAGCATACATAGTTATAAGCGAATTCAAGACTGAGATATCTGATTGAAGTCCCCTCTTAATGATCTGGCCATGGAATTGCAAACCAAGCATGTAGTCCAAAAGCATGGTGCAAGATTTAGAAATACTTGCAAAGGTCATGTAATTAGTTTCTACTCCAATTTGGTTCATTAACAAGTAAAACCTGAGAGATTCTTCAGCAAAACCATTTTGTGCATAACCCGAGATCATTGAATTCCATGAGACAGAATCAGGGGAAGAGATTTCTTCAAAGACTTTGTATGCCTTGTCCATCATCCCAGAACTAGCATACATAGTTAATAGAGAATTCATCACGGTTGTATCATAGACCAATCCCAGCTTCTTGATCCAAGCATGAATCTGTTCCCCCATCACTGGATAACCAATATGACTACATATGTCAAGGATTGCACTGTAGGAGAACTCATTTAATTGGACACCCGACTCTATCATTTTTGCAAAAATTTGGAATGATTGCTCAATCAACCCACAATGGGCATAACCCATGACCGCTGTATTCCATGTGAATATATCTGGAATATCAATTTCATTAAAAATTTGCTCCATGTTGTCTAATCTTCTGCATTGAGAATACATCTCTAGAAGAGAGTTTCCAAGGAGAGAAACCTTCTCAAAACCAGTTTTAATAATACAACTGTGTATCTGTTGTCCTGTCTCCAAAGCAGTCAATCTTGAGCAGCTAGAAATAAGACTTGAGTACATGAGCTCATCTACTTTGAATCCCTCTGACTGGATTTGCTGGAAAAGTTCAACAGCTTCTTCATTCTGGCCAAGGTCTCTAAGTAATGCAATAAAAAGATTGAATGAGATTGCATCCCTCTCAATCAGTGCTTTAAACACTTTACTAGCACAGCTCCAACTTCTACATCTACAATACATGGTCAGTATAACATTATTGGTTGCGCAATCTGTGTACCTCCTTAACTTCAGTATTAGGACATGAGCTTTCTTTGCACTGGCAAGAACATTCACGGTTGCACAACAAGAAAGAAAACTTGAGAAAGTGGATTCATTCATTATTGTTCCAATGGACAACAACCTAGTAACTAGGTGCAGCCCTAAATCTCCTTGACCATTAAATGCATATCCTGCTATGATGGAATTCCATGTAACAATATCACGTGATGTTGATCCATAAAACAACCGTCTAGCCTCCTCTAAATGGTATGATCTTGCATAAAATGTAATAAGAGAATTAACAATAGAAATATCTGAATCCAAACCAACCTTGACAACATAACCATGAATATGGGTTCCATGGCCAATAAGCTGTGAATATGTACATAAGCTAATTAGACTAGAAAGCGAAAAACAGCTAAAAGGAACTCCTACTAGACAAGAATACTTAAACAACTTGAAAGCATCACCTAGAGCTCCTTGCTGAAGATATCCTCTCAACAAAATTTCAAGTGAAACTTCATCAAAATTGTGCATTCCATCAAATAATTTCCTTGAGTCCTTGACATCCCCACACTTAACATAAGCTGTTAAGAGAGCATTCCCCACGAGAAGATCAGAAGAGAAGCCACATTTGAAACTATCTCCATGAATTCCTCGGCAGATCACCAAATTACCCACTTCAGCCGAAGAAACCAGAGCAGAAACAAAACTGGACTGGGTAGGAGATAATCCAACCTTTTTCATCCCACGGTAAAACGACATCCCCTCCTCAAAATTTCCGGAACCAAAAAATCCAGAAATCATGGTATTCCAAGAAACAGCATCCCTCTCCCGCATTTTGTAGAACAACTTCAGCGCATCCCGTGTGGAACCACAATAACAATACGCATGAAGAAGATTATTGGATATTAACATATTTGAATCACACCCAAATCGTAAAATGCACGCATGGACCATCTTCACAATCTCCAAAGATCGAGAAATTTCCAAATTTCGCAGAACAGATATGAGAAAATAGCGTTTCTTGATCCAAGTATTCCCCGTTGGGAGTCCAGGTTTAACCATAGAAGCCACAAATTGGCTTTTTCTTGTAGGATTTCCATGGAGATACTGATCTTCGAAGGAGAAGGCTTGTTGGGTTTCCTTCGGGATAGGCCGAGAACTTAAACAACGTGAACGCAATTTCATAAATCTCCCTCCAACGGTTATCTCCACTCTTTTGTTTCTTTGTTTTTTTTCGGCGGGTAAATCTATGATGCCGGTGCCGGAAAGGTTATAAGGTAGATAGACTCCCAAAATCCGAAACCCGGCCCGAAGTCCGATCCGATTAAGATTATACAAATAAAATTTATATTATACATAATATAAATTTATAGTATACACATTACATAATTATATATGCATATAGGGTAAATTACACGGACCCCGACAGACACCACGCTGAATTTTAATTTGTGATAGAGAACTCTTATACTTTTATGTTGCTGACAAATACCACTTCGGCCATTAAGTCAATTAATGGAAATTGTTAAATTACTAAAATATCTTATTAATATAGAAAACTGGTGGTTAATCGGACTAACCGGTATACATATATTTTTATATATTTTATATATATTTATGTATATAATATATATTTTGTATAGTTTTTATATATTATAAATTAATAAATATGCATTATATATATATAAATATATATTTATAATTTATAATTTCGTATTTATTTTTTATTATTTAAAATATAATATTTTTTATATATTTATAATTTTTATTATATATTTATATATTTTTATAATATATATTGTAAAAATTAAAAAACCAACGGACCAAACTGACGGTTAACCAAATCGGTCAACTGGTTAACCGATTGGTTTTGGTTCAGTTTCGGTTACTGGTTTCCAAAAACCAATACTACCGATTCGGTTACAAAAAAAACTCGATGTTCGATTAAGCAAAGTGAGAACCTCAGAAAGAATTAATGGAAATTGTTAAATTACTAAAATACCTTATTAACCTTTCTCTATTTTCTTTTAAAACCTAAACTAACCGAAAAATATCTTTATTTGATTTTCAATGGAAAATAGTGATGGTCTCTCTTTCATCAAATCGGAGATTTCAAAAGGCATGGTTTCATTTCAAAGCAGGGAAAATCTATGATTTGGAAAAGATATGATCTGAGAAGAGTTTTGACTAATCCTAACACACCCATGAATTTTGATAAAGAACACTTAATTGGCTATCGCGTTTATGATGTGGAAAAGATACTATCCAAGTATGCTAGATCACAATCATCCACATGAGAAGAAATCTCATGGACCAAAGCCGCAACCAACCCACTCGACTGGACCAGCTTTGCAGTAGCAGTGGTTGCTATAGAGGCCATGTTGGTGGACCGATGGATCGGTTTGGCAGTGGTGGTCGCCCTGTTCAAACTATGAACTGTGGGCGTGTGATGTGTCTGGTCTAGAATGGGAAAGCCGCAGCTTCTCGTTGGAAACTTGCCGAATGCCGCTACTGAATGTTTTCAAGTGTATGGCCTCGAGATCTTGCAGATGTTGCTCCCTACTGCACTCGTTCTCCTTGAAGAGCTTCATGGCGCGTTGTTTGCACTACTGCACTAAAAGAACTACTTTTCTTTATAAGCACTAAGGGGTTTTAGAGCTTAGGTGGATATCGAACCTGTTCTCGTTGGTGAAAGATAATGGGTATGGGCCTATGTGATGCCTCTGCACGGACCTCCGATGAGGAGGTGGAGCTCCTTCGGCTGCCGTACTGGCAGTGCTGGTTATTGATGAGGGGGAATTTGGTCCTCCCAAACAAATGATGACACATGGTCATTATCGATAGCGCAGCACCAAGCCAGTAGACCATCTCGACAAGTTAGCTCAGAGCACCTCGTACAGACCGCCCTCGACCTCGGCAAGGGCGAGTTGGCAAGGCCCCTAAGGCTGCTGGTGACCTGGCTAAGAAGTAAGCCGAGCTGAGGCGAGCTAGGGCGACCTGCGAAGGTGAGCTCATCTAACCGCTCCCCCGCCGCTATCGAGGGCGCCAACATCGCGAATGTTGGAGTAGCTCGCCATACCGTGCGCCACAATCTAAGCGAACGAACCATAATCACCACGCAGATCTAGTAACAGACACTTTGATACACCTTATATTACAGAAACAACTCTGCCAAAAACTCAGGGACGTTGCCAAATTACCCTAAACCTCTTATGACTATAAAAGGAGGCCGAATGCACCTAGGGAGGTAAGCGCACTCATACTCTCAAGCTCTCTCACACTTTCAGGGAAATCTCCATTCACTTACTGACTTAAGCATCGGAGTGTCCTCCTCGGGTAAAAACTACCCAGGCACTCTCTCTCTTCTTCCCTTGTAGCTCACTTTAGCTCGGACATCCAGACATCAGCTCGGCCACATAGCTTGGCCCAGCCAAATTGAGATACAGTTAGAGTCCGAGTCACAGTACACAAGGGAGCGCTCAGATTGCACAACATCAATTGGTGCCATCTGTGGGAAACACAACAAAAAGCTAAGTTCCCCTTTTCTTGCTTTCTTTCAGAAATTCAGCAATGACATCCTCAAGCAATCCCCTTGCCCATGACAACAACGTCAATGGCCAAGTCCCAACCGTTGTCATTTGTCAGATTGACGTTCCCTTACACCCAACTAGGCCACTAGGCAATGTGAGCACACCTGCCCTTGTGGTTGAACCCGTTGTAGCTCCCGTAGTGGTTGACATGCACCAGTTCAATGATCTGGTATGGTGTGTGCAAGGGATGATTGAATAGCTATGATCCTGGGAGAATAGGTTCACCTTCATAGCAGGAGGGAAAACAACAACAGCAACAACAGCAACGCTTTCCACAGGTACCCTTCCAACAAGTACCTCGGAATAGCCAACAGGTACCTCGCAACAGCCAACAGGCACTGTGCAATGGTCCGCAAGTGCCACGGAATAGTCAACAAGCACCACCCCAATAGGTACCTCTATAGAATACTGGTCTGAACCAGGTCGACCAGGAAGAACCGATCCCTCTACGAGTTCGCAGCTAAATCCAAGTCCCCAATAGAGATGACAATCGAAATTGCATTGATGACGCAACCCATGATAATCAGGTCCTGGCAAAGAGCCAATCTGAGGTTCCTATCGGGATAGATGTCGCTAGTTCGACTGAGGGCATTAAGAAGAGACACAAGAGGCGAACGCACCGTGCTAGGAAGAAAAGCCAACTCGCCCCAGCTAGAAGTGAAGTCTAGAAGGGAGGAGACAATGCAGCCACCAGTAGGAAGGTTTCCCTCTCCAGACCCCCCTACCTAACTCGAGAAACTCCATTGACCCCTGAGATCCTTAAGGCTCCAAGACCGTAGAACTTCAAGACACCGACCCTTGAATCCTACAAAGGCAAGACAGATCCAATCGAGCATGCCAACAGCTTCTAGGCTCTCATGTTACTCCATGGGGAAAATGATGTAAGGATGTGTATAGCTTTCCTGACAGCCTTGAAAGAAGAAGCTTGGCTCTAGTACTCCAGACTAGCCCCCAATTCCATCAAGAACTAGAACCAGTTTGCCACAAGCAAGAGACACTCCATGTTGGTAACCTATTTACTAAATGTGATCCAGAAACCAAATGAAACACTAAGGGAGTACATCAGAAGACTCAACATGGAGCGCCTTCATATCCTAGACTTAGACCCTATTGTACAACTTATTGCACCTAAGAATGGGGTACAACACCTCGAGCTGAAGTGAGAGATCAAATTACACCCTCCAGCCACCATGGAAGAGTTTCTCGACATAGCGCACTACTTCATCAAAGCCGAGGAAGCAGTGGGCTCAAAGTCCGACTTGTTTGGAAAAGGAAGTGAGCAGAGGAAGAAGAAAATAGTAGTAAGACCAAGAAAAGAAGTAAATCCACCAAGAGGAGCAAGTCACCAAAAGGTAGGCACAACAACTCACTACACAGAAGGAGCAAGTCACTGGCCAGAGGTTCAAACAAGTGATCAACACCACCACCCGCAAACACAGGACCTTTACTCCTCTAAACACTAAAATAAAGGAGATTTTAATGCAGATCAAGTCAAACGACTATGTGAAATGGCCACCCAAGATGAGGGGGGATCCTACCACTAGGAACCCAAACAAATATTGTCATTTTCACAAGGACGTGGGACACAACA